>NC_138057.1:25394299-26594299 GCF_964194185.1 Rhinolophus hipposideros
TAATTGTGGTTGTGTTGAAATCAACAGGACGATTTTAAGCAGGGTATGGGGATGGAGGGAACAGAGAGGGAATTATAATAAGCAGTCAGCTGATGTCTAAGGGGCTGAGAAATTGGTTGACAGAAGGCATGTTTCTTTTTTGAACTTTGCTAATATCTTAATAATTATAGACTATAACCTTTTAATATTTAACTCCTTGTCTAATCCTGGTGTAATGTTCCAGGCACTGAGTCTCCTTTTTATCAGTGGGCATTATTAAATCTTTTCCTATAACTTGAAATGAGCTCTACCAGTCGGTTATTTTCTCAGAATTTAAAAGTAGGTCAGTAGAAAGAGAGCTCTCTATTTTTTTCTGAAGCACTTAATGATTTTCCTCCAACATGTATGAAAGGTTTAAACAAACAAGATAGGAACCTGATGAGAAAGAAAATTAAGCCCAGGTGTTAATCAGGAAACATCAAAAGGGAAGCAAACAAAAACGTTTCTTGTCAATAGATGAAGTATAGTAATGCAGTTACAAAATAATTTATGTTCTCTATTCATAGAATGTAGATATTAAATATGTATTCCTATCATTATTTTCATCCATGAAAATAAAAAACCAGGTCCTTAAAACATTAGGCACTGCCATTATTGCAGTTTATTATTTTTTTAACATATGTGACATACTAACTACTTTTACCAGGCTAATATATTAAAACGTTTAGACTAAAATTGGCTAAAACATTTGAGCTTTCTTTTTCAGTTAGAAATTTTCTACATAAAAGTATTCTTTCAAAATAAAAGTAGTGCATACACACAACAACCAGACGTAAAGTAAAAAGAAAGCCAATCCCCCTTGCACTATTGCTCTATCTCCCTACCTTCTGAAGATTAATTTCTAAGAAATTAAAAGAAAACTCTAATTGACTGATTATACATGGATATTGTAATGTTCACTAAGCAGTCTTAGCCTTTAGAGGTGATCTATTCTTTTTTCAAGTACTTGTTTATTCTTCACTTTAAAAATAACTTTACCTTCTAAATTTTTACCTTATTTTCCATAGTTGTTTTTCTTTTTCAATAAAGTGCAAACATTGGCAGTGACAACCATAGACAGAGTAGAGCAAATTTTAGGAATTGTAAGGAAGTAGATCTTAGTTTAACAAGTTTAGCAAAGAAGAAAACCTTTAATGATGATCCAGGGACCCCATGTCATTTGGAGGCATTTAAGCAAAGGGTTAATGAAGCGGTGGTGACATCCTGGAAGAGGTTTTCACATTAGGAACAAGTTTGGACCACTGAGTGCTTATCTAACTCGCAGATTCTATTATTGCTTCTAATACCATGATAAATATTGTAGTAAGGACTTACCCCCACTGGTTCCTTTCCTGTCCCCCTTGTAGCTAGGCATGCCTATATGATGAGTTTTGTTTACTAACTGTGTGCATAAGTGAAGTATATCACTTTTAGGCTGAAACGTTTAAATGCTGGCACAATTTTTATGTCTTTCTCGCTTTGGCCTGACCATTATGCAGGAGTCCCCATGGTGAAATGGCAGGGTTACCAGATCCAGGCAGTCTGGATTACTGAGTGGTTACATGGAATCCTGCATGCACGAGAAGCAAGCTCTTTTTATGGCAGGATACTGAGATTTGGACATTGCTAGCACAATATATGCTTAACCTAATCTTGACTATTAACCTGCATTTAGATTAAAAGGTATGCTTAAGCTTATTTCTGATCTGGCATCTAAACACAAAAATATCTCATTTAATTATTTTAAAAATCATGCAAGATAGCTATATGTTCACTCAAATTTTCCAGAAAAGGAAGGCTTAGAGAGGTTAAATAACTAGCAAGAGGTAGTTGGTAGAAAAATTGGAATTTGAACTTAGGGCAGGGTTTCCAGATAAAATACAGGATTCCCAGATAAATTTGAATTTCAGATAAACAAAAAATATATATATATATGTAAATTAGTATAAAATATATATATGTGTGTGTGTGTGTGTGTGTGTGTGTGTGTAAATATGTTGCATGGAACGTGATTTTACTAATAAAAACAAATTGTGTATCGATACTCAGATTTACTTGGAAATCCTGTAATTGTATTTGCTAAATCTGGCAACCCAAACTTAGTCTTCAAGGTACACACTGTATCTATGACTCCATATCATCACAGCAGAGTCGATATTCCGAAGAGCAGTATAATTTTTTTTTTAATTGAAAGGTGAAAAAGGCATTATTTATTATCCTCTAGATTATTCTCAAAGAATGTGCATACTTTGATATGAATAAAACTGATATAGTCATCGCTCCTCAACTGAAGTACAAAGAACCAGCTCCCACCCCTTGGTCCAAGCCAACGTGTGATGACAGCAGTAGATAAAGCACAGGTCCCCTTTGCCTGCCAGCACTCACCTCCATGTAGGACTTTCTTCAATTTGTCACATTCATTCTTGTGGATACTGCATTGTGTCAAATTGTTTTAAAAATTAACATAATCCTCCTATGTGTCCCAAATTAAAAGCCTTAAAGGGGAAAGTCAAGTTTCCTTTTTGGTTCTCTAAGGGGTGGAAAGGTTTAAGCTATTTGTAATTTGCTCAGACTACACAATTATCCAACTTTCCAGAAGTTGGAGAGACATCAGAATTAGGTCATGTTATTATTTCTTTGTTTCCTAATACAGTGTATTTGGAATGTATAATTAGAAAAACTCCAACAGCACTGTTTGTGATTTGTCAGTGACTTGCTGCTAGATTTTTCATATGACTTTTAAAGAACGAACGTGGTTTAAGGCAGAAATAGTTTGCATTCCATAATTTCTGCTTTTTTCATTGTAACTTGGGATCCTGGAATAAACCCAGTGTTTTGAGATGGAGATCCAGCCTTTCAGTGGTTCAGCATCTCAAAGTCTAGCCAATAAGCATGCCTTTGTTGCAAGAAAGTAATAGAAGCAGCTTTCTCTGTCTTCCATTCTCATTTCAGCCACCATTTCATAGCTATCTATGGACTTGGCACTGGGTAATGGAATAGCACACCAAGACAATGAGCTATGTCCCCAGTTCTCAAGGAGCTCAAATCATTTAAAAATGGCATGCAATATTGTTAAAATGGAGGTAAATAAACAACCAAAGAAATGGGAATACAGAGCTTGAAGTGATTAATTTTTATTAGTGATCTAGGATCTTTATTTTATTCAACAAATTATTGATCATGTATGTGCCAGGCATTGTGAATACAAGGAGAATACAGATATATACAATGCAGAAGTGGTCCTGGTCTCAAGAAGCTTGCATTCCAATTGAGGAACCTGTGTAAACACAGACACAGACACAGACACACACACAGACACACAGACACACACACACACACACACACACACAGAAATAAATAAATAAATAAATAAATAAATAAATAAATTCCAAAACCTGATAGTAAACAAACAAATACATATTTAAATAAAAAAATTGCAAGTTGTCATATGTGATGGAAACATACAGGGATGGGAAAGAGCCTAATGAGGGAGAGTTGGGAATCATTTTATTTTCAATGAGAAAATCAGGGAGGTTTTTGTGGCATTAAATATAAAAACTGTTAAAATACTGCTTAAGATACTATGCACACTTACATTGATTTTAGTACTTGATTAAGATTGTCCCCATCAATATGAAGGAATAATAATAATAATAATAATAATATGTCATTGCATACCTATCATATGCTAGGTACTGTCAAAGCATTTACAAGACATATCTTTTTAAATATCCCTACAGTCCTATGAGGAAGGGTCTATTATTATCATTGTTTACTGTATGAAAATATTCAGAGTTAGAAGATTTAAATAAATTAGCTATGAATAAGTGTAAGTAAATAAAATGTGAATTCACTTTTAGGTTATTAATGTGATTTGAAATGCCAATATATTTTATCAACTACAAATTATATCATGTTAGAAAGGGATTCAATCTTGGAAGTCATCAAATCCAATGGAACTTATTTAATATGAAGAAACTGAAACTCAAAGGACACAAATGAATATATTGACCAAGTCAAATGGAGAAATTACAAAGTAACAAAATTAAAATTCTTCTACTTTTTTGAAAAGAGAAGGAAATGTCAAGTGGATATATACAAAAGGAAATAACTGGATGAATTCCATAAATTTAGTTCTCATGGATGTCTTGATAACTTGGTATTGTTCATTGAGCCAAGTGACGTCAGTCATGTACGCACGCATATGTGCAAGTATAACCCGTGATCTGCAAAACAAAGAATGCAATATTGTGTTTCCCTCACAAGCTTGAAAGTCACCAGTTTAAACTTTGAAAATGTTGTTTCTCTTAAGTTCAACAGCACCATAGCTCCTCTTTTCTAATTAAGTTTGTCATGCCACATTCAGGAACCCAGTCAGAACCTATTCCATGTGTAGTTATCTGAGATTTAAAAGCATTAAAAAGAAAATAGAACTTTGAAGTAAGTGCAATAGTTGGAGAAAAAGATTATTTGTTTTAAAGACAATCTGCCAACTACTCAAGTGACACCTCACCTATATATTAGTTCGTTAATCATACATTAAGAAAAATTAACCTCTGGGAATAATTAATGCCAAGGAACCACTGTAAAATGTAAAATTATATTAGTGATTCATAATGCGTATGGTAAAATGTGAATTTTTAAACTGGAAAATAAATCTATTCCATATAACTCTAGACTGGGAACGCTACATTAATGAGTACAGAAATTTTTTTTAAAAAAAGCACATAAGAAACAAACAAAACTATTATGTTGATATGGAAAGGCAGGTGTAAAATCTATGTATGTTAACTATGCCTTATTTAATATCTGTTTGGGTCTACGTTAAAGAGAAACCTTCTGACTTAGTTCACACAAAAATGTTTATATAAATATATGATTATATTTATGGTTATTGGTTTTCTAACATTTGTATAAATGTTATACAAAATAACATTTTACATATTGTTAAATGACAGCAATTCTTGGTTTTTAGGCATGGAGGATTTCTTAGAAGTACAAATGTACTCCTGATAAACTTAACCTTTGTGATTATTAGAAACTTGTAAGAAGAATGAGGATATCCCTACTCCCAACTGTTTTTTTTTTCTATCATAGAAACAGGTTGTGTAGATTTTCACTAATCCACAAATATTGACAGACATTTTCCCATTTTTGATAAAATTTTCCATCTATAAATGGCAAGATGTACTTAAGTTCTGAGTGATTGAAGTAAAAAGAAAACCATTAGCATTCTAAATTGCACTAGAAAACAGAAAAAATGTTGAATTCTTTTAATTTATTGAAGGAAGATCTAAAAACCTTAATCCCAAAACAAAACTATCGACAAATTTCAGGTAGGAATATACATATAAACATTTTAAATAAAATGCCAGTAAATAAATTCTAGCCGCTTGCTAAAATACAATAATTTTAATCAACAGTTTACTTAAGATATACAAATGGAAACTTAATTTTAAGAAAATGAATAATATATGCTATCAATAAGTAAAAGTAAGAAATATCTTACTTTTTAGTAAAAAGTAAAGTATTTCTTACTTTTGGAATTCTTAGTAAATGTCTAAAATACATCTAAGAAAATATGTTTCTTATAAAAATAAAACCTTGATGACTTAATAATATTTCTTAACTTTATTAAAAATGTATATATAAGTCAACAACTTATGCAGTTAACATTTTAGTAATTTTGATTAAAATCAAGATGGGATCAGTGTGGTTACTGCCACCAGTATTGGAACATTGTTTTAGAATTTCTTTCTAATGCAGTGAAACATGAAATAGAAAAAGTATATCTATACCTACAGGAAATAAAGAGATAAGTTTATGGTGTTCCTGCTATGCTGATGGTGACAATGGGGAGAAAAATCAAGTTAGGTGTTCATCTTATAGTACCAATAAGAAAATAGGTTAAGTGGATTAAAGCAGATAATGAAAAATATTAATCTCTATTAAAAAGAGGTAAATGATTGAAATAAATAGGAAAACACTTTTCCAGCACATTTTATTAAAAGGAAAATATAAGATGTACAGACTAAACCACACAAATTTAACTAACCAATCCATTAAAGATACCATCAATTGACTAGCAGGTAGTAGTTTTTCACAGACAATTAAAATAATAGACCTATTACCAATAAATTTAGGAACATCTATGCAATTTTATAATCAGTAGAGATAATTTCAGATGTTCTTTTTTGACTATTAAATTGGTGAAGACTTCTGAAAACATGCTTTATAGCCTGGAGTATGCAATGCTGTCCACTTTCAGACACAGCAGGTGGGCATGTGGATATGTATGAAATTCTTATTTAAAGAAAATTGGCAGGATATATCAAAAATATTAAACTGCACATGCTTATGACATGACTTATTTCAAAGACTCTACTATTAAGTAATAATCAGGTAAGAGATGACATATTTATATGTCTTTTATTACACTTCCTCATTCTAGTGATAAATAGTTGTCCAAAATAGTAAATTAAAAACTTAATTATGGTTAAATCATAAGAGCCCCTGCAAGATCTCTGAGAGCAAGAATCTCATCTGCCTTGTTCCTGCAGTATCACCTAATCTAGAATGTTGTCATGAGCACAGTATGCCCTGAATAACTATTTGTTGAATGAATTAATTGTAATTGTATGAAAACATTAATACTCATGTCTGTGAAAATTTATGGGGAGAATAATTAAAACATAGCGCTATATGAAAATGGTAAAAAATTCTATATACAATGAGATCTCATGCTTTAAAATATGTCCTTTTCACTTAAATAAAAAGGTATCCAGGAAACAATAAAATTATTAAATACCGTGTTTCCCCGAAAATAAGACCTGATATTATATTATATTACATTACATTACATTACATTACATTATATTATATTATATTATAGAATGGGTCTTATAGTAAAATAAGACTGGATCTTATATTAATTTCTGCTCCAAAAGACGTATTAGAGCTGATTGTCCAGTTAGGTGTTATTTTCGGGGAAACACTGCAGTTAACTGATTGTTTTAGTATTTTTGCTTTTCTCTGCTTTCTAATTTTTCACTTTCAATGTTATGGTATATTAATTTCAGGTATACAGCACTGTGGTTAGACATTTATATAATTTGTGAAGTGATTTTCTTGACTAGTTCAGTATCCACCTGGCACTATACTTAGTTATTACTGTATTATTCATTATATTCCCTATGCTCTACTTTACATCTCCAGAACTATTTTATGACTACCATGTGTATTAATCCCTTCACCTTTTTCACCCTGCCCTCAAACCCCCTCCCATCTATCACCCTGACAGGTTGAGTACCCATCTGACACCATACATAGTTATTATAATATTATTGACTACATGCCTTATGCTATACCCTAAATCCCCATGACTACTGTGTAACAACCAAGTTGTACTTCTTAATCCTTTCCCCTCTTTCACCTTACTCCCACCTCCTCCCATCTGGCAACCATTAATATGTTCTCTGTATCATATGAGTTTGTTTCTGTTTCATTTGTTTGTTTATTTTGTTCTTTAGGTTCCACGTATAAGTGAAATCATGTGACATTTATCTTTCTCTGTCTGACTTACGACACTCAGCACAGTATTCTCTATGTCCATCCATGTTGTCTCAAATGGCAACATTTCATTCATTCTTACGGCTGAGTAATATCCCATTGTACATATGTACCATCTCTTCTTTATCCCTTTATCCCTTCAGGGACACCAGGTTCCCTTCATATCTTGGCTGTTGTAAATAACACTGCAATAAACATATGGATGAGCACATCCCTCAAAGTAGCACTTAGTGTTTCTTTGGATAAATACCCAGAATTGGAATTACTATGTCTCTCTTTGTCTCTTGTTATAGTCTTTGTTTTAAAGTCTATTTTGTCTGGTATAATTATTGCTACCACAGATTTTTTTGTTTGTTTGTTACCATTTTCATGACATAACTTTTTCCATCCCTTTGCTTTCAGTCTCTGTGTGTCTCTGAATCTGACGTGAGTCTCTTGCAGTCACCATATGTAGGGGTCTTGTTTTCTTATCTATTCAGCCCCCCTATCTTTTGATTGGAGCATTTAATCTGTTTACATTGAACATAATTGTTGATAGGTATGTAATTATGGCCATTTTATTCTATTTATTCTCTTTCTTTCTTTCTTTTTTCTTTTTTCTTTCTTTCTTTCTTTCTCTCTCTCTCTCTCTCTCTCTCTCTCTCTCTCTCTCTCTCTCTCTCTCTTTCTTTCTTTCTTTCTTTCTTTCTCTTAAAGAAGTCCCTCTACGATTCATTATAATACAGGTTTCATGAGGAATCTTTTAGCTTTTCCTTGTCTGGAAAGTTCTTTATCTGTCCTTCAATTCTAAATGATAGCTTTGCTGTGTAGAGTAATCTTGGTTGTGGGTCCTTACTTTTCGTCACTTTGAATATTTCCTGCCAATCCCTTCTGGCCTGCAATGTTTCTGTTGAGAAATCACTTGACAGTCTTTTGGGGGCTCCCTTATAGGTAACTAACTGCTTTTCTCTTGCTGCTTTTAAGATTCTCTCTTTGTCTTTAATCTTTGGCATTTTAATTATGATGTGTCTTGATGTTGGCCCCTTTGGGTTCATTTTGTTTAGCACTTTCTGCACTCCTGAGTTTGTATATCTATTCCCTTCACCAGGTTAGTGAAGATTTTTGGCATTATTTCTTCAAATTGGTTTTTGATCCCTTGCTCTCTTCTCCTTCTGGTACCCCTATAATGCAAATGTTGTCCTAGAGGCCCCTTAAACTATCCTCATTTTTTTTTTTTTTTTTTGCTATTCAGATCGGGTGTTTTCTGCTATGTTATTTTCTAAATCACTGATTTGATTCTCTGCCTCATCTAATCTACTGTTGATTCCCTCTAATGTCTTCTTCATTTCCATTATTCTGTTCTTTATTCCTGACTGGTTCTTTTTTGTATTTTCTATCTCCAGTTTTATATTTTCTATCTCTTTCTTGAAGTTCTCTCTGACATCATTGAGCATCCTTGTAACCAGTACTTGGAACTCTACATTAGGTAGATTGCTTGTCTCCATTTTGTTTAGTTCTTTTTTCTGGTGCTTTGTTCTGTTCTTCTATTTGGAACATGTTTCTTTGTTTACCCATTTTGGCTGCCTCCCTTTGTTTCTATGTATTAGGTAGGCTGCTATGTCACCTGGTCTTAGTAGAATGGCCTTATGTGATAGGTGTGCTGTTGGGCTAGTGACACAGTCTTCCTAGTTACCTGAACTGTTCAATCCAGATGTGCCCCTTGTATGGGTTGTATATGCCCTCCTGTTGTAGTTGAGCCTTGGTTGTCTTTTGCACATTATTAGGAGAGATTGACCCTCAGGCTCAGTGGTTGTGAAGACTGACAGCTACTACAGTAGAGGATTTGTGATACAGGGGCTGACCCTACAGAGCAGGATCTGCCTCAGCAGGGCTCTGGTGCCTGCTCAATCCCACCTTTGGTGTGTCATTCTTGCAGGGTGATGTTCCAGATCATTTTGAAGCTAGCCATTAGGTACTCCAGTCTCAGGGCCATCTGGGAGGGGACCCATTCAACTTCAAGTTCAGCTGCAGCCCATGCCCCACCCATGGGTCACCCAGCAGGAGCCACAAAGCATTCTGTAGATGGCTGCCATCCATGCTATGCTTGGAAGTGCCTTGAGAGGCCAACCCATGAACCAAGGCCTGCTGTCACTAGTGCCGGGTTTACGGTTGCTCAGCCAGAGGTACAGGACATGCTCAAGCCATATGCTGCTTGTCTGGGTTCCACGAACACTTGAGAGACCCCAGCAAATTCTGCATCATGAGCCAGGGCAAGTGGTTTATACAAAAAAACAAAAAACAAAAAAACAAAAAAAAACAAAAAAAACGAAAAAACACTGGTGAAGTAGCTTGGGTGTGCCTGAAAATTGGCTAGGGTAGGGTCTCAGAATCACCAGGGTGTGTCGAATGAATGATGTCCACCAGCTTGATGGAGACCCAGATATGAGGGCCTCCTGTGTCTGCAGCTGGGAAGGGGGAGGGCTCAACAAAGAAATAATGGCTTCTGCCAGCTCCTCCATCCTGTAGAAAGCTGCCT
Organism: Rhinolophus hipposideros; assembly: GCF_964194185.1. NCBI lineage: Eukaryota > Metazoa > Chordata > Mammalia > Chiroptera > Rhinolophidae > Rhinolophus > Rhinolophus hipposideros. Next base: position 25,404,402 of record NC_138057.1, read on the forward strand.
CTCTAGCCTTCATCCTGAAGTTAATCAACTCACTCCCCTCCCCCCCACCCTATATGTCCCTGGCGCCTCTCTTGATGCTTCCCCGACACTGGAGCTCAGAGCCAGTGGTTCTGTCAGGGAGTAAGTCCACGTGCGATCCCTTTAAGAGAAGCTCCTGAGACGCCAGCCACGCTCCGTCTCACTCAGTCACCATCTCCGCTAGTTTTCGAGAAATTATAGGGACTTCTCTCCCTGGCACTGGAATCCTGGGCTGGGGAGCCTGGTGTGACACTGGGACCCCCTAGCTCCTTGGTGAGGGGGCCCGCAGCTGAGATAACCCTCCTGATCTTTAATGGTGACACATGGGTGTGAGACCAGCCCATTTCTCATCTCTGCCCTTCCTACCAGTCTCCAGGTAGCTTCTTCTGTATGTCCTTAGTTGTAGGGCTCCAGTTCAGCAAGATTTCAGGCAATTCTCAATGATGTTGTTTTTGTAGTTTAGCTGTAATTTTGATGTGGTTGTGAGAGAAGGTAAGCACAGTGTTTATCTACTCTATCATCTTGACTGTAACTCCCATATCTGTCTGTTTTCTAATTTTCATACAACGTGCATGTATTATTACTATAAGAAAAATGTAACTATAATCATTTGAAATTTTATATTTACACTGAGATAAATAAAATAAATACAACTGATCAAAGAGAAGTATTATGATTGCTATGAGGAGTGGGTCAGTCTTGCTCACTTTTCTCTTTTAACACCTTAGCATGTTGTCTGGCACAGAATACTGTTTCAGTATTCATTCATTGAATGAATGATCGAGTTTTCATTCTGAAGATTCAGTTTAAGAATCGAGTTCTTTAGGTCAGAATGCCTTAAAAATATCTTATCATGACTTCAGTATTTGTTCAACTCAGATTAAGTTAGAGAGAACCTAATTTTGAGTTTTAACTCCCTCAGTCTATCAAATATTATGACAATTTAATTTTTTGTAATCTTGAGTTATTTTTGAAATTTGACACTGAAATATTGTATGATTAACAAATAGTCTTGTCTAAGATGAATGGTTTTATTCCTTTTATTAGCAGAAACTCTTTGGGTTTTCCCCATTGCTTATGGTAATAAAATTTTTGTATTGTAGTAAATCATCTCTGTCTCTGAGTCACTCTGACTTCTGTGTATTTATCTACTTTCTGACTTATCCATGGCCTGTGATCTTCATTATAAAAGGAACTACATGTTATTTGTCTTTTTATTGAATATTTTAACACAGTTCTTAGCATACAATAGTTCATGATTTTTGTTTTCCTTACCACAGAACAACTAGTGTTTTACTAATCTATCAACAAATTCTATCAGTAACTATTATATCCTCAATATAATATTATATAATATTAATCATTCCATAAATAATTTATATAATTCCACTGAGGAAGAAATACTGATGCATATGAAAAAAAAGCAAACAATACAGGAGTAAGTTTTAAGCAGTGTGGAACAGCCCAAGAGTGCCATTAAAGATAGGGGAAAATGATGATCAATGAGGCTGTGGTTCATTAGGGTTGGAATCAGAATTGTGGTAAATAGAAGTTTAAATTGAATTCTACTTGCTGGGCTCCAAATGTTATTACATTCTGGGATATTGATCTGTTAAAAATATCAAGTATCTCATTCACTTTTGAAAATGAACTATTAACTAGATTTCACAAATTTCCTTTTAGTGGGTAGATATTAAAGTGTTCATTGTATCACTAGTGTTGAATTGTAATCAATATTTCAGAAATTATATGTGAGCTATCTGACGAAATGTTAATGGAGCATTGCTTCCTTGTGGCGTCCTTTAATATTGTAGTTTAAGCTGAAGGTCTGGTGCCAATGACAAAAGTTAGGGAATAAAATATGCTCTCTTGTCATCCCTACCACGTGTATTGAATTACCTTCTCCAGAAATCCATGAATTTACCTGTATTGTGTATACTGTGTCTGTTACACTTGCTCAAAAACTTACAGTGCCTGATGTTTCAAACATCTTTTTTTTTTTTTAAATACATCGGGATAATGAGAAAGTGATGGAAAACATTTCTTTTCCTTTATAACTGCATATTTGATTTTTGACTAATCATTTATGTTAATACAGAAAACTAGTTTACAGCATCATATTCTACAATCAAGAGCTGTCAGTCTTTTCAATGCAAATACTCTAAGTACCGTTAGTGACTTGTAGTAAACCTACTACATATGATGAAACTTTAAAGTCTGGTAATGTTAAATGCATTTTAAATGTTTGAGATAGGTAAAACTGTGTATGAAATGTGAATGAACTATTTTCTTTAGACTGCCAGTTGTAAGACTTATGGTAGATTTCATGTATGCATGTATGTATGTATGTATGTATGTATGCATGCTGTTATTTTATAATGGGTGAGAGGTTATTTAGGCCTCATATGCATATTTCTGAAAGGGCAGCACACATTGAAAAAAAATGTCACTGCATTAATGTGTGCCATTCTTAGCTTCCTTGGTCATGCCCACTTGTCACAATTATTGTCAAAGCAATGCCATTGTGTGTCCTATGGTTCTCTGCCCATTGCAATTTAGACCAACCCATTTCCATGTTCTTAAGGTAATTATGTCCCTCCAAATGTCAGCTAAATGACTTTGACATTCAAGATTCATAACAGCTTTTGAACACCATGTTATCTGTTCTATTTGTAATTCATATTCATGCAAATCCTCAGCTCCAGACATGTTACACCATCCAATCTGCTGAGAAGTTTCCCACTCTTTCTGCCTTTGAATAGTAGCTGGCTAGAGAAACTATATACCTTTTGAAAACGCTTTTAAGGTATTTACCATTTGCATAGATTCTACTACAGATAGGCTCTTCTGACCATTGCACGTAGGAAAACACCAATATATATATGTTAACATGAAAATTATCTTAAAAAAATAGAAATTAGTTGTTATCTTGTAAAAATATGCTACTATTTTTTGTTTTGTTTTGGGCAGTAGCAATAACTTGCCCAGATTATTATTTGGCTGAGTTTATCTTTGGTTTATTTGTAAAACAATTAAAATATGTACTTGTACAAAAATCTTAATAAAAGGAAAATATGTGGAGATATGTCAAAAGAGAGGGATTACTTCTGCATTCTTATACATGTATGACATAGATAAAGTAAGTGTCTTTGACTGGAATATACATACATGCACATATACATGCATGTATACATACATGCACACACAGTACAATTTGCTCAACGTAAACTAGAGTTAGTAAATTACGCGGATAGTCCAGGCAAGTCATTGCAGTTGTCATAAGATCTCATTGCTAGGTATTTTTAAAAGTCTACTTTGAAAATAATTTTCTTAAAGAGCAGTCATTGTATAGTATGAAAAAGTGACCCAAAAACACAGCATCATGTTCTAATGGCTAAAACCTTTGGAATAACTCCTTATTTCATAACACAGTTGTAACTCCCCTAACTCTTCTATTAGCCATATGAATTTATGTTTGATTAGGTGACCTCTCCAGCAGTTTCCTAGGAAAATAATTTCCCATCATAAAATGAATATATTCTTGATGTTACTTACCTGACAAATATACTTCATAGAGTTGCTCAGTGAGCAGCAGTTTAATCACAAATTAATGCAAGTAATTTTTTTGTCTGTCCCTGTGAGTTACAATTTAAAGCTCACATTGGAATCACACCATGTACTTCTGATTTGGAAATACAAGGGTGTCTCCTATTCCTCAGTTTCAGCTACTTTTAATGCTGATTGCTTATCTCTTTTAGATGTACTTTTTCCTTGCCCAAAATCCATGCAAAGAAGACATTGTTTATGCTACATAACCTAGAAGTAATTATAATAGAAACAGGTAGAATTCTAGTAATCGCTTGAGAACATCAGTCTCTTATTCCCAATTCATTTGAAATGAATGAAATATCTAATTGAATTAGATTTCCATCACTCCTGAACTATTTGGAAATATTTTATATTATACATTTTAGCTATTATTGTTATAATTATATGTCTTTGAAATTCATCACTGTTGTTTTATGTAGCAGAATTATATTCTTTGTTATTTCTATTTAATAATGTGTATATATACACCACAATTTATTTGTATTCAATTTTAAATGGGCATTTGTATTCCTTCCAGTTTGGGGCTGGAACATTCACAAATGTACTTCTATGAATGAACATTTTGTGTATTATATTTAATGCACAAAAGCATGCATTTCTCTTGGGTACATATTTCAAAGTGCAATTGCTTGGCCATAGATTATGGCATATATGTATAGTGCTAGTAGTTATTGCCCATCAGTTTCCCTGAGAGATTGCACAAATTTGGACTCATACCGGCAATGAAAGAGATTTATCATTTGCTCTATAGCTTCCATTTATTTAGGTCTTTAGTTTTTCTCAGCTATGTATGTGATTATTAGTTTAATGCTATTATATATCTTACGTTACTTTTGTTTATAGATATTTTATATTTAATGATGGTATTTTAAATAACAGTGCAATTTATTATTTCATTTTTTGTCTCTACTATATAGAAATACAATTTATTTTTTATTTATATTGACCTTGAATTCAGTCACCTCACTAAATTTGTTATTCACCCTTCCAGGCCAGGGACCCAAACCAAGGTCCTTGTGAGCAGCGCTGTTGTAGCCAATAGAACGAGATTGAGTTCGGTAAAGCAGAGCAGGAACTTTATTCAAGTAATGGGGAAGGGTGAGCTCATGCTCCAATGGCATCCTCTCCCCTATTAGGACGGAGCCTTCAGTATTTGTAGGCGGTGGTGTGAAATGATAAAAATCTTTTAGGCATCGTGTGTTGCACTTGGCCGTTTTGCACGCAGCCTTTTCTACTCACAATGTCCCATCGCCATCTTGCTCTTTGTGCTCTGCTCTCTTCCTTTTGCCATCAGGAATCCTTTTTCAGGTCCTGTAAGCAAGCATAACTCCTGACACACCCTTAGTTTAGGTATTGAGAAACATTAGGGTCTTTTGGATGATTGTCCGGTGACAAATTCCCTTATTAATTCTAGTAGCGTTTTGTAAATTCTTTTCAAATTTTCTATGCAATAAAATCGATTTTAGTTCTTCCTTTCATTCTTCTTATCTTGTATTATTATTTTTTCCTAGCCTCAGTGCCTTGATAAGGCTCTCCAATACTGTGTTGACTGCAAGTGATGTTACTAGGTATCTTGTCTTATTCTTGAATGCAGGAGGAAGCATTCGACATTTCTCTATTATTATATTATTTGTAGATTTTTTTAGTAGATAATTTGTAATCAGATTAAGGGAATTCTCATCCATTACTAATTTGCAGAGACGTTTTAAAGATCATAAATGGAGACTGAATCATTTTAAATCTCTTAAGATTATCATGGTTTTCACCTTCATTCTATTAATGTAGTGAATTACATTGATTTATTTTCTAATGCTAAACCTATTTAACATATATGGGATAAACTTGCTATGTATTTTACTTACTATATATAATTACTGGTTTTCTTCTGCTAATATTTTGTTCTGGATTTTTTTTTTTTAATTTATGTTCACAACAGATGTTTACCTGTTATTTTATTTTAATATCCTTGTCAGGTGTTCGTGTCAGTATTATACTGGCAAAGTGTCCCCTCTCTTTCTGTGTCTGGAGGAGTTTCTGGTATATGTTAATTAATTAACATGTTTTAATTAAATGTTTGTTAAAACAGTAAACAGTTAAAAAAATGGGTCTTATATGAGGGCCAGGTTCTCTGAAGAAGAAGCACATAGAGAATGACAATCTTAGATTATACCTCCAGAGACACTCCACTCTGAAGCTCAACTCTTTCCCACTATTAACTCTCCAGATTCCAGCAATACTAGGACCTAGGCTTTAGCCTTTTGGGAAAACAATGCTATGTAACTAATATCGTGTTTTTCTAAAATAAGACCTAGCTGGACAATCAGCTCTAATGCGTTTGGAGCAAAAATTAATATCAGACCAGGTCTTATTTTACTATAATATAGACCAGGTCTTTAATATAATATAATATGATATGATATGATATGATATGATATGATATAGTATAATGTAATGTAATATAATATAATATAATTAATATAATATATACCAGCTCTTATATTAATTTTTGCTCCAAAGATGCATGCTGATTGTCTGGCTAGGTCTTATTTTTGGGGAAACGGTACCATAGAGAAATATGAGCTCTCAGGAAAAGCACAAGACTTCTGACATCTGTGGAGCACACATATTACAAATTAAAATATATAACAAAAATTAATTTTGTTTAATTATCATGATGGCATAAGTTTAGTTTCTAGTTTAGTTAGTCACAATTTTTTTTCTTCAAAATAAAATTTCCTATTTGGCTGTGAAGGATTAGGAATGATTTGGGGCTTACCATTATTTCTGCCAATTCTTTAAAGATAGTCATATGTTTCACATTTAAAAGAGTATGCATTTTACTTGCCATGTAATTTAAAAAGAGATTTAGATTTTAAAGTCAGGATTATTAGATATTCCTCAACAAGAATTTACATTAAAAAAGTTATAAGAAAGGATCAATGGGGGAAAAAAAGTGCTAAGCCCTTTATTTGATTCAATTGAGTTTTCTTTGTCACTGAGTTTGAAATTTTACAGCCACAAACGGAGGGGTTGTAAGGGTGGACTACTATCATATTTCCCCCCAAATAAGCCCTAGCCAGACCATCAGCTTTAATGCATCTTTTGGAGCAAAAATTAATATAAAACCTGGTCTTATTTAAATATAACATAAGACCGGGTTTAATATAATATAATATAATTAATACAATACAATACAATACAATACAATACAATACAATACAATACAATACAATACAATACCAGGTCTTATATTAATTTTTGCTCCAAAAGACGCATTAGAGCTGATGATCTGGCTAGGTCTTATTTTTGGGGAAACATGGTACTGGAGACAAAGCATAAGATAAGTTGCCACCCACCTTCCAAAATTGATATGACATTTTAAATTCAGAGCAAAGAAATGTTTTCCCCTCTGTCACTTATAATACTGGTTTTAAATGATTATGTGTTATCTTTTTAAAATTGTCCATTTTACTGCTAGTTGCTAAAGAGAGTTTATTGTTTTCAAAGTGAATGTCCATAGCTAGGATAGTCCCTGGTCAGGGACTAGGTGTTGTTCACCGGAATTTCAGTATTTAGCACAATTCTGGTTCCACAACGGGCAGTAAATAAAAATTTATTGTATGATTGTATATAGGCGAACATAGGTTTTCTTTGAGGATTTTTTTGTTTTGTTTTGTTCTGGTTTTTTTTTTGTATTTTCAGAATATTTATTTGTGTTACTATAAGACAAACAAATACAAAGATCAAAACAAAAAAAAAACAAGCAAAGAAACATGCTTTACTAACGTACTTTTTTCACTTTTAATTAACTAAATTTCATATATGTTTCCAAAAAATATATTTTTGAGGGCCTAGATATAAGGAAACACTCCCATTCCTGGTGTTCTTGAGATCTGGGTCAGTTAGGTCCTGGCCAGTGATCTGAGGCTTTTCCGATTAGACCTGGCCCCAGCTTAGCAAGCCCTCAACAAGAGAGGTGCACTCTGGCATTGGGAAATAAAACTTGGTCAGACTACATCTCTACAGGTAGTACTCTTCTGAGAATCAAGCCCATCGCTTATTAACTTTTATAAATTTGTATAAGATTTGAAACTAAGTTATCTGGACAATTGTCTAATTTCTTCAATTCCTATTTCCTGTGGGATTTGATATGTTCAGCATACAGTGTAAAATAATTTTCAGGATGCCTGGAGATGTAGTCTGGCAATAGTTTCTTAGCTATTTGTTGTTTTCTTGTTTATGCTTGCATGAAATAGATTGAATAAGCAGTGATTTATCGTGCAATCTTGATGCACATTCTGGATGATGCAGAACAAGTCTGCTGTGCTGTGGAACTCGTTCAACCAAGACTTTAGTTTTTTTCTCCCAATATTAAAAAAAAAAAAAAATCTAAGAATTTTCATCTCCCCTTGTTTGAAATATGTAATTGTTTTTTAGAAGTCTATTATGTGTCTGTTTTACATATCGTGTTAAAAATGTCTCATCATTTTATAGTGTTATTGGGCAATGAAACAGTTTTTAAAGCTTAGCCATTGGCTTTCTGATATGCTTTTCACATCATTTCATATCTTGATTTGAGCTCGTTTTCATTTTTTCCCAGAGACAGCAGGAAAACGCATTAAATACACAATAATGACTGTTGTGTTAGGAAGTCATTGAAGAATCTTTTAGTAGGTACTTCCAAATAAAGATAAGGCTTCTGGGAGCTGACAAGCATCAAATAACCCAACATGGCTGTCAGCTGAATTATATATCTTTATCTTTTTGTTATTGTATTGTTGAATCTGACATTTACTGTGATGGGTTTTTCCATCACATGTGACCTTTTCACCATGTGATGGAAAAAGGCACACAGCAAAATTGCTAAACAAGGTTAGGATTTCAGAACCACTCACTGACATTTTATTTTATTCATTTTAAAGAGCTTTCCTGTAACCTAGCTAGTGAGAATGAAGAGATACTTTAATTATTCTTTCAATACAAATGGGCATATTGTTTTTAAAGTTTTTTTTAAGTAACCATTTTTAAAGAAGCAAATTCCAAACTAAATGAGAAAATCCCCTTCCCATATATATATATATATATTCCTCCACCCTCACTCCAACAATTATGTTGCCGTGGAGAAAATATCACAGGCACAGGCCCATCATTTAAATGTAAGATTAGCCTGTTTATAATAACTGTGCTGCACAATGGCAGGGGAGTACTCATCAGTCTGAGCTGGAACCTCTGCACCCAGTTCCTTAACAGCTCCCCATTTCAGATTGTCTTTCCAATTGCACCTAAGATGCCCTCTAAAATGTGCCCATGGTTAGCAGTGGAGGAGAGGGAGTGTGAGATTATGGTAATAGTCCCGCCAATTAAGGAGGGAAAAAATGTACTTTAGACTTCTAGAATAGTACAAACCAAAAAGGCTCTTTGAAAGGGAACTGATATCATGAATTTAAAAGAAATCACAGTGCTTGTCATAGATATTTAGGATCTATAAATGGAGACGATATTTGTCCTGGGGACTAAATCACTGAAGAACTCTAAAGACACAGGACTGGTGTGAAGGCGTATTGCTCGTTAACACTTTTATTAGTTGAGTTTTCAAACTTTCAGGATATAGGACATAAAGATTTGTTGAGTATGAGGGTCTGGTTTTCTCATCAGGGGGCAGTATTTTCTATTGGGGTATTTAAGTAAATATTAGACTTTAAATTCATATATATATACACACACATATATACATACATATATACATATACATGTACGTATATGTGTATATATGTATATATACATACATATATGCACATATACGTACATATATACATATGTACACACATATGTACGTATATACATATATACGTATATATGTATATATATAACTAGTTTCATATATTTTTGATGAAATTAAAGTAATTCAGTATTACTACATGGATTGACATTGCTTCTTTCCATTGGCCAGCATATCCTATGGTCATATAGTATAGTTGAGTTCAGCCAGCTCAAAAAATATAAAAGATATAAAGAAAGATATCTATTTACTAGCTGTATTCCAGCATTCTTTGACTAGTTTGTGACTGAAATTGAAAAATGAATATCATAAGTAAGTACAGCCAAGCATGACTTTTTGTTTGGGTTTGCATAACTTTTTCTAGCTATGAGAGTTATCAAACCATGTATCAAAGTAAACTCGTCTTACACTCAGATCCTAAATGGGAAAATTTAAGAACAGGCTTTTACAAATGAGCTTAAAAAATATATAGGATGGTAAATGGTATTTAGACAATAAAACAAAGAATGTAAGGATTAAAACTACCTTTATAAAAAAAATCTCTTTAAGTAAACTTACATGTGGTTATTCAAGTAATTTTTAAAAAAGTGTCTAAACTAAATAGAATTATAAAGACACACACAGAATTTTTGTTGTCTCTCCTAATGAAATCGTATATCCTTAAAGGGACTGGTTTAGAATAACATATAGAATTGTCAGCCTTCTAATTTTTGCATATTTATACAAATTCAAGTGATGAAAATAACTTTTCTTGAAAATAGAAGAAATGTTATTATATGGTTATAATTTTAGGAGAGGGAAAGGGACTAGAGTCTCTGTTAATAGTCCTTAAACATTCCTTACCAAGAATTATTCAAGGGTTCTCTCATTTGGAGGACATTTACTTTCTAGAACATATCCTCTCACATTTGATAATGGAGTTATTTATATTTGCAAAGCAATATTCTTGCCACTATATACATCTTTAGAAATATAATGATTACCAGTGTTTATGAGTACCATCAAATGTACACTGTATGTAATATACACTAAATCAACAGACTATGTGAGAGTTAAAAGTTTCATGAAATATGCAATCTTTATGGTTCGATTTTTCTTTATTAGCTATCTGAGGGGGAGAGAGAGAGAGAGAGAGAGAGAGAGAGAGAGAGAGAGAGAGAGAGAGAGAGAGACAAAGGGTGAAAGGGAGAAAGGAATATAGCCAAGGAATATTCAAGAGCCTATAGAAAGTAGCAGAGAGGTAGGAGTGTGAAGTCCCCTTCAAAGGGGGAGACCTAAACACATACTGAAATTATAAGAAATGATCTGAGGAAGCAATCACCATTCATATGCCTTATTGCTTGTAATTTATGGTTCACAGAATGCTGTCTGCTATTAATTGAAATTTATGGTGTTGTGTTCGCTTCGGCAGCACATATACTAAAATTGAAATTTATGGTGTCTTTAATATTTGCATGCTTTGGGCCATTTTGGTCTAACACTAAGAATCTTTGTGTAATCCAACATTTGAGTGGTTTGAGCTCAATAAATATTTATGGGGATGAGACAAATAATCCACAAATCCTACAAGAATCTTAGTTTAAATATATAGTATATGCTAAACACACAAATACGCACACACATGCTAAAAGCATTTTAGAGGCCATTATAAGAGGTCCCTATCCATGATGACAAGAAAAGATACATTGAAGTCCTTTCACTTTCCATGTAAAGCCCTTATCACAGTGGAGTCACATAGAGTTATTGTGTGACCCTGTAACTATCTAAATTTAAGACTGAACCATTTTTTTTAATGTCTTCTTGGGATAATTATGTGGCACTGGCAACAGTCAGGAATCTGGAATCAACTTGAGAAAACCAGTTTTTTTCACTGCAATAACTGTTTCCTTCATTAAAGATATTACAAACTTTCTAAGTTCCCTGACCACCCTACCTGTAGTAATGTACCTCTAGAAAAAAGTAATGAGGGAAGAGAAGCGAGGCTATACCACATTTCCTATTTTGACTGCTGTACCCTAATAAATTGGGCTCTGTATAAGATCTTGGCTCTTGAATACTCAGATTAGGAAGGAAACTAGGAAATTGCCTCAGAACACACATACCAACTCATGAGCGCCCTGTAATCTAGGACAGAAGACAAAGCCAACTACTATGGTGTAGGAACCAAAAAAATTATTTTTGTTGAATTAAAGCTTGTGTCCTAGATTTTACTAAACTGTTTCTGAATCGAAGCAGGAACACATTCAATTTTGCTTGCCTTGAAAATGGGCAGCTGTTCAATGTGGAGAAAGCTGAGGTGAGACACCTTGCACGTGGTTTGGAGACCATGGGACCCTACATTTTCAGGCCTCATTAATCTTTGCTTATGTTCTATAATTCTAGCAGTCCCTGTAGGTCTGTTTAATTACTCAGCTTCACAGAAGAAGTTGCTGGTTTCTTTTCTTGTGGAGCTTTTTTATTCATTCTAAATATCTAACCCTGATGCCCTTTCACTTGGAAGAAAGCATTACATGAAAGACAAGAAAGTGGAAAAAATAGTAAAACTCTTAATTTATTATTTTGTATGTATATTACAGAAAGAAAAAGGCCTTCTCAGAAAAACAAGAAAGTGGTCATTCATGGAGCTCAGTGAATTTTCACAGTTGACCCACTTCCTCAGGCTGTAGGATTTGCTTCCGAATTATCACAAGAGTTTGTTTCAAAGAGAAAAATCTAACATATGTCATGAATTATCAACATAATCAAAGATAATCCATTTTATCTTTGATAGAAAAAAACATACTTAAAATCTTTTAACACTGAATTTTCATATTTGAATATTTAGTAAGTAGGGATATATTTTGTAATATATTTCTAAGTTATTTCCCAGTTGAAATTATGCTTCTTCAGTGAGGAATTAATTTAACTAGTCTTAAAGCAGGATACTGATAAATTACCAAACTCTGATTTATTCTGGTGAAGTGAGAGAACACTGAGAAGACTATCATCAGAACCTCCATTTCACGTAAACTTTTAGTTTTCTAAGGTTTATATGAATGCCCCTGTCTCCAATACTAGAGCGTGTCTTATTTTAGTAGTACGTCCTTGGTTCCTAAAGCTCTATCACTGTTATCTGTTTCTATTAATAGTGTTTTAAAATTCCACACACACACACACACACACACACACACACTCACACACACACACACACACACGCATACACTCTCTATGTGATGTTAACATGTTGCCCTTGTTGTGCTTAGCAGACTTCTCTGGGATATTGATGGAGGAACTGTGCAGGTCGTTCTAATTGTCATGTTACCTCAGCAGAATGCTGAACTTAGAGAAATACTGCCTAAGTGCCAGAAGGTGGCAGCTTCAGACCACTCAGTATTAACAAATCGGCTTTGCTTTGTAGGGAGACTCTTATTAGTACATGTTCTTAAGACATTCATGCCAGGGACCATCCAAAAGGTGGCTTTAAATGATTTATTTTATAACACAGTCTTGATGAAAAATGACCTTTCAGAATAGAAATAATAAGTTTGGTCCCATCTGGTTTAAATAGAAATACAAGGACCACTATTCAAAAAACTGCAGATTTTTGAAACTAGCAGATTTATGAGATCCGACTTTTATGAACACTAAAAAAATACATCTAGAAGTAAAAAAATTCATATCTGTGCCCTTAGAATCTATGAAGATGCTACAGCTGCTAGTTTAGAGCTTTGAACTTTGAACTGAACTTAGATATGAGCACAGAAAGTATACATTTAGGACATATTTGGTCAGGTCAGGTATCTAGAATTATTTAATAATGGTCCTATCCCCTGAGAATTTTAATGTATTTCCAAGTCCCTTTGGTAATGAAAGAGATAGAAAGTGTGAGAGAGTGAGACGGGCAGAGAAATTAATGTAGGAATCGAAGTTTTAGAAATTATATTTCAGAACAATAGGCTGAGAAATATCTTTTCAAACTAGTAACTTGGGAGTAAGTGGATTTGATGTGTTGAGGTTAAAGCCTTCTTGTCCTCTTTAGGTCTTTTAAGAATTTGTTTAAAATAAATTTTTCAAATAATGTGAGGAACTAAAAACTGAAAACAAGTAAACAATAATAAAAAACAAATATATTGGTTTATATGATTCACAGTAACATTGTATGACAAGATTCACAAATGTTGACTTCCATCATTTTATTACTATACAATTGTACCATTTAAGGGGCTTTTCCCCTTTCTTTTTAAGTTAGATTTGATGCTTCGTTTTTATATACAAGTACGTCTGTGCATTAGAATTGAAATTGACACATAAAAGGATGTCTTCTGGAACACCAGAGATAACTTAGAGCTCAGGAAACAAAAGAGACCCTGAGGGGCTGAAATAGATTTGAAAGAATACCTGTGTACAACAATTTCATCAAATATTGCATATATGCTGCCTCCAAAGATTTATATGCATTCTGTAGGAAAGATCTGTTGATAATCCAATAATAGATATCAAAAACATCAAATGTTTCCTCATGTATTTTGGGTTCATGTCATAGAGACATGTATAAAAGTTGACATAAACTAACCCTTTTTGAAACCATTCATCACATACTATCAAATGAATTAAGATCTGAGAGTATTAACTATGTGATTACATGGTAAACTAGTGAGACTTTGGAAAGCAAAGATAGAGAGGAAAGGGGGATTTGCTATAAAAAATAAAGCAGGGACATTTATTATTTTAGAAAGACTCAATGCACGTTTTTTGGTTTCTACAGAATTTCTGTTGTCATTTGGAGTGTTTAATGCATTATTTGGAAAATGTTACCTGCAGTGAAATAATGATCAACCACTTAATGCGGTGAAATAATCAACTACTTAAGTATTTTCAAGATTCCAACCGAAAGATTTGTAACATGGCATTTAAATAAGTCTGGAACCATATCTAGAATTTGAAATGCGAAAGATCAAGAGATCTAGAGAAACTCTTTTGAACTGAACTCTCCAATCCACTCAATTGGCCTCATGGGACTTACCCTTCGGTGTTAGCAGAGAGAGAGGTTTTTTGTTATCATGTTTCCCCGAAAATAAGACCTAGCTGGACAATCAGCTCTAATGCGTCTTTTGGAGCAAAAATTAATATAAGACTGGGTATTATATTATATTATATTATATTATATTATATTATATTATATAGACCTGGTCTTATTTTATTATAATTTGTAATTCTAATAATTTATATTACTAGAAAGTTCTATGAGGGAGCAAAAATTAATCATACCCTGAATTCTACATACTCTAATATAAAACTTAGATAGCTTTCCAAGGAACACATTTTCTTCATACCCAGAACAGCAATTCAAGATGACACAGTGTTGGAGGCACAGGTCAGACGTTACTTCATTGCTTTGACAGTCATTTGACTCAGTCCTTTCTAGAGATTAAGATCATCTACTGTCTCTACTTTTGAAAATAATGGTGTAATCTATTGACAGCTTTCCTGATAGGTTAGCAACTGCTTTTTCAGTCACAAAATCATTTACCTCGCTATTTTTAAAAATTTTTTCTATTTAACAAAAACATTGTATAAACACGCGTATAAATTCAGCCCTGTGTTGAATGCAAGTGTATTATAACAGCCCTAGACTAAAAGTGTACTTCCTTTTCATCCCCAGTTGTATAGAGAAGAGAAGAGAAATAAATACAATGCTGTTAATGCCTGTTATTTTCCTTGCCTGGGAAAATACTTACTAACATGCTGAAAACAAACTACAGGCATTTTCTTTGTCTCAGTGTGAATATTCTATGGATGATAAATCTAAATTAAGTTGATTGTGTCTTCTAAAATTAAAATAGAAATGACAAATGGCTTGTTTTTCACACCTTCCTCCTCATCAGCTTTTTCCTCTCCTTAGGCAGGTGTTAGTTAAGAAATTTCCAGTTGTATTAAATAAGAATATGTGTTATCACTATCATGGTTCTCATCTTTTTGTACTGAACAGGTCCTGGACACTATGATGAACAACCATTTGATTGAATAATATTTATTGAGCATTTATTATACACTAGATTTTTTGCGATAAGCTCTGGACATACAATGGTGAATAAAATAGATCGTCTTCTGAGCCTAAGGAGTATATATAATATAGTGATGGATATAGAAAAGTAAAAAATGCATCGTGAGTGCTAGGAAAAAATAAGTGCTGGTTACACTGGACACAACATCACAGAAAACACCGAAATGGGTCTCTGGAGGGGATATGAGGGAACAATTCAAAAGACACGTTCTTCATTCAATAAACATTTACAGACTGCTGACTATGTGTAAGCCACTGTGATTAGCACTGGGGTAGTAAACAAGACACATAATCCCCACTATCACGGATATTATTATCCATTAGGGGAGATGTATGTTAAACAAAAACACAGATGTGTAATATTAGGTAAGGACAAGGAAAAGTTAGCAGTGTAATAAAACACAGAGCTGGGGAAGGGAGAGTCCTCTTGCTCAGGTGGTCGGGGCAGGACTTTTTGAGAAGGTGATTGTGAGCAGTGACCTGGATGAGAAGAGGAAGCAAATCATGTGGAAATCTGAGGAAGGATATGAGGAAACTGTCAGTGTAAAGGCCTGGAGGTCAGGGTATGCTTGGTATTGTTCTACTTGGAGCAAAAATACCAGGTTAGAGGGAGAAAGTGATTGTGGGGCATTATGTTACCGGGGGCCATGGTTATGTAGGGTCTGGTGTGCAATGATTAAGTCCTTGGATTTTTTTTTTTCCCAATTGGAATGGGAAACCTCTGGAAGAGTTTGAGCAAACAAATATTTTGAGCAAAAATGTAAAATGATTTATATTTTAAGTGATGGGTCTAATCATCATACAAAGAATAAGATGCAAGATGGCAGGAATGAAAGCTGGGAGATTAGACAGAAGCTGTAACAGTGTCCAGGCAGCGATGGGGATTTGGACTAAAGTGGCAGTGCTGGAAGTTATGAGAAGTGATCAAATCTGGGATTTATCTCAGGGATAGTGCTGGCAGGAATTGTTGATGGATTGGATGTGGTATTTGAATAAAAAAAAAAACAACGTAATCACACAGGATTTTGCCTGAGAAACTGCGTGAAAAGTAGGTCATTTTACTACCTAAGGAAGCAAGTTTTGAGCTGATAGGGAATGGAAAGTGGAGAAAAAATGGCAGGAGTTCCATTTTGGAAATACTGACTTTTAGCGTGGTGACCTTATTTGAAACTGAAGGATGAGTAAGACTTAGTGAGCCAGGGCTATGAGGAGAAATGAGGGGATGGAGCTTCACTTGCTGAAAGTTACTCAGTCCAGATCTCGAATTTTAACTCAGGTCTAATTGACTCCCACATCCATATTCTTCCCACACTGTTCCGCTCTGTCCCTAACAACCAATCTAAGGATAATAAGAATTCACCTGTTGCTCTGTGGGCTTCTCTACAATTTCAGAGTTATAAAGAAAGGAAGACAATACCAGTAGTACACTAGTCACAGAAACCTGCCTTGTGGCCAACTCTGCCTGGCATTATTGGACTGTTTCCAGACTGAATTGCAGAGGTGGCAAGCTCTTCCAAATCGTTACTTTACCAATCTATTTTATTATGTTGAAAAGACACACACACACACACACTCATTTATTGATTTAAATAACTAATTTCCCCTGCACTGGTTTATGTCTGCCACTTGCTGTTTGAACAAGAAAATCCTGATCCATAATGAATTTAATCTAAGATTCTTGGTATTCTCTGTTGTAGGGTCTCTTGTCAAACTTATCTGATAATCTACAGTGTCCAAAACAAACCTTAAAGATCCATCTTAAAAATCTGTGTTCACATAGCCTCCTAGTCCTGGGCCTCAATCCCATGTCACATATTAGAATTTTCAAATAAATTGGTAACTATAATTTCTCATTAATTCTTATAAGTTATATTCAAGAAATATGTGCTGAGTCCCTACTACTCAACGTACTGTAGGAGAAACAATGGCTAATCAGATGCCTCCTTGAGCTCTAGGAATTTACAATTTGTGAGAGACTACATTTAAATTCACACAGACACACACACACACACACACACACATAAACACACACACCTATCTTGGGCTGTTTGAACACTTATACTCTATTCTGTAATTTCGTGTGCTACACAACTGTCCTGACTGTATCTGGAATACTCTTTTTATCTACCTGTCTTTCTCTTTCTTATAAGTTCAGTTTCTGGACTACACAGTTCCCCATGTAGACTCCTATTATAGCAGTTACAATTTTATGCCATATTTCTTGAATTCCTTTTTTCAGTTGTCTACTAGACTGTGAGTACCTTGGGAACAAAGACTTTTTATTTGACCCCATATTCCCTGGGCCTTGCAATGTGCTTAGCACATATGATCATCTCAAGAATATTTATTAGATGAACAAATTAATTCCATATTGGATTGGAATATTGTATTGGAATACACTACATAGAGGAGCTTTAAGTTCAGTCATTAAATCCCCTTCATTTAAATAAATCAGGAGCACATGTCAGCTAAATGATTATTTAATTATTGTGTGTTTAATACTGTTTCTACTTTGAATTTACAGTAAAGATTTGAGTTGGTTCAACGTATGAGATTGATTTGGAAGATAAATTTGGCATAGAATTAACTGACTTTGGTGATAATTGAAATGTTGAAGGCAGAGGGGCAGAGGGAGGCAGAGTCTACGATGGACCTGAAATTTCTGTATTCTCTAAGAGAATATAGGAAGAGGAGAATCCACATGTGTGCAGAGAAGGATTTAGTTACTTTTCAAGTGTTTGATTTTGTGGTGGTTACAGGAGATCAAAATAGTGAGTTCCAGTAGAAAGGAAGCTCAGAAGAAATACTTTTGTCACCTTAGGAGGCATCAGCTTAGTTGAGAGTTTAAACCATAACTGTGGTGGATGTCATTTCTCATGAAGAGGCAACCTTGGGACACCACAGGCCCTGTGCTTGGGAACCTCTTTTCCACCTCACTCAACTAGTGAACTCCTATTCATTGTTAGAGACATAGTGTAGACTTCATCTTCTCTGTGAAATATTCCTTTATTCTTCCATTTTTACTCCTCCTCTCACTCTTCTTCTTGCTGCTTCTCCTCTCCATTATGATCCTCGTTACTATTAACTTATGCAGTCTTTATCTGGGGTGAGTTAATCACAATGCTGAACACTTCACATGCATAGTGGTGTTCACTCTTCACTGTGATACAATGAGGTAGGTCCTTCTATTATTCTTTATTGTACATAGAACATTGTACAGAGAAAATGGAGGTGCAGATAGAACTCATAATCAAAAAAACAAAACAAAACCAAGGGCAAAGTGAGGAGGTGGTTCTCACCCGTGTTGAGTGAGAGAACAAGCGAGTAAGTGAGTGAGTGTGTGGGGGGGACCCGGTTTGTTGTGTTAGTGACTTCCTTCTCCCCTCCACCCTTCCCTCTTACACCTCTGGAGCAGTGGCGGCTCCCTGGGCCATAGGAAATGAGCCATAACAACATCTAGGTGGAGAGCGATGCTGACAAATGGGTTTATCATAATGCACTGGAATGAAAAGGTCCCTACCTTTTCATTGGTGTGAAAGCACATCAAAGACAGCTTTCACAGTTTGCAGGACTTGGTCCCATCATTCCAAGGAGGGAAGGCATCTAGGTCCAAATCCTAGACAAAGCCACACAGTATATCTGGTATATGAGAAGAAAAACTATACACACAAGTGAGATACTAATAACTCAAGCTGCAGAATGCTCTTCTGGAACAATAACAAGGTGAAAGCGAAAGCTGACACAGTTCTTTGTTCCTGGGGAATTCACTTCTCTTCCTCCCTCATGGAAGATACAAATAAAAGGAAATGCAAGTGAGCATATGGATGTGAACACCTCAAATATAATAAAATAAATAAGGGGAACAAAAGGATAAAAGCAATGGCACATAGCTAGGAAATGGCAGAGATGAGATTTTGGGTGTCACCTACTCTAGAGGCAATACTCTTTGTTTTAGATCAGTTGTTTCACTTTCTGGGAATCAAGCTATTTATTCATGGGACTGACACAGCACTTAGCATGTATTGTAGGTTATCTAGTCTCCATATTTGTTCCCTGCACGTGGGAGTTTCTTATGAGCCTGAACATTCTGATTAAGTTTTGCATTTTCTGGCACTCAAAAATGTTTAATGTAAGAATAAATTTATGATAGAATATTTAAGGTGTGTGTTTGAGAAAAGTTGTAAGGGAAAGAATATTAAGAGTCAATTTGTGATAAGAGGAGAACAGGAAACAGAACTCAAAGAAACCAAGGAAGAAGAGTTTCAAGAAAGATCAACGATATTGAAAATCCTTCGCAGTGTGACCTAGCATTCTTTATCTTCTATTTGGGTATTTTTTCTGTTATTAATGTTCTTTGTCCATGTGCCTTCAGTTATTTTTTAATATCCACAAATTATGATTTTTTTAAGTTACAAAAGACTTCAACTAAAATCTAACATGGATGGTAACATACATGTAAAATATGACGGTAGAGTTCTCTGATTGAAGTGCAGGACTCTGAGGTCTACTTAGTTTTCCTCTCTCTTACTATCTCAACACTTGCACTTGAGAGTTTAAAAAATCATGCCTCTTGATCTTTCCCTCCATTTACATTTGTTGCACCTGTTTTGAACATACCTCATGTGTCAGCTAAGTAACCTATTGGCATTTTACATTCCTTCCGAAATCTCTATTTCTAAATATGCTCTTTCTTCTCGCACCTTGAAATATCTCTACTGTCTTACCTCTACTCCCTTTTTGCCTGGGTGATTTCCAGTCATCTTTCAAGACTCAGTTTAAAGATTGTCTTCTACATACAGCAATCATTCATCGTCCTGGTTTCTCTGGATTATTAGACTACCACACATGTTTAGAAAAGCCCTCTTAAAATGTGTGTGTGTGTGTGTGTGTACATGTACACATCACCTAAAAATGGTGAAGGAAAATGCTCAAATGTTCTTTGTGTATTTCTAGATACTTCCAATTGTTTTCTTTGAAAGAGCATCTTCCTGAGCATTGTTGAATTTTTGTTACATTTAAGTGTAATTGATTTATTGTGTATGGGCTGAACTTGGTAGAGCAAAATCAGAAAACCTCTTTGTTTTCTTTTATTTTTTCTTATCTCTAGCACCAGGTGAAGTGATTCTTTTTCCATTCCAATCGGTGGCTTTTCAGGCACACAGCACAGCTTGTCTGATTACGTCTGTTTCTCAGTCTAGTTCCAGAGCATCTGGGCCAACTATCTCAGATTCAATTCACATCTCTTCCTTCTTCCTTCCCATGTCATACCTGGTGTGAGATAGAGGGCCAGTGTAAGAAAAATGGAGCTGGATTTGACTTCATTGTTGTTGTTGCTTATCTGTGTATCTTCCTCATCTATCATTTCTATGTAGGTTCTAGCTTCTAGTTAGGATCAAGGGAAGAAATAATTACAGGAAGGTGTGTATGACTAATGTTATTTACAACAATTAGACCTCCCCTTCCTGTTTGTTTGTTTGTTTGTTTGTTTTTGTAGCAGAACAAACATGCTGATTCCCGTGTGCCATTTATTAGGTTCTTAGGCAAACACTGTCTTCTCTCCTGCAAGACCCGGTTCCCTGATGATAATGTTGCCTCATTCACCAGGCAATATTTTCTAGTGGGATACTTGCAATACCTGTAAAGTCTGGACACTTGGTGAAAGGGAAAACTCAGTTACCTTTGCCTCTTCAAACACTACTCCTATTCTTTCCCTCTCTATTCAACCTGCCTCTTGCTCGGAGACTTCTCTAGGAGAGAGGAACATGCAAGCATTGATGTCAATGTACCATAAATTCCAGACGACGTAATTAAAACTTTCTCCAAAAACATTCTTTCACTGTGCTCCTATGGCAGCGAAGGGCAGGCTGACAAATTTCTCTACAAATATTCTGCTGGGCCATAAGGTTCTGCCATCTTTAGAACTCTGTGTTCTATCTGTGGCTCACTTGGGTAGGTAAAGCAGGCGGCCTAAAATATTATCAGTCCTTTCAAAGAAGACTCCTTCCATGAATCCCTAACCTTCTCGAATATCAAATGTAGGAAGGAGTCAGTTTGATGGGGCAGATTGATTACCTCTTAGTAAATCTTTCAAGACTGTGTCTTGTACTTTTCTTTAGAATTGAAAGTGTTTGTCAGTTATTGTCCTCTGATTTGGTGATTTAGATGAAATTCTGAGACAATAGGAAAAGTTTTGTTTCAAATCTTGTTGTATAAGGTAATTATTTCCTCTGTTTCTCTGAATTTCTCTGACCTACAGCATAGTTACAGATACTTAGGTAGCAATGTAGAAATAGTAGAGGGCTCAGTCAGCCTACCTAGTTTTAAATAAATTAGCACTTTCCAGTAAAAATATAAATAGAAAAAGATATTTGGTACAAATATTTTCTGTAATATTCCCTCTCACTCTAATTAAATATTTCTGTTGTAAGAGTACAGTGTGTTGCTTGTTTAAGCAATTAGTCTACAGAAGCCTTTTCTTATCCATAGTAATTTGTATTCTTTGAAAAGCACATGTCCTTGGGGTTATTAAGCACTGCATAATAATGGTCCAAGACCTCAACACGCCATTTTCTCCTCCTTATTTGACTAGGGATTTAAAGATGGTTTTCTGCATGTATTAATTTCTATATGACTATGTACAATGTAATAAAAAAAGTCTTTTGTGAAATAAGATGAATTAACTTTATGGAGATAAAAGTAAACTAATCAGAATCTATAATTAATTTATGTGCACCCACAAATCAGGGTTCTGCTAGGTATTGAGTCCTAAATAAATCAAGTTGTAGAAAGCAATTATGATAATCGTTGAAAGTATTCTCTAGTAGTATTACAGTGTGTATGTGTACATACAGTAATATATACAACAGTGATACCTCTCATGTATCTGAGATATACATGAGATGTATCACTGTTATAAAAATGACAAGTGTGTCAACTATAATTTAATATATATGTGTATATATGTATGTCTATGTGTATATATGTATATATACATATATATATACATATACACACACACACAAGGGATAGAGACAGTGGAAATGTAATGGCTGTATGCGATGTCAGAGGGGTAGTAGATTGGGGGAGGGGAGTTATCACTTTGTGAGGGGTGTAAATGTCTAACTATTACATTGTTTTATACACCTGAAACTAATAATAATAAAATAAAATAAAATAAAAAAGAAAGTGAAAAAAAAAAGGCTAGTGTGGTAAAGGATGGATGGATATTTTATGGGTTCCTGGATTTAAACAAATCATTTGTAAAGCAAACTACATTGATTATTAAAATCAATTACATTTTATTAAGAAATTAAAAATTCTAAGTTAAGTCTGTGAATCAGTACTAAATCTACTATTTACTAAGGTTTTCCTGACCATTTTTAGAGACTGATTTTTATAGAAATATAGCAACTGGATCATTAGTATAACTGAAACATCTACTTTTTCTTATATTTTGGAATGAATAAATTTTTTTCTTGAACCTCCCTTTCTTTTTCTATTGCATCATAATATTTAAAATTAAAATCACGTTAGTGTTATTACTAAACAGTGAATGCTTTGATTACATTAAGTATTAAAAACTGGATGGGTTACATTTAAGTTATTTAATGCCTTCCTGAATAACTGAATTGGATTGTCTTTTAATTGTTTGGTGACAAAATTGATATTTTGTATTGTATGCTGCTATACTATCATATATTACACTATGCTATAATTTGTAGGTTAGTGTTATTTCAAAACATGCTGTAATAGGAGGAGTAGGGTTTCCAGGTAGGAATGCTCGCCTGTTCTCGTGAATGTTTTTCGCTTTCCTGTTCCCGAATTCCAAGAAAAGTTGGTCGGGAAATCGGGAAAATGGGCTCCTTGAACCCAGGTGGTCGGTAGTATCGGTCATCACTTTGTGGAAATGTGTTATTGTGGAGAACAGAAAACAGTTTATATCTTGGGATTCGGGAAGGGGAAAGTGAAAAATATTCCTGAGAATGGGCGGAATTCCTGCCCAGAAACCCTAAATAGGAGAGAGCATCTACTAATACCACCAATAACTGATTACAGAATGTAGAAGAAAGTAGAGCTTATGGGAATGATGGAAAAGTAACACCAAGGCAGTTAATTTCCAGACACCTGATAATGACTAAATCTTATAAATTAATCTACCACAATTGACTTGCTCATGTTAAATAGGCAAAACCTTTTACTACGGTGATTTCTAATTGTAGAAGGTACATTTTAGGCACTTTTAAAGACAATATAAGGCATTCACTAACCATTTAGATGATAGGTCAGATAACGCATTAGGAATACAAAGTTAACATTCTAGGTGAAATGCAAAAGTACCAGTGACATTTTAAAAATCAAAGTCATTAAACAATGGCTATTGAAGATGAATGTAAACCTATTCTAAAGTCATCGATTTTTAAATCTCTTTGTATTTTGAAGTCTTCTCTGTGGTCTCAATGCCATGTTTTAATACAAATAAGAGTGTAGCACAAATGAGACAAACAGCAACAAAAATAATTGACGATCAAATGATAAGAGAGTGGAAGGAACTTGGGAAAATAAGTTGACATTATTTAGGAAAGAGGGTGCAATGCAGAGACCTGGTCACGGACATTCTGTACCTTCCAGGGCACAAACAACATATGGAAGGTAAAGAATTATTCACAATCTGAAGATTATAGAACAAGGAGCAATGGCCTAAAGCTAAGGGAAAGAAGAGTAGTGGGATAAAAGAAAACAAAATGTGAACATAAAGGATATGGGAAGGACAGAGTCTTTAAAAAAGACAAAAGATATACCATAAATTGTAAAGGGTTAAACATGCACTATATTAGCCAGGATAATGTAGGGAGTTTATTTATTAAAAGTAAAAACATTCAATGTTCTCCTCGTTTTTCTGACACTATTTTTCATAAAACATTCACTACAATGGTAATTAATTCTGTTTATATATCAGCCATATTTGATCTGAGAAGCAGAAATTCTGGAGATATAAAGGATGTTTTATAAAGATTTGACTTTGCGCAACTGTGGGAACTGGTGAAACAGTCTTGATGAAGCTGGCGTGTTTGGCGTGCAAAAGGAAGAAGGATAGGAAGTAGAACAAACAAGTACACACTGCAACCTGTGAGGGTGGATAGAGAGCCATGAGTATTGGCTGGAATGCATTTCTGTTTCTCAACATCTCCAGGGCTCCAATTTCAGTGATGCAAGTGATCTATAGGAAAAAAAGACACCCTTTTTCTGGCCCAGCTGTTAAAAAATCCAGGAGGATCCAGGAGTGCAATTTCTACCGTGTTTCCCTGAAAATAAGACCTAGCTGGTCAATCAGCTCTAATGTGTCTTTTGGAGCCAAATTTAATATAAGACCAAGTCTTATTTAACTATAAGACCCGGTATTATATAATAATATAATATAATATAATATAATATAATATAATATAATACCCGGTCTTATATTACTTTTTGCTCCAAAAGATACATTAGAGTTGATTGTCCAGCTAGGTCTTACTTTTGGGGAAACACAGTATGGGCCTGGCTGCCGTTCTAGCCAAGCAGCTGAGCAAGCAGGTAAGCCCTAAGGTACAATAAGCCCCGTACCTTGCTCCAGACTTCAGAGTATACAAAGCAGTATGCTGCTACTCCACTTCTGCCTCCCAAATCTCAGGAAAATTGTCTCTGTGGCTCACACTAATCTGGAACTGTGCAGACAATGGAATTCTGGAAAACACGGCTTCATCTTAGTTTAACTGATAAAATGCAAATCCACCACAATATAATTTCAGGTTTTCTCCATTAAATTGCCAATGAGATAGGCTAAAGATGCTCTAATACAGTTTTTAGGGCTGAAACTTTAGGCGCATCAGCATCACCTGGAAGTATTGTTAAAACACAGATTTCTGGGGTTTTCCTTCAGTTTCCAATTTAGTGGGCATATTAATTGGGTTTCTCCAGAAAAACAGAACAATATAATGTGTGTTTGTAAATATTCACCAATTCCTAAAATAAATCTCTCTGTCTACACACACACACACACACACACACACACACACACTTACAGTATATCTTTCATCTTCCAGCCCCTCCTTTGCTCTCTTAGCGTGCACCTTGCCTCCTACTCCCCAGAAAAAAACAAAACAAAACAAGACCATCAGACTGCAGGGGGCTCAGCTCTGCTCAGAGGAACGTACATTTCCCCTTCTGCCCAGGGTGAGCTCGCCCTGTCCAAGGCCACCCTGTCCACCTGGCCCAGATCCCATCTCTCCAATAGCTGTCTCTCTTTAGTGCTCTCTTTTTCACCTTCTAAATGCTCAAATCTCTCTTTCCTTGTATAAAGAAAAATCCTTCAATTACTCTCTTGCTGTGTGAAGCCACTTCCTCTTCTTTATCATCAAGCTTCTTATTTTTAACTACAGCAAAAAAAGCAAAAACAAAACAAAAAAAAAGCGTACATATATTCACACACACACACATTTATAGTATATCTTTCATCTTCCATGAGAGAGATTTCAAGGAATCGGTTCATGAGACCATGGGAGCTGTCACATCTGAAGTCTGCAGAGCAGGCTGTGAAGTCGTAGACCCAGGGAATTGATATTGCAGCTTGAGTCTGAAGATAGTCTAGAGGCAATAGTTCTTTCTCAAGGGACCTCAGTCTTTTTCTCAAGGAGTTCAACTGACTGGATGAGACTGAGCACATGATGAAGATTTTAGTCAAAGTTTACTCTTTTGAATGTTGATCACATCTTTAACAAAAAGCTTCACATCAACATCTGGACTGGTGTTTGACCAAAGATCTTGGGACCATGGCCTAGCTAAGTTGACACATAAAGCTAACCATCAGCATAGGTCTCAAGTAGTTCCGAATATTTGCATTTCTAACAAGTTATTTTCTATAAGCATGCGATGTAAATCTGCTTATTTAGCTTGACAGGGCCTGCTTAAATTTTTTGCTCTACCCTAGATTGAGAGCAGCCATCAGGGAAACGCCGTGCACTGATTGGTTTAAACCAATCAAGGTTATGTAAGCAAAGATGAAGACAATGGGAATCCTTACCAGAGAACCAACGAATCTGCTAGAAAATACATATCTCATTAATTATACTGTATTAATATGGAAGGAAGAATGTAACTTCCCATACATTAAATATTGGGCCTACCTTACTGGGGCAGCTCTTTCCTAGGGTTCAGGTATTTGAACAGCCAAATTAATAATCATAGAACTGTCAGTATATTGAGTATACTTTAAACTTGTGTGGAAGGTTTCTGATTTTTTTTTTGTCACATTGTGGGCACTAGACAGAATTTAATCACTGGGCTCCAAAAAATGAGGATTAGATAGCATGGCTCTTTATTTCAGAATAATTTTTAATTATGACATGTACGTAGAGATCTTCTTAAAGGCACCATCCTGTTTTGTTGGAGCCATAGTGGCTTTTCTGTGCAGGCATTTTAGGTGTTGTAGAAAATGGACCACAAGAAGAAGCCATCATTTTTGCATTCTAACTCGTGCAAACATTTAAACCATTCCTTCCAAAAGCATACTTTAAATGACAGAATCAAGCAGCAGTTATTCAGTTGTCCCCAAAAAACTAGATACAAAAACCTCAGTTATGTTCAAATATCACTCTTTATTGCCATATAAAAAACAATTTCTGTCAATACTTTTAAACAATGGTTTTACCTAATGCACCTCCCCACACATTCCCCAGAGAAACATTGCAGAGTCATCTGTTAATGGACTCAGGGTCCCTCAAGGGGGTGGGTCCACCAGAATTCTCTTATGAATCCTGGGGTTGGAGGGGAGCAGAATCAATAACCAGGCTGTGAAACAGGTTTGAGGCATGTTTCATTCTCTCCATGGTGATACCGATGGGCCATTCCTACCTCCAGGGACTGGTGTGAAATGTAGCTGTATTGTTGAATGTGAACACTGTCACATCAATGTTATAAAAATTACAATTTTGGTGACATAAAAATTACAGTTGTCTGTGATGCATACCAAGTGTATCAGTATCCGTGGGACATTTGTTCACTGTAGTGTGGCTTCCCAAGCTTCTTCCTTGTCTCGGGAGATGTGCTGGAAGTTGTGCTGATGGTAATCTGGTAGTCAGTCCTCTCTGGGTGATTTTCTTTCTGGTAAATTCCATATGAGAGTTTACCAATTTTCTTCTATGCCCAATCACATGAGATTGATAGTTCAGCATAAATAATGTACATGGTTTCAAAAATGGCATTTAACAATTTATGAACTAGTCAACAGGCTCGTTCATCAAGGTTCTATTGTAATTTCTTTCTTTGCCAGCATATAGTTACACTATGTTATTTGTGGCATGGCATGTGGCAGTCACACCACAACTAGTTCCTAACCACTGTCAAACTGGAGGTGGGAGGGGCGAGTTCTTTTTTTAAATTTTTTTAAGGGAGGGGCGAGTTCTTTATAAGGTACAATGCTTGTGAATGGGAGCCTGACTTTATCTTGCTGGTACTGCATGTACCTTAGACTGACGTTGTCTGACCTGAAGTCCTCACCCTTTAACCCCATCAATCTCCTCTCCCCACCACACACACACAAACGCACACACATGCGCCTGCACACACACCTCAGCAGCTCTCCCTGGATATTTTCACTAGAGGGCAATGTTAGCTACCGTAAGTACTTGTGTTCTTCTATTGGGCACATATAAGCCACTGGGGAACTTGAACACTACATAGGAACCAGGATGTACTGGCCAGCTAAACTTGTCCTGTACTGCTGGTTTTATTTTGCTACAGCTACCCTATTTTGGTGTATGTGTGTGGGTCTTCTGCGAGGTGGTTTCTTTCCAGAAATTCTGATACTATACTGGTCCTAAGCTCCATCTCTATTCCTGACTTTCTCCTCCTATTTTTTCTCCTATTTAACTTATCTCCCTGGTCTGATAATTCTGTTGATATAAAAGAATTCTGTTTATAAAATATTATAACACATGTATCTGTTGCCTCTCTCCCTTCCCCATCCCCTTCTAGGGGAACTATATCGCAAGATAGTACCGGATTCAGTCCAGACTGAATTCTCCTCCCTTTGATTCTTTGTGGCTGTATGGCAGACTGTTATAATCATGGCTCCCAATGAATACGTCACCCTGTGTCCATGACCCTTTGCAAATGACTGCTCCTCCTGCCAATAAAAGGAATCAATTTATAAATTCTAATATTGCTTTTTAAGCATTGAAGACAAAACAACTAGAAAGGTTAAACGTTTATTCAATGCATTGTAGCTGCTAAATAGTGGATTGGAGTTTCAGCCAGAAACACCCCAGGGGAAGGTGGATAGAAGATTTCTTGGAAAAGTTAAAAATTTGAGAATGTCTAAATGTTCCAATGTTTCTCCTTTTGATTTATAGCATTTTTCATCCACAGATATTCCATATTCAGTTGACGAAATGATTAATTTTCGAACCCAAGAATCCTGATCAAAGCATTAATCACCATGTAGCAAATTAGCTTAAACTTTAAGATTAAAAAAAAAAAGTGACTTAGTTTATGTTGTCTATTTTCCAACCGATTGCTTCCTCTGCATGAAGAAAACAACACCTTAGGTGTGAAATATTAGCACAAAATATCACAGCATCTTGGTAAAATGTTATTTTCTACCCAAACACTTCTACCCAAAAGGTTTCAGCCAATAGTTCTATTTAAAAAGCTCTCAGTGGTTAATGTTCTTTGTACTTTACTTTTAGTCTTTTAAAAAAAATCAGGCTCTTTCTGTAGAATCCTGCTGGGTAACATAAATCTGAACATTGTTGATGTTTAGAATTGTCAAACAGAAACAGCAAATCTTTGGGACAGAAATGCTTCCATGCTAGAGACATTATTTGGTTGTGGAAATTTTTTCTTTGAAATGATAGTTTAGATCTTTGCCTGGTTAAAGAAAATTGATATACCTGAAGCATAGAAAAGTGCTATAAAGTAGAAATAGACACTTTTATTGAATTTAATTTAATGTAAGCATTGGTACACCAAATTCACATATTAAAAATCAATTTTGATATTTTGAATTCTGGTACTATATAAATTCATATTTATGAGAAAAATGATTTATTTTGATTTAAAATAAAGAGAAAATTGAGGTCCTCCAAAGAAATAAATTATTTTATACAATTAAATCAAATATATTTTATCTTATTCTGTTTATATACTCATATGTTTCATGAACCATATGAGTACATAAGAGAAACATGTAACAGTAAAATGTGAAAGCAGTGCTTTCTTTTCCTAAATGTAATTATTATTATAAGTTATGCAGATTTTATAAGTCTTTCTTTTCCAGAAGAATGACATAAATATTAAAGGGAAGATGCAGACCCCAGTGTCTGAAAAGATGAATTTTACTTCAACAAAGAATTCATTATAAAGTAATTTTTTGACTTCTGGTTAAAAAGGATTTACAAATTGACTTGACATTTTCTTTGTAAGATTGATCCTTTCAACTTACCAAACACTTTTTGTTTGAAGGAACTCATTGTCTTTTTAAACCACTAAATAAAGACTTTAAGTACCCCAAGTGGGAGGATAAATGTAATTGCTCTTATTTTATAGGTTTGGAACAGATTGAATGAAATGTCTCTACAGATTTATGGAGACAATGTACTTCACAGATCTATTGTCTTACTCTATTCCTTATAGCTGGTCTCTGCTCAGTCTCTGAAATGGCACCTTATCACACCCTCTTACAATATTTGTGCAAGGTGAGGCAGAATTGGATTGTAATGTTGGAATGGTGGGAGTAGAGGTAGGATTACAGAGGAGGATGTGTGAGTGGGCTGGCCCCTGGGAAAGGGGACTAGCAGTCCAAATCATTATTTAAAGACTCCTGTCAGACCAGCTTTGTTTTCTGTTCACTTTTGAATTGACCAGTGGGATGGACATTAGGTCTCTTCAAGCAGCAGTGACACTTGATGCTACGTGAGTGGTAGCATTACACAGAGTGGCTGAGTCTAAAGGGAACAGACCTCAGGAAGACGTGTCTGGTATGAGCAGTGCGGATATCAGACAGCTAAGATTTGAGCAAGGATTTAGGCCTAGAAAGAAATTGTAGTTCTAGGCAGAAATTGAGGAAGAAAACCCCAATTCCTGTACTTAAAACTAGCAGAACAATTCCTAAGCCCTACACCTGTGAGGGTAGGGATGCATTTTCTGTCTTGATCAGGAAGGATTTAGTACTGAGTGATGGTTAGCTTGCAGACTGAAGATAATAGCGTTTGTCATAAAATTGGGGTTTGGAAAGGAGAGGTAGCATCATCTGTGACTTCTATAGTTAAGGGTGTCGGAAAGTTCAGGAGTGTGAGAAGAAGTAATTGCTTCCCTTATTTCGTTCTCCAAAAGTATAACTTTCTTCGATGGAGAGACACAGTAACACTCAAATTATGACTCTTTTTAATGGTATTATTGCCCCGAAGATAGAAACTCACTATGCTTCTGAAGATGGGCTCTTTTAAAATGTAGCCCTTATAATTTTTTTTTTCATAAAGCTCATATTTGACAGATAATCCTGAGAAACTTTTGTAATTAAATTTTACCTTTGTGAAATACAGGTTATGTCTATATAAACTTGAGCCTTATTTTGGTTTTATGAGTTGAATTATATTAACATGTTGACTTGCTTTATAATTTCAGGGAAACTTTAACTTCTTTTAAATGGTCCTCAGATGCTAGTGGCCCCTAAATACCTTGGGTAGTATTAACTCATCGACAGTTACACTAGGGTTCTCTTGACTTACCTGGAATCATTTTTCTAAAACTTATGCCACATTATTAATTTACAACTAGAAGACTCAGACCATTTTTTTTTTCTGAAATCATATTTTAAATATTGACTATCTTTAAAACAAAACATCAATATAGCATTTAAATAAAGATCTATTATTATAAACTTAGAATCATATTGAGTATACAACTTCAAATAGTATTTCCTCTAGATAATATACAAACACAGTAGATCCATATTATTCCTAGATTCCAGTTTTGAAAGTTTGTTAACAATTTATTTGTAACCCCAAAGTCAGTCCAGGTGGTGCTTTCTTAGTCATTCATGGATGTCCTCAGAGCAACAGAAATTTTGAGTCACCCAATGCACTCCTTCCCAGTTGAGGTTGAAAAAGATGATGCTCTGCCTTCTTGTTTTAGCTCTAGTGCTGTGAACAACTGTCCTTTTTGCCATCTGTTTAATGCTGTTTTCTGCTTTTGCTGTTTAAAGTGGCCCCCAACTGGAGTGCTGAAGTGCTGTCTAGTGTTCCTAAGTACAAGAAGCCTATGATTTGTCTAACAGAGAAAATGTGTGTTAGATAAGCTTTGTTCAGGCATGACTTATAGTGCTGTAAGTCCAATGTTAATGAAACAACAATATATCATACATTAATAATGTGTCTCTAGACAGAAACACATAAAACAGGGATATGAATTTACCAGAGGCTTGTAAGAACCTAACCCTGCATTTCCCTAGGAACAATGGTTCAGCATTCACCACTTCGGTGTTCACAGTGATTGGTGAATATTCATTGGCTACTTTCCTCTGAGAGCATATATATCGAAACCCTACCTATTCCCAGATTGTTTCTCTTTATCCAACAAAATATCATAAAGTCTTGCATGCATTGCTCCTGTCAAGCTGTTCATCTTGGTATTCAACTCCAAGATTCCCTAGATGCCTTGACATAAAGTGACATGGCTCTATCAAAGACAGTCTCCCATTATCTTTGCTTGATTTTTGCTGGCACTATCTGCACCACCTTTCCTTATTGCACAATGGAGAAAGGGTCATTAAAAGCTCCAGGCCCAATGAAGTACCTCATAAGAACCTGGCAATTTATAATATCTGTTTTGAATTGGGATTAATGAAGTAGGCCTGTCTGTTTGGATATCTCTGTTTTTGAGGTGGAACTTGAATTGATTTTCAAGAGGTGTGTCAGTTGCCTCTGGCCAGATCCCCAGCAACAAAACAGAATTTAACTTTTTTTAGAAGGATCCAGAGTTTGTCACCATTTATAGGGGCTGTTTGAATTTTCCTTAGGCAAAACACACTTTTAAATTAATAGGGAAATGTTGTCGATGTTCTTTAGTTTCCATTAACTGCTACTAGAAACCACTAGAAATACACAATCTCTTGAAGTTGAGATCAATATATTAGAAGGATACTGGAAATGGGTGAGTTCAACTTTAATGGGGCATTGGCTTTTATGGAGTCCTGACTGTCTGCTAGGCATTAAGCTAATATCTTTATAGAGATCATCTCATTCAATCCTCATAGCGATCTGATGAGGTAGATACTAGCATTTATTGAATTTCTTCAGTTCAGGAAACCGAGTCTCACAGAGGTTCAGGAGCTTGTCTAAAGTCATGGAGCTAAGCAGTCAGGATTTAATGCAGAGAGTCTGACTGGAGCCAGCATTATCACTACAGTACTGTGTACTCTTCTGTTTCACTTATACAGGTACTTCCCGAATGCACTGAGCCCCAGATATCTCACACAATTATTCAAAATATAAGGCTGTATTTACATTAACCTGAATAACATCTTGACAGGTGGGCAATTCTAAAGCTTCTTTTTAAAGACATAAATGCTTCTAACGGACAACAGTGCCTTGCTCACTGACCCTTCCATTTCTGTTATCTACCAGCACCAAGTGATTAACTTGAAGTCAAAAGTTCTTCCTTCAAGCGTGTCCTCAGTCTCGGGGCTGGCTCAGTTTCAAAGATACCCAGGGCTGCTTATCTTTAACAGATGGCTATCTTCCTTCTGACTCAGCTGCAGTGGGTTTGTTCATCCTATTTAGGCTATTTGAAGCCAATGAAAAGGATGGCTGTATATTTCTTTTCTAGCACTGCATTCGTTCTCCAGCTTCCACAGGAGAGAGAAAAGAGAGAAATTGCTATCAAGGACATCTTGCTACAGAGGACATTAAACACCTGTGAGTTTTTTCCACCAGTCTGAAAAACTGTTACTTTCACACTCATTTATTTCCACTGTCCCAAGAGATATTTTAAAATGGAGAAAGGAACTGTCAAAATTTATGTAGAATATTTGTTTCCATTTCTATCTGCCAATGGCTATGCTTTCAATTCATACTAAGTGACCTTAGAGTTTCCAGACTTATTTTCTTAAAGGATTCATACTTCTTACATGGGACAATACATTTCGGACAAAATGAAATAGAAAACGAATTTTCGTATGGCACTCCTAAAAAAATTTGATTTCGTTATGCAGTGGAACCATTTTTAGAACTGATAAGGACAGTCATGGATGTCGTGATTTTTCTTGATTCTGCGGGAAAATACCTTTCCAGTGCTAGAGAGAATGATAGTGAGAGAACTAGCAAAGAGCTATCATCATAAGAATTGCAGCCATGGTTTAACCCCCTCTTCTGTGCCAGGGACAGTGTTGTCACTTTGTGTAGATCGTCTCAAGTACAGCCTTGTAGCAGGGATGGATAAAGGCTATATAGTGTCTCAAACTTCTGCAGTTCTTTTGAGAAACCTCTTTAAAAATCCAAATTATGTATAGAAGTATATATTCAAGGTGAGAAAATAAATCACAATAAAACAGAGATTTTTTTTAAAAAAAGCTCACAAATACAACAAACATCACAAAATCCATGAAAATAGCATGTAAAAAATTAACTGTTTGACATGCTTTTTTTTTCCTGTTTTTTTTTTTTTTTTTTGATGAAACACCGATATCCTCTTCATATGAAGTGATATTGTACTCTCTCTTATCTGTAGGAAAAAATGGGAATATCCCTAGTATAAGGTTTTAAATAGTGCTTTTCAGTTTGACATAACATTATGTTTATAAGTCGGCTGAGAACTTCTTGAAGAAGAGGTCTGGTTATGCTATCGATTCCCAGGAGCTAGGATAGTGGCTGACACAGAACGCACTGATCACAGGTTTGTTGGATGACTGCATAATCAAACTATGAAACTATGAAGACGTAAAGGCACTATAGCTCAGCTGAGAGCAACTACTTCAGATGTTGTTAAGACAGGCTCCATGTGCCTTCCTCCCTCTTGCCCCAGGAGTATGGGATGCAGGGCTATTTCTAATGAAGTCTCTTTCAGGCCCAGCCCATTCCCTCCTGAACCGATAAAGATTTCATGGTTAAGCCAGGCCCTGACCCGGATGTGCTATGTGGCTCTCTATGACTATTTTATAGATGAAAATAAGTAATGAGTACAAGTTTCCTGTCTTTAACAAGGGGCTATGGCAGAGAAAACTCTGCACAGTCCTTTATTCTCATGACACCCACTCCGGTCCAACCACCCAAAATAATCTTACTTGACACCAGCTCAATGACCTTTTCATATGACCATTTACATGTTTTCCCTGAACCCTCACAGAATCCATTTCAGCAATGTGCAAAATGAAAAAAAAATTAAAGAAAACACATTTTTTAAGATAGATGGTTTCTCTTTTGCTTTGAAATAAAATGAGCTGGGAAGAAGCAGAGAACTTTTATGATTCTGTAATGGCCAAGATAGGATACTCTCTAGATCACAAATCAAAGAGACACAAGCTGCAAAAGCTTCAATTTTGTAGAGAGCAGCTCAGGGCCAGGCAAAATGTCATCTTTTTTATAGGTTCAACAAAATTCTTCTGTTTTTCATCTTGCAACACAGGCATTAGATCAGCTCTTCAATTTCCTGGAATGTCTGGAATACTGACTTGTGTGAACTTTCTAAAACATAGGTTCAAGTGTGAATAAATGCTATAGAAAAAAAAAAGAAATATTAATAGCAGTAGAGAGAGACCCAGAATACCTGAGTAAAATCTTGACTAGAGGAATGTCATGCAGAGTTCTTTAGTGTCATATAAATGACCCCTATGGCTTACCACCATGTACAGCCACACTAATGAAAGTGGCCAGCTTAGAAGACAGTGGGGTCTGCAGATATCATCATGTTACAGTCTGTTCTTAGTTACAGTTAAAATCTGACACTGAAGGATAAAACTGGCACTGAAGGTTTATTATTAAGAACAGAATGTCTGAAAGAAAGAGCAGGCTTTGAACTCAACCTAAATTTCTTATCCACCTATGTTTTCTGACTTCCATGATGACACTTGAAAGTTTGATATTTCATAAAGTGGCATTTAGTTACTCTTTATTAGTCAGTGAATTTTAAGATTATAATGTTCACCAGTTTCAGTGATTTTTTTCCACAATCAAACTTATTTTTTTTTCCCAAATAAGGCTTTATTTCCACATTTAAAAAAATAGAATAGAACTAAGCAGGATTAGGTACCTTTAGGTACCCATGAAACAGATACAACTTAATTTATACTCGATTACTTACTTATTCATTTAACAAACATTGGTTGAATACCCATTTTCTACTTTATATATATTGCTGTACCAGTAAGTAACCAAATTAATAAGTCAAGATCCATATTTTATACATAGAATGGAATAGCTGAAGTTTAAAAATTTTAAATCAGATTTCTGTGCCTATCTGGAAATTGATAGATTAAAGCTACAAAAAAATAAATAAGATGTTACATGTATGCAATTTTTTTATAAATATAAATGAACCATCCTGCATGTATCCTACAGTGGGATGGGTACTCTGACGCATACAAGTTGGCAAGACATGGATGGTTTGCCCTTAGGAATAGTAAATTCAAGGAAGTACAATAACGTCATAGATAGATATAATGGTGACCATAGATTCAAACTATTGTGATTGCATAGTGAATTAGCGAATTGCATACCAACATGGAAGTGTTTTATTTTGTTTTATCCTGTCAGGAAATCAGGAAAGTCTTGTGCAAGAGATGACATTTATGCTGGCCACTGGAGGATTGCTTGACTTTGGAGAAGAGACAATGGAGAGAGGGCATTCTGTTCATCATGAACAAAGACAGTACAGATAAAGCTCAGAGCAGATGCAGAGACACTGAAAAGACCAGATGGCCTGAAAGGTGGGGTTAGTGTCAGGGGCTAGGAGGAAATTAGACTGGAAAAGTAGGTTGTCATGAGATCATCAAGGCTAAGGAATCTGGAATTTATTCTACAGGCACTGAAGACTCATAGAAACCTTTTAGATCAAAGAAATTATATGAATAAAGTGACATTTTTTGAAAAATAATTTAGTTATTACAATTTTTTAGGTTATTACAATATAACCAAATAACTTTGTTATTACAACATTTTAGGTTATTACAATAATACAATATTAAAGTATTCAGTGTCTGAGGTTAGCGATGGTGGAGGTTAAGGCTAGGAGGAGCAGGAGAAAAACATTTGAGAAGTTTCAAGAAGACTTAGTAATTCCCAGGTGTCTAAATGTACTACGAGGTCTTGAGGTGGGTTGTTAGGAGTATGAGTGACATCTTTTCAGGATCTGGAAGATATTAGCCATCTGTTTTCCTGACCAAGAGTATATTGAAATTTTCCTTCATTGTTCTTCTCATTGATACATGTTGGAGATGGACCATACCTATACTCCCTTTTAGCTGATGGCACTATTAAGACATTCATTTTGACATTCAGACAGGCGTTATTAGATAATGTTACATATTTAATGTTCAAAGCTTCCTAATTGTTTTCCTTTCCTTTTTTTTTTTTTTTTTAAGTTAAGAAATTTAAGCTCAGAAAGACAGGAAAAAATTCCAAAAGTCCCATGACTGTGTTTGGAAGGGATTTAGATTCAGGTCTTCACCCCTAATCCTTTCCCTCCTTTACCCCTACTATAAAAGTTGAATATGTTTCATGCTTATGTGATACTGCTTTTGCTTAAATGGAAAGATAGCCCCTGTTGGATTTTGGGACTGTGGTTTAGGATTCACCATCATACCGTGTAGAGCTTGTATCATTTGTCAAATCACATACCACCTGTGCTAATTCTGATATTGTTATTTAGATCAGGTATTGCTGTTGAAACTGTAAATAGTATATGTCATTCACAAATTCACTGAAACCTTGGATCTTCTATTTATTAATGTATCAAAGAAATTTGTTGAATGAAATACATTCATGAATTAGAGCAGAAGCACCATAAAAATCCAGCATGACTTCACTTCCACCTAGTTTAGAAAAAGATACTATAGGGGGGATTATGACCCTCACCCATGTTGTCTTGGGTTGGTTTCTTTAGAAGTAGAGCCTGAAGAGAAGATATGTAAGTGATTTTTTTCATTATGTTAGTTGCAGGTGTCTAACATAATGATTCGATACATATGTATATTGCAAATTGAACATCACAGTAAGTCTAGTTAACATCTATCACCACACATAGTTAAATGATGTTTTTTTTCTTGTGATGAAGACTTTTAAGACTCACTTCTTAGCAACTTTCAAATATGCAACTGAGTGTTATTAAGTATAGTTACTATACTGTACATTACATCCCCAGGACGTATTTATTTTATAACTGGAAATTAGTACCTTTTGACTATTTTTACCCATTTTGCCAACTCCCTACCCCTCTACCTCTGGCAAACCACCAATCTGTTCTGTGTATATATGAATTTGTTTTGGGATTCCACATATCAGTGAAATTGTATAGTATTTGTCTTTTCCTGATTTATTTCACTTAACATAATGCCATCAAGGTCCACCCCTGTTATTGAAAATGTTAGTATTTCCTTTTATGGCTGAATAATATTTTGCTCTATAGATATTTATCACATCTTCTTTATCCTTTCATCCATCAGTGGACACTTTTGTGTTTTCTGTGTCTTGGCTATTGTAAACAATACTGCAGTAATCATGGGGTGTAGATGTATTTTCAAGTTAGTGTCTACATTTCCTTTGGATAAATACCTAGAAGTGGAATTGCAGCATCATATGGTAATTTTATGTTTAATTTTTCTGAGGAACCTCCATATTGTTTTCTATAGTGGCTGCGCCAGTTTCCATTCCCACCAACAGTGCACAAGGGTATCCTTTCAACACACCCTTTCTAACACTTTTTATTACTTGTCTTTTTGATAATAGATATTTTAATAGTGTGAGGTGATATCTCATAGTGGTTTTGATTTGCATTTACCTGATGATTAGTGATGACAAGAACCTTTTAATGTATCTGTTGACCATGTGTACAAGGTCTGACAATTAAGTTCGAGGACTTGCCACCATGTGCTTACACTGGCAGCACTATTCAAACAGCTAGGTAGGGTTTCATTACCTTGGTATATCAGTGTCTCACAGCTGTGTTCATGTCAAAGTGTGGTGGTGTCTTGCTGACTGGTGTGCATTATTGTTGTGTGTTTTTGTGTGCCGTTGCAAGAATGTCTGAGCTTGAATTAGAGCAATGAACAAACATTATATTTCTTGTTAAACTTGGCAAGAGTGCAAGGGAAATCAGGGACATGTTGGTCCAAGTTTATGGGGAGAATGCCATGAAGCAAATGGCAGTGTGCAAATGTATTTAACATTTTTTCTGAGGGGAGAGAACGTGTCGCTTATAAAGAGAGGTCAGGGTGGCCAATAACGAGCAGAATTGATGAAAACATTGCAAAAATTTGTCAAATTTTGCATCAAAATCATTGGCTGACTGTGAGAAGCATAGCAGTTCAAGTAAACATTGAAAGAGAAACAGGAACATCTTAACTGAAAACATTGGCATGAGAAAGTTGTATGTAAAAATGGTCCCAAAAGAGCTCACTGACGAACAAAAGCAAAGGAGAGTCAAAGTTTGCCAAGACCTTTTGGAGAGGCAAACCAATGTTTTGGGCCGTGTTATCATTGCTGATGGATGAAACATGGGTGTACCAATATGACCCTGAAACAAAGCATCAAAGTGCACAATGGAAGTCAGCCAATTCTCCATGACCAGAAAAGTTCTGTCAGTCCAAATCAAGAGTCAAAATGATGTTGGTAACCTTTTTTGATATCAGATATAAATATCAGTATGCATTTGTACCAACTGGACAAACAGTTAACCAAGTTGACTATTTGGAAGTGCTGAAAAGGCTGCATGAAAAAGTTAGATGACCTGAAGTTTTCACCAACAATTCATGGCTCTTACATCATGATTGTGAACCAGCTCACAGGGCACTGTCTATGAGGGAGTTTTTAGCCAGTAAACAAATAATTGTATTGGAACATCCTCCCTACTCACCTGTTCTGCCCGCCCCCCCATTGATTTCTTTCTTTACCTGAACATAAAGAAAAAATATAAGAGGAAGACATTTTGATGACATTAGATTCAAGACACCAAGGGTAATATGATGATAGCTCTGATGGCTATTCCAGAAAAAGAGTTCCAAAATTTCTTTGAAGGGTGGACTACACACTGGTGTCAGTGCATACTTTCCCAAGGGGAGTACTTTGAAGGTGACCATACTGATAGTCAACAAGGAGGTATGTAACTCTTTTTCTAGGATGGTTGCAAACTTAATTGTCATACCTCATATGTCTTCTAAGGAAAAATATTTAGTCAAATTCTCTGCCCATTTTAAATTGGATTATTTCTTTTTTGTAATTGAGTTATATGAGTTCTTATGTATTTCGTATATTAATCTCTTATAAGTCTTTATCAGATATGTGATGCAAATATTTTTTTCCATTCAATAGGTTGCCTTTTCATTTTGTTGATGGTTTATTTTTCTGTGTAGGTTTTTAGTTTCACATAGTCTCATTTGTTTATTTTTTGCTTTTGTTGCCTTTGCTTTTGGTGTCAAATCCAAAACATCATCACCAAGACTGATGTCAAGAGCTTACTGCCTTTATTTTCTTCTAGGAGTTTTAGGGTCCAAGCCTTTAATCTACTTTGAGTTGATTTTTTTGTATGGTCCAATTTCATTTTTTCTTTGTATGTGGCTTTCAATTTTCCCAACACCATTTATTGAAGATACTGTCCTTTACTCATTGTATATTCTTGACTCCTTTGTTATAAATTAATTAACTATATAGCATGGATTCATTTCTGGGCTCTTTTTTCTGTTCCATTGATCTATGTGTCTGTTTTTATGCCAATAACTTGCTGTTTTGATTGCAATAGCTTTGTAATATTGTTTGAAATCAGGAAGTATGATGTCTTCAACTTTGTTCTTTTTCCTGAAGATTGCTTTGTGTATTTGGGGTTCATTGTGATTCCATACAAATTTTAGTATTGTTCGTTCTGTTTCTGTGAAAATTGTTATTAGAATTTTGAAAGGGATTGCATTGAATCTGTAGATTTCATAGAGTAGTATGGACATATTAAAAATATTAATTCCTCCAGTTCCTGAGCATGGAATATTTTTTATTTATTTGTGTCATGTTTAATTTTTTTCATCAGTGTTATACAGTTTTTAGTTTGGTCTTTCACTTCCGTGGTTAAATTTATTCCTAGGAATTTTGTTCTTTTTGATGCAATTGTAAATAGGATTGTTTTCTTAATTTCTCTTTCTGATAGATTGTTATTTGTTCTACAAACACATCTGATTTTTGTATATTGTTTTTTATCCTGAAACTTTGCTGAATTTATTTATTAGTTCTGAAAGGTTTTTGGTGGAGTCTTTAGGGGTTTCTATATATAATATCATATAATTTATAAATAGCAACAGCTTTACCTCTTTTCTGATTTGGATGCCTTTTCTATTCTTTATTTTTTTCTTCGTGCCTAATTAATTGATCTGGCTAGCACTTCCAATACTACGTTGAATAAAAACGACCCGTCCTTGTCTTGTTCTTCATCTTAGAAGAACATCTTTCAGTTTTTTAACATTGAATGTGATGTAGTTGTGACCTCATCACATATGGTCTTTATTTTGTTGAGGTAAATTCCTTCTATGCTCACTTTGTTGAGAGTTTTTTTTTTGTTGTTGTTATGAATGGATGTTGAATTTTTTCAGATGCTTTTTTGTGTCTATTGAAATGGTTGTATGATTTGTATCCTACATGTTATTAATGTGGTACATCAAATCAATTGCTTTGCAAATGTTGAACCATCCTTGCATCCCCAGAATAAATCGCAGTTGATCATGGTATATCATCCTTTTAACATATTGTTGAATTTGGTTTGCTTGTATTTTATTTTTTATTTTTTTTATTAGTTTCAGGTGTACAAAGCAATGTAATAGTTAGACATTTAAACCCCTCCTGAAGTGATAACCCACATCCTAAGCTACTACCCCTCTGATGTCTTACGTAGCTGTTACAATACCATTGACTATCTTCCCTATATTGTACTCCATATACCGTGACTATATATACCTATATATTTAGTTATAGTGGACATTCAATATTATTCTACTTCAGCTCTTTAGGTGTATAGTGTATTAGTCAGGCATCTACACAGTCTGTGACATGATCCCCCTGTGCCCATTTGGCACCTTACATGACTTTTACAACATGTTGATTATATTCTGCGTACTGTACTAACTATTCATTTGTATTTCTTAATGCCTTTACCTTTTTCACGCTGACCCCAACCCCATACCATCTATCAACCTGATAGATCTATTACCTATCTGGCATCATAACTAGTTATTACAATATTGTTGACTATATTCCTTATGCTATAACCTACATCCCCATGACTACTGTATAACACCCAATTTGTTTTTCTTAATCTTTCCCTTTTCACCTGTCCCTAACCCTCCTCCCATCTTAAAGAAGTCCCTCTAAGAGTCCTAGTAATACTAGTCTGATAGTGATGAACTCCTTCATCCTTTTCCTGTTTGGGAAGCTCCTTATCTGTCCTTCAATTCTAAATGACAGCCTTGCTAGGTAGAGCAATTTAGGTTGTATGCCATTGCTTTTCATTACTTGGAATATTCCCTTCTGCTCTTTTATTGCTTGCAAAATTCCTGTTGAAAAATCAGTCTTATGGGGGCTCCCTTGTAGGTAACTAACTGCTTTTCTCTTGATGCTTTTAAGATTTTCTTTGTATTTAACCTTCAACATTTTAATTATGATGTGTCTTGGTGTTGGCCTCTTTGGGTTTATCTTGTTTGGGACTCTCTGCACTTCCTGGGCTTGGATGTCCATTTCCTTCACCATGTTAGGGAAATTTTCTGTCATTATTTCTTTAAATAGGTTTTCAATTCCTTGCTCTCTCTCTCTTCACCTTCTGGTACCCCTACACTGCAAATGTTGGTATGCTTGGTATTGTCCTGGAGGCCCCTTAAACTCGCCTCAAATTTTTGGATTCTTTGTTCTTTCTGCTGTTCTGGTTGGGTCTTTTCTGCTACCTTATCTTTTACATTGCTGGATGGATTCTCTGCTTCATGCAATCTACTGTTGATTCCCTGTAATATATTCTTCATTTCTGTTGTTGTATCCTTCATTTCTGACCTTTTTTTATGGTTTCCATCTCCATTTTTATTCCTCCTATCTCTCTGTTGAAGTTCTCCCTGAGATAAGTTAGCATTCTTATAGCCAGTATTTGGAACTCTGTGTTTGATAGATTGCTTATCTCTGTTTCACTTAGTTCTTTTTTCTGGAGCTTTGTTCTATTCTTTTATTCAGGACATATTTCTTAGTCTCCCCATTTGACTACCTCCCTGTGTTTGTTTCTATGTATTAGGTGGGGCTGCTATGTCATACAGTCTTAGTAGAGTGGCCTTATGTAGTAGGTGTGCTGTGGAGTTCAGTGGCGCAGTCTTTCTGGTCACCTGAACCACGCACTCCAGGCGTGTCCTTTGTGTGGGTTGTGTGTGCCCTCCTCTTGTAGTTGATCTTTGGTTGACAATTGCACATCAATGTGAGGAACTGACCCTTGGGCTCACTGGTTCTGAGGATTAGCCTTGACTACAATGGAAGAATTGTTGTGCAGGGGCTGATCCTCTAGTCTGGAGGTGGCTTCTTCTGCACATCCCTAATTGAAAGGCTTCAGTTCAGCTTGATTTTAGGTGATTCTCAATAATGGTTTTGTAGATTAGTTGTAATTTTGCTGTGGTTGTGAGAGAAGGTAAATACAGCATTTACCTACTGAGGCATCTTGGTTGTCCTCCTCTGCTTATATTTTCTTGAGGATGTTTGTATCTATGTTCATCAAGGATATTGGTTTGTAGTTATTATTATTATTATTATTATTATTATTATTGTTTTTGGTAGTGTTCTTTTCTGGCTTAGGTATCAGGGTAATGCTGGCCTCATAAAATGAATTTAGAAGTATTTCCTCCTCTCCTGTTCTTTTAGAAGAGTTTGAAAGGGATTGGTATTAATTCTTCTTTAAATATTTGGTAGAACTCACTGATCTTGGAATTTTGTGGGGTTTTTTATTTATTTAGTTTTTTATTTTTGAGAAGTGTAAGTGATTTTTTAAGTGCGTGCTTCCCTGGGAAACCTACAATGTAGTAGTAAGAGCCTAAAGGAATGGAGAAACTGATTCTGATGGGAGCTCTTGGGTATGGAGTATACCTCAAAGTTTATTCCTCCTTGAGGAAGAGGTACCCCACACCACTAGGCATTGGCTACTGGCCGGTGTGTGGGGGGGTGAGTGGGATCCAGTTTAATCCCCAATCCCTTGGGGTGGGAAGGAAGCTCTGGTCTCCCAAAAGCAATTTGCTGGAGAAAGTTGGTGGTGTGGGTACACCAAACCAGTAAAGTGATCCCAGGGGATGTGGGAAGGGTACTACATTGTCCATCCTATGTAAAACCTGAAAATAAAGAGACATTCAAGGTTAATTTTCCCATATGCAAAACGAATTCCTATCTCTTAAAATGATGCCCAGTTGCAAGGAAAGTAAATACTGTCCTACTTTGGTGCTGATTCCAGTTGCTTGTCAGAGATATTCTGGAGTCTGTGTTAAGATATCTTTTGAGGCCACATCTGTCTAAGAACATAACATGTGCAATATCAAACATTGATCCCAACCCCATTCCTCAGACTGATATCTCCCATAGTCTTCCTCATTTTAGTAAATGGCAGTGCCAGCCTTTAGGTTGCTCCAGTAAAACCTTTAACATCATCATTGATTCCATCACTTTGTCCCCAATCCCACATTCTAGCAGCAAAACCTATTTGTTCTACTTCCAAACATGTCCAGATTCTAGTCTCTTTTTGCTACCTCCTCTTGGTCAAAGATATTGTTTCTCATCCAGGTTATTGAATAACCTCCTAACTAATCTCCCTGCTTCACCTCCTGAGTGTTACAGTCTATTCTCGAAATGTAACTGGAGTGATCTATAAGTAACGTAATCAGATCAGGTAACTCCACTTAATGACTGTCTGATTGCTCTTCTGACTCGCTCAAAGTAAAACCCAAAGTCTTCCCAAGATCCACATAACCTTTGAAGATGGGGGCCTTACACCCCCCATCTTCTAAGTGTTTCTCTTCTTTCCTTTAACAGTCCTCCAACTACACTGCCACCCTTGATATTCTTGAAATGTATGAAACGTGCACCACCTCAGGCCCTTTGCATTTTTGTTTCCTCTCCCCAGAACACTCTTTGGGCATCTATTTGTTTCCTGTTTCCTTCAGGTCTCTGCTCAGATGT
The DNA here is from genome assembly GCF_964194185.1 of Rhinolophus hipposideros. Taxonomy (NCBI): domain Eukaryota; kingdom Metazoa; phylum Chordata; class Mammalia; order Chiroptera; family Rhinolophidae; genus Rhinolophus; species Rhinolophus hipposideros. Next base: position 25,449,256 of record NC_138057.1, read on the forward strand.
CTTCTCTCAGTGACAAAAAATTCACCTGCACCCCCAATATTCCTTACAATCTTAGAATGCTTTCAATTTCTCTGTAGTACTTATTACCATATGACATATTACATATTAATTTACTTTCTGTCTTACCATCAAAAATATAAGCTCCATAAAGCCTTAGATTTTATTTTGCTCACTGATCAATACACAAAGCCTAGAACAGTTCTGTTGCATAAAAATGCACAGTAAATATTGTCTGCTTAAAGTAATGGATGATGCAATTAACACAAGTTTTGTGGGAAGATTGTGGTAAATGCTAGTGGATTCCTGCCATGGTATCTTAAGGAGTATTAAAGTCCAAGCTTTTTGTTTTGTTGGTCTACTTCTAACATCCCTGTAAAATTGTGTATTTTGTCCTGTTTACCCTCATCTAAATGGGATCAAATATGGTGATAGAAGGAGAACTGACACTGGATGGTGAACACAGAATGTGATATATAAATGGTGTATTTCAGAATTGTACACATCAAACCTATGTAACTTTACTAACCATTGTTACCCCCCCAAAATATTTGTGTAATTGGAACAGGTATACCTGATTGAATTTAGAGCCAACATTGGTTGTAGAAATACATATCTACACCAGTGGATAGTTATGCACAAATAAATGAAAAATTCATACACGTTTATAGAGGTACACTGAGATATGATAAAAAAAACTAACTAGGGTATAAGACATATTATACAGTTCATTAACTTTTATTTCAGCAATGTGAGAGGAAACACTGATGTCCACAGAGCAGCCTTGTATATTTGATTAAATGTCATGCTTCATTCCCTTTATGAACTAAGGCTGAGAGATCCAAAGCAGCGTCTTTGGACTTTGGGAGATTTTGTCTCTCCCACTTTTCAACTATGTGAACATGGACAAGTCACTTACTCTCTAAACTTGAATTTTCTTAAAATCTATAGCAAGTAATGTGTAGGGTCATTGTAATAGTAAATGAGATATTCCATCGAAAGCACATAACACAGTGCTATAATAATGCTCAATAAATGTAAACACATTGTTTTCCATGTATATTCATAAAGCCATTTTCTACCATCAGTGACAGAGAACTGAAAGAATAAATAGAAAGACAGAAGGTATAAGAGGAGATTGGCTGAAAAGTTTTACAAATAGAGCAATTTGGCAAGTTATTTTTGTTACCTCTAGAAATAATGGGAAATTCCTTGGGGCTTATTTGCACTTTAAGTTTTGGATTGTGATCAAATACACCTATAGCCAGATAGCGGTTAATTTTCTACACTTGAAAGAGCATATATAATTCTGTTTCTCTGTCAGCATCAAGACAGCTTCTTCATCATTTTTACTGTCTTCCAAGTAATGTCTAACTTTAAAAACATTATTTCTTAGCCTATGCCAATTCAACTCTTAAAAAAATGCATATTGTAATTGAGTAAAGATCTATATCTATATCTATATCTATATCTATATCATCTATATCTACCCAGCCTCATATATTTTAAAATAATTTATTCTTATATAAAAGCTGAAATCAAATTAATCTGTTTAAAAATGTTTTGAAGCCAAAGATTTTTGGTGAAATACCTTAGTCATTTGAATTAAAGTAAACATTTTATATACTAATCTTGGTACATATTTAATAAAAATGAAAGTAATGACAGTCATTCAGATAAAATGGAATACATTATATGCCATGTATTGTGTTAGACTGTAGAAAATAATATATGAATAAAGCATGGCATTTACCCCCCACCACAGAGCTGATATACCGGTGAGGAAAACATATTAAAAGATAATTTCAATAAAATATGTCAAGATATAAGATAGGCATGCAATCAGCATGCTGTCCAGTCAGAGGCTATTTAGGGGTGGGGACAGCAGTAGATTATGTCTGAACTGGAATTTGAAGGATGAGTTAAAGTTAGCTAGAAGAAGAAAGGTAGATCAGGATGTATAAAGGAATTGAGGCTTTGAATAGTAAGGGGTTTGAGAAATTAGAAGAATTGAACATTATTTAAATGATCACCCCACACTGAGTTTGGTAGGTGTGGCAGACTAAAGATGGTCACAAAATCTTTGGCACTCTTCCTGTCGAGAGGTGGAGTCTATGACCTTTCGCCTTCAATTTAGCAGTCTTTGTCCCTGTGAATATAACTAAATAAATATGGTGGAAGTGACACTCTATCAGTTTCTGGACCAGGTCTTAAAGACTAGCAGCTCCATTTCCTGAATCTTGCAACACTCATGGTAGAGGAAACCTACCACTATATAAGAAGCCTGGTTACCTTACTGGGAAAACCATGTGGCAAGACTCTGAGACTACGCACAGAGGCTGAGGGGCTCAGTTGAGCCTGGTCTTTCAGACCTCTCCATCAATGCCCCAGGTACATTAGTAAAACCATCCTGGACCCTTCAGACCAGACAAGTCACTGGTTGAATATCACTAAGTGACCCCAGTCAATGCTAGGATCACTTGGCTGACAGAATATCTGACCCCACATAATCATGAGTTATAATATATTGGATGTTGTTTCAAACCATGCAGTGTTGGGGTGGTTTGTTACATAGCAGTTGAAAATGAGACCAGTAGAATATGAAGGTAAATAGATATTCAAGTGCAAAATGATAGAGGGCTTGGGATGTTAGTTTAAGGATTTTGGATATTTCATCTTAATGTTTCAAAATCTAAAGTAGTAAGATTACCAATCCTCATACATATCTAAGATTCCCCAATTTGTCGTTTGTCAACCAAGTCCATTTAGAAAATTATTGCCATGGTCTATCAACATAATTTCAGCAAAAAAAGGAAAGTGTAACTAAGAAATTTGGAAGGACAGAATTGTAAAGTAATGACAATAGCCAAGTTTATAGTACTTTATGTGCCAGACACTGCTTTAAATATTTTTGCATACGTTAGTTCACTTAATCTTTATAACAATGCAGTAAAGTAAGTAGTGACATTAATCCTATTTTACAAATGGGGAAACTGAGCATTAGAGAAGTTACAAAATTCGGCAGGCTGCATAATAGTGACAAGAGGAGGGATTTAAACCCAGTCTGTCTGGATCTCGACTCTGATGTGATAGCTGCACTCTTTTGCCTATTGTAGGTAATAGCTATTTCCTGAAGAAGGCTTAATCTGACCTTCTAGTCTAGGTTGGGCCACCATATTAAATTTGTTATGTTGTGAGCTCTTAAATGGTACGTGTGTGTGTGTGTGTGTGTGTGCAAATGTAGGGTGTAATAAGAGGGTCTGTCTTCTTCAATTGAATGTGAGGTCCCTGAGAGACAGACATAGGCCTTTGGCTTGTCACTTCTCTCATGCTTATCCTAGTGCTCATCACATACATACTCAGCTAATACTTGTGGAATAACTGGATGAATGCCTCGTGATAGAATGACTCTTTAAAGTGAATAAGCTGAGTTGTATAAAAACTTCATTGTCCCTATTATTAGCATGTTGCTATAGATATGTGCAAACTTCAGAACCACTACTTGTTCTCAAAATGGCTTAAATGTCAACTATAATTATATAAATATATATATATTTACATGAGGTGGAGTATAGCATAAGGAAGATAATCAATGGTATTGTAACAGTTACATAAGATGTCAGAGGGGTAGTATCTTGGGTGAGGGAGGTTATCACTTTGTGAGGAGTGTAAATGTCCAACTATTATGTTTCTTTGTACACCTGAAACTAATTTTAAAAATGAATAAAAATTTTAAAAATACTTAAAAAAAAAGGTAAGTCAAGCACAAGTTGGAAAAGAATTCACTTGAGCAGGGTCCATGGGTCAGACCAGAAACAAAGGAAGAGAAGCTTTCAAGGAATGACTGGCTAACAGGAGCAGCTCTCAGGGGCAGATGACAGATGTTTTGGTTAAGAGCCATGGGGAGAAATGAGACATGACACCATGCCAACATCTTAAAAGTCTAGTGATAAACAAGTGGAAAGGAAAAACAAATCATAGTTGAGTGTATAGGAAAGAGTTGAACAGAGAAGTCAGAACACAGTCATTTAAAGTTATAAAGTACTCTGAGGAATCAAGATAGGCCTTGGCAAGGAACTGATATTTAAGCTGATATACATAGGATGACTCTGAGATAGCTGGATGAAGGGTGGAGGGATGAGTGTTCTTGCAGAGAGACCAGCATTGCCAAGTCTCCAGTTTGAGAAAAAGAATTGCTCATTGAAGGCAGCAAGAACGGCAGTTATAGAGTTGAGAATTAAGTGTTGAGAGTTGAGGCTAGAGAGGTAAGGAAACGTCAGTGTGCTGCTGACAGTGTAGTAAATATTAGGATGTTGCTGTTTCTCCTAAAGGCAATGTGAAGCAATTGTTGAGGTTTAGATAGTGGAGTGACATGATCTGGTTTGCTCATTTGCTCTGCGGCTGCAGATCTGAAAGCAGGTATGATTTTTATTGAGTTTTATCACTAGGGACTTTGCTTGGCAATACGGATGCAAAGAATCACTAGATAACATCTTTACCTTTTCAGATCTCACAGTGTGAACAGGGTATCAGGACCTGTTGGCAGAGGAGAAGCATGGAGTCCCTGTTAGCTTATGCTGAGTGTATAATGAAGGGTATGGGAATACAAAATACAGAGAGTGGATTACGTCTGGAAAAGAGGGCTTGGTTATGGAAAACAGATGGAGGTACTAGATGGAATGGGAAAAGCCTTACAGTTGGAACAAAATTGAATTTAAAAGTCCAGAATGAGAAATGTATACAATCTTTAATCCAATCTGTATTCCTAATATTATGCAAAGAGAAGGCGACTTCTCTGTGATCTTAGATTCCATTGCTCCATGGGAGCAAAATACATAAAGGAGGAGCTTTAGGATGATGTGAACGTGCAGCTATTTTCTTTAATGAACTCATTGTTCTTATAGTTCCATGAACTTTTCCTTGTACGCAGGAGATGGAAATCAGTTACTTTATGATTAAGTGTTCTACCTCTGACTCCCTGGTATCAGGTATTAAACTTTGAAGAATAGAATTTAGGCTGAAGAAATAGGTTTTGTCTTAGTGTTTCCATTAGTTGAGTAACTAAGTGACATTGGAGAAACTCCTTAACCTCTCAGTGCCTCATTAAAGACAATCATTGTCATAATAGCTTTCTTTCATTGAGCCCCAACTACATAGTGGGCTTTGTATTTTCATTTAATTTTTATTCTTTTATTTCTTCACTTAATCCCATGGCATTCATTATTTTACAGTCAAGAAACTGAGGTTAAGTGAGGTTAAGTCTAACTCAAGGCCACACGATTAGTATATGACAAAGCTGAGATTTTGACCTGGTTCTCTTTGACTCTGCTGCCATCTACATTTGCAAGTGCCACGCTGAAATCACTGGCTTAAACTTTCTTTTTAACACTGCAATATAACCGAAGTCAAAGTAATTAGATTTTTAGCAGAGCAGCCAGTGGGGTATGAATTAGATATTGCTCTGATCCAGAAGAAAGTCTTACTCAGCTTCACACATAGTGTGAATAATGGCATTAAAAATGTTCAACATAAATTTCCCCCAGACCTAAGGTCTGGATTACTTTGCTAATGTATAAGCTGTTGCAATATTTCACAGCTGGGAATAAATGGCTAAACATAAAAACGTGTATTTAAATGTGGATGGATGTGCCTACAGAGGCATCAAAGTCACTACTGATATTACCCACTCTTCTTTATCCATGGAGGATGGACACCCTGGAGAGTCAGCAGTGATGTGGGATCATCTTATTGCTAAGCTTCCGGTAGTCAGACTCCAAGGTCAAATGAAATAGAACCAGACCACCTCAGGGAATGAGGTGCCTGATCAATGCACTGTACACCTAAAGCTGAACAATAATGAATGCCAACTATAATTTCATATATTCATATATATATATAACTACATATATGTATATATATGTAGGTATATACTTATAAGAAGCGGAGTATAGCATTAGGAATAGAGACAGTGGAAAGGTAATGGCTGTGTGTGATTCCAGAGGGATAGTGGATGGGGGAGGGGGGTCCACACAGTGTGAGGGATATAAATGATAAACGTCTAAGTATTACTTTGTCTTGTGCACCTGAAACTAACAAAAAAAAAAAAGAAATAGAACCAGAGAGTGCTGTAAAAAGCCTAGACCAGCAGACCTCACTATGGGAATGGCAGTAGCATTGCAGTTACTGGGCATCTGATGGCATAGCACCTCAATGAACCAGCACCAGGTGAACCCCAAAGTCAAAGCCCACTTAGAGGAAACATCAGAATAGTTTCATTCAAATCTCTCATGTGTAGCCCTCAGTTACTAGTAGAAAAAAATGGCAACGAACAAGTTGGGAAGAAAGACACATAAGCAATCTTATCCCAGAGAGCTATGGATGGCTTGAGAGTCTCAGATACTCTGTAGAGATCGGTATGGGTAGGCTGGATAGATGAGAGATGTATCAGACCACATTTGACTTGTCCTTACCCCTAAAATTTTGGGAGGGGACAAATAACAAGGGAACAAAAACAAGAAAACAAAAGAGATGATCCCAAAGGACTCCTTTGAAGTCTCTTTTATTATTATTTTTAAAATTTAAACTTAATTTTACCTTGTTGGCACATGGAACATTTGCTAGTCCTGATTAAGCCAATGTCTTCTTAGAATAATATTTTAAATGTATAAAATGACATACATAGGATTTCAAATGTTACTAATTATATACCTTTTAGTTATCAAACCATTATAAAAAGTTTATGACATAGTAAAGAACATGATTCTTTATTCTCACAATAGCAAGACTCTCAGTGATTTTAATATTTACTGTAATTTCAAAGTTATGAAGAAAGTAAATGATATTTGATGCATCTGCAATAACTGCAATGTGATATGAAAATACATGTGATTCCTATTGATTACAAGTCACAGGTACTGTTAATACTAGTGTAGTTTGTTGCCTCTGTTTACATCAAAAGGAATGCTAAATTTCATTTAATGTTTAGTAAGATGTCAATTTTTCCCACCTGAGTTCTTGGACCTCTTGAAATCTAGAGTCATGAAATCCAGGTTAAGAACTTCTGTACTATTTGCAGATTACAAAAAAGATAACTAAGTTATCTTTGGGTAAATAATATTAGAGACTTCTACAACTTTTGTATTTTAGCAACTACAGCTGATAAATAGGTTTACTTATGAAGTCAAAGATTATGGTTACAGAAGTGCCTTTTATGTTTTTTGTTCTCAGACAACAGAGTGCAGTATCTCGAATTGGTATTTTTCACAGGTGAGAGTTGGAGTGAATCCTGAAATTAACCTAGCCAATGAGGCATCCTAATCTAGAGCAGCTAGTTTGCATGAAAGGATTAATAGTCACTTAACAGAGCAGTCTATTATTAAGTAAAATTATTTTCCCAATAAGTGTGCCCAACACAGACGCAGCCCTTTCTTCATTCTCATGCACTGATTCTCTACAGAGCCCCTCTCTCCTCAGTACACTCACAATTGCACAACAGTAGTTTCACGAACCCTTTAATATTTGCTCTGTTCTCCTGCTTCTCCCATTCCTTCTCCCTGGTATGAGTCAGATGCTTTTTTCATATTAGGTTCCATAGCACCTTGTGCATATCCCTGTCACTAGACTCACTACATTGCTTTGCAATTATTGGGTTATATGTTTGTTTCCAATTTCAGGCTGCTTAAGAGCAGGGTCAGTGTTAAAACCAACTTTTTAGCTGAAATCTCAGCACAGTACTTAGCACAAGATTTTTCAATAAGTTTATAAAATAAATTAGCAAAATTATGCTAAGCTCTAGGGCTGCAAGGATGCATAAAAGAGCACATTCCCTCAGAAGTTTAAACTCTCACTGAGAAATGAGATTGTGTGTGTGGCACACAGTGCATGGGACTGACCCTCAGGCTGACTGGCTCTGGGTTTTGGCCATGTCCACAGCTTACAGGCTGCTGTGCAGAGTAGCTTACCACACAGAGTGGGATTTGCCCCAGTGGGCTCTGGTGCCTGTTGAGACTACCCTTTTGTTGTATAACTTATGGGGCTAATTGGATGGTTCTCTGTTGTGGTCTGAAGCCAACCTCCATGTATGTTCTAGGGCCTCTTGAGAGGGTCTCTGGTGCAGGCCTAGGTCAGCCAATGCCTGTGACCGCCAGGTACTACAAAGCGATCCATGGTTATTTGCTGCCTGTGCAGGACCTGGTGGTGTGTGGGAGAGGCCTTGCTGTGAAACAAGGAAGGCTGCCACCCGTACCAGGTCTGGGGTAGGTCTGCAAAAAGCCAGGACACGCTGAGGCCTGCTGCCAGTTACCAACTCCTGTAAGAATCAGCCACTGATAATGCCTTGTGAGGTATAGAGTTGGGAGTGGTGGGGTCTCACTGAACCACCAGTGTAGAGTGAGCAGAGCTCACCAGACCAGTCTGATTCAGATTTGTCTATAAGTGTAAGGGGCAGGCTCAACACAGGAAAGATGGCATCTGCCTGCTGGCTGCATGGGAGAATGACCCAACTCAGGAAAAATGGCAAGAGTCTTCTAGCCCTCGCTTGAAGCCACACACCTCAGTCTGCTCCCATATACCTCTGATGCTCCCAAGTCACCATCCCTCTGCTGGGACCCAGGGTGAGTGCCTGTGAGTAAGCCTGTGCATGGGCTTTTTAAAAGGACATTTAAGTTTCCTGTAGCCTTTCGTTCCCCCCCAGAGGTTGGAATCCCCACTGTTTTTTATAGCCAGATGTTGAGGGGGCTTCTCTTCCCGGCACCAGTGCTCTGGGCTGGGGCACCTGGTGTATAGTTGGGGTCTTTGGCTCCTCTGTGGGTAACCTCTGTGGCTGAGATATCCCTTCCAACTTTCATCTGCCACACGGCGGTTTAGAACTAGCCCATTTTGCCTCTCTGCCGCTTCTCTAACAGTCTAGACGTGGCTTCTTCTTTATATCCTTAGTTATAACACTTCTGTTCAACTAGACTCAGATAGTTCTCCGGGTAGACTATTCTATAATTTAGTTGCAATTTTGATGTGTTCATGGGATGAGGCAAGCACAGTGTTTCCTACTCAGCTATCTTGGCCTTATTTCCAGGGCAATAATTTCTTTATCTCTTGATTTGAACACTGTATTTATTGTATTATCATTTATAATGGTGTTTGATTCCTTGATATTTATGGACTATTACTGGGAAAATAAGCAGAAGGTTATCTAAAACCAAGGATATTTTTTACATGACCTGCTATTAAGAAGTTTTTCCTATTTTTCTTAATTATTTATTAAACAATTTATCTATTTACTAATTTATTCCATGTAAACTTATTAGACTACTATTATGTACCAGGCATTATTCAATACATTGTTTAAACCCAAACATATGGATTTTTTAAAGCAACTTATTAAGAAAACTTTTAAATGTAATGAAAAACTGAAAGGATCATGCAGTGAATACCTTTATACAACCTAGATTCTACAGTCAACATTTGCCTGTATTTAATTTATTACATGTCTATTTTTCTATCCATCCTTCTATTTATCCATCAAAGCATCTTCTTTATGATGTATTTTAAATAAAATGACAGATATAAACAATTATAAATACCTCAGCATGTATACCATGAACTAGAGGTCAATATGTTTGTTTGATTGAGCCATTATATAAGAGAGCTATGCCAAACTTTCGTAATACAGTTTCCTATGCTAAACAAAATGGTGTCTAATTTAAATTATACTAACCAGGCAAATAAAGTAATGAGAAAATTACTGTGGCAGTTTTTGTATTTAGATTTTCTAAAAATGAGAGGTATCAGTGTATTTTTTTCCTTGAATTTTAGTGGCATTTTTGAAATGATAAATGCTACTGATTGGCTTTGAGTGATAGCTTCAGTGAATCAGATTGGTGGATACTAGATTATAAGGTTTTATCCTTACTATAACATGATCTGAAGTACACACAGGGTAAAAGGTAAAGGTATTATTATTTATGCCTAAGAAGTAGGTGCTGAAATTTTAATAAAATGTTGTTAAACAGAAGACTTTTTATACTACTTTTATAACCTAGTAGCTTCTTGTAAATGTATCGTTGGCAGGTTAGTGTCATTATTGGTGCAAAATAATGTACTTTTTTTTAGTGGACAGTTATGGAAAATATTTTCTAAGATTTTACATTGTGTACCTTTTAAATTTGCCTAGACTTACTTAATTATTAAGAGAAACTCAAGATTCACTCCAATTTTAAATGAAACTGTTATAATTTTCAACCCAGGCTTAGCAGTTAGTACAATAAATTATCTCTTCTGTTCACAAATGAAAATGTTTGCAAGTAAGAAAATCACTAATTTGCATCAGGTTATAAAGCTATCCATCAAGGTCAATCGGTTAATATTTTATCATTTTAAATATGTCACTAAAATTCAAGAAGAAAATATGCTGGTACCTCTCATTTTTAGAAAATCTATATACAAATAAATGCCACAGTAATGTTTTTGTTGTTTTATTTGATTGACTTGAATAAAGTCACTAGTATAATTGAAATTAGACACCTTTTGTTTAGCATAGCAAACTGCACTATGAAGGTTTGGCATAGATGTAAAGTGATTCAAACAAGATTTATTGTTTAAATCCCACCCAGTCATAAATAATGGCTTATAAATAAAGGTTTATTGCATGTAAACAGTAAATATTACATAAAATAATTAACTACACTGCCACTCCCTCAGATTTGCTGATAAAGTTATATCCCTAGCATGGAAAGGTATCACTTGAATAGACTGAAACAAACTTAAGGCTGCATTAGACCACAGTTGAAATTCAATATGTTTAATTTGTTGTAGCCTGCAGCCCAACAACTTGATTTTTTGTCACTCTGTGAACTAAAAGAGATCATATTTCTCTTGTGCAATTATGTCAGTAAAAGCACCACAACCTACTTATCATACTTGCAAAACCCTTAAGAAAACAAGGCGAATCCCTCCATAGTTATTCAGCTGGTGTTAAGTTTTATTATTGCAATCAGTTTATAATGTTGTCAAACCTGACAAATTGAAGTTCTAAATAACTGGCTCATCTCTGGGTCTCTTAAAACATGGTGGATAATGTATGCCTGGCCCTTGCTTATTTTCATATAAAGCTTTGAGAAACATTTACAAAGTTGTTAACTAGGTAAACTGTAACATAAGAACACCATATATAGGGTAGACATATTTTAAAGATGATGTAATCTACCAAAGGATAGCAGAAATATTTTAAGATAAAACATCATACTCATAATGCAATAAAACCAATTCAATAGGAAACATTCAATCATTTAATAAAAGCTAACTAAAATATAGTTCCTTGCTATCTTCCTATTACCTGTGCTGTTGTGTTGACTGGATAGTCATTCATGATTACACTTGCTGAAAGGGTCATAGCAATATGTAGGCCTGCTTATGAAAATGCCAAAGTATCTTCTCCAGTACGTTCTGAGCTTTAAATGTTTCAGGTTTATGTGTGAACTCAGATCTTAATCTTCTTAACATTTGGAGGAGCAAGTAGCAAAATATTGTTTCTCTTTTTTTTCTGGGATGATATAACGTCTTGTACATATTGCTTAGTATAGTACATCTTAGAAATATATATGTTTATATATGTACTTCTCTTTTCTCATGAAAAACACCAGAAAAGAGCTATTTTCTTCTTTTTCATTAATTAGTATTAAATTTATTGGGGTGATATTGGTTAGTAAAATTATATAGGTTCCAAGTGTACATTTCTGTAATATATCATCTATATATTGAATTTTATTTACTACCCAGAAATAAACCCACATATATACGGGCAGACAATTTTTTGACAAAGTAGCCCAAATAATACAATAAAGAAAAGAAAGCCTCTTCAATAAATGGTGCTGTGGATATTGGAAAGCCACGTGAAAAAGAATGAAACTAGATTTTATCTGTCACCATATGCTAAGATTAACTCAAAATGGATCAAAGACCTAAATATAAAACCTGAAACAATAAATTGCAAAGAAGAAAGCATAGGTATTAAACTTATGGACCTTGGGTTCAGAGAGGATTTTATGAGTTTGACCTCAAAGGCAAGGAAAGCAAAAGCTAAAATAAATTAATGGGACAATATCCAACTAAAATGCTTCTGCACAGCAAAAGAAACCAACAAAACAAAGAGGCAACCAACCAAACAGGAGAAGATATTTGCAAACAACATCTCCAATAAGAGACTAATATCCAAAATATATGAAGAACTCATACAACTTAAAAAAAAGACACAAAAAGACCATAAACAAAATAAACAACAATAACAAAAAAACAACTAACAACAACAATCCAATTAAAAAATGGGCACAAGACCTGAAGAGACACTTCTCCCAAGAAGACACAAATGGCCAACAGATATATGAAAAGATGCTCAACTTCACTAGCTATTAGGGAAATGCAAATTAAACCACAATGAGACACCACCTCATACCTGTTAGAGTGACTGTTATCAACAAGACAACTAGTAACAGGTGTTGTAGAGGTTGTGGAGAAAAAAGAACCCTCATACACTGTTGGTGGGAATATAAATTGGTACAGCCATTATTGAGACAGTATGGAGGATCCTCAAAAAAATAATAGAATTACCATATGACCCAGTAATCCTTCTTGTGTGTAGCTACCCAAAAAATCTGAAAACATTTATTCATAAAGATTTATGAACCCCTATGTTCATTGCAGCATTATTCACAGTGGCCAAGACATGGAAACAACCTAAGGGTCCTTTGATAGATGATTGGATGAAGAAGATGAGGTACATATACACAATGGAATATTTACTCAGCCATAAAAAAGATGAAATACTGTCATTTGCAACAACATGGATGGATCTTGAAATTATGCTAAGTGAAACAGTCAGACAGAAAAAGTTGAGAACTATGTGAAGTCACTCATATGTGAGCTATAAAAATGAAAACAACAAACAAACATGACAAACAAACAAACAAAAACTCATAGTTACAGATAATAGTTTAGTGGTTACCAGAGATAAACGGGGAGGAGTGTGGTAGAAGATGGAAGCAGAACTAACTGAGAGCTCATTTCTCATTCGTCATTTTATTCTCACACCATGCTAATACAGTAGTAGAAGTATAGTAAGTCCTCAGTGAATTAGAAGGAATGAATAAATGAATGAAGAAAAATATGGAGTATGTAGTATAATGTTTGGTAAACAGCATCGATTCTCCAAATTTGTCCACCATTCTCTCTATTGATTCTCAGGGGTGTGCTGGTAAATGTTTAGCAACTGGCTCTTAGCAACAAACAACCCTGTGATGTTTAGCCATTGTTGATTTGCATGGTATAAATAAACCTACTATGGCCAGTTTCAAACTGCCTATACGACATCACTGAATTCAGAGGTGAGATCAGTTCTCATGAGTCTACACAAACAGGCTCCAGCACACCATTATCCCTGTTTTCTTCAATGTGTCTTTATATTTTCTCTCACTGGAAGCAGAGATTACTTCCTCACCACATTGAGATTGCCTTTGATCATAAGATTTGCTTTAGCAGATGGGATTATAGTGGACAAGCAAGTGCTTGAAGTGTGCTTATGCATTTGTGTTTGCTGTCTTATGCTTCTTCCATCACCACCAGAAAAAACATGGTTCTGGTATAAGGAGAACAAGAGATACATGGAGCAAAGCTATACAGAACTCATTACTCAGAACCAAGTCCAGCCAAACCCAGCCAAGTCAGCCAAACCTCCACCAATCTGAGGATGTGAGAGTGAGAAATCAATGTGTGCATTGTTAACACCCAGAGATTTTCATGGTTGTTTGTTACACAGCAGAAATTGACTGATACACACTGCAAAGAGAGTGAAGGTGAAGTAAAGTAATCTGGCAAAGTATTAGAGAATGAGTCAAAGACTCAGGGCTCCTTTTCTTATTCTGCTGCTACTTGTGTGTGTGTGTTTTAAATGAATTAATGATATGAATTGGTCTACTTTGTGCTTCTCTTTCTGAATTAAGGACCATAACCTCTTCCTACTTAATAGTGATATTACGAGCTACTCTATAATTACAGAATATTGGTGTTATGGTCACCATTATCATTTAGAAAGTTGTGAAAAATAAAGTCAATTATATCTTTAGAACTTTTAATCATTGAGTTTTACAATTCTCATTCATGTACATGTAGGTAAATGCTTACTATGTTCATGAACTCTGCTGGTTATAAACAATTCATTTTTTCTTAAAGAATACATTTTTCATAACTTCTTAACTGTCTATATACAGGTATTTTTATTCTAATAATCTACTGAAACTTGTGTAAATGGCTTCAGTTATTACCAGTTGATATGTTAAGCATTTTTTCTCAATTGTCAGTAGACATACTGTCCCAGTGGGTTGAGTCCTGGGGGCAAGGTGTCTGTGACTCGGAGAGCTGGAAGAAGACGTGTGGAGCCGAAGGCAAAGTAGACATATTTTATTTACAGGCTTTCTGGGACACAGCCAGGGTTTCTTCTGTTAAACACAGCTGGACACTTTTAGGTTACTACCCACAGCCAGCAGCAGCAGCCCACAGTAGCCCGTTTTTCAGCAGCTCATGGCAGCTGTGCCCCCTCGTAAAATGGCCAGAACCCTTTTATAACCCACCAGGACAAAAGTGGCTCATAGACAAGGTACTAACATAAGAGTATTTACAGGATGGACAGTACCTGCACAACATTTCATCTTATCAGACCAGAGGACCGCCAGTCAGGGTCACCAGCTGGCCAGGGGAGGGAAGCCTGACTGGCTCCATCTTTCCTACACATACACTTTTTTTTTTTTTTTTTTTACAGTTAGCAGTTCACAATTTTACTCTTGAAATTCTTTATACCTGGCTTCTGTGGAACTTCTTCACCTTTTTATTTTTGTCCTCCCTTACTGGTTCTAATTCCCCTCATTGTAAGAAGCAAAGTTCAGACTTCAGCTTTCTCTATCTGTTCTTATGTTGCAGTATGCTTATTCAGACACTTTATCCACTATTATTGCTTAAACTATATACTCAGTTCCTGTGCCTCTCAAGTTCACATCTCTATTCCTAATCTCTTCAGGGCTACCACTCTCAGAGAACGCTGAATATTTCCATTTAGCTCCCTCTATAGCTATTGGTTCAAACTGACGATAACTTAAATTGAATTTGTCCTCTTTCTAATGAAAGTACTTCTGCCTTTTTTATTTTTATCAGTGACTCAATCATTTCCAATTAAACTAACTCTAAGAAAATATTGAGATATTGTTTGAGATACTATCTTGAGATATTTTATTTTCCCTGTGTCTTTATTTCAATTCCAATTTAGTTACATAGGGCTCTTGAATTTTTCTAGTAGATATTAATGCTTTTCACTAGTATTTACAGTTCTTAAGGAAGGTAGCTATGGCTTTATAACTTGTTTTGACTAGTGTAGCTGACATGTCATGTGCTACATGGATACAGCACCTAGAGGTGTAGATTTCAACTAAAGAATGAAGCAACAAGCATGGCTACAGATTTACTCATTACCGATTGTGGTGCAGGTGGGAATAAAAGGTAAATCCAGATAAGAACGAAGATTCCTGATGACATTACAAACCCCTCATACATACGCTGGATGACCTATTCTTGGATGTTTTGCTGGGTAAGACAAATCTACCCTTTTTTTATTTAAGGCTTTAGTGAGGTTTTTGTTGAGCACATTCCTAGTAGATACATGCATTAAGGCTCACCTTCTGAAATCCAGCCTGGTGTGAATCCAAAACAGGGGTGCCTTTTTTGCATAATTTAGTTTTAGTAGGTTCAAAATAGGAAAATGCCTATTCCATTGTGTACTGCATTTTAGAGTCTCATTTGAGTCCAAACAACCATTTACATATTTTTCTTTTTTCAATTTCCTGCTACATATGGTAGAATTAGAACCTTTTTTTTTTTTCCCCTAAAAGAGATCACAGTGAGAAAAGATCATAGTGAGAAATACTGTTTTAGGGAACAGATGCAAATATATTCTGAACACATTTCCTATTTCAGGTTTATAGACTAATTTTCTTCCTATTGATGTATTAAATCTTTAAAGGTTCTCCAATTCACCCCATCCCTGACCCCACATTGAGCATAGTTTGCCTTTCATCTGCCAAACAGAATGTAAGGTAATATTTTGCTAATGAAGAGCAAGTTGGCTAGAATTATACTCATTTATTCATTTCAGACAACAAAACAAAAATAAAGGCAAGCACTGTCCTATTTAGTTAACAGTGAGTCAGAGTTGAAATAATTATTCATGGAATAAAGAAATCACCTGCAAGGCAATTTGTCAAAGTAGAGCATGACTTTGAGTTAGAGAAAATATGCGACTAACATGAATTACAGACGGCAAGAGCTTAAGAGAAATATAGAGCAATTAGTTTTAGTTGCAGAAAGTGTCTTCATCTATTGCACTCTAATGCCTTGTGAATGTGGCTGATAAGGTTATCAGAAGTGCAAGACTGAAATGTTGGCTTTCTCTTAGGTCTACATTCACGTTTGGTTATGCATTATATTTTAGGACTCTGAAGGGAAATAAAATGTATCCACTAAAAACCTTCTTCTATATAATGAACACATGCTGAAGGGTGATCATCAGATATGAATGTATAATTGGATAGATGTTTCAGAAGCTTCTGCTGGCTCCTCAGGGTTATAAACAAATGATACACGTGTAACATGAACTTATGGATGTTTTTAGAGAGTCATTCCTTGCTAAAACATTTCAAATGTCAACAAATATAAATGCAAAGCATAAAATTCTTTTTATTAATTCTATTCAGTACTTCAGAAATAAGAGCTTGAGTAAAACAAAGAGCCAACACCACACTGTTTTCAAAGTCCTGATAATGTAAAGAGCATGCAACTTCTATAGCTTGAGTAACCATAGTAAAATTATTTGTCTCAAATCGTTTGAGATGAATCTCAAAACAATGCATCTCATTCTGTCAAAGAAAGTACTGTTTTTCAATCTTACTACTCTGGTCCAAATGAAGACTGAGATAATCATATTTAGAGCCCATTCCTTCTTTTGTTCACATTTTCCGCAGGGTAAAGGAAGCAGAGGTCTGGAGATGGTATACTCATGGATGCTGGCTGGTCTTAGGGATGATT
The DNA here is from genome assembly GCF_964194185.1 of Rhinolophus hipposideros. Lineage (NCBI taxonomy): Eukaryota > Metazoa > Chordata > Mammalia > Chiroptera > Rhinolophidae > Rhinolophus > Rhinolophus hipposideros. The sequence goes on from NC_138057.1 coordinate 25,466,368, forward strand.
CACAAGTTAAGTTTCTCAAGGAAAAAGAAGGAGTGGATGTTTATAGGAAGATTTTAAGAGGAATGTTGAGTTCCTAGACTGCTAGAGGTGATGCCAGAACCTGGCAGATTGAACTGATAGATTAAAGAAAGACAATTATAACATTCTACAGGGATGATGATGAAGGCACAAACAAGGTGACTAATATTCTCATGAATGTGGGCTCACCTGATAATGTAATAGCTGAATAGGAGGATTAAAAACAACATGTTAAATTAAAAAAAAAAAAACACAATGCTAATGACAGGGCAAATAAGTCAGTTGTTTTTATTATAAAAATATTTCTTCAGCTTTAAACCAAATACTGTATTTTGCTGTGTATAATGCACACCTTTTTGTCCAAATTTGTGAGGAAAAAATAAGGATGCACATTATACATGCGTAGTACTAATTCCATATCCATATACATGTTTTTACTTCTTTTATTTATGTTTCTGAGTTAAAAGAGTAATAATAATAAATAAACAGATGCTAAAAATCCTTTATCATACAAAACACAAGTACCTACATATAAACAAATAAAAATTTGAATTAAAAAATTGAAACAAAAGATTTTTTCCTTGAAAGTTTGGGCCAAAAACATGGGTATGCATTATACATGGTAAAATATGGTAACACGTTTTTAAATTGGAAGATAAGTTTTTGAAAAATATATCCTGAACATAATCCAACCTAAACACAAATTCTTTATAGTCACACTAACTATAACTATAATTTCCTCTCTTTTTAATTATTGATTTCTTACATTTCTTTTATGAAGAACATTAAAGAGGAACTAACTAGAGGCTAGAACTGAGGAAAAATAAGTTAAAATGAAGTTTTTCATATAATTGAATAGATTGGTTTGAAAATCACCTTGGGGGAAGATAAAAGGAGCTGAGATAAAAGTACATCTAGTTCCTGAAACTGCTTTGAGTATAGTTCGGTGTTAGGAGGCAGGTTCATACGTGAGATGGCTGCTGTAGGTGGATCTATATTCTAATGGCAGAGTGATTAAGCTAAAGATTCAGAGTATTTGAACTTAGATTGTAGCTCCCCTATTCATTAGCCATATGTTCTTGAATATTTCCTTAACCTCTTGAAGCCTCAGTTTCCTCATATGTCAAAATGGGAACACTAAACATTGTTATTAACCAAAGTTGATGAAAGAATTAGGTGCAATACTAGATGATACTTAGCATGGTTTCTAAGAAAAGCTTATGAAATATTATGATAGTGTGTTGGCTGTGATAGAGTCAAAATGGACAGGGCTAAGCCTTTATTTAATGATTTTATTTAGATATTATTCTTTCTATCTGGGAAATACAGAAGTTGCCAAAAATATGTATACACATTTTAAGAAAGGAATAAACTATTAAAATTGTAATACAATGAATGACATTAGCATTCATTTGGTTAATGCCATCTTTCGAGCAAATGTCATACTACATGTTGCTAGTGTAATTGAATTCAACTTCAAAAATTAATACATAGATAACATGTCTTAAAATGTATACATTTTTTCAGCACTCCAGGTAGATACTTGGAATAGTGTGAATTCCTCCCATACTTTATTTATTTATTTTTTTAAATTTATTTATTTATTTATTAGTTTCAGGTGTACAAAACAAGGTAATACTTAGATGTTCATCATTTATATCCCTCATACTGTGAAACCCCCTCCCCCATCCACTATCCCTCCGACCTCACACTGAACCATCACATTATATATATAAAATTATAGTTGGCATTCATTAATGTTTAGCTTCTGGTGTACAATGCCGTGATCAGGTATCCACAGTATCCCTGAGGTGGTCTCCCAAATAGGACGCATGTCCATCGGATACCCAACAAAATTTTTACAACATTATTGAATACCTTTCCCAAATTAATTTTCAAAAAAACCCTGAGGCCATCTTGTGGTTACCAGCTGCTTCCAAATCCCTTCACCTTTCCCCTTATCCCCAACCCCCCCACACACACCCATCTAACAACTCTCGGTTTTTTCTTTGTGTCCCCAAAACTGTTTCTGCTTAGTTCATTCACATAGGCATCTACCCGGAGAAATCCAAAACTCCAATTCAAAAATCTGTATGCACTCCTATGTTTATTGCAGCACTTTACACAATAGCCAAGATATGGAACAACCAAAATGCCCATCGGTAGATGACTGGATTAAGAAGCTGTGGTACATTTATACAATGGAGTATTATGCAGCCATAAAGAAGAAAGAAATCTTATTATTTGCAGCAACATGGATGGATCTAGAGAACATTATGTTAAGTGAAATAAGTCAGAAAGAGAAAGACAAGTACCATATGATCTCACTTATATATGGAATCTAAAGAAAAGACTATGTGAATGAACTAAGCAGAAACAGTTTTGGGGACACAAATTAAAAACCTCCCATACTTTAAATGCAAACAGTTCTGTTATTGGAATAATACTAGTGACTAAAAATCTTTTGAAGCCCATATGCCACCCATTAACCGGTCCTAGATCTGCTCTTTGGAACAATACAACCTATTTTGTTTGCTCTCCACTTGCTGACATTTCTTATTTTTGAAGGATGTATCTTTCCCTCTTAGTTTTCCCACTGTTATCCAAATTCGGCAAATTTCTTTATTCATTTCTCTAGATTTATACTATGCAGAGTGGTATTCACTAGCTACATGTGAGTGTTGAACATTTGAAATATAGCTATTTTCTTTGGAGATGTCGTGTAACATAACAAATACACCTGACTTCAGATTTGTATGAAAACCAGTAACATTCTCAATAACCTTTTCATATTGATTACATGTTTAAAAAATATTTTATGATATATTGGTTAAACAAAATATTAAAATAGTTTTGTCTGCTTTGTGTTACTTTTTCCAAGGTGGCTACTAGAAAATTTACAATTACTCATGTGTCTCAGACTTGTGGCTTGGTTGTATTTCTATTGGATAGCACTGGTCTAGGTAGAATAGTTGTGGAACTCAAGTGATTGAAGGAAGAGTTTACTAGAAAAAGAAAAGAAATTTTAAAAAAAAGGCTGCATTTTTAAGACAGATAGTATTTATTTGATATAGTTGTTACAATTTCCCACACAGCACATACTCAAACTCATATATTCTTCAACATATGTGTTCAGGAACTAATATGAAACACACATTAAACTAGGGTCGTGTGGTCCTAAGTGAACCCTATTTTGGAAGCTGCTCAACCTCTTGCCCACCTTCACCATGGGGCAAGTGAGAATCAGTCTGCTGGCACAGTTGCATAAAAGCTAGACACTTAGAAAATTTATTATTACCCCTGAAAAGTCCTTTTGAAGATCAGTTGAAATTTCTTCAACTGAAAGCTTATTTTGTCACCATGTTTCCCCAAAAATAAGACCTAGCTGGACCATCAGCTCTAATGCATCTTTTGGAGCAAAAATTAATATAAGATTGGGTCTTATAACATATTATATAAGAAACGGTCTTATATGAGACTCGGTATTATATTATATTATTATTATATTATATTATAAAGACCTAGTCTTATATTATAAAGACCTAGTCTTTATATTAAAATAAGACTAGGTCTTACATTAATTTTTGCTCCAAAAGATGCATTAGAGCTGATGGTCCGGCTAGGTCTTATTTTGGGGGAAACATGTTATGCCACAAATTGCAGGTAAATTATAGTAACAGGAAAAAAAATGATTTCCTTTTCATTAATCTCTGAAGACAAACTGGATATTTCAAAGAAGAAAATATCTCAAAGCCTAGAAGAGGTTTAAACTAATCTTATTAGTTCTCTTCTAGACGGAACTCTACTATTTAGCTAAAAAGCATTTCACAGAAATTAAAGGGAAGAAGGCCACCATATAGCACTGTTAAATGCATTTACTTTGATTTAGTTTAGTTCTGATTTTTGTAAGGCTATAAACTGCACATGACCGATGTTTGGTAAATTGTGTTCCCAGTGTAGTTCCTGAAACTGCAACGGAGTCTTTAGCTCAGCACCTATATTTACTGGGTCTTACTGTGGGGCTCTAAAATTTCTTCTAGACTAAACTTCTTAAATAACTAAATCCTATTTGTGCTTTTTGAAACCACAAATAAGCACAATATTTAAATTATTTGGAACAGTTTATCCTAAATATTTGAAATAAATTTGTTGGATTAACTTTAACCAATGAACATTTATTAACCACCAATATATATAAGCATTAATCTAGGGACTTCTTTAAATAAATCGTTAATTTTAAACTAAAATGTGTTGTCAAGATAGCACAAATCAAATTTCTCAGCCTTGGCACAATTAACATTTTCAGAGAGATAATTCTTAATTCGGAGTCTGTAGTGTTGTAGGCTATTTGGCAGCGGCCTCTGTGTGCTACATGCTAGTAACATCCCTGACCCCAGTTGTGACAGCCAGACGTGTCTCCAGATGGTGCCACATGTCTGCAGGGCAGCAAATTTATCCCGGGTAGGGAACTATCGGCTTAGGTTTTGCTATGGTCAGAAAAAATATTCTCAAAGAATATATTCTCAAAGAAAATATTCTCAAAGAATAAACACAGCAAAATTATATTTCTCCATTCTCAATCTATGTTCGATGCAGGAACTTTCGGCTCATGATACTTGCTCAAGCATCTGAGCTACCTCTACATATTTCCACAAAAACTGGGCCAGAAAATTAGAGAATTCCTTTGCTGGTCCTTACTTAACAGCTCTGCCAAGAATTGAACTTTTGTTCATATTTCCTTAAAACAAAATATTTGGGTGATCCTAGTGTCAAAGAGGCAGGCAGTTTCCATCTTCATGTGAACCAGGAAGGGAATAAAATAAGATATTTATAAATAGTGCTAATGATCACTAGATGAAGTTTAGGAAAGGGGGTGAAGAAGTGAAATTTGAAGAGAACATGGAAGGAAAAAGTCTTGTTTGGAAAAGAGAGCTGTGAAGGAGGAAGTGTTATTCTAGGAACAATAGTGTGGGCAGTGATTGATGAAGAATGACCATTATGGACAATGATTTATGGCACTTTCCTATAAAGTACTGTGGTAGGAGGGTTAACACTCCAAAATTATGGTTTAAAATGTGTTTTAATATTTGTATATTTTTATTTTTTTAATTTTTCTATATACCCCAAATAACTGACATTAAAATTTAGGATTATTGAATGTTTACTAAGTGACAGTTATTTTGAGTGATGGGCTTTCCATGAATTATCTACTTTAAATCTCCATACATCATATCATTAACATTGATGATATCCTACTTTTCATATGAGAAAACTGAAGACAAAAATAAGTAGTTTGAAACAGTCATGCAACTTGTATGTGAGGCATTGGGTCATAAACCCAGGTCTGTCTGATTCCAAATATGTGTCTTAAATAATACTCTCTAGTGCAATGTAAATTATGTTCAACTGCATGTGGTATCAATGCTAAGAAGCACATTTTCCTCCCTTTGTAACATTTCTTATGTCTACAAGCATCCTACAATCAATGCTGTGTTATAGTTTAATTGGCTGTTTTTTCCTTGTCCCAGTGGAACATGAAATAATGGTATGCTTTATAATCAATGGCACCTTAGATTCAACAATCTTTTAGGACAGTGTTGTTAGGAAGAGTCAAAGTACTTGTTCATGCAGAAGTCATTTAATCTGAAACTTCAGAGCAAGTCCTCCCGATTTTTTGTTAATTCAAATAGTTGTTAATCAATTTGTGAGATCGGAAGTTTCTGATCCTTTAAGAGAGGTACTCGTTCTCCTGTTTTTCAGATCCATCTTCATTTGTGATTCAGCCCCTTCCAAGAGCAGAGACATTCTTCTTCCCCCCATATATACCACCAGTAGGTACATTAACAAGGGGAAAATAAGAAGGGGAATGGAAAAGAAGAAACAATGTTTGGTGCATCATATTCATATTCATATTTAATATGAATCATATTCATATTGTTTAAGAAACAATGTTTGGTGCATCTACATATTTGAAAACATATTTTTGGCAAAATGAGATTTCGAGCAGAGGTTATTTACTTTTTGTTGGGATAATTCTGCACCTTTTTGTCCTTTAGTAAGTGTATGTGCTTTTAGTTTTGGGTTAACTACTTCTCCCTACAGTAGCTTCAGTGGTTGTGCTTTCATTAAACTGATGCCACTCCTATCTCTGAGGGTAAGACATGCTACCTAGACTTAAAAGATTAATGCATTCGACACCCTGGCTAAAGCAATTCTGATTAGTACATTTCAAAGTTAACCATAAGCCTTTGCTTTAAGAAACTAGGGAATATTTGGACAAAACAAGGTGTTACATTTAGAGATGCTAAAGTTTCTTGCTACCTCTCCCAGAAGAGAAACATCAAAAAGGTCATAAAAACAAGAAATAGAGAAACCAAACTCAGGAGAAGTCAGTTGATCTCCTATCATAAATCACACCAGAAGTCAGCCTTTTCTGCAGGCTTTTCAGTTATGTGAATACATTTTGTTTTATCGTGAGCCAGTCTTACTTGTTTTTTGTCACTGGCAACTAATGGTGGCCTAAATGATACAACCAATATTGGCTTTATTTATAAAAATGGCTTCCAGAACTACAAGAAGAAACTATGCAGGGAAGTATGCAATTGGTTTGCAAAGAACCAAACCCCTCCAAACCACTAAAACTGTTGAGGACAAATGATGTTATACATATAAGATAGGGAAATTACACTGGGTTAAAACTTTTTGTAATTTTTTTTCTCAAAACCAATTTTCACATTTCAAGATTTAGAAGAAAACTGTCACTTGTCAATTCAGACCAGCAATGAAAAATAATTAATCATGAGTGTGTTTATGGCTAAAGGGATAGAATTGACTGGATAATTACCAGGACAATTCAGATGTAACGATGGATTCATGGCTTCATATAATTTTGTTTGTAAAGACCATCTTTAAAATAAGAGGTAAATAAAAATAACACTCATCTCTTTTTATTTCCAGTATGCTTTGGTTTGATATCAAAGTAAAATCACTAAGAGGACAGTAATATAATAATTATGCCTATTTCTTGGAAAGCTGATGGAATGGGTATGTGTATAGAGAGAGGGAAGGAAAGAAGGAGCATGGACAGAGAGAGAGAAAAAAAGAGAGATATGGAACCTGACAGTGTATGTTTTAATTGAATTAGAGCTTTGGGTGGTTTTTATAACAGAGTCTTTGTTGAAGATCTGTTTTCTTCTCTATTAGCAGTTTCTCTACCATTCTCTTTAGAGCCCTTAAACTGTGTCTTCTTTTCTGTGTTTGTTTGTCTGTTCTACATCAGGATTCAATGAGGTTTATGATGCCCTTTACAACATAAAAGTATTTCTACCTGCTACTTAGTTGCCTACTGATTTTTCACTTTATTTCATCAATCATGCTCTTGCAGACATTATGAGCTTCTGTAAAACTTGAATTTTAATATCCAGAATGATGTTTCTTTGTGCAAAGTGTACCTTCTCATCTATACAATGTTTGTCAGCTATTCAAAATCAAAACTCTTAGCCAGTACAAAGTAAATGGCAGAAAGAAAGGTCTCTGTAGCATAAAAACACACATTGAAGAACTTGCTCACATCATAGTTGTGTGATGAACTGCTCATTAGCAGAGAGTACTTGTAGAATTGTGTATTAAGCTCCTTGGCAGAAAATTTACAACACAGATGCCATACTAGCTCTGCCTCCCATTAGCTGAGAGTGTATGCAAATCCTCCCCACTTAGTGAAATATATAACATATACATGCACATTTATAAATATTTTAGGAACCTTCAAAAACAGTAGCACTGTCGTGAATCAGAGTTGGGCAAGGTATTATTAAATGCAATATGGATGTGTTTAAAAACAAACAACCTATGTTTAAGTTTTCAAAAATATAGATTAGTTAACCAAGACAGTTGGATCTCTTTCACTTTCATGCAATGTCAAAAAGGTAATTTAGTCAGTGCTTATATCCTAGTTCTTTATGTTAGACCTACATTTGGTCATATTCCTGAGTGAAGACTGATGTGTGTGATTTCAGTACCTATAAATATGCTGGTATGAATATACTTCAAAGGAGATAATAGACATTAAGGGTCGGTTTTAATTCAATTCACTGACATTTCCCATTATTAATTTGGTGTGCAAGCCTGGCTTAACAAATTGACATCTGAGATATATTTTGGGGTGTTAAATTTAATTATTGCTAAATAAGGCATGTATATTAAATACAAGTTTTATCATGATGTGTTATAGAAGTTACACAGCAAAAGTATCTGAAATGTGAAGAATGGCTTTTATTAATTACTTACCACTTCTCTGGAAGTGTCTGGTTGCTTTACAAAGATGATCTCGTGTAATCCTCATAGCACCTCTGCAGTATATCTACATCATTATCCACATTATAAAGATGAGGCAGTTGAGGTTCCAAGAAGGTGAGTTTATAGCAACTTAAATATCTTTAGGAAGTCTGTCTGTCCCCCTAACCTAGTATTCTTCCAAATCTACTATGCTGCTGATAAACATTCCGTTCTTAGCTTTTCTTCACAGGGCTCTACAAAGATGCCAAAAGAAGGAGTATTTAACCTTGACAAGAAGGAACTTGAAGAAGAAAAAGTATTTCCTTTTAAAATAAGATTCTAATATCTAATTCCCTGTAGCCCCAAGGATCGAGGATCTCTACTAAATTATTATACACACTAGCAATTCTAATATGCCTGTATCTGCCTCAATAGAAAGACATGAGTTGATCAATTCCATTTGTAATTACATCTGGGAAAAGGGATTATTGAGACAAATATTCTCAGCTGGTTTGTTCCCATGAGTACAACATGAAATTAATCACTGGACCGATCTTCCCCTTGCTTGAGTATTATTGATCAAAGCAAATCCTTTGCTAAGTCTGGCTCATTCCAGTTCAACCACAGGAGTATTTAAAAGAACAAAATGAAAATGTTTACTTTAAAAACCAATTTGATCTCTTAATGCAAAGATTACCTGTAATGATTGTAAACTCTTGGTTATAATGATTAGATATGAAATTACCTAGCCTACACCATTCAGTCACTTCTGCATTTTAACTATAATTGTGTTCAGTGGTGAACTCTTTTCAGTAATTCAGAAGCACAGCTAATTTTTAGATTTATTATGGTCATGTCACCAACTTCTTACAAATCACAATGCTGATTGTTTTCATATGAGTATATTAAGAAGAGTCTACATGGGGCTGAGGCTTTGACAAGTATGAATGAGAATAACTCCTAAGAAACTGATGCAATCAGTTACTGACTTCACATTAAATTTGATAGGATATTAAATGTAGATCAAATATTTAACACTTTGATGAAATAGATACTGTACATTCTTTCAGTTAATCTGTGTAGATAGATTATAGACAAAATTTTTGTAAAAATCTTGCTGCTTTTTATAAAATGTCCAAAAAAGGTTTATTTACCTCTTATAACCATTCTCTAGAGTCAATGTTTGTAAAGAGTGGGTCTCCGAATACCAGTCTGTGGTATGTTATTCTTTGTTTACCATGCATGAAATATATTTTTGGAAACTACATGGTACATGAAAGAAATATTTTCAGTGTTTCATAAATAAATCAAGTTAGAATTCTTCAAAATAATGTTAAGTTTCTACAAAAGGTTAGAAATAAATTCCAACAAATTTTATTTAGATATTCTTCTCAGAGGATGTCATAAGATTGATGTTCTGCAGTGCACAGTTTGGAAAGTATTTCTCTAGAACATAGAGTCTATGCAACACATTGTCTTACAATTTCTAACTTAAAAATATCTGGATGATGAGCAAATATAAAATATTCCAAATAGAAATCAGTCTGAGGCAAACATGCTAAGAGGTATATAAGAAAAGGTATATGGGTTGCTTTTATCTTCATATTATTTGACATGTTAACAGATAATCTAATTTACCACAAACAATGCCACCAGTTATTGAATACCTATAATATTCCAAGCAACATGCATGGTACTTTTTTTTGATGCCATGCTCTTTATTGAATTAGAAAAGCAATACATGTTCATTGGACAAAATTTGGAAAATTAAGAACAACAAAGTAAAGTACAAAGAATAAAAATTTTCTGTAATGTAACATTCATTCTTGTATTTTCTTCAAGTTTTTTTTTTTAATGCAAAGGTTTCAGGCAAATCAACAATCTGAAAAAGCATAGCATTCATCTTTAAGGTTAAATATTGATATTTGACTTATGTCATTCAGAGACAGTCAGCTATAATGCAAGTATAGTACATAGACCAATTGATACAGCAGTGTCATTGGGATCAGGATATGCACATTTTTTGGTCTTAGATTTCAAAGTTTAGATCATATGATGAAACTTTTCATTTTTCTAAACATTACTGTAAATGTTTTAAATAGAATAATGTTTACAAAGATTTCAACATCCTGCATAAAATTCTTCAAAGATTATATTCTAAAGCTAAAAAAATCAAAACTGTAGACGAAAGTAGTTTTTTTTTCTGCTCTATCTTTGTTAATTCCCATTTTCAAATAATGTTTAGGTGATAAGTATTCTTTAGCCAAGGTTTCAATCACTTTATGTCAAATAGAGTTTTGTTCTCATCATTTTTGTAAACAACTTTAACAATGTCCCAATAACTCAATTCTAAATAAGAGATTCATATTATACAAACAACATGATCTTTAAGAGTTGTTTCTTCACCCTCGTTATGTGTAGTAAAGGGCAGTTAATGTGTTCTTTTCTTGTTTTTTTAATTCTAGTTTGTCGTATTAGCCTAAAAATTCCATCACGTGGACTGTCAAGTTGTTCCCATTTAAAATTTTTTTTTAAAAAAAATTTATTAAATTTATTGGGGTGATATTGGTTGGTAAAATTATACAGGTTTCAATTGTACATTTTTATAATGCATCATTTATATATTGCATTGTGTGTTCACCACCCAGAGTCAGTTCTCCTTCCATCACCATATATTTGACTCCCTTTACCCTCTTCTACCGTCCCCCTCCTTGTATCCTCTGGTAACCGCTAAACTGTTGTCTGTGTCTATGAGCTTTTGTTTGTTTGTCTTTTTCATTTGTTGCTTTTAGTTTTATAGCCCACATATGAGTGAAGTCATATGGTTCTCCACTTTTTCTGTCTGACTTATTTCACTTAGCATGATAATCTCAAGATTCATCCATGTTGTCACAAATGGCAGTATTTCATCTTTTCTTATGGCCAAGTAATGCTTCATGGTATATAAAACCTCTGATTTTTAAAAGCATATAGTATATAACTTTTGGGAAACAAATAGTACAAAAACTATTTTTTTTTCCTTCTAAAGGTCTTACCATGTGTTGTGGTCATAAATCCATCTTCACTACTCTTCTAAAAGCCGTTCTTCCCCAGGAATTAAGATTTAACTGTTGTTTAATGTTGTACAGGATATTAATTTTGCCAATTTTGATGCAGATTTGAGATCTTTCAAGGTCCAATAATGTTTAATCATCCATCGTGACATCATCGCCAACACTGTGTCTTATTTACCAAAGAAAAAATTGGTTTAAAATAAGATTAATTTATCCTCTAATTGTGCCAGAATGGCAGGTCTCCTTTATCTCAGCAATATGTTCATGTAATTTTCCAGCAAAAAGGGCACATCCAGTCAGGATTTGGCCTAAATAGTTCAGGATGATAATTTATGTAGTAACTTCTTTAGTTCGTTATTTCTGATGTAGCCAAGACGTTATTTCTAATGTCCACAGGATGGACATATTTAACAAAACTATTCTTGTTATTGAATTTTACATGGTTACTGGAGGGGTGTGGAGGAGGAAGACACATTTAAAACACCAAGATAAATTTTAACAAATTTTAGTTTTTTATTGACTAACTCAAAATAGTTCATTATGTCTGGCCTTAGAACATAAGTCTCTGTGTGAGTTACAGACATACACTATTTCCAGCAAATAGGCAGAGCTGTAGGAAGGAGAGTTGTCAAGGTCTCTCATATGAATGAGAAATTACAGGGAAAGCAAACTTACGAGTGGTGCACCTTCTGGCACTTTCAGATTCATGGATGGCTTTTCTTCCCTTGAACCAAGGCACACAAAGAGTGGGTCTGCCATGTTGCAGCCATTCAAAAAAAGTTACAAACATCATAGTTTAGAATGGATACTAATTTCTTTGTTAATTTCTTCATGGCTTTTCTGTTTTGTGGATAAACAGTTGAATCCATTGAGTCAGCACCAACCCTCAGTTCCTTGCAACCCTGTTAGTAAGTCTATAGGGAATGCTCACAGATCTGCTAATTTGCTAAAATATCCACTTCGAATTCACAACAAAAGTAGCAGCAGTAGAGACAGTATAATTAACTCTAGATGTTTCTATACGAAATACAATAGCTATGTGTTTCCTATTTGCATTGAAGTCTATCAGTGGTGACTAAAATCCTATTCACAGTCAGTCTTCATTTTTTCCAGGATCCAGGCCTGTGTGAATGATCTACTTTCCTCCCCCAGGAGTCTCTGTTTTAAACTTTTTAATTATTAGTTTTTGTTTTCTCCAGATTTGTAAGTTAGGTGCTTCATTGTGGTAGATTTTTCTTGGTGTATCTGCTCAGTCACTCTAAAACTGAACTGGTTTTTTTGCTTTCACATTTTTACATTGGTTTTCATGCTGGTTTTTGTGAAATCTGTGTCTAGTGCTAAATTTGTTGAAAGAGGTTTATATAGACTTTGAGGCTTTTAATGCATATAGTTAAATCCATTGTATCCTACTTGAAAAGCCTCATTGACTTACTCTCACTAACCTTAATGTACAAAACTCATCTCAGAAAAAGGCAGGTGTGGAATTCAGCTATGCTCCCCTCTGCTTTTTTACTTCAAGGGATAAAATATTTAGATAGTTTACCAAATGACATATTGACTTGAGTTATGAAACATTTATCTAGTTTTACTTCCACATATCTGTATTTCCAGAGGTGCCATTTTACTTTCTGAAATCTTATGCTGTCCCTGATTAAGGTCCTTGTACTTACTCCCTGCTGCTTATCATCAAATTTCCTACCTATTACAATTCCTATAAGATTGTGACTTGCCAGATTAGTATAATTAGTATATAACAATTAGTCCAGGTTGGTTAGCTTTCACTGTAAATACATGGCTAGTGGATTTTCCATATCTTTGGGATTATTTGGCATCTAAGGGTAGGTGGAACCTTACTGAAAATGAGATGTCCACAGTCTCTGACTTCTAGTACTTCACTTCCTCCATTTGTATAGGGGAGAAGAAGGAAGAGAACTTTTAAAGAAAATTTTAGACTTCTGTATCTGCTAGGCACTTGACATATATTTCCTCATGCAATCCTTATAATAATCCTAAAAAGAAATGATCACTCTTTCCACTAGATGGGTTAATTAAAAATTGGGGAAGTAACTATCAGCCCCAAGTTCTTATAGCTAATAAGAGGATTTAAATAGAGTTCTCCTGACTCCACAGCCTGCATCTCCTCCACTAATCAGATTATTTTCCATGTATAGTTTTACATTCTAGCTTAACTTGTGTTTTCACTATTTTTATGTATAATATTTTTTTGTTTTGGACGAGTGATTCTCAAAGCATGGGTCATGGAGTATTAGCATCAGATTTACCAGGCTAGTTGCTTGAGTGCTGATTCTTGGTTGCTGTCCGAGATCTACTGAATTGTCAAATCTCAGCAGAGGTCAGAAACTACCTTATTAATATGTGTCAGGTAAATCCAATTCACAGTATAATTTGAAACCACCCTTCTAAAGAGTCATGTTCGATATATCTATTCATTTTTTACAGTTCCCAGTTTGGTGTCAAACAGATGGTTGCTCAATAAATGCTTATTTTATCAGATTCTGAATATAATTTTAGAATCCTTGGGAGAGTTTTTCTTTTATATTAAATCAGTCAAGTAATTGTCCATGATATTGGCAAACAGTAACTCCTGTAACTCCTTTAACGTCTGTAGCCCTTTGATTTCTAGGGGGAAGGCAGAAAACACAAGACTAGTTCACAGACTTTTAGACAGTATGTAGACCAATGAATATCCTCTGACATAAAAAAAAAAAAAAGTTTGGCAATGCAATATATCAAGTCTAATTCAGTGAATAATTTTGCAAAATTTATGTTAGATAGGCCCTCTTCAATACTGTTCAATTCACTCCTATTTCCTTTGTCATTTTCCCTTTCACCATAAAACTCATATTCCATGGGCTATTATTGAGATGGGAACAGATGGGGTTTTATTAAGAAAAATTGAAATGATAAGCCTAAAATTGAAACCTTTTCTTCCAACATAAAAGTATTTTTCTTCAGGAATCTTTTCTTAATATCTTTGAAGCTGCATATTTTATTTTATTTTATTTATTTATTTTTTTAACTACTAATGGGCACTGAAAATTTTCCACTAGTTTCTGGGCTCTCTAGATATCTTGGCACCATAGGACTCATTTGTATTTCACTCCATGTATGAAATTAATTAACTAAGTGAGTGCCAAATTATAAACATATTATATATCAGCTTGGGAAAAGCAAAATGAAAAGCACTCTAAGATTGAAGGGAATGCACATTTTTCACTAAGAAGTTTGGTCTACTAGGTGAGGTTCATAGTGCCAAAACATGAAGATCAAAGATACTATTATGTTAAGCCTTATTCTAGACTCTTCTAAATCTTATACAGAGAACCTTCAATTAAATAAGCTCCTTCAATTCTGAATGATCATTCATTCCACATTGCAAAACCCCCAGTGGAAGCCAAAAACTGTGGGTATTATAGAATCCTATATATGCTGTTTTTTCCTATTCGTGCGTACACTTTGTGGCTTCTCTTTGGCATATCCAAATTACCAGCATCACTACTCTTGTGTATTGAGACCATTATTAAGTAAAATAAGGGTCACACAAGCACTGCAATACTGTGACAGTCAATCTGATAACTGAGATGGCTACTAAGTTACTAATAGGTAAGGAGTATATACAGCATGGAGATGAGAGGCAAAGGGACACTTCACATCCTGGGTGGGACAGAGTGGTACAGCGTGAGATTTCATCATATACTTAGAACAGTGCTTAATTTAAAACTTATGGATTATTTCTGGGATTTTTACCTTAGTATTTTCAGACCAGAGTTGACCATGGGTAACTGAAACCAAGAAAAGTGAAACCGTAGATGAGGGCAGGGGTGGGGAGAGGGGAGCTACAGTACAAGCAATATTTTCAAATAGACACATCCATTCTATGAACAGAAGCCTTGGGCATTCCAGTGATCTTTGTTCCTAAACCACAGTTATAATATCTGTTGGCGCCATGAGTTCACCCGCCCTTGTGGTTAGGTTTTGGAATGGTGGGACTGTTATGCGGTCTTTTTTGACCACAGCTTATTATCCTTCTTTAGTCAAGGACAACCTTTACTTTCTGCATCACTTCCAAACTGAAATGTTTACTTGACTTCTGTGTGGCAAATACAGTTGCTCCCCCGTGCGCACTGGTTACTGCTACTTGTATTGAGTTCTTATGTGTGTAGGTCATTTTCAAGAAAATAGCACCTCAAATATTGAATATACTTAATTTGTGTTCATACTGTTAGAAGTCTATTACCCTTGCTCCTCAGTGACTGCTTTTGATTTAGGTATCATCAGGAGTGGCTTACCCAGGTTTCTCCGTCTAAATCAGGCTCTCTCCCAGGAAAAACATGTTCCAAGGTTTACCACAGTCACTCCCTCTTCAACATTTACATTACTTTTAAATAAACACAAAAAGAATTCTAATAATTCACCCCTAATTTCTTTCCTTAGCTCTCTAAGTGTACATGTTTTTCACATTTCTTTTCAATCATTTATCACATATAGGCAGCTTTCATAGTTTTAACAGTAATGAAAAAGAAATGTGTTTTTTTTTAATAATTTCATTTTGTGAAGTCATCATATTACAATTTTAATTGCTTCAGGCTACTTCATTAATTTGATATATCAACATTTAATTATGTTCAGCACTCAGTATATTCACATATTGTTCCTTTAATATGTATTATGGCATCGAATGTCTATTCTGGGTTGAATTGTGTCCCTCCCAAAATTTATATGTTGAAATCCTAACCCCTGTTACCTCACAATGGCACCTTATTTGGGACTAAGGTTGTGGCAGATGTAATTAGTTAAGATCATTATGGTGGGTCCTAATTCAATATGACTGATATCCTTATTAAAAAGGGAAATTTGGACACAGACATACACACACACAGGAAGAATGTCGTGTGAAGATGAAGCCAGAAATCAGGCTAATGCTTCTACAAGCTAAGAACTGCCAAAGACTGCCAGAAAACCACCCAGAAGATAGACAACCATGGGGCAGATTCTTTCTGAAAGCCCTCAGAAGCAACCTACCCTGACAGGCACCTTGATTTTGGGCTTCCCTCCTCCAGAGTTGTGAGACAATAGATTTCTGTGGTTAAAACCACCTAGTCATGATACATTAGTCCTACCAAACTATTATAATGTCATTGAAATACTGTGACCAGGGGTAACCATTTTTTCTTGTTTTTGGTTCAATGCCTATATTCACACTTGCTTACTTACAATAAATTTTGGTTAATTCCCCAGTTATAAAGGTAAATACGAGTATATCTCATAAATCAGATACATATATATTGTATATGATTACATCATATATGTGTTTGTGTATTAATGTGTATTTACATATCAAAGTGCCTTTAAAAGAATTTTAAAATGCTGATATATCAGTGAACGCTTTCCCATTTATTAAAAATTAATGACAAGGGGGAAAAGCGGTGGTAGAAGAGGGAAAAGGGGATCAAATATATGGTGATGGAAGGAGAACTTACTCTGGGTGGTGAACACAATATAACATAGGTGATATATCATAGAAATGTACACTTGAAACCTATATAGTTCTACTAATCACCCCAATAAATTTAATATAAAAATTAATGACAGCTTAAGTATATCCTATCATAATCATCATACTGAGATATAAAAATTTTACTTTGAGTAACTTATGTTAATTTTTTGTTTTAGTAGCCTTGTGAGTTTATGGCCCTTTCATAAATTCAACTACTTTTAGCGATCTATAACTATTTCATTTTCACATTGCTTAATCTGGTCAGGAGTAAACCCCTTAAAACACTATTTTTTATTTACAGCTCTGTCTTTGTCGTTCTTTGAAGTAATCTTAATATATAACAAGTAGAAGTTCTAGACCTAATCTGAATTTCTTGCCTCACGAAATGAATCATCATCCCTCCTTTCTAGTAAAGGATGTTATTAGAGAGGCAAATCTGAGTTCACGTTGTACTCATTAGTGTTGTTGGTAAATACTAGTGTTGCTGCAAATGTTGATGACATTTAAAGAAGGAAAACAAAGTAGGCAGCTGTGTACAAAATGGATGGTAGAGAATGTCCTAGAGAGGTGTGTCTATTAGGATTCTAACATAAGCAAAAAGGAATTTGTTGCAAAGGTCTCAGTTTAGCTCACAGAACTGACAGAAAGGCTGATCAAGCGAGGTATAAGAACTCCCAGGAACCACGGAGCACCATAAGGCCGATGGACATAACTTCTTGACCATCATAAGCACCTCCCTTTGCTGGGGGTGAAGGGAACAGAGAATCTTCACATATTATCCTCCTAAAAATGCCCACACAGGATACAGTAGAGTGCCGAGTAATGGAAGTATGCCAAAAGGTGGTTGGGCCACCAAATATATATGTATATTTACTGCAGGAAAAAAGAGCAATTTGGGGGTCTATCAAAAATCTGAGTGAGAAGGCAGCTTTACCCAAGATAAGAATAGTGGACCAAGAGAAAATGTGATGAGCAAAAGAAATCAGAGCTATTTGACTGTACTGGAAACTCCTTCAAAAATTACGAGACAAAATGACATTTCCAAACATGGGATATTAGACCAAATTTTTATTATTTTTTTCTCCTTTATAAAACATACCAGGTCATAGATTCAGCAAATGCATCACTCTACCATTGATAGAAATCATAAAGAAAAACAGATGATGAAAAGGACGTGGTCAAGATGTGTTGTCTGTTGTGAGATTTTATATATGTATATATATATATATATATATATATATATATATATATATATATACATACACACACATATAGAAAACTATGACAATTTGTTAAGAAACTGGCTTATATAGCTAACTAATGGTATATTAACGTTTTTTAAATTGAGTCCAGGATTTATTTTGAAATAAGAACAGAGCAAGCAGTATTGTAACAATGCTATCAGTATTATCAATAAGGGGCAGGAAAGAAGGAATACAATGACTTGGTAAACTTGGTTGGTATTCAGGAGACTGAAAATAGAGGACTAAAGTTCAGGGCAGTAGATTTGGGGACAGACTTTTATTATAGTCACATTTAAAATAATGTGTTGCGAAGAGATCACTAAGAGGGAAAGTTCAGAGTCAGTGAAGGAATAATGATTCCTACATTTAGGAGGAAGAAAGAGAAAGAGAAAATAATAATGTGGCAGAAAAAGAGATCATTTTTTACCCCCTAAAGATCCCCTTTAAAAAAGAATCAATATGCTCTCCAATTTTATACTCAAATTATATACCATTTATAAGGAAATTAACTGTGCAAGAGTATCTGCGATCCAATTGCCAAAGCTCCTTGAAATCAAAGATTAAGAACAAAAGAAATAGGGATCTTCTAGGAAACATAACAATGTGCTTAGGATTCTAAGGTTTGTAATTAGAAAGTCCTAGGATTGAATTCTGATTACTCACTTATGAACTTGGGCTAGTTCCTGAAATTTTGTAAGCCTCATTTTTCCTCATCTATAAAATGAGAATAGTATTATCTATTTCCTAGAGTTATCTTTTGATTAATATAAAATCACACATGAGAAGCATCTAGTATACTGACACACAGTGTACTTTTTAAATCTTTATTAAATGTATTGGGGTGACATTGGTTAGTAAAATTACATAGGGTTCAAGTGTGTATTTCTATAATATATCATCTATATATTGCATTGTGTGTTCACCACCCAGAGTCAGTTCTCCTTCCATCACCATATATTTGACCCCCTTTACCCTTTTCTACCTCCCCCCCAACACTCTCCCTTTACCTTCTGGTAACCAGTAAACAGTTGTCTGTGTCTGTGAGCTTTTATTTGTTTGTCTTGTTCATTTGTGGCTCTCAGTTTTATAGAGCACATATGAGGGAAGTCATTTGGTTCTCAACTTTTTTTGTCTGACTTATTTCACTTAGCATGATAATCCCCAAATCCATCCATGTTATCTCAAATGACAGTATTTCATTTTATGGTTGAGTAATTTTCCATTGTATATATGTACCACATCATCTTTATTCAGCCCTCTTTTGAAGGATACTTTGGTTTTTTCCATGTCGTGGCCACTGTGGATAATGCTATAATGAACATAGGGGTACATGTATCATACGGATAAATGTTTTTAGATTTTTAGGGTAGATACTCAGAAGAGGGATTGCTGGGTCAGGTGATTCTCTTCTTAATTTTTTGAGGAACCCACATAATCTTTTCCATAGTGGCAGTACCAATTTACATTCCCACCAACAGGGTATGAGGGTTCCTTTTTCTCCACAGCCTTTCCAACACTGTTATTATTTTTCTTGTTGATGATAGCCATCCTAACAGGTGTGATGTGTTATCTCATTGTGATTGTGATGTGCATTTCCCCTAACAGCTAGTGAAGTTGAGCATTTTTCACATGTCTGTTGGCTCATAATATGTCTTTTTGGGGGAAGTGTCTGTTCAGGTCCTCTGCTCGCTTTTTTAATTGTGTTTTTTGGTTTTAAGTTGTTAAGTTGTATGAGTTTTTAATGTATTTTGGATATTAGCCCCTCATCGAAGATATTGTTTGCAATATCTTCTCCCATTCAGTTGGTTGTGTCTTTGTTTTGTTGATGGTTTCTTTTGCTGTGCAGAAGCTTCTTAGTTTGATATAGTCCCATTCATTTATTTTAGCTTTTACTTTTCTTCCCTTTGAGGTAAAATTCGTAAAATCCTCTTTGAACCCAAGGTCCATATGTTTAGTACCTCTGTTTTCGTCTATGCAGTTTATTGTTTCAGGTCTTATATTTAGGTCTTTGATCCATTTCGAGTTAATTTTGGTATATGGTGACAGGTAGCAGTCTAGTTTCATTCTTTTTCACGTGGCTTTCCAATTTTCCCAGCACAATTTTATTGAGAGGCTTTCTTTTTTCCATTGTATGTTTTTGGCTCCTTTATTGAAAATCGTCTGCCCATATAAATGGGGTTCATTTCAGGGTTCTCAATTCTATTCCATTGGTCTTTGTGTCTGTTTTTCTGCCAATACCATGATGTTCTGATTACTATCACTTTGCAGTATAAATTGAAGTCAGGGAGTGTGATACCTCCAGCCCTGTTTTTTTTTCTTTAGATGGCTTTCGTTATTCGGGGTCTTTTGCAGTTCCATACAAATCTGATGATTTTTTTTGTTCTATTTTCTTAATAAAGGCCATTGGGATTTTGATGGGGTTGTATTAAATCTATATATGCTTTGAGTAATATGGCCATTATAACAGTATTCTTTCAATAATATTTTTTTAAAGAAAATAATAACTTCAAAGAGCAGTTTTCAAATGCTTTCTCTTATCTGACATATTTGTTATTTCACCATAACACCCATATTTATTAGGCTATTTATATTTGGGTGTAATAGTATAGATCTGACTGATACTTGGCAAATTATCACTAAAATAGTCCTATTTGTGTAGCTGTTATATAAAATGTGACTCTGTGTTATCTGATATACAGACATTTTCATTTCCATTCCTTTCCTATGAAGCTGTAGTATTTCTACAGTAATAGCCTATGGTTTAAAACATGAACATGGAAGCAATAATCAAACTCTGGGAAGGGATAAAATTCATAGGCTTGAAAAAAATGAAAGCAACTCCATTTTGTGTTCATTCATTTACTCATTGCTTTCAAGGAGTTTTGTGGTTATAGGGGAATTTGGAATGTCTTTGCTTGCATCAAATGAATGTTTTCTTTAAATGTAGTGCAATGGGAAAAGAAAGCAAAGATGCCTTGGATCACCAGGAAATATGAGAAAATAAAACTCAGTTGTGTGCGTTTATCTGTACATGTACATGCATACACATGCTCGGGGAGAGACAGGGTTATGGGAAATAATTTTGAAAGGTATTAAGTTTTTGAAAATAAGCTTAATGTTTCCAATTTAAGTGATGAATTTTTCAAATATCAACAAGGTATTTTCAAATATCAATCAGTGAAGAATAGACATCTAGAATCAGAATTAGTATGGATGTTGAAGTTTCCAAAAAGTCATTGATTTCCTTTTGGAAGATCTATATAGACTGTCACCAACTTTCCGTACCCAGTCTCCACTCTGTCTGCATGGGGCTTCTTTTAATTTTTCTAATGCGTCACAAACACTCTGTTCCCAAGGGCTGTTCCCAGTGTCTGAAAGATTTGAAAAAAAAAAAAAAAAAAAAAAAAAAAAGAAAGATCTCTTTTCTAACCAACTAAGATATATCATCAATTCGCCCATTTTTTAATTGGGTTGTTTGTTTTTTTGGAGTAGAGTTGAGTAAGTTTTTTATAGATTTGTGATATTAATCCCTTATCAGATATATCATTGGCAAATATCTTTTCCCATTCAGTAGGATCCCTTTTTGTTTTATTGATGGTTTCCTTTGCTGTGAAAAAACTTTCGTACATATTTCTTTATATTCCAGTTTAAATGTCTATTTATTGGGAGAATATTCCCAACCCATATAGATTATGTCAGGGTTCTTTATTATTAATTTTTTATAGACTGTGTCCTTTTCATTCATATAGTTATCACAGGGCTTAGTAAGGTGCTTTACACATAGTAAACACTTAGTGATTACTTACTCAATGAACAAATGAAGAAAGACATATAAGTTGACCTTCTGACCACTCAGATAACTTTTGATCTTGCTGGACCACCTGGATTCAATGAAAGTGTGTATTTTTCTTCTTACATGAACATTTGATTTTAACATTTCACCCTGAATTCAAAATGCCACTCTCATCCTCCTCTAATCACTTCCAAATTCTATATTTGCAATTATAGGAAGTTGACAATGTGTGTCAAATTTATAATCATCGACTAATCACCTCCCAGGTTATAGGCCATCTATTTTATTGATTTTTTAATTACATTTATTGGGGTGACATTGGTTGGTTCAGTTATACAGGCTTCAAGTGTACAGTTCTATAAAACATCATCTATATATCGCATTGTGTTCACCACCCAGAATCAGTTCTTCCATCACCATATATTTGACCCCCTTTTCCCTCTTTTCCCTCCTTCCCCTTTTCCATCTGGTAACCACTAAACTGTCTATGAGTGTTTTTTTTTGTGGATTATAGACCATCAATTTTACAAGTCAATATTCAACTTCCATCGAATTGTGTAAAAGAAAACTGCTGGATTTCAGAATTCAACATGTTTTTAATAAGAAAGAAACACTTTTCTTGCTATACTTTTATTTTCTGAAGTATACAATAAGTTACATTTTTTTTGACAGAATCTGATCTATTTTTAAAGGTACTTGATGAGCCAAAAATATATATATCACCTTCTTTTCCAATTTATTAAAAATGGCTAAGAATGGAATTATTAACAGTAAAATTATGTCATTTCTTAGTCTCTCAGTTTGCTTACCTTTTTATAGAAATGCTACTTCAAGACCTATGCACCTGCAGGGGGAAAAATATTAGGTACACAATTGCTATTTTTTTAGTTGAAAGGGTAAAGGTGTTATATATCTATCGTCTCATACATATTTTAAGAATTATTTTTAATAGTATGTCTGAGGGACAAGCTAAAGAGAACAGAAAACATAAAAACAAATTAATCTTTTAAGTAAACCATATACTCATTTGAATTTTAAGGGAAAAAGTTACTCAGATTCAATGCACTCTCATGCATAGGCAAAAAAAAATATCAAGGTTATAATGATGGAAAGATAGATAATATTTTACCACTTATTATATAGACCTTGAAATTTACATTCAGTGTGGCTTATGCCAGTTGGAGACTCAATAAGTTCTTACTTGTTATTGTATTTTAAAATTTCCATTGATCCCCATTTAAAGACAATATCCAAAGGAACCTGCAGAAAACCAGAATCCATTCAGCATTAAACAAAATTTGGAATTCATTTATGAGTCTCAGATTCAAAAAAAAGTGGCAATAGGCTATTGAAATAACAAATTCAAACACCCCCATAAAAACAAAACAAGCAAAACAACAATAACAACTCCCAGCTTCAATATGAAAAGTTGAAGCTAATTGTAAATGGTCTGGCTGAGATCATACTGGAAATCTCTACTGTTTTCATAAGGCTATCCAGACATGCTTCTATTCTGCTTATTTTCTTCTTCTTCTTCTTCTTCTTCTTCTTCTTCTTCTTCTTCTTCTTCTTCTTCTTCTTCTTCGTAGTAGTAGTAGTAGTAGTAGTAGTAGTAGTAGTAGTAATAGCAGCAGTAGCAGCAGCAGTAGTAGTATTTTTATTATTAGTTTCAGGTGTACAAAACAATGTAATAGACATTTATACCTCTCACAAAGTGATAACCCTCCTCCCCCAATCTACTACCCCACTGACATCGCACACAATCATTACATTTCCACTGTCTTCTCTATTCCTTATGCGGTGCTCCACTTCCTGTTACTATATATATATATATATATAATTATAGTTAACATTCATTATTATTCAGCTTCAGCTTCAGGTGTACACTACACTGTCCATGAAGTGGTCTCCCTAATAAGACAAGTGCCCATCAAATACCCTACAAAATCTTTACAACATTATTGATTATATTCCCCAAACTGTCTTTTATAGCCCCGATTGTGGTTACCAATTATGCTTTCTAATCCTTTCACTTTCTCATTTCCACCCCCACCCGCCATCTTGCAACCCTCAGTTTTTCCTCTATATCTGTGAGACTGTTTCTGATTAGTTTGTTCATTTATTCTTTTCTTTAGATTCCACATTTAAGTGAAATCATATGGTACTTATCTTTCTCCATCTGACTTATTTCACTTAGCATAATGTTCTCTAGGTTCATCCATATTGTTGCAAATGGGAAGATTTCATTCTTTATGGCTGAGTAATACTCCATTGTGTAAATGTGCCCACAGTTTCTTAATCCAGTCATCTACCAATGGGTATTTCGGTTGTTTCCATGTCTTGGCTATTGTGCTGCAATAAACATAGAAGTGCATTTTTTTTTCGAATTAGTGTTTTGGATTTCTGTGAATAGATACCTAGGAGTGGAATTGCTGGGTCATAAGGTAATTCCATGTCCATTTTTTTGAGATACCTCCATACTGATTTCCATAGTGGCTGCACCAATCTGCAATACCATCAGCAGTGCACAAGGGATCCCTTTTCTCCACATCCTCACCAGCACTTGTTCATTGATTTATTGATGATAGCCATTTTGACTGGGGTGAGGTAGTATATCATTGTGGTTTTTATTTGCCTTTCTCTAATGTTTTGAGGTTGAGCATTTTCCATATGTCTGTTTGCCATCTATATGTCCTCTTTGGAAAAATGTCTCCTGATGTCCTCTGCCCATTTTTAATTGGGTTGTTTGTTTTTTTGGTGTTGAGTTGAATGAGTTTTTTATAAATTTTGAATAATACCCCCTTATCAGATATATCATTGACAAATATCTTCTCCCATTCAGTAGGATGACTTTTTGTTTTATTGATGGTTTCCTTTTCTGTGAAAAAACTTTTTAGTTTGACGTAATCCCATATGTTTATTTTTTCTCTTATTTCCCTTGCCTGAGGGGATATATCAGAAAAAATATTACTAAGGGTAATGTCTGCAAACTTTCTTCTTACATTTTCTTCTAGGAGTTTTATGGTTTCAGATCTTACATTTAAGTCTTTAATCCATTTCGAATTTATTGTTATATATGGTATAAGGAGGCGATCCAGCTTCATTTTTTTTTTTTTTTTGCGTATGTTTGTCCAGGTTTCCCAGCACCATCTATTGAATAGACTGTCTTTACTCCAGTGTAAATTCTTGCTTCCATTGTCATAGATTAAATGATCATATAGGCATGGATTTATTTCTGGTCTCTATTCTGTTGCATTGATCTATGTGTCTGTTTTTATGCCAGTACCACGCTGTTTTGATTACTATAGGCTTGTAGTATAATTTGATGTCAGGTATCGTGATATCTCCCACTTCGTTCTTATTTCTCAAAATTGCCATAACTATCCGGGATCTTTTAGGATTCCATATAAATTTTAGGATTATATGTTCTATTTCTGTGAAAAATGTCCTTGGTAGTTTGATAGGAATTGCGTTCAGTCTGTATATTGCCTTAGGCAGTATGGACATTTTAACTATGTTAATTCTTCCTATCCATGAGCATGGTATGTGTTTCCATCTATTGGTGTCTTCTTTAATTTCTCTCTTCAGTGTCTTATAATTTTCTGAGTACAGGTCTTTTACTTCTTTGGTTATATTTATTCCTAAGTATTTTATAGTCTTTGAAGCATTTGTAAATAGGACTGTTTTCTTAATTTCTCCTTCTGATAGTTTATTATTGGTATATACAAATGCAACTGTTTTCTGAATATTAATTTTGTATCCTGCTGCTTACTATATTCATTTATCAATCTTAATAGTTTTTGGGTGGCGTCTTTGGGATTCTCTCTATATAGTATCATACCATCTGCATATAATGACAATTTTACTTCCTCCTTACCAATTTGGATGCCTTTTATTTTTTTTTTTATTGTCTGATTGCTGTGGCTAGAACTTCCAGAACTCTGTTGAATAAAAATAGAGAAAGTGGGCAACCTTGCCTTGTTCCTGATCTTAAGGGGAATGGTTTTAGCTTTTCCCCATTGAGTATGATGTTAGCTGTTGGTTTGTCATATATGGCCTTTATTATGTTGAGATATGATCCCTCTATTCCCACTTTCTTAAGAGTTTTTATCATAAATGGCTGCTAGATTTTGTCAAATGCTTTTTCTGTATCTATTGATATGATCATATGATTTTTGTTTTTTATTTTGTTAATGTGGTGTATTAATTGATTCGTGGATATTGAACCAACTTTGCATACCAGGAATGAATCCCACTTGATCATGGTGTATGATATTTTTAATGTGTTGCTGAATTCTGTTTGCTAGTATTTTGTTGAGGAATTTTGTATCTGTGTTCATTAGGGATATCGGCCTGTAGTTTTCTTTTTTTGTAATGTCTTTGTCTAATTTTGAAATCAGGGTGATAGTGACTTCATAAAAAGAATATGGCAGCCTTCCTTCCTTCTGGATTTTTTGGAATAGTTTGAGGAGAATGGGTGATAATTCTTTATTGAATGTTTTGTAAAGTGCACCTGTAAAGCCATCTGGTCTAGGGTTTTTGTTTGTTTCAGTGTCTTATACAAATGTTGGGAGCATTCTGCTTATTTTCTATTGTTTCCATTCTCCTTTCTCTCCTTTAAAAAAAAAAATCCACACTGGGTGCTCTTTTGTTGTTGTTTTAAATCTTTATTAAATTTATTGAGGTGACGTTGGTTAGTAAAATTATATATGTTTCAAGTGTACATTTCTATAATACATCATCTATATATTGCATTGTGTGGAAGCTCTTTTTTCATTAAATATTTCCATTTCGATTATGAAGGCTGCATTCACAATTTATTCATCAGCTTGAGTTAAAGATAAAGCATCTAGCAAATCAGTTTTTTCTCTATATCTCTGAAGACTCAGAAATATAGACTTTATGTTTAATTTGCTCATTTATTCTGTTATTTAGATTCCACATATAAGTGAGATCATGTGATATTTGTGTTTTTCCATCTGACTTATTTCACTCAGCATAATATTCTCTAGGTCCATCCATGTCATTGCAAATGGTAAGATTTTATTATTCTTTATGGTCGAGTAATAGGGAGGAGGGTGGGGAAGAAAGCAAAGGGGTTACAAAGTACAAATTAATAGTCACAGCATTGCCACAGGGATATGAAAGACAGTTTGGGGAATATAACCAATAATGTAAAGATTTTGTAGGGTGTCAGATGGGCACTTGTCTTATTAGGGAGACTACTTCATGGACGGTGTAGATGCCTGACCACTGCAGTGTACACCTGAGGCTGAGGTGAATAATACTGAATGTCAACTATAATTATATATAGTTGAGATACATATAATTTATCACGGGTTATGGAGTACAGCATAGGGAATAGAGTCAATGGAATTAAAACAGCTATATATGATATCAGAGGGCTTGTAGATTGAGGGAGGGGGTTTAATCACTTAGTGAGTGCTGTAAATATCTGTTACATTGTTTTTACACTTGAAACTAATTTTTAAAAAGCAATTAGATAACATACAATATAAATAACACAACTCTTGGAGTCTGAACATATGGAGATTTGCCTCTCAGGCATGGGTTCCAACTACAAAACATTTGATCAATAAATGTTTCATTTGGGCTTTCATGTTATCTGCTGCTCTCTTAGATCTTACCAAATTAATGCCCTCATGTCCAAATTTTAAGTCTTCTGCTTGGCTTGTATGGGATATCTCATTTTGGCTGAGGGCAAGCCTGCCAAATAATCATCTTATGAAATACCAGTAGATATATTCTCAAAAATATGAGTTCTCCACACATTGATCAGGACCAAAAGTAAGTTGGAAGGAACTTCGAATGCTTGACCTTTCTAAAGTTCTCAGCATTAATTCTATGGACAGTGTTGCTAAGCTGGACTGAAGAGATGCCTAGACAGGGAGGCCTGCTTCCATCCAGGCAGTTCCTCTGAGGTGACAAAAGAAATGGGAGCCCTGCCACTGGATTTGTGAAGGAGGAAGATGAAGGGAATGTGGCCATGGGGAATAAGGAAAGATCTAAATTGACTACATCTGTTCTTAATTATACTTATATTTGTTATTCAACTTAAAAAAAGAAAAAAAAATGGCTGTGCCATTCACTGCTTATATAAAATAGAGTAGAAAATATAAAGATTTACCTGGCACAGGCACAGGTAATACAGTGAGGGGTAGAATGGTGTTACCTTTATTATGGAGAGATATGCACATGCTATACTTGTGTTGATAATTTAATGTGCTACATTTAATGAACAACGTCATAGCTTATCTTCTGTCACTTTTCACATTTTTCTGAAGTTCCCATTTGCACTGATGAAGAGTGAGACATACTTTAAACTTGTACTTCAAAATTTGATGTTTTGCAGTTAAATGTTTCATATATTCAAAGCTCAGACCTCCTCTTTTTTCTTCTCTTATGATTGATTCTCCCCTCCTTTAGCTTAAGATGATACCTTAGCCTAGGGGAAAGTTTATGCATGCTCATGGGATGAGAGAAAAGAAGTGGCTTCTTATTAGTCATTGTGAAAGTCTGTGAGGGGGTCCTGTTTCCTAGGCACTGATTTTCTTCCCTAGTCTACTGGTGACAGCAGGTTACAAGTGGTCTTTGGAATGCCAGAGTCCATTGTTTTGGACTGCCAGTCCTCTCAACCTTCCCATTATCTCAGATGGGAAAGAACTTTGAGAGTAGTTATTAGTATATGGAGATGACTAGAATCAAATGGATTGTATGTTTAAAATATTTTTGAGGAAATTTACTGGGAAAAAAAAGTGTAGAACATCCTTTGATTGAGATATAAAGCAATTCTTGGATCCCAAGCAGTATTTGAGCAAGACATCGTGCTCCATCAAAACTTGTATTTTTATAATTTTATCTTCAGTATTGAACTTTTAAATGGAATTTAAAAAAGCATTCATATTTGTCTGATGGATTCACTTTCAAAAGAATGAAGTTTTGAAAAGCTTCCCTTTGTTGCCGTATGTTAGATGAAAAATACCAAATCATTGTTCAATTAAGAAAACTGATTTTCTATTTGAAACACCTAATGGCAGTATATAAGACTGAGCTCATTTATCTGTTTAATTTTTTTTTCTTTTGCTAATGTAGCTGACGCACTAACAGTTTTGTTCTTCGTCTTTCTAAAATGCACATGGAACCTTGAAATTGAAAATGTGCAGAATTATTTAATAGGGCAGTCACTTGATCTAAATGAAGTGTTATGCTTCACAGAGTGATGTATAAATACTCCTGCTGCTGCAGCATGTGTTAAATCATGATCTTCAGGTACAGTCTTCTCTACATAGCTAATTTCTGCAATAGCAGTGCATGTTCCCTCAGTAAACTTGCATTTTCTGGCTTCCTTGTGGTCAGTGATATCACAGACCCCATGGTGGACGGGAAAGTTAGAACCATATTTTATGCCAGTAACACAAACTCAGTACTTAGTGATTTTTATTAATCAGGAAATTTTTAAGTCCATTGCTGCTGAAGAGTTTACTGGAGGAAAAAAAAAAAGTGCTACCAAACTACAACAAAATGCCAGACATAGGTAGCAGTATGAAAGAGTTATTTCATCAGACCAGGCTGTGAGGTAGCTTTCCCTAGCTGCTTGTGACTAAACACATTTAATTTTATCAGTGAAAGTCTTGTCAGGAAGACTTTGTTAGCATTACATCTGGAATTGGTCTGCTTATTCCTGGTCATTTTTCAGGATTAAATACATGTTAAAAGGAGATTGTTAACTATCTATGCTTTTTACACACCACTGGACACACGGCTTATTTTAGTAGAAATATTAATAACAATACTTCATTTAAAAATTAAAATTCTTGGATAAAGTTGAGCTAGATGGGACTCCTGGTGGTAAGCGTAAAATCAGACACTCCCCGGCAAACTGGGACACACGATCATTTTATTTTATAAGCCCCTTATGGTCTCTCTCTGTTCTAGTCTTATTTTTTGTATCACCACGTCCCTGACATTAGTCATGATAAACTAAACTACTGTTAAAAAAAAAAGACTAAAATTGTATAATGGCTCAATTATATTAGATATATGTTTTCATTCACTTAGCTCACCAAGGTGGGTATCGCTGGTCAGAGGCTGGTTGTTCTCCTTGCAACGATTCAGGGATTCAGTGTTTTTTCTTCTTGTGACCGGCTCTCCCAAACGTTTTGTTGCTGTCTTCATCCATCTGTGGAAGGGAGACGTCTGCATGGAGACGACATACTGTTTTTATAAAAGATTTGATTTTGATCTGTAAAAGGCATACATCACTTCTGCTCACCTTCCATTAAAAACTCAGTCATATGGACACATATAAATGATAAGAAAGTTGGAAAATGCAGTCTAGGATGTGCTCAAGAAAAGGAGAATATGAGTTTTGATGAACACATAAAGTCTCTGAAAATAGTGACATTTTTCTCTCTTTTTGGTACTCTCTGATCAACAAATGTAATTTTTAATATTCTTTGTCAACTAGGAACAAATTGATCACATCCTAAAGAATGGCAACCGGAAGTTGCATTGAGTGTGTGGTGTGCAGAATACATGTGTCTACTTTAGAGTTCAAGATGTTTTGAAAATGCATACATTTTGTCCATCTATTAAGGTTGTGTTTCCTCATAGTTTGGTGGCCTGCAGTGGATCAAGTACAAATTATCTGTCTCTGTCCCACAACCCATACTACCAATTTATAATAATAAAGCAAGGACAGGGTTATTGCAATACATACATACATACATACATACATACATACATGCACGACAATATGCAACATACAAAGTCACTTGTCAATACCAGGATGGAAAACTCTCGGCAAGGCAATGCGAAAGTCTCCTGCCTTGGCCGTAGAAGCATTTCCTTAATTAGATGTAGGATGTTCTCTGTAGGAGGCTCCAGCTTCTGAGAGGTTCATCCTTGTTTATTTTCCACCATGAACACAAAGTGACAATGGAAGAGTGTACCCGCTTTGAGGGTGGGGTGGGGGCTGTACATCTTATGGATACTACTTCTTTCTCAAGCATTGCCTAGAGTCCAAGGATTGTTTTACAGCTCAAAGAAGTTCTAGACTTTATTCTCCCCTTGGCCACCAGGGAAATTCCTCAAAAACATTGTAGACATCTGATTCATTTGATTTCAGTCATCTCCAGAACACTTAAAGTTCTTTTTTAGTTGAGTTCTTAACCCTGCTTTCTTCTCTGACCTCTCTCCTCCCACCCCCTTTCTCTCTCAATTTATTGATGATTACCTTGAGACTATCTAAAGCAACAGACATGGCTCTACTCTTTTACTACATTTGCCACAGACTGAACTAATTTCTTTGTAAAAACAGAGATTTTAATGGGTCTTCACTGCTCAAACTTCTAGTCTTACTTCCTAGTCTTTGAAATTCTCAAAAGAAGTCCATCGTTGAGAGAATCCAAGTTTCTGGCCATAGTCTCTTCCCTTTTATGTATGTTTGCAAACCAGATATCCCTTGCCTTATTTCATTTCTTTCTTTAAATACTTTGTTATAAGCAACAAGAAGCCAAGAGCAAGCAGTAAAATTTAATTCTTTCTAGTAGCTGCCCCTACCTAACATTAGAAGCTCTATAGGCACACAGTCTGTCTCCTAATTATTGTAGAAAACATTTTTTTTAACAAAGTTTATTGTTCAGTTTATTGGGGTGACAATGGTTAGTAAAGTTACATAGGTTTCTAGTGTACTATTCTGTAATAGAACTTAAAGCAACATAGGAACAAGACAAATAAAGAAATAGAAACTTGTAGGCAATATTTTAGTCATATGTTTTGCCACTGCATAGCATAGGTCTCTAGCTTTCTGGAGAAATATATCATTGATTTCCACTCAGTGCCATGTATTTAAGTTTTGTCATGATAATATCTTACTTTAAGTTGCATATTTCTGAATGAGTTATATTAGGCTAAATTTCAGTAACAAGCAAACACCAACATGTATAATGTATCAAACATAGTAGAAGCATATTTCTCACTTGTAATAGCTCCAAGGGAGTATTCTGATTAGCTAGCCTTCTCACCACAGTCATTAATTTAGAGACCCAGGCCTCTTTTCTCTTACAGATCATCTAGTCCCAAAGCCCTGCCATCGTCTTCATACAAGAGAACTTGAAAGGATCCAATCTCTTCTTAAAATCTTTGCCCTGAGAATCACATAGACTGTGTACATTCCATTGATTAGTTTCAGCCACATTACCAAAGCTAGCCCAAAGAATCACTAGAAAACATGTTCTAGTTTATGGACAGAAAGAAAGTGAATCTTGGAGATCATCTGGCAATCTTGCCACCTTTTCCCATGTTCTTTGTGCTGCAGCTACAACAGCCTCTCTCAGGTTCCTTGACAATGACATATTCCTCCTATAATGGAGATTTTTTTTTCCCCTCCACTTTACCCAGAATGCTCTTCATACCACTTCTATGATTATATTAACTTTTAGCTCTATGATATATATATTTTTTTATCTCAAGGAAGTCTTCTCTGTGAGGTCAATTATCTGTGTTTATAGCAGCAAGTATTCTCATTCCAGGGATACTTATCACAACTGTCATCAGAGAGCTCTGTCCTATTGTGCATAATGGTAACTCTACCACTTAGCACAGTGTCTGGCACATCCTTAGTTAATTGTTGAATAAATAGAGGAATCAAGGAATACATGATCTAAAATCTTATTGCTTAAATCAATTGGCAGAAGTTATATCATGCCCTAGTTTCAGCCCCATTAATGGCATGAGGAACAATGTTAGGTATATATAGAAATGGAAACAGATGTTTCTGAGAATAGCTCTTCAATGCACAAAGTTATAAAGATGATATTAAAAAAAATGTTAAGTAAATACAGAGTGGGAAACAAACACAGCTGATACTTTGCTACCTGATAATTTAAGATAGGAAAATAAAGCAAAACTAGAACTATTTTAGAAGGCGTCAATGTAATCATTTTCAGTACTTTGGTGCCATAAAGACTTTTCTTAGACTGACTAACTGAATGTAAGCATTATTGGTTTGAATCCATATCTTTGATAATTCCTTTCCTAATATTAACATGGTCAATGCTATGTAAAGGGTCTGGGAAATGCTTCCATTACAACACAGGGTTTATTCATAGTGATGAGAGAATAGAAATATCACCTATAATTCAGTACTAGAGTGACTTTAAGTCTAGAGAAAAATTATTTGAAGTCAAGGTTCTGTTTTAATATAGTAGGCTATTATAACTTTAATTAACTTTAACATTGGGCTATAGATTGACCTTATTAAACTGATTGCATATTATTTCTGTCTGGCAGCTGGCAGTTTGGAGTATCATTTATTTACCACTCTGGGATTCTATAGCCTCACCACTTTCTCATTCAGGAACCTGGGGTTTGTATATATTTTTTCTCACCGGTGAGAGAAGATACTGAGAATTTATGTAATCTGGTTTCCTTAATTGACATGAGCAAATACTTCACCTTTCTCTAGTAAATTGTATTTTTTTGAAAATTCCAAATACTGATGTTGATCATAGGGATATTGAAAAAATTCTGAGAAAGTATAAATGCTAATGCCAGGCTCTGTTCTGTGTAAACGACCCAAAAGATTCCCTATTTCCATGGATCTGGAATTAATCTTGTACTTTCCAGTCTTACATGTGGTATCGTGTCAATTGAATACTACTAGAGACCAGGAACTGTGCTAAGTGTTGGGATGGGGAAAATTAAGAGAACATGCTCCCTGATGTCAAAGAGCATGCAGACTAGAGTGTGGATCTAGATTACTTCTTTAACTAGGTTTTCTGATGCAATATGTATTAAAATAAGCTTGGAACATTATCTAAATAACTGCAGACATGGCTTTTTTTCATTATAAAGTTTATTTTGTTTATTTTTTAAAATTTTATTTTTATTAAGTTAGTTGGGGTAACATCAGTTAATAAAATTATATAGGTTTCAAGTGTGCAATTCTATAACACATCATCTCTATATTGTATGGTGTGTTCATCACCCAAAGTCAAATCTCCTTTTGTCACCATATATATGACCCACTTTACTCTTTTCTACCTCCCTTCCTCCCTTGTTTCCCTCTGATAAACACTAAACTGTTGTCTGTGTCTATGATTTGTTTGTTTGTTTGCCTTGTTCATTTGTTCCTTTCAGTGTGTATCCCACATATGAGTGGAATCATATGATTCTCGACTTTTCCTGTCTGATTTATTTCACTTAGCATGATAATTTCAAGATCAGGCATAGCACTTTTTGACCTGAAGACTTGGCCAAAACTTTTTTTCTGGTGAACAGTATTTTTATTTGTACTTATTTTAAAATAGGCACATCCAAGTAACCTACCTACATGAACGGGACATGTAGAAAATGTCTGAGAAAAAAATTAGGAAAAATATTTCAGCACTTGAAAAGTTACTGGCAGCACAGCAATGATAGTTGAAAAGAATATATATGAACACTTAAATATATGTTATTTAATGCCCACCGTTGTTGTCACCTGTAAGCTGTATGTCCTTTGCCTTTCTGATCCATATTGCACAGTATCTCTACATGCTTATCACCATAAGACTTCTATTTCATTCTGACATAGGAGGTCAAGATACCAAAGAATTTCTCTTCAGTGTGTAGAAAAGTGAGAGTGTGATCTTTTCTTCTCAACATGTTATCAGAAATACATTGTGTATATCACTCAGCATAACTGTTTCTTCCTATATTCATTACTCCTAAAAATTGCTGGCCCCTGTTAGTCTCTAAGGTTGTATAATCTTCACATCTCCAGATAAAGGAAAGAAGAGGATAACTTAGATCCTATATAGATGCCTATCTCTCCAAAACAGTGCATGTAAATTCAGTATCAGCAAATAGATTGCTGCAAAACAAGCATAAAATAGAGAAAAAATTTAAAAAATAATATTGTAACTGTACTCAGGATAGGTAGTATCTGAATGCCTTATGGAGCTCAGGGGAAAGATTATAAATCTCAAAGCAAATTGAAAGAAATATTTTTCAAAAAGCAGATCAGGACATTATTATCAGTCTAGAAATATATGTAAGCATCCCATGTCGTTTTATTCACTGTAATATAGGCTTCATATTGCAAGCATACGAGTCTTATGTTTATCAAATTATTTAGCTCTTTCTTACTTCTCAGTGGTCAGCTTTAGCATTCATTTAATGGGTTTCAGAAATGCAGGGGAAAATCCTTATCTGCAAACAGTTTGGAATTTAATCAACTTGTCTTGAAATTCATCCTTACATTTTAGATTTATCAGATGCCATTGTTTGGTATCATGAACATGATACCAAATTTTACATTCGTCAGGGCTTCTTTCTTTCCTGAGTCTATCACCAGTAAAGAGAGAGAAGGGATCGTAGCCTGATACTAAGACTGTCCTTCTTACACCGGTTCTGTCAGAGACACTATAAAAAGCAAAAGTATCAAAAGGGCTAGGTTCTGTCACTAGAATGCAAATGCACATAATTGTGCTCTTTGCAATCATGTGTCTCTATGCTATACTCAAAGGCTGGGAAACTGTCCAATCTACCTGCCCTTCTGCCTCTGGGTTTTAGCATGAACTGTGTGCACCACGTGATTGCACAAGCTCCTTACTCATCAGCATTCTTCCCATTTCCACCTGGAACACCACTGGACATGAGTTGACTGAGGACTCGGAAGAAGTCTCCTCCATATGGACACTTGGAGTCTTGTTCATTGACTGCCCCACTCCCCGACCCAGGGGCAAGGGCAGTTCCCAGCAGTAGAGGCATTTTTTGTTGTGATGTTGATAAGTGATTGGTCCCTAGATTATTTCCTCACTGCAGGCTGAGACCTTTTAGCTCAAAAGCCCTTTTTAGTTTGATGCCAAACTAAAAATTTTACACATACAATAGTTTTAAAAATCGTTCAAACATGCATATTTAGCCATTTGAAACCTGCTTGTTTTACACGTCCTGTGAAACCTCACCTTGACAGCCATCACCTAGTGAAAAGACCTATTGCAATTGTAGGGCCTCAAGTCCCAGCTGCACTTCAGAGGTCCCTGACCCAGAGATTCCTGGCTGAGCACATCACCTAGATGTTTAAACTCCCTCTCTGATCCTCCTCTCCCAGGGGGAGTTCCCTTACTTTCTACTCTCTGAGTAGTGACACAT
The DNA here is from genome assembly GCF_964194185.1 of Rhinolophus hipposideros. Lineage (NCBI taxonomy): Eukaryota > Metazoa > Chordata > Mammalia > Chiroptera > Rhinolophidae > Rhinolophus > Rhinolophus hipposideros. Next base: position 25,502,428 of record NC_138057.1, read on the forward strand.
CCACCCCCTAACTTACCCCCAACCTCTCCAGCCCCTGCCATAGCGTCTGGGCTGCCCTCACATGCAAACATGTCAAAGCTAAAGTCTGTGTGTGTTACTACCACTTCTTGGTCATATCTTTTTCCTATATTGGTCCCTAAATCCCCAAAAACCCTACAAAAAGCCATTTACCAGAGAGACAGAAAAAAAAAAAAAAGACCCTTCAAGGAGCTTTACATGGCAGATGCTCGAAATTGTGATTTCTGGAAGGAGAAATCACAACAAAGGCTAAAATAAGAGGGGAAAAAAATGACAATCATCAGGTAATAATTGAGATGACTTGATGGCAGGTACATGAGAAACATATCCTGTATTCTCAAAATAAATGAGAAGGATGTTTTTTGGTTTCTGTTTTGTTTTTTATTGGGAAATATTGGGGGACAGTGTGTTTCTCCAGGGCCCATCAGCTCCACGTCATTCAATCTAGTTGTGGAGGGTGCAACTCAGTTCCCAATCCAGTCACCGTTTTCAATCTTAATTGCTGGGGCGACAGCCCACCATCCCATGCAGGAATTGAACCAGCAACCTTGTTGCTAAGAGCTCAAGCTTTAACCAACTGAGCCATCCAGCCAGCCCAAGGATTTTTTAGTGAGGCTAAATTCTTGCCATACAGGATAAAGTGAAAGTCAGAAAATAAGCAGACATGACCTATAGATGTTCCATATAGTTACCACAGGATTTCTACTTCTCAGGGTTCTATACTATGTGGAGCAATAAAATAAGACTAAGTATGTCTTAAACCCAGCTTCTTAGATTGTGGGCATTTTCATCATGGGAGCAGGCGTTCTTGATATTGGATCTGTGTTACAGATTCTTGGGATAGATTTCTGGGGTGGGAGAGCCTCATAAACCATCTTAATTTGAATGTAAAGATTTTTGAGTACATGTGAAGTCAGCTGGTGGTCTCTCAACGTCCATCTTGCTAACCTTCCTTAGATTTCCCAGCCTCTCTTGCAGTTAGTATGGTCATACATTCCAGCCAAAGAAACATAAGTGAGAGTAAGATGAAAATTATGTGGAGTGCTGTTTGGAAAAAAAACAAAACAAAACAAAACAGGGTACCCTTCTTTATCCTTTCTTCCCACCTGCTATCTGGAATGTAGACAAAATGGCAGGAGTTGAAGCATTTCCTGGGTTCACGAGAAATGAAAGCTATGCACAGTAAAGCCATACAATAGAACTGGCTTAGTTTTCCTATCCGCTTGTGGTTGTCAAATTACCCCTGGACTGCTTATCTCCAAATTATTACATAAAGGAGAAGTGATCTTGTATATCTTTTAAGTTTGGGATTTTTCTCTTTCATCCTAAACTGTTTCTCAGTGATACAGTGCATTTTTATAGGAAGTATTTCCACATTTTTCATTTATTTCTCAAAAAAAATTTGATGTTGAAATAATTATTAATTTCTTGACTGGAAGAATCTGTAAACCCTAATGGAACAAAATGTGGTTAAAAAAATTATCTGACAAGTCTTTTTTGTGATCTTGTGGGATCCTGATTATTTGACAGTATTGAATATAAATTAAGCAAATCCATTAGTGCTAGTTACTAGTCACTCAATGTTCATATTTCTAGAATGGATGCGGTTTATATCTATTATGAACCAAGTACATGGAATTTCAGTCATTTGTCTCTATGAAATGACTACTCTTTCAGGGTACTAGAACAAAGGATGCAGTTATTTGCTTCTGGGCAAACATTAATGGAAGGGGGCTGTTGAATTGAAGTGGCACGGAAAACAAGTTGGAAAAAAAAATACTTGGTTGGAAGTGCATAGGGTTTTTGAGGACAATGAAAAATTTGATCAAATTGTGAAATATTCATTTTTGGAGGTACTAATTTTAAAAGTAAGAATAACTTGTGAGGAAAAGGGATTAATATTTGATGTTTAGTATATATAGTATATGATGTATGTGACTAGTATATGAAGAATTGGTATATGATGTCCTACTTTTTCTTTGGCTGTTACTTCTTCTTTGGTCTTTTTATTTATTTATTTATTTATTTATTTATTTATTTAACTTAACTTTGATTAATTATTGATAGTACTGTGAGTATGCTCATAGTATTTTGAGACTAGTCTTCCTGTTTAACTTATTTCTTCTTTATAAGTTCCTCTACTCTCTCTTTTTAATTGAGGTAAAATAAAGTTTCTCTACTCTTAAGTATAACTTTATAACATTTGGTAATCCAACATTTTTCCTCAAAGAGAAGTTATATTTTAAAATACATGTTAATAGTAAATCAGATAAAATGAACAAAATAGTTAAACTTTATAAACTTATGAAAATACATGTAAAATTCTCGAATAAGTGCATGGTAAATAGATGTACTGTATGAATATTAGCTATTATTGTTGTTTGTTAATTGCTATGAAATGCCATGTTTACTGGGAAAAAGATACTGTATGTACTTTCAGTTATATCTCTAGTGATAGATATCTGGATAAAATATTACATTCCAGTTTTTAGAAATTTTAAGATATAAAAATAAGAATAGATTATTCACATAGAAAATATTGTTAGCTAAGAGAAAAACATTAAATAAAACTTAGGGGTGCATGCACAAAATCTCTGTTAATGATTTGCTGAAACTCATATAGCAACTTTTCTTGCTTAAAATTTGAACAGTAATTTATAGAAAATACATATAAATGAAGAGTAGAAAAACCAACCATATTGTTTCCTCCAGTAATAACCAGTGTTAGTGATTACATATACATATAATACACAAATGTATATTATCAAATGGGATATGCTATTATTTCATAAGCAATATTAACATGGACTTTATGCCTTTTCCACTAAACGATATATGTTGACCATCTTTCATTACTGTTCAACAGCATTATTTTAAAAGACTGCAACTCTTATATATGCATGTTATAATTTTCTTAACTAATGCCTTGAATTTGTCATTTGATTACTTGCAACTTTCCCCCATATACAAAGATGCTGTAACATTTTTGAGCTAAATATTTGTACATGCTTTGATTTCTTTAGCATGAATTCTTAAAGGGTTGAGGTATATATGCATGTATATGAGATATATTGCGTGCATTGCAAAATTTTGTATCAGACATCTTGTGTCAATTTCTATTTTCTTAGCATTGTATGATATTGCATTTTTAAATACCCTGGCTAACAATGGGTAGAGATTTTCTCTTTTCTCTTTTCATCTTATATATTTTTTCTTCCTCCTTTCTCCCCTCCTTTTCCCTGCCTTTTCCTCTGCTCCCTCTTTCTCTTTCTTATTTTCTCTCCACTCCTCTTTTTCTACCCTCTTTTATTTCTTTCTTCCATTTTGCCAATTCCATAATGAAAAACATTGCATATTACTGTTTTCAATTTCACTTAAATTACTAATTTGAACACTTTCATTCACATTCCTATTTACTTACATTTCTTCTTTTATAAACTGTTTGATCAATTATTGATACATTCATTTTCATAAAAATCTTTAAAATTAAAGACGTTAATTTTGCCTGACAAGAATTTTAAATTTTTAGAGTCATTTCTAATAAGTTTGAATTATTTGATGTCTACTTACCAATTAAAAGATTTTGGATGTTTTTCTTTCTGTACTTTTAATGTTTTTGTTACTTTCATTTGCCTATATTTTCTCCAATGATTGGAAATGTTACTCTTTCTCATATTCTTAATTTCTACATTACCAAGATATGTTTTCAGGCTCTCTTGCGCTAGCTTTCTCTCTCGCTCTCTCCTTTTGATGTATCTGCCTGCCTTTTCCTGTACTTGTACTACACTTTTTAAAGCATAATGTCCTTGTAGTATGTTTTACTGTTTTCAGAGTTAGTTATACATCATTATTTCATTAGCTTAGTTATTCCTGCTCATTTATAAACTACATAATTTTAAAATTATAAGGCAATCAAGAATACAAAAGTCAAACATTTAGATTAGTTCAAATTGTCACATAACTGGAATTTTAATACTCAGTGTTTGTAGACAAATAGGAAAATGGACCTTAGGCTCTTTTATATTTTCAGACAATTAAACTGTTAAATATTTTGTGTATTATAAAGGGTCCTAGAATCTCATGTATGTTCTAAGCCTGCATAGACATTATGGAAATGAAAGCAAAAAATTTATACGGGACATAGAAATTTGTCGACAAATATTACTAGAATATAGAGTAATATGCCAAGGATGATTGTTACTGAGTTTTAGGTGGATTTTAATGATAATTTATCATGCAGTTAATACAGTAGAAAAAGTAAATGAATTGTTATACTCAGTATATGTCACAAAATGTTGTCGGCTATAATGCAAACATTTAAATAAATAGGATTAAATCAAAGTTACCAGCCAACATTTTGGTGACTTAAATCATTTTTGCTCTAACTTTCACAGAAAGGCACCATTTCTCCTAATACACCAATACACCATTTCTCCTTATCTGTCACTGAAAGGAAAGCTCTATGTTAAGTATCTAGGAGAAAGCATTCTAGAAATTTAAAACAAAATCAAAAACAAAAATCCTTATAATAGCAAACAGATTTTCCCTCTAATTGTCACCATATTTAAATCAGAAAAATTCCTTATTATAGCTATTTCAGTATTTTTCAATCTTAAAAAAATAATCATACTATTTAAATAAATGATTACAATACTTTCAAAATTGAAGGTTTTAAGAGAAATATTATTGCTCCCACAAGAAGTAAAAGTATTTTATGAATTTCAAAATAAATGCTAAAGGTAATTTCTTTGCATTATATTGCAGCTTGATGAATACAAACAACAATCACTGATGACAATTTAGATGTAATAAATTGATAGTTTTGTACAGACCATAATACTTTCGATCAGTTTGAGGAAATAACAATCATAATTATTTATAACAAGAAAGAAAACAAGAAATAACAGTGACAGGTAGAGGAAGAAAGTGAAAAAATTAGCAGTGATGAAGATAAGTTTCAAAAGGTAAGAAAATCAGTAAAAATAAATCTTTAACAAAAATACTATGCCATATTATATATATTCGCTCTGGTTCCTTTTGTTGACTAATACCACATTTCTTCCTGCGTGAAAAATACATATAGTTTATTCCTTTGAATTATATTAGTTAGAAAAAGATGCTGAGAGTTTCAGTTTCTGGTGTTCGTTCTGGCCCTGTTCATTTACTATTTGTTTACTCTCAGTTGAATTGGTTTGAAAGGAGCTAGATTAATAGCCCTATAGACATAGCTCTATGCTATTATGCAGTTATATTAGTTTAGTTTTGTTTTCTTGAAATAGGCTGTTGTATGGAAGACTTGAATATATGTTACATATAACGAAACTGTGACCTATATGGGAATCTCACAATTTTCTCACCCAAGAATTCATTAGATAAGAGGGAATGAATGTTTTCTTTTTCTTAATGTTTACTATTAGATATAACCAGATACTGTGTAGCAAGCAAAATGACCTTTCCTTAGCCCTCCAGAAAACAATTTTCCATATGTCTGTATTGATGTATTTTGTCTTTTACTACTAGGTCCTTTCTTCTTACCACAGTCTTTCCTTTCTTCTCTACTCTATTCCAGTGTTTTTATCCTCAAGTCAGTTCTAAAAGTTTTTTTGTTTGTTGGTTTGTTTTTTATTAAATTTTCAGAAAGTAATATTTACTTATTAAGCCACAGTCTTCCCAGTTCTGAATAATTTTTATTATCAGAATCGTTCATCCCACATCATATTAAACACACTAAAATGTACCCTTATTCGACATAAAATGTAATTTATATATAACTATACAAGCATTTAGTAATTATATATTATAGACACTTAATCTTTCATTAAATTTCATTTCACAGTTTTATTTTTGCACTTGGAGCTAACAGTTCTTTTCAAAAATCAAACATTTTGCAGACATTGAAAAAGCTCACAGAAGTTAAACACTGTGTCTAATAGATAAAATGGATTGGAATTGTATAACTGAAGGTCCCCGTGTCTCTTGAATTATACCCTCTCTCCTGAAATAGTTATCATTTCAGTCTATTTCACTCTATTCTCATTACCTCTTATTCACCTTATTGGTGAAGGAGGGATTCTCTCCTCCAAATAGTATGAAAAATCTGAATGTGTGATACCAGACACTGGATAGATGACACTAGAAACAGTTCATTAGTCACATGTACTCACAGCCCAGGGAAGGAGGACCAAGCAGAGCCATCTGGGGGTTGCACTCAGGAATAGAGTAAACCAGCAGACCCTTGTGGGAGGCAGGCATTAGAGTGACAAGAGGGTGAGGTGAACTTTGATTTCCTTGGAAGCTTGTGATTGGCTTGTTTGAATAATTTTCTGGGACCATATGGTTAAAACCCTTTGGATCAAGGACCAGGTGAGTTGCAGCTGGTCTAGTTTATAGGGGAGCCAGTCATGTGGGGAATTTTTCCTATTGGATTGAGGGGCGTATTGGGTGAAAGCAGGGTGAAAGCAGGGGAACCCATTGCTACGCCTTTGGGGACTTGTGAAGGCCAAAGATGGCAAGGCAGCACATGGAATTTCAGGCTTTACGAAACACATCCACTTCCCAGATCTGTCACTTTCCTCTCTCTCACTAATCCCTAGTGCCCAGAGCACTCTGGCCATAGATCAGGCCCACATTTAGATAATATGTTCTGAAATTACTTTTATTATCGTATGACATCAATTTCTTTTCTTCTTAAATAATGACAGATGTGCTGTCCAAAAAAGAAAACTGTGGTTAAGCAACAATTATCAAAATACAGAAACTTTGTATTCTATGCTTTTAGTTGGTATGCATTGCAAATTAGGGTCACCGCCACGTCATCTGTGAGTCGTATTTTCCCTGGTTTCTGTGTTTGTATACATCCCTCTATAATTTTGTACTTCAAGTAGAAGGCTGTGGATAGGTATTTAATATTTAGCTTAATTATTATAGTTTTAAAATAAACAGTCATTGGCTGTTACTGATACTTCAAATACGATATCAATTTTTTTTAATTAGCAATACTTTTCTTTTCCACAACAAAAATGTTTTCTGCTTATGTTAGGTAATAAAGTGAAAAATGATTATTAGAGACTACTCAGAGGCACATATTGTAATTATTTTTGTTACTGTTTTGAACGACTGAAAGCACTACATTTTCTGTTTACTAACAAGGATTGAATAGTTAGAGAAAGTGAGCTGGGTAATATCAAGAAGAATAAACCTGCTTTTTAGTGTTTATCATGAGCAATGGAATTTAGCCTCTTCTCAGAATAGATCATAAACTTAAAATGTTTGCTCTTGATCAAACTGAGGAGGTTATATTCAAAATATTTGATTTCCAGTATAGCATGGGCACTGACAATGGCACTGTCTGATCAGACTGAATGCTATTTGAGGATTAAAACGGGTCCTGTGGATCCCTGCAGAGCTGGGCATGACACCCTTAGCTCCTGGACAGTAAGAAGGTTGTGGAAGGAGAATGCCAGGGGAAGGAACTTGGTGGCCTGGGTTGAGTGTATGCTCAGTGTTTGCGGCTCAAGGTGTTGGCTGTTCATCACTATTATGGAATCATTTTAATATTTAAATGACCAATGCATAGTGATTAACTGTCAGCCCTTCATCTGGAGAATAATGATGAGAGAGAACCTACTCTGAATCTTAAGGTTTATATAGCAAGATACTTTCCTTCTGTCTTGTAATCAGCACTGATTAAACAGTGGTTTATACTCCTAAATGTGGGCCCCTAAGTTATATCATTTTAAGTTCCCATGACATCTATTTCTTTTTATTTCTTAATTCCTTTCCCTTTTTATCTACTCCTAACTTCCACCCCCACCCCCCTGCAACAAGCAACCATCAAAATGTTCTCTGTATCTATAAGTTTGTTTCTGTTCTGTTTCTTTGTTTATTTTGTTCTTCAGATTCCATTTATAAATAAAATCATATAACATTTGTCTTTCACTGTCTGACTTAACTACACTCAGCACAATACCCTCTAGGTCCATCCATGTTGTCACAGATGGCCAGATTTTATTTTATTTTTTTAACGGCTGAGTAATATTCCATTGTATAATATATATGTACCACCTCTTCTTTATCTATTCACCCATTCAGTGACACCCAGGTTGCCTTCATATCTTGGCTTCTGTAAGTAGTGCTGCAATGAACATATGGATGAACATGTCTCCTCAAAGCAGCATTTTAGGTTTGTTCAGATAAATACCCAGAAGTGTGATTACTAGGTCCTACTTTGTCTCTTGTTATAGTCTTTGTTTTAAAGCTTTGTCTGGTATACATATCGCTACCCCCAATTTTTTTTGGGTGGGGTTTGTTTCCATTTTCATGTAATATCTTTTTCCATCCCTTTACTTTCAGTCTGGGTGTATCTTTTGATCTGAAGTGAATCTCTTGTAAGCAGCACATGTAAGTGTCTTGTTTTCTTATCCATTCAGGTTCCATATATTTTGATTGGAGCATTTAATCCATTTCCATTGACTATAATTGTTAATAGGTATAAAGTTATTGCCATTTTATTTTATTTTTGATTTTGCTTTTCTGTCTTAAAGAAGTCCTCTAAGATTCCTTGTAATATTGACTCGGTAGTACTCCTTTAGCTTTTTCTTGTCTGGGAAGTTATCTGTCCTTCAATTCTAAACAATAGCTTTGCTGGGTAGAATAATCTTGGTTGCAGGTCCTTGCTTTTCATCACATTGAGTGTTTTGTGCCAATCCCTTCTAGCCGGCGGAGTTTCTCTTTAGAAATAAGCTGCAATTCTTATGGGAGCTACCTTGTAGGTAACTAACTTCCTTTCTCTTGCTGCTTTTAAGATTTGCTCTTTGTCTTTAACCTTTGGCATTTGATGATAATGTGTCTTGGTGATGGCCTGTTTGGGACTCTCTGTACTTCCTAGCCTTGCATATCTTTTTCCTTCACTAGGTTAGGGAAGTTTCCAGTCATTATTTCTTCAAATAGATTTTCAACACCTTGCTCTTTCTCTTCTCCTTCTGGTACCCCTGTAATTCAAATGTTGGTAAGCTTGAGGTTGTCACAGAGGTACCTTAAGCTCTCCTCATTTTTTTGGATTTGTTTTTCTTTTTTGCTGTTCTGATTGGGTGTTTTCTGCTACCTTATACTCTAAATCACTCATTTGATCTTCTTTTTCATCTAATCTACTGTTGATTTCTTGTAATTATTCTTCATTTCCATTATTGTATTCTTTATTTTTTACTGGTTGTTAATTATGCTTTATATTTCCATTTTTACATTTTCTATCTCTTTGTTGAAGTCCTCCCTAAGATCATCGAGCATCCTTATAACCAGTGTTTGGAACTCTGCATGTGGTAGATTACTTGCCTCCATTTTGTTTGGTTCTTTTTCTGGATCTTTACTCTGTATTTTCTCTTTTTAAAAATTTGGAACATGTTTCTTTGTCTCCTCATTTTGGCTGCCTCCCTGTGTTTGTTTCTATGCATTAGGTAGGGCTACTCTGTCTCCTGGTCTTCATAGAGTGGCCTTTTGTAGTAGGTGGGCTGTGGGGTTCAGTGGCACAATCTTCCTGGTCATTTGAGCTGTATACTCCTTTTTTTGGATTGTGTAGTCCCTCCTGTTATAGTTCAGCCTTGGTTACTATTTGCATATCAGTGGGAAGGACTGACTCTCAGGCTCATGGGTTGTGAGGACTGTTTGTGACTTCAGTGGAGGAGTTGTGGTGCAGGAGCTGATGCTACGGAGTAGGACCTGCCTCAGCAGGGCTCTGGACCCTGCCAAATCTGCCCCTTGGGTGTGTCGTTTTTGGAGATGGCTGGGTGATTCTCCATCTCGTTTTGAAGCTGGCCACTGGGGGAGCCTGCCCCAGGACCACCGGGGAGAGGACCTACTACAGGTCAAGTTCAGCTCCTGCCCTTGCCCCAACTAAGGCCTTCTGGCAGGGGCCACAGAGAAATTCACAGATGTTCACTGCCCATGCTGTGCTTGAAAGTGCATTGAGAGGCCAACCTCGAACCAAGGCTGGCTGCCCCTAGTGCTGGGCCTAGGCTACTCAGCCAGAGGTACAGGACATGCTCAAGCCCGATGCTGCTTGTCTGGGTTCTGCAAACCTTTAGGAAATCCTTGGCAGCAAGAGCCAAGTCAGGCAGTTTATACAAAAAAGCCACTTGAAGTGCCTTGAGTGTTACCAAAAGTTGGGTGGGGCGGCGTCTCTAGTCACCTGGGTGTGGTGAACAAACAGCTTTAGCCAGTTTGGTGGAGACTCAGATATGGTATCTGCCTGTGTCTGCACAAGGGTAGGGGGGCTCAACAAAGAAACAGTGGCCTCTGCCAACTCCTCCCTGCAGGAGAAAGCTGCCCCTCCAGAATCTATCCTGAAGCCAGACAACTCAGTTTCCCTATTATTGTCCCTGTTGCCTCTCCAGCCACTGCCCCAGAGCTGGGGCTCAGAACCAGTGATTCCACCAGTGGGTAAGTCCATGTGCAGTCCCCTTAAGAGGAGGGTCTGGGACTCCAGCTACCTTCCATCTAACTCAGCCACAATCTCCACCAGTTTTCACAGGCAGAAATTATGGGTACTTCTCTCGTTGGCACTGGAACCCTGGACCCAGGAAGGGTTGGGATCCCCTGCTCCTCTGGGGTACCTCCACAGTTGAGATATCCCTCCTAATTTTTAATGGTCACATGAGAGTGTGGGACCAGTCTGTCCTACATCTCTGTCCCTCCTACCAGTTTCAATGTGGCTTCTTCTGCATGTCTTTAGTTGTAGGACTTTGGTTCAGCAATATTTTAGGTGATTCTCAGTGATTGCTGTACTATAGTTTAGTTTAGATGTGGTCATGAGAGAAGGTAAGCACAGTGTCTACCTACTGTGCCATTTTGACAACATCGTTTCTTTATCTAACATTTTTAAGTTGTTAAAGAAGCACTTTTTGATTAGTTTAATCATTTATTCTTTAGGAATTCAATTCTACAAATAAAACAGATATAGGCTGGTCTGCTATTTTATAAGTCTTTTATTTATTTCAACACCTCAAATTTGTTACTTTTAAAGCAACATGGGAGAACATAAACTACCATATATAAAGACTAGAAGACTGTATCTTTGTTTAAAATGTTTTGACCTCTTTTTGGTATGTAACATTAGCATTGGAGTATATTTCTCGACCCTTTTAATCTTGGACTTGACCATGTGACCTTCTTTGGGCAATAAGATGTGGAAGGGAGTGAGAGTTGCCAGCTCTGTTCATCCTTCTTGTACTTCTACCACTGGCATGAAAAGAATATGACCCAGCTGTCCCTTTACTCCAAGGAAGTTGAGAGACACGGGAGCAGAACTTGATCCAACTTAAAGCTTGCAGCCCTGCCCAGCAAACCCACAGATCCATGAGAAAAAAATAAATGATTGTAGTTTTAAAGTATAAAGATTGGGATATTTTTAAAAGCAGCATTATTGTGACATAATTTTTCCTGATGCAAATTCCTATTAAAACAATAATTGAGATGGCATCGTGAATATATGGAATTATAAACTTTAGCATTTTAAATGCATCAAAATAAACCATAGTGAAATGCTCCAGAAACCAAAAGACCAGTGACTGAAAAAAATCCATCTCGTCAATAATATACTAACAAAGAGACCATTCCGATTGAATGTGTAGAACTCAGAAGTAAACCCCGGACACTATGCAGAACATTTTGAACTCTTACAAAAACTACCAAAGTTTTAATAAACCAGACTGCAATTCTTGTAATAAGGCATGTTCTCCTTGGGTGTTTATGTTGTTTAAATTAAATTCAGGACCTGTCACCTAATGTCATCTGTAATTGCCATTGCCTAGGATTGGGTGGCTATCACTATTCACAGAACTATTACAGCCAGGAATTGAGTTTTATTGAAAGGAACCAGGAAAACATTCTGGATTTTGCTGTTTTCACATCTTGGTTATTTGCCCAAGACCAGTGTTGACTCTGGTGGTGAAGTAACCACAATTAATAATAACAACAGCTCACCCTAAAAGCTGCTTAGATAATTGTTGAGAGAAATGTGGGTTTGGGGAAGTGACAATGGCAGTGATTCCTTTTCTTCTTTATTGTTAGTTTATGAAAGTATATGATGTGTTACCTTAAAAAAGAATCCAGAGTTTTGGAAAATGGCTTTCCAGTGCCTTCATGGGAGGCAGGGTATAAGTCAAACAAATGGAGATGAATAAAAGTTATTTTAAAATCTGTAAAAATAAAATCAATCCCTTGAAGCAATTTTTTTAATAGCATGGTTTTATCTATGAGCCTTGACTCTTTTAGTTATCAAAATTCATGAAGAGGAAAAATCTGAATAACTTAAGGATGTTTTTCTACCAAAGTAGATTCAATTTTATTATTTGATTTTATCTTCATATAATACTCCTCTACTGAAACCAGTTGCAATTCATGGTCCCCACCTCCAAAATAAAACATTATTTAAACCATGATACATTAAATTAATTGAGGTGCCTGGATCCTTTTTAATAGAGCAATGATGAGTATAAAAATGCTGGTTAATTTAACCATCTGGAGACAGGTGTGTGAGTCTTCATTCTGAAGGCTATTTCCTGCTTCTCTAAATCTTCACTGACCCAGAAAAAAACAGCTTCATAACAAACTATGGTTTTTCCCCAAGTTAAGAAACATTAAAAATAGTGCTAAGAAAATCATTACGGAGTAAGTCTGAACAAGCTATTTTCCAAGCACGGCAGGTCTGAATTATAGAGGTGTGACATAACAAATCTCATTTTGACAGAAAGCATATGGTTAAGGTTTTATAGGATCTCTGCTTAGAAAAATTTTCTCTCTAATTTTGTAAAAGTCTTTCCAGCTAGAGAAATTATTTATGTTTTTTTTGTTGTTGTCATTTTTTGCTTCTTTCCTCCTTTCCATTTATTCTTCTGTTTCACCTTCTGTATTTGTGTTTCAAAAAATCTCTAGAGTTCAGTAACACTTAAAAAAACTTGTGTTTCTTGTTGGTTTTTGTTTTTGTTTTATAGGCCAACAAAATAGTTTTCTTATTATTTTCTGTAAAATTTGGATGTAGGCCAAGACTAAATCTGCACACCCTGCCGTAATATTCAAACTGTGGATTTTTTTTTTTTTTTTTTTTAGAGCTCAGATTACTAATAACACCATGGACATTATGAATGACAGGCTGTGAATGGTAAAATCAGCCCATTACTTGCCTTGGGGGAACAGATTTGCAAGAAGAAAGGTTATAGTGCAGCTACTGTTGTTTTCCTTCAGGCTGAAAATGAAGGCTGAAATTAGCTTTCACTGTAACAACTCAGTGTCTAAACAGGTTGGAAAAAAACAATGTTCTAATTGTGATCTCTGTAATTTTACATGTTGTAATTTTATAGGTCTCTGAAAAACACCTGAAGTCCCACTTAGCGTAAACTGCAAGCGCGTGTGTGTGTTTGTGTGTGTGTTTGTGTATGCACAAATTAACTTAGGGAGATGTTATAATCTTCCATATTAATATCATGTATATTAACTGATATTCTGTGGATTGAAAATATTATGTAGGATACCTTAAATAGATGTCAATTTGTTTCTTTGAGCATTAAATCAATTTATAGTATTGTCTTTTGTGACTTATTTGAATTTGGACTTGACTTATAAAGAGAGAGGACAGAAGAAAATAAAGTTTAAAATTTAAGTAAAAAGTAGACAAAAAGAGTTTTTACATATAGTATACAAAGCAAAATAAAATAGTAGCCTAGACCTACTTAACTCCATTGATCGAGTTAGAATTTGGAGATTTGGACATCTTATTGGCTTTATAACTAACTGAAGCAGCAAGCCTTCCACAGAGAAGAGCATGAGCTTCTGAATAGTGTATGTGTGGGATGAGGGGGTGGATAGGAGCGTGAGTGTTAGGTGGAGGGATCTGAGTGCTTGGAGAAGTGTGAGCGTTTACAGTACTAAGAGTGATAATAGTTAAAAAATACCTAGAATCATATTTCAGTGTTCAAATGTTGATCCAATGGCTCAATTTTATTTTATTGAACAAAGGCCCAAGCATACAATCCCATGGTGACAATGAATAGTGTAAACAATTAGAGATGCATGGCTTCTCATTCCCTAGAACTAACCAATTTAAAAACCTTTTATTTTAATATAAAAGGATATCAATTCCTAATATCATTAAGGACAGAAATTATGAGACTCTTATCCATATTAACAACACATTTGTAATGATAGATCTGGTAAGTTATATGGGTCTTTGGAATATGGAAATAAAAGTAATGACAAAAGATTGCATGACGATTATATGTACTATCCCAGTTTTTCAGTAGTTAGAATACCTCTTCTTAGCCTGCTTCAAATGTGTTTTCAGTTGTGGGAATATAAGAAATACGAAATGGGGAAAAAATTGCATTAATTATACTAACTCACATATTCTGATTACAAATGGAAAATCTAAATATTAGATTCATTACAGCAATGCAGTTTGAATCACAGCAGTGATATACACCCTCAGTGTCTTGGGGCCATTTATACTGAAGAAGTTAAATGATATGTCCATTTCACAAAATTAGTAAGTAGCCAAATCAGGATTAAAATTAGGTTTTCTTAGTTCAAACCAGTGGTTTTCTTCTCTCCTAATGGCCTTAAACATACCTCCCTCTTTCGTCGTAGCTCTTTCCGACTTTGTCCTCCAAATACAATCTCATGCTAAACCATAGGATAGAAAACAGTTAAATATCAGAGCTGAACATTGCTTGAAAAACAGTGGCATGAAGTTGTACTCACTCTTGCCTCTCAACTCTCTCTGCATCAGCCTGAGGCATTTCCATAGAACCCAGCTTGCTCTCTACCTGGGATATGTTGTATCTCACTGCACAATAGGATACTGCTTCTCAAAATGAAGGGAGCAGAAACTAACAACGACCATGTGTCTATTAATTGCCAGATGTTGTGCATACTTTAAATCATGTACTTCTTAATTACAAAACAATGTATTTTCTGTGATGCTCAGGCCAGGGCATCATTTGAATCTATCCACAACATTCCTGCAGCAGCTCAATGTCCAAGAAATCATAGGATAGTTGGACTAGAAGTAGTATAACCCTAGAAAAACATACAGAACTTCATAAGTAGTTGGTGAAGGAATGTTGTTCTTTTATATTGTCTATATCTCATAACCCTCCAAATGCAGGATTTGTTGGCAAAAATGGTTCAAGTCCCCAAAGAGTTCTCCTATTTGCCTCAACGAGTTTCCAGCCTTCATTTTAGGATTTTCATGCTCATGTTTACTTAAGGAGACATGCCTGGGCCTTGACTCACCCAGCCAGAAGTATGGAATAGAGAAGAGATGGACAGGTTAGCCTTCTCTGAGATGAAGGACTAAGACATATTTGGAAAAAGTGTCCCCCCCCCCCACCAAACGCCAGTAAAATGTGGTTCAGTAGATGTTCTTGATTTTGAATCATGAGCTCTGTACTTTTTTTCCCCATGGGCCAAAGCTGAGGAACTTTAAAATAAATGTGGAATCAGCCTATGCTCCCTGCCTGTCACTGTATGAAGTTGTTTTCATTAATCCTCTTTTATTCCCCTGTCATCTTGTACTGGTGCCTCATGAACTGAAGGTGTACATCTGGGTCCCTTTTCCCATTAGAAGACACCCTCCCTCTTGTTTTAAGAGAGCAAAGAAGATTTGTTGAACATATATGCAAGATTATTGACATAGCTAATCTGATTATTCTCAAGCTTCTACCACAGGCTTCACCAATGAAGGAATCTAATTAGTCCAGCCTCTTTTCATATCAGAACTATTAGGGGGAATTGTTGAAAGTTCTCTTAGGCTCATACTGTGCCTGGAAATAACTTGATCAAAGGACTCTGAGTGTGCTGTACATAGGGGTAGTCCCTGAAAGCTGTTTCCAAAATCTCTTACACTAAAAACAAAGCAAAACAAAACTCATTTCTTTAGATAATTCCTAGACAGCTGTGCTTATGTCAGAGCCTTTGCAATGGACCCGCACAGAGATATGCCGGGGGGGGGGGGGGAAAGAAGAAGGGAAAGGGAAGAAAAAAATAGTAAAATGTGAAACACCTGGTTTTGGCAGATTTTTCTCTTACCATAGGAGGCAAGTTTAGTGCCATCTGGTCGGCAGCCTTGTTCTGCTCGTCCTTCTCTCCAGTACATTCCCTGGTGGGCTGCAGAGGCCCAGCCTGGCAGCAGATTGCAGCCGACCCCAGCACTGCCGCTATCCTGGGATCTGTAGCCCTACAGCCAGCGGGCATAGGTTGCATGTCCGTCTGCAGGCTCTCCTTTTGACCTTCCCAAATAGTATTTAAGCAGCAATTAGAATGATTTGCTGATGAGCCTAGCGGCCAGCCTATTTTAAATCTTTTATGTGTTTGAGTAAATTGTTTTAATATATTGTCTTTTATTTGTATCCAGTGAAACTAGGACAAACAAACAAACAACAATTTTGGTTTGTGGCTAAAAGAGGAATTGCCATTTAAGCACTTTTCCTAGAGAAATTGCAGACCCCCTTTTTTAGCTGTTGACAGTGATCACAGGAAAACAGCCAATCACTCAGATACACCAGCTGTGTATTCATGCTCTCTTCACACACACTTTCTGTTTCCTATGCATGCAGTGGCATTTCCCAACATCTATTGAATTACGATGGAAAGTATTCCATTTCATGCAGATTGTGTTCTCTGCTTAAGCAGTTACTAATATCTTTTTTTTTAAAGTAATGAAATGTGTTGTGGAAGAAAGATCCTTTCTAGAAAATATTACAGTTTTCTGATATGCAATACTAGAAGAAGCACAGTTTGATCCCTCGCATTCAGATTCTCTTTGTTGATCCTTTATTCGTGTAACCTCTATGTGGAGGGATCTTCTGGCAACATCTGGTTTGGTTCTCCAGGTTTTTTCTTTTACATTGATCTTTAGAAAGGAAGAGCACATTATTGTAGATTTAATCTACAAAGCATAAGTGATTGTTTCACATTTTACACAAGTTTTGGGAGGGAGATGAAGAACATAGTTTACATTTCAAATCACACAGCAAAGTACTTTAAAATATCCCCACTATTCCCAAAGCCTTGCATCTCTGAATTTTTACTGGGTCCAGTTTTATATTTCTAAGTCCTTCTTTTTATGTAATTCTATAATGTATATAAATTATCTATATATTGCCCTGACCTCTGCTCCTCAAATCTTGTATCACTTCACTCATTGCACTCCCAGGAAAGAATGGAACTTCCAGTTACTGGTATCTATTCTCCTGAGAAGGCAATGTGGATTATAAATAACTGCTTCCTTCTTATTATTTTTCTTTTCCTTTTTTTTTTTTCTGTTGTGCTGACATACCTTCTAGCAAATTCAGACAGAAATAAGCCTGTCTAAGGGAGTAAAATTGGTGCAAACTGTGACAGGATGGTCCCTGAGCTGTATAAAATTCATATTTTCAAGAGATAAATTCTAGCTATGTCCTCCACATTGGAATATCTTCCCCTTACAAAACATTTTTAAAGGATTTGTAGCATATTTACATATTATTTATGAAGCAATTTAAAAAGAAGATGAAAAACAACAACCCCATATTTATTTGTAGCTTTCTTGTATTATTGTCGATTGGCACTTCTTGCTTACACTGATTTGTTAATATTTTCAATTTCATGGTTTCATATCTCAATATTCTAAATATTGAATATTATAAATTCATACTCTAAAAGTTACACTAAGAAAAGATTCTGAAAAAATCCAAGCATAAAATGAATAATTCAACCTTTCCATACAGGAAAAACATGTTCAAATTGATTTTTTTAACTTACAGTAACAATGGTTCCAATTCCAATGAATTGATGGATTTTTGAAGAAAACAAGAACTACTTAGCTTATTTTACATATGAGTACGAGTATTGTACATGCTAAGCAATAGACGCAAGGAGTTCTGGTCACGGTAACATCATTTGGTAGAAAGTGCCACGTATACAAAAGACAGTGGTGTGTCCTCATCTTTTTGTGAATTCATCACTGGTGTCCTTGTTTAGCTGCCAGACTAAGCACAGCATGCCTCACTGTATGGCCCTTTATAATGCTGCTCTCTACAGTTGGCAGTGGGGCAGCCCTACTGCTATGCTATTGCCAAGGGGTACATTCTGTTGTGAAAAATTAATGCTGGAAAGTGACCTTTAAAATTCCCACATATTTGAGTGAAGTCATATAGTTCTCAACTTTTTCTGTCTGACTTATTTCACTTAGTATGATAATCTCAAGATCTATCCATGTTGTCACAATGGCAGTATTTCATCTTTTCTGATGGGCTAATAATATTCCAGTGTATATATGTTCCACATCTTCTTTGTCTAATCATTTATCGAAGGATACTTTGGTGGTTTCTATGTCTTGGCCACCATGAGTAATGCTGCAATGAACACAGAAAACAGTTTAGTGGTTACCAGAGAGTAAAGCGGAGAGGGGAGTGGTAGAAGAGGTAAAGAGTTAAATGTTTGGTGATGGAAGGAGAACTGTGAGGTGAACACAATGCAATATATAGTTGATGTGTTATAGAGATGTACACTTGAAACCTATATAGTTTTACTAACCAATGTCACCCTAATAAATTAAATACAAATTTAAAAATGGAATAAATAAAATATAACAAAATTGTAACAACGTTACAATACCCTGGTATATTAAAACCAAACTAACTAAATTCAAGATAATCAAAATATAAATAATTAATGTTTTTTCTTCAATTTATTTGTTTTAATCTTTTAGTCAGACAGGGTGACTGGTACTAATCAAATTAGGTTGGATTTCGTAGGATTGGGGCTAGCAAAGGAATAATTTTTGTTTTTGTTTTTTGAAATCTAGGTGTTAATAGTTAACAATTACTGTTTATGGTAGGCCAGGTACGGATCAAGTATTTTTCCATGTGGGAAGTTTTTATTCTTTACAACAAACTTATGAGTTGGGTCTAATTACTATGACTACTTTACAGATGAGAAAATGGAGACACAAATAAGTAAAGCATGTTGATCAAGGGCAAACAACTAAAAAAGTGTTAGAATCAGGTTTTACACATACGCTGACTCCAGAATCTATGCCTTTAACCAGGTACTATAATTATAAAGTCACTTAGGATCCATAGTGAGTAGACTCAGAGATCACGGATAACAAAGAAGAAGAGTAAAAAGTGTTACCAAGCAGTTCTGTGTCAGAAGTTAGAGTGCGAAGCTTAATGATTTAATCCTTCTACTTTCCCTTTTAGAAGATAAATGCCTGCCCAAATTAGAAACCTAGGAATCCTGACATTTTCAGTTTCCTAACCACTCACCTCTAATTCTCTCCTAACCTGTGTTCATTCTTCCTTAGAAGTAGGTCTTCAATCTATTTTGTCCTATTATTGCCTCAAGCATCTGTCTAATAACTTTGTCTGTTAAGCCCTAAGAAGCCGTTCTGGAAAAGAAGGAGTTGAACTTGGTATTTGAAAACACTGTTTGAGAATGTAACATGTGTTGTCCATAGTTGATGGAGGAAGTGAAAGAAAGAGCACATTGCTTATGAAAGGACAGGAGTGAAGCACAGACCTGACTCAGCCACACATGCATTTATGATGTACGTTTCCTCATCTTTGCACAACGCTTCTATTTTCCCATTCTAGACCTCATTCCAGAATAACTTCTATCAATCTTCTCTACGTGTGTTCTCCCTACCAGTTGGTCAGGCCATACCCAACCCTTTGTAATAAACCCTTCTTTATAAATTCCAAAAGTTCCTCTTTTCCCTGAATCTTTTGCAGTACTGATTATACACTTTGTTGTTGTAAACAGTTAATATTACATATTTTAAGTTATTTGTTTCTTTTAACTTTTTTCATAGTACATTCTTATTTCCACCACACGTTCAGTTTCTTGAGAGCTATATATGGGTGGGGTGGAAGAATTTTCTTCTTTCCCCCTTTTCTTCTTGCTTTTATTTGTGTGGGATAGAGAATGGTAATCTCTTAAGGTTATATTCCACAACATGATTTGGGTTATATTTCTGAGAGTATGTGATGAATGACGGTATACTAAAGGGGGATCTCCAGCAGCCTTTCCTTCTTCTGGCCTAGATTTCCTTCAAAGCAGAGCTTGAGACAACAGATGATATTATATAAGTATTTCATGTGAGGATATGTTTCAGGAGTGAGGTATAGGGAGAAGAGAAACAGGGAAGGAAAACAAAAAACAAACGAACAAACAATGCAAAATACATTATTGGGTTGGCCAACACTATGGGTGACTAGTCCTTGATCCATTGTAACTTTGTGAGGAAACTTGTTTCTTCACAATATTGAGTTCACCGTATCTGGTTTTTTGGTTCTTCTTTAAAGATACTTTGAAATTCTCATGCAAAGATAGACTTCTGGAGGATCTATCCTACCAGCATAACAGATATGTCCAGGTATTTATGAATCTTACTTTGCCAAGCTGGAAATAAACTAAAATTCTCTTTTGAGCACAACCAGATACAAAAACAACTTAAGAAATAAAAATGCTTGATAAACACCACCATGCCTACAACTAACCAACCGAATCATCCTACTCTTTGAGGTTAAAAAAACAAACACATGTACACACAGTTCTTAGGTCTATTAGTTAGTATTTACATATGCTGTCATTATTGGGCATTTTACCAAATAAGAAAAAAATCCTTTTTAAAGCTTCCCTTTTTTTTTCTCACTGGAACCTTAGCCTTCAGTGGTTTTAATCAACAATAGTCTTATTATTATTTTTTATCACTACTCCATAACAATTTTAAATGATGTTTTAAGAAAAAAAAAAAAAAGCATTGCTTTTTAACATCATTTTGCCTGCTTGAATTGATTAGTCTTACTTCCTTTATTTGGAAAATTGCTCTCCAGGAAGATTCTCACTTTGAATAGACAACATCTCTAGACTCATTCTCTGTCTTCATCACTGAGTCTGCTTAGAATCATTATTTTCATTTCCCAGGGGAGTTGTCAAGTTTGTGGCACAATTTTATGTCTCCTTTGATAATTTGAGATTTTCAACTACATTTTCAGGGGAAATAAAAGCACTGACAAGATAATATGCTTGAATGTATTCGTGTTGCTTTCATATCACTTGACTGATTGTCTTAAGAGACTGTTTGCTACAATAATCCAAGGACACTTGTGGAGACTTGTCACAGCAGTTCCTTGGATCCATGGAAAATAAGCATTAGTTCTTGTTCTTGATGCCTCAAATTGGCCTCAAAAACAAAAATGGGAATTTTAACATAATGGAGGCATAAAGGTAGAGAAAATAAACCAGGTCCTTAATTTTAACTCATTATGTACTGTTTTTTCATTTATAGTTAAAGACCAAAAGTGGCACAGAAGAAAAAAAATGGTGGAGATTCAGGAATGTAGCTTACTATTGACATATCTGTTTTTCAGTAGAAAACAGAGGAAGAGAGAGGGTGAGCTTTGAGTGAGGCCAATACAAATATTTTAGGTGGATTTTATTGAAGTTTTAGACTTGCTCCATTCTAGATCAGTGTGTTATGCAAAACCATTTCAAAAGAGAAAAGGAGAGGGGAGGGGAGAGGCATGGAGACAGTTCCATTCTTTATTCAAATCTCTAGAAGTTCATTAAAAGAAATCTAAACCACAAGAATCCTAGCAACACTTCCTGGATTTCCTGGTTCTCTATCCCCAATTAACTTTATGCAGTATTTTTTCCTCCAAAACTCTCTGGAGCTGCTTCTTTGACAAACAGAGCCTAAACCTCCCTCTACAAGATTTCATTTTTTCTAACCCCTATTCACTTGGTTCTTTCAATATTTCTTCCCCCACCCTGTTTTTCCCAGCTTTTAAGTAGATTGACGTATTCTTTTACCTTAGGCTTTTTATCGAGGGCTTTACAAAGAAGGTTCAAAGGTGGTGGTGGGAAGAGTTCACAAATATTCTCAAAGCAATCCTTTTTTTGTCTAGATACATATGGCAGATTAGAGCTTTTATAAATGTTAAAATTATATTGAGGGCACAAGGCATGTTTCCAACCAAGTTTAAATAATAACTAGTGTTTACTATCTAATATGTAGTAGTAAACACTATGTCCCAGACATTTTATGTATTTTCATCTAAATACTTCTATTCTTAGTACTTTATGTATTTCAACTCATTTTTTGCAATGACCCTAAATGGAAGGTATTATTAACATTCCCATTTTATAGATGAGGAAACTGACATTTAGCAGTGGTTGGATAACTTGTTCAAAGTCAGAAATAAATAAGAGCATTATTTCTGAATTTAATATATATATATATATGGTATTTGAATACCATATATATGTAATTTAATGTGGTATTTGGACCCAAGGAGTCTGCTTCCAGAAACCTTGAGTTTAACATTACATGGTCTCATTCATTTATGTAGCTACAGGGTACTGCTTCATGTCCTTATTCTATACAGATACTTTTCAAAATGTGAATTATCATAGATAATAGACGGAAGGTTTTTTGCTGACTTAATGTTATAGTTTAGGATAGGGAGAAATATATCTTAGCAACATAATTTTTTTTTTATTAGTTTCGGGTGTACAAGACAAGGTAATACTTAGACGTTCATCATTTATATCCCTCACACTGTAAACCCCCCTCCCCCCATCCATTATCCCTCCGACCTCACACCGAGCCATCACATTATATATATAAAATTATAGTTGGCATTCATTAACGTTTAGCTTCTGGTGTACAATGCCATGATCAGGCATCCACATTATCTCAGAGGTGGTCTCCCAAATAGGACGCATGTCCATCGGATACCCAACAAAATCTTTACAACATTATTGAATAAGTTCCCCAAATTAATTTTCAGAAAACCCTGAGGCCATCTTGTGGTTACCAGCTGCTTCCTAATCCCATCACCTTTCCCTTATCCCCAACCCCTCTTGCCCCCGCCCATCTAACAACTCTCGGTTTTTTCTTTGTGTCCTCAAAATTGTCTCTGATTAGTATTCACATATTCTTTTCTTTAGATTCCGCATATAAGTGAGATCATATGGTACTTGTCTTTCTCTTTCTGACTTATTTCACTTAACATAATGTTCTCTAGATCCATCCATGTTGTTGCAAATGATAAGATTTCTTTCTTCTTTATGGCTGCGTAATACTCCATTGTATAAATGTACCACAGCTTCTTAATCCAGTCATCTACCGATGGGCATTTCGGTTGTTTCCATATCTTGGCTATTGTGTAAAGTACTGCAATAAACATAGGAGTGCATACAGATTTTTGAATTGGAGTTTTGGATTTCTCCGGGTAGATGCCTAGGAGTGGAATTACTGGATCATAGGGTAGTTCCATTTTCAGATTCTTGAGATACCTCCATACTGTTTTCATAGTGGCTGCACTAATCTGCAATCCCACCAACAGTGCACTAGCGTTCCCTTTTCTCCACATCCGCGCCAGCATTTGTTGTTTGTTGATTTATTGATGATAGCCATTTTGACTGGAGTGAGGTGGTATCTCATTGTGGTTTTTATTTGCATTTCTCTGACGGTTAGTGAGGTTGAGCATTTCCTCATATGTCTTCTTGCCTTCTGTATGTCCTTTTTAGAAAAAATGTCTCCTCAAGTCCTCTGCCCATTTTTTAATTGGGTTGTTTGTTTTTTTGGAGTTGAGTTGAGTAAGTTTTTTATAGATTTGTGATATTAATCCCTTATCAGATATATTATTGGCAAATATCTTTTCCCATTCAGTAGGATCCCTTTTTGTTTTATTGATGGTTTCCTTTGCTGTGAAAAAAACTATTTAGTTTGATGTAATTCCACATGTTTCTTTTTTGTCTTACTTCCCTCGTGAGAGGGGATATATCAGTGAAAATCTTACTCCGGGTAATGTCTGTGAAGTTTCTTCCTATATTTTCTTCTAGATATTTTATGGTTTCAGATCTTACATTTAAGTCTTTAAGCCATTTTGAATTTATTTTTGTATATGGTGTAAGGGAGTGGTCCAGCTTCATTTTCTTGCATGTGTCTGTCCAGGTTTCCCAACACCACTTATTGAACAGACTGTCTTTACCCCATCGTACATTCTTGCTTCCATTGTCGTAGATTAGATGGGCATATAGGCATGGATTTACTTCTGGACTCTCTATTCTGTTCCATTGATCTGTGTGTCTATTTTTATGCCAGTACCATGCTGTTTTGATTACTGTAGCCTTGTAGTATAGTTTGAAATCAGGTATCGTTATACCTCCCACTTTGTTCTTATTTCTCAAGATTGCTGAGGCTATCTGGGGTCTTTTATGGTCCCATATAAATTTCAGGATTATATGTTCTATTTCTGTGAAAAACGTCGTTGGTAGTTTGATAGGAATTGCGTTGAATATGTATATTGCCTTAGGCAGTATGGACATTTTAACTATATTAATTCTTCCTATCCATGAACATGGAATGTGTTTCCATCTATTTATGTCTTCTTTCATTTCTTTCTTCAGTGTCGTATAATTTTCTGAGTACAGATCTTTTACATCTTTGGTTAGATTTATTCCCAGATATTTTATAGTCTTTGGAGCAATTGTAAATGGAATTGTTTTTTTTTAATTTCTCCTTCTGCTATTTTATCATTGGTATATACAAATGCAACTGATTTCCGAATATTAATTTTATATCCTGCTACTTTACTAAATTCATCTATCAGTTCTAATAGTTTCTTGGTGGAGTCTTTAGGGTTCTCTATATATAGTATCATATCATCTGCATATAGTGATAATTTTACTTCCTCCTTACCAATTTGGATGCCTTTTATTTCTTTCTCTTGTCTGATTGCTGTGGCTAGAACTTCCAGCACTATGTTGAATAGAAGTGGAGAAAGTGGGCAACCTTGTCTTGTTCCTGATCTTAGAGGGAATGGTTTTAGCTTTTCCCCATTGAGTATGATGTTAGATGTGGGTTTGTCATATATGGCCTTTATTATGTTAAGATATGATCCCTCTATTCCCACTTTCTTGAGGGTTTTTATCATAAAAGGTTGCTGTATTTTATCAAATGCTTATTCTTCATCTATTGATATGATCATGTGATTTTTATTTTTCATTTTGTTAATGTGGTGTATCACATTAATTAATTTGCGGATGTTGAACCACCCCTGCATACCAGGGATGAATCCCACTTGATCATGGTGTATGATCTTTTTAATGTATTACTGAATTCTGTTCGCTAATATTTTGTTGAGAATTTTTGCATCTATGTTCATTAGAGATATCGGCCTGTAGTTTTCTTTTTTTGTGGTGTCTTTGTCTGCTTTTGGGATCAGGGTGATAGTGGCTTCGTAAAAAGTGTTTGGGAGTCTTCCTTCCTTCTGGATTTTTTGGAAGAGCTTGAGGAGAATAGGTGATAATTCTTTTTGAACGTTTTGAAAAATTCACCTGTAAAGCCATCTGGTCCAGGGCTTTTGTTTGTTGGGAGATTATTGATTACTGATTCAATTTCCCTGGTGGTAATCAGACTGTTCAGGCTTTCTGTTTCTTCTTGAGTTAGCCTTGGAAGGTTGTGCGCCTCTAGAAAATTGTCCATTTCTTCCAGATTGTCAAATTTGTTGGCATATAGTTGCTCATAGTAATTTCTTAAAATTTTTTGTATTTCTGTGGTGTCTGTTGTCACTTCTCCT
Source organism: Rhinolophus hipposideros (assembly GCF_964194185.1). Taxonomy (NCBI): domain Eukaryota; kingdom Metazoa; phylum Chordata; class Mammalia; order Chiroptera; family Rhinolophidae; genus Rhinolophus; species Rhinolophus hipposideros. The sequence goes on from NC_138057.1 coordinate 25,528,068, forward strand.
CTTTCATTTCTGATTTTATTAATTTGGGTCCTCTCTCTCCTTTTTTTAATGAGTCTGGCTAAAGGTTTGTCAATTTTGTTTATCTTCTCTAAGAACCAATTCTTGGATTCATTGATCTTTTGTATTGTTTTTCTGGTTTCTATTTCATTTATCTTTGCTCTGATCCTTACTATCTCCTTCATTGTGCTCCCTTTGGGCTTATTTCGCTGTTCTTTTTCCAGATGCCTTAAGTGTGAAGATAAACTGTCAATTAGTGATGTTTCTTGTTTCTTTAGGTAGGCCTGCAGTGCTATGAACTTCCCTCTTAGGACTGTTTTCGCAGCATCCAATAGATTTTGGGTCGTCGTGTTCTCATTCTCATTTGTCTCGAGATATCTTTTGATTTCTTCTTTGATCTGCTGCTTGACCCATTCATTATTTAGTAACATATTATTCAGCTTCCAAGAATTGGTGTGTCTTCCTGTTTTTTTTTTTCCCTGTAGTTCATTTCTAATTTCATAGCACTGTGGTCAGAGAAGACAATTGGTATGATTTCAATTTTCTTAAATTTATCAAGGCTTGTTTTGTGTCCTAACATATGATCTATCTTGGAAAATGTTCCATGTGCACTTGAGAAGAACGTGTATTCTGCAGCATTGGGGTGAAATGCTCTGAAAATATCAATTAAATCCAACTGCTCCAAAGTATCATTTAAGGCTGTTGTTTCCATATTGATTTTCTGTGTGGAAGACCTGTCTCTTGTTGTCAGAGGTGTGTTGAAGTCCCCTACTATGATAGTGTTGCTGTTGATCTCTGTCTTTATGTCCATCAGTATCTGTTTTATATATTTAGGTGCTCCTATGTTAGGTGCATAGATGTTTACTAGGGTTATGTCCTCTTGTCGGATTGATCCCTTTATTATTATATAGTGCCCATCTTTGTCTTTTAATATGTTCTTCATTTTAAAGTCTATTTTGTCAGATATAAGTATTGCAACTCCAGCTTTTTTCTCGCTTCCATTTGCATGAAATATCTTATTCCAACCTTTCACTTTCAGCCTGTGTGTGTCTTTTGATCTGAGATGAGTCTCTTGTATACAGCATATACAAGGGTCTTGCTTCTTTATCCATTCAGCCACCCTATGTCTCTTGATTGGAGCATTTAATCCATTTACATTTAAAGTGATTATTGATAGGTACATAGTTATTGCCATTTTTAAATTTGTAGTAAATTGTTTTCATCTTTCTTCTATTTACAGAAGTCCTTTTAGTATTTCTTGCAATGCTGGCTTGGTTGTAATAAATTCTTTCAGTTTGTTCTTTTCTGGGATGCTCTTTATCTCTCCATAAACTTTAAATGATAGCCTTGCTGGATAAAGCAATCTAGGTTTTAGGCCTTTGTGTTCCATCACTTTGAGTATCTCCTGCCACTCCCTGCTGGCCTTCAATGTTTCTGTAGAAAAGTCATTTGATAGCCTTATGGGAGTTCCCTTGTACGTAACCTTCTGCCTTTCTCTTGCTGCTTTTAAGATTCTCTCTTTGTCCTTAAGCTTTGCCATTTTAACTATAATGTGTCTTGGTGTGGGTCTGTTTGGGTTTATCCTGGTTGGAACTCTCTGCACTTCCTGGGCTTGTATGTTGGTTTCCTTCATCAGGTTAGGGAAGTTTTCGACATTATTACCTCAAATATGTTCTCAATCCCTTGCTTCCTCTCTTTGCCTTCTGGTATTCCTATGATGCGCATGTTGTTGCGCTTGATGTTATCCCAGAGGTCTCTTAACCCATCTTCATTGTTTTTTATTGTTTTTTCTTTCTGTTGTTCAGTTTGAGTGATCTCTGCTAACTTGTCTTCTAAGTCGCTGATTCGATCCTCTGCTTCATCTAACCTGCTGGTCATTCCTTCAAGTGAGTTCTTAATTTCGGTAATTGTGTTCTTTAGTTCTAGCTGGTTGTTCGTTAAGATTTCTACATCCTTTTTTAGTTCTAACTGGTTGTTCTCTATGATTTCTATATCCTTCTTTATGTCTTCTCTAAGCTCCTTAAACATTCTTATCACCAGTGTTCTGAACTCTGTCTCTGACAGGTTGGTTACCTCTGCTTCATTTGGTTCCAGTTGTGGAGGTTTCTTCTGTTCTTTTATTTGGGACATGTTTCTTTGTCTCCCCATTCTGACTGACTCTCTGTGTTTGCTTTGATGTATTAGGAAGATCCCCTAGAGCTCCTAGTTCTTGCTGGGTTATCTTATGTGGTATGTGTCCTTTATATTTGACTTGGACTACTTCATTCTTCTCTGCATGTGCTCCACAGGTGGTTCGTGTGTTTAGTATATTGTCCTGTTCAAGAAGAACTTTAATTGCTTTTTGCTTGTGAGTAGGTGGGTTTAACTCCTAGGCCGTCTAGTTGTGAAACTTGGCTCTGCCCACCGCAGGGTGTTCTGCTAGGTGAGGGTTGGCCACTTAAATGAGGTTTGGCCTCTATGGGCTCTTGTGCCTTCAGAGAATTCCCTCTGGGTGTGTGACTTGTTGGTCAAACCCGGTAGTACTCTGGTTTGGTCCAGAGTTGGCTTCTGGATATGTTGAATCTTGTGCCTCTTAAGCTGGGCCCTGTTAGGGCAGTTTCAGCACAAATCAAGTTACCAAGTACAACAATAACAACAACAACCAGGAAAACAAATCAAGTACATTCACATGTAAAATACAACTGACAATCCCCACTTAACATAGGCAAAGATATCAAAGAAATAAAGGCAGAACAAAGCAAATCACAACAAGCAGAAAAAAAAAAAAAAAAAAAAAAAAAAAACCCACCAAGCAAAGCAAAACAGAAAGCAGCACCAGTCTTGGCTTAAGCCCACCAAGTAATCTCCAGGTTGTCCTCCACTGTGCCAAAGAGTTCCCTGCCTATTGCGCAGGCAGCGCTGGTCACCTGGTGCCCAGAGTGAATTTGGGAGTGTAGATTTAAATGCGAGGGGCTGAGGGGTCTGGATGACAGTTTTCAGAGACTGTGCAGTTTCTGTCCTTTCCTGAACAAATGCACGCTGAGAGTAGCTCCACCAGCCCTGTGCCCAGTACTCCTGAATCTTAGGGCCCTCCTTCCGTGGGTGTGTGGGAGGGGGCGGGTGGGAGATCTCTAAGCTGCTGAAAGCCGGGAGCTGCGTCTGCCGCTTACTGCTGAACTCAGGGAGTTAGCAACATAATTTTTATAAATGAAATAAAATTTTCCTGAAATCTTCTGATGAAATATACTGTCTTCTACCTTCTGTTACTTTAATGTTTACTGGGTTATTGGAATCCACAGTTGGAGTAATTAGCAAGTGACAAACAAAACTAAATATTTTTTGAGAGTTTCCTATTATTCTAATTTTTGGGTTATTTAAAAAAAAAGAACAACAAAAATAAATAAACATAAAAAAATTAATGTACCTGTCCTAAAGGTTCTTACAAAAATGTTGAAAGAATAATACATAATAAAACACAAGGATATTCACTGGAAGTAAACCTAGTAACCTTACAAAACAACTGTTGATGTAGTTGAAAAATAAATTTACTATTCATCCTTCCAGCATGTTATCAAGGAAACCTCCTGAACATTTGTTATCTGGGATAGATGTACTTAGTCATTTTCAGTTACAATATAACATGTAAGCACCGAAGGTGACAGGATTGATTGCTAATTGGAATTGATGTTGGAATTTATCCCACTTTCTATTAGAAGATAATATGGAAAATTCCACAAGACACTAATTTCTTGAACTATTTAAATAAATTATTGTCAGAATCATGTGTTGGAATAATATTGGTTCATTTATTAATTTTAAAAATCCATTTTCAACTATGTGCTATAAACAAAGCATTGGGAAAAGAGTAGTAAAGAAAACATAAAGCCTATGCTTTCATGTATCGCACATTCTAGTAGGGAAGATAGGAAACAATCCAATAAAACTATATTGTGATATATGATATAATGTAAACATTTTATGATGTCAGATGGTGTTTGGGGTCATGGTAAGAGATTCAGTGAGAATGGGTAACATCCAGTATATTGTTTATATGGGGTTCTCAAGGAAGTTATTTTAAGGGTAATATTTAAGAGAGACCTCAATGAGGCAAGAGACTATGGAGTGATAATATTTGTGGAAAATAGAATCCCAGGCTGAAGGAATGGCAAATTCAATAGTCTGAGACTACTGCAACTGCATGGAAGGGAGGGCCTAGAGGGTATTATGCTGAGTGAAACAAGTCAGACTGAGAAAAATAAATACCCAATGAATTCACTTATATGTGGAATCTAAACAAACAAAATAAAAGAATAAACAAAACAAACAAACTCATATATACAGTGAACATTTTGAGGGTTGCTGGAAAAGAGGGGGTTTGGAGAGATGGGGAAAAGGGGAAGGCATTAAGAGGTACAAATTGGTAGTTACAAAATAGTCATGGGGATGTAGGGTATAGCATAAGGAATATAATCAGTAACAGTGTAATAACTCTGTATGGTGTCAGATGGGTACTAGACTTATCAGAATGATCACTTAGTAAGGTATATAAATGTCTAATGACTATGCTGTACACCTGATACTAATACAATAACACATGTCAACTGTAAGTGAAAAATAATTTAAAAATGTATTAAAATAAAATACATACTTTTGTTATTAAAATAAAACACAAGAGGTCTGAGACTAAAGTATGCTTGATATGTACGAGGAATAACAATGAGGCCATAAGATGATGGCATATGTAATGTTGTGGAAGAACCCTTTTTGAAGTGGGGACATGTGTGTGATAAATAACAAAGTAAAAAAGAGAAATACAACATAGTATATATAAATGTTATATCTAATGAATGGTTAACTACAAAAGAAAAGAAAACCACAACATAAGTGTGTTATACATAGATGTAAAGATATATTGATATAAGTTGAAGACTGTAAATACATCTAGTAGACATACTGTATACCAAAAATGTTGCCAGTTATCAGTGGAGTACGTGGCATTTTCCTGTTTTGCTTTTCTGTATTTTATATTTTTGTGCATTATGCATATATTATTTTAAAAGTCCTAGCTTAAAATTGATCTACTGAACAACCAGAAACGTAAGAGCTTTGGGCTGCTAAGTCATTTAACCTCTGCTTTAATTTTTTACAAGTAGCTCTCCCATGATATCAAAGACAGAATTGGAAAAAGAGTATAGAGACATAAAGCTAAAGTCAACTGGATGACAGGAAATTACAGAATAAAGAAAGCAAATGAATGTACTGGGTGGTAAATATAAAAAGTAGGTCTAAAAATTAGAGAAATTACCAGATAAAAGCCAAACATGGAATAGAGAATGTTATAATAAAGAATGAACCTAGTGAAGAATGCTTCTGGGGGCTGAAAGTGTAGAACTGGCATATAGCATTTTGATGGGTAATCAGGCAGAATCTTAACATGATCACTGTCATTAGCTTAATAGCAATACAAAGTTAATGAAACACTTAGCAAAAATTTAACATCCATTCATTACTATGTATTATTATGTTAATGAAAGGTATTTTTAAAGATAAAGTGCTATGGATTCATATGGGAAGTGTTTTCCAAGGAAGCGTTAAAGCCCCAGTATTTTAATGACCATCGAATTAATGTATTTCTTATATTCAGACACATAAGGTTGGATCGGGAAAAATAAAAAAAACCTTTAGCTGTAGTGAAATCGCTTTTGATCAGTCAAGCCAGGAGAAACAGCAGAATGTTTTTAGTGTTTATTTGCTCGACTTCACACCAATCAGTTCTGCATAAAAGAAAGACATCGCGTGTACACAGAATCAGGATGCCTTTAAGTGAGGATGCTATTCTCAAAATTTGAATTTTATTTTGTAGTAGAAATGAACAACCAACAGTTAAATGGTCCAGACTCCTTTCTACTTGTGCCATTAGTTTTGCTGATCACCTGAGGCATAACAATTTATCTGTTAAATGAAGAGAGTAGCACCTCCTTCTGCCACACAGGGAATAAGTGATGATCATTCACTACTGAAGCACATATCAGTACAAATTAGTTTTTTAGCTTTATAAACCATGCTGTTTTTATGTGGCTGTTGTACATTCCCATCTCCAAATAGACCTTGTGGCCTTTCTTAGAATAAGTATATCCATCCTCATAGCTATTAGAAGAGATGCACATATGGTAATAAATAAACATTTGTGTAGTTATATATACCATGTACCATAATAACACCATTTCATTCCCCCCCAGCACTGATGTGACTTTTCTCTTGTTTTTTTTTTTTTTGCATTTTATTAATTGTATACATTGTGCATGTGTCAAGAAATGTGTTAGTAAAACCACCTTAAAATTAGCGCCAATGCAAATGTAACTTTCAGAGTAAATGCATAACAGAGGCACAACTGCACCTTCTCTGGCTGTACCATTTTCATGGGCTCACGGGGTGCACACCTGTGCGTTGTTGGCTGCACTTTACAGTGCAGTTGTTACCTCCACAGTTGACCCCGATATTAGAACTTTGTAGTTCTTGTGTGTTACTCGATAGTGTAGGAAGTTTGCTGCCCTTGGAGTCGTTTGCTTTGGTTTGCTTCTTGTTCTTTCACTTACTGTGTAACACAGCCTTGCAAGGATTTTTTTTTTTAATCATCTCCAGTACATATCTGAAAAATTTAAATGGATGTTATAAGGACTGAATAAACTAGTCTATGTAAAGTCATTTTCAAAATATAAAGCATTATCCAAATGTATTGGTAAGTAGAATGTCAACATTTACAACTTCTGATTTGCTACTTGTGTTCACAGCTCTTTGCTGTGTTGTTCGGGATTAAGAAATAGGAGATAATGCCCCTACTGAAATGGAGTGTATGAGCCAGTTCATGAAACCATACTTATGATAGAGTAAGAGAAATAATGCACATCTGAAAACAGTATCTGAATGAAAGCATGATGCAAGAGTAGCAGGCAAGTCATTTGGTGATCAATGTTCAGTAGACAAATGATATGGGCAATAAGTGTGGTAAAGATCGTAGAGGGGGAAAATGGGCTTTGGGGAGAGGAATATGTTCGACCTTATGGAATTGGATAGTCAAGGAGTATTCGGTTTGAGGCCTTTCATACCAGGGATGGCATAGTGGCAATTAAGAATAAAATATATGTTAATTGGACTTCTCAATTTTACCTACCTATTCCTAGGCTTAAAAGTGGTAATATATGTATATTATATTATATATATAAATATATATTTTTAAGAAAATTATGTGGTTCTAAATTGGAAACTCATGTTCTTAATGATTTAACAATCTCAGTCTGTGTTTTCAAAAGATTATTTGTTAACAGATGAGTTTAAATAATAATAATAATAATAATAATAATAATGAGGGAACATATTTCATTAAGGTAAATTCTACTTATAGTCCTTTATTCTTGGTGCTAAAACAAGTAAGCCAAATGGTGAAAACTGAGTAAGAAAAAGAAAAGTGAAGGGACAACAACAATAAAACAAAATCCTCCGTTACATTTCACTATGGGTATCATACATATCGGGTTTGTGATATTTACAAGCAATTTAAAATAAAATGCAGTATCTGTACTGAGTTCCTGAAAAAAGAATAAAGATCTGTTGAAGATATTCAGGGATTCTTCTTTCCTTTCTTCTGGTGAATGTAAGATATCTAAGGAATAGCAGAATGGGGGTTGGATTGAGATACAAAATAAAATTGTGATAGATGAGGATAAGCAAACACAGAAGAAGATTTTCACAGAGAAAGCATTGATCTTAATTTTGTAATGTTGAAATTTCATTCTCTGAAAGAGGTAATTTTAAGAGGTAGTAACTATATCCCGAAGAGAATAAAATATGGGAGAGAGATGGTCATGGACAAAACATAGAGGGACGATATTTGCTAGATTGTTTTAAAATCTGAAGTGTCTGAGTCATTGCTTCAATCAGGGTTTTGCTTTGCAAAAGCATCTAGTCTAGAAGTGTTTGCTTTTTCCAGTTCATTATAAATACCCAAAGTAACTTTTTTGGACAATTGAGTTCTGTACTATCTGGCCCACTCCCAGATCCTGATGATTCGGCAACACCAGTGTTGATAGAACTATTGTCTCATAGAATCTAGCCTAATGAAAAGTTGGATATCCGATGGACATGTGTCCTATTTGGGAGACCACCTCAGGGATACTGTGGATGCCTGATCATGGCTCTGTACACCAGAAGCTAAACATTAATGAATGCCAACTATAATTTTATATATATAATGTGATGGCTCGGTGCGAGGTCGGAGGGATAGTGGATGGGGGGAGGGGGGTTCACAGTGTGAGGGATATAAATGATGAACGTCTAAGTATTACCTTGTCTTGTACACCTGAAACTAATAAATTAAAAAAAATATCAAGGATGAAACGACAGTGATGGTGAGGGTTCTACCAGGAAGGTAATGTAGATTATAGGTTATACAGATTTTTGAACCAAATTGTTAAAAATATCAGCTTCAATATGAAAGCAAATTCTTTTTCTTTTTTTTAAGAGTGACCATTTCCAAATATTTTACCATTTAAAATATTTGGGGGAACAAGAAAAATAAATCGGACAGAAGAAAAAAAAAAGAAAAAAAAGAAAAGTACAGAATGGCTGAGCTCAATTAATATTGATGGTGGTGACTTGAGATTATAGTAAATGTTCCTTTCTACTTCCTCTCCTGTTAGACTTTCTCTGTCCTCATTTCAAGTTTCCTCTCTTTTCCAGGCAAGTTCAATATCCATGGTGATTTAATTATCTTCCTTCCTCACTCGTAAAAACTGCTATTTGTTACACTTTTATTTACAGTTTGATTTAGGAGTATATTTTAAAGATTTATTTACATAGTAAATCAAATTTTAAAGAAAACATGCAGTGGAATTCTAATTTGTATCTCTCATATTCAAGTTATATCATTAATTCATTAAGTTTGTCACTGAGAGATGAATTACACAAGCAACATCTCAAATCATACAGCTGATGCAAATTCATATTTTAGTCTTTGAACATAAATATCTCTATTAATAATAGCAGTTTTCTTGTAAGAACTTTGTTTACAGGGTAATCTAGAATCTTCCTATTCGTAACTCTATTCTGTGCTCCAGTGTCACATTCAAAAATGGCATGACAGATACAGATTTATATTCTCAGAAGCTATTTTGCTTGTTATTTGTTCATCCATTCATCCAGCATTCTTTGGGTGCCCACTGTACAACATGCTGGACCCAGGACTGTACAGAAAACCATCATTGTCTCTGTTGCTGTGTGGACTGCTGATATTAAAATACAAGAGACACTGGGAATGGACCTGGGCATCTAGAGCCACTCCCTTAATCCCTGTTTTTTAATGGGCCACACTCAGATCCGCTATTGGCTCTGTCCCTCCTTAAAAGGTGAGAATACAGGACCAAGTATATGGAGCCCCACACCTAATACATAGAAGATCCTGCTTTGGATACCTGGGACCCAGTACTCCCTGCTCAAATAACCTCAAACCCTATTTAATTCCCGTTGGAGCCTCTTCCCCAGATAAATACTGTAATGGTTCACCAAGCACCCAGTGCTATTCATACTCCTAGGCCTGAGGGTGCTCACAGGTCATGAATCTAACCTGGAGGTGCCTTATGGTACTGGAATGATTGCAGGTATTAAAAGAATGAGACAGATCATTGGCCTGAGACCTTTATTTGTTTTCTGGTCCCAGGCCCTACAAATAATGGATAGTGAGTAAGATAATTTATATAGAGATATGAAAGTAATAGCATGATATTATTAAAACTGATATTACGTGAAGACAGGGTTATTTGCAACTCATCTGTGGTCGCTTTATGCTTCTTTCTAGGGATGGCTAAAAGGCTGGCGCTGACCCTCGGCCAAGATAGGGATGCAGTATACTAAATAATGATTTATGATGTGCTCTATATTGTTCAAAACTCCCCTGCAGATATGCTGTAACATTTTGTTTACATTGTTTATTAAAATTGTATAGGTTAATAGTTGGCACTTGGTTTAGCCAGTTTCACAACCAGGCTTTAGCTCAGTGACCAGTAAAGAATAGTGAACCTGTGCTTTGAGACAGAAGTATCTTGCATGGATCATGGTGATTATAATCTGAAGATGAAAAGCACAGGGATTAAGTTTGGATCCCCAAGTGTGCAGAACAACTGAGAAAAGGCTCAGGAAACTGCTTCTGGATATGATGTTTGCCTGTGCTTTATCCTTCTTTACCGTACACTTTACTTTTGTTAAAGCCTTATATTAGTATACCTGATAGAATCTTGTGAATCCTTTCCATTATCTGACTCTGTCAATTATGAAGATGTAAATGCTATAAAAATATAATGAGTTGGGATATAGGATGATGGGAGGAATAAACACTGCTTTAGGTTGGGGTCAATGTAAAGCCACTCTGAAGACATAGTATTTAGTTGGAGAATTGAGGATAAAATTAAGCTCCATTCATGTAGAGACCTTAAAGAATGTTTGAGAAAAATAGAGAAGAACAACAGAACATTTGGAGGCCATTTCCAATTTAGAATTTGTTTTACTTGTTTTCAGATGGAAGGTAGACTGATCCCACAAGTTGACTTCTCAAAAAATAGGCTCTCACATGTCTCTTGTCCTTTGAGCATTAGTATCTGTACTTGATTGCTAAGTCACCTGACGTGAGGACAGTTACCAGTACCACATGTTGATTCCTTGCAGAATCAAAAGGAATGAAACTGCTGAAGAATCTATGACCTGTCTAATAGAAAGTATAGGGATATTTTACATGGGTTCATTTTTCAAAGTATTATTTGAAATTCTCATATGAGACGATGCCTATATTTCACATTAAAGATAGTTTATTAGGTCACATCTTGTCCTTTCCGGAGATTTGTTAAAGTCTGATGTAAATAATTTCTAGTCTTATAAAACTTTTAGATGTGATTTAATGATGTGACAGGACATTCCAGAAGTATACTATATGAGTCGTAGAACTCATATATGCTTTTTAGTATTCAGAGACTTCCTTAAGTGTTCTATAATAATTCTATATTATATAGAACACTTTCTTAAGTGTTCTATGTAATAAGAAAATAGTTCCATTTAGATACATATCATAACATAGACTAGATTTGTTTTCATAAACATTCTGTCCTGGTTGGAAATAGCTCAGGCAAAGATAAAGATAAGTAGCATTTCATAGCATGTAAAGATACATAGCAAGAGATGGACCATTGAGGCTGTGCATTGAGTGCACAAGGTGTATTAGTCAGGGTTCTCCAGAGAAACAGAACCAACAGGATACACACACACACACACACACACACACACATATACATATATATGTATATACATATACATATATATGTATATATATTTATGTCTACACATACACGCGCGTGCATGCAGTCAGACAATTAAGTTCACAAATATGTTGCAATGATGTTGCTAACCATTTTTTGATATCAGAGGGAGTATCCATTATGAATTTGTACCAACTGGACAAACAGTTAACCAAGTTTACTATTTGGAAATGCTGAAAAGGCTGCGTGAAAAAGTAAGACAACCTGAAATTTTCTTCAACAATTCATGGCTCTTGCATTACTACAATGCACCAGCTTACAAGGCACTCTCTGTGAGGGAGTTTTTAGCCAGTAAACAAATAATTGTATTGTGACACCCTCCCTACTCACCTGATCTGGCCCCCAATGGCTTCTTTCTTCACCCAGAGATAAAGGAAATATTGAAAGGAAGACATTTTGATGACATTCAGGACATCAGGGGTAATATGATGACAGCGCTGATGGCCATTCCAGAGAAAGAGTTTCAAAATTGCTTTGAAGGGTGGACTAGGTGCTGGCGTCAGTGTATAGCTTCCCAAGGGAAGTACATTGAAGGTAACCATAGTGATATTCAGCAGTGAGGTATGTAGCACTTTTTCTAGGATGAGTTCACAAACTTAATTGTTTTATCTCATGTATATACATATATAAAGATATATATGTGTGTGTATACATATATGCATACATAAATTAATAAAGAATTGGTTCACACAATTATGGAGACTGAAAAGTCCCATGATCTGTTGTCTGTAAGCTGAAAACTCAAGAAAATTGTAGTTCCAAGGTTCAGAACTGGAGAGTTGATTTTGTAGATTCCGTACTGAGTCTGAAAACCTTAGGACCAGGAGTGCCTGGTGTAGAAGATCGATATACCAGCCCCAGTCAGGCATAGCACCGTGTCAACATTCCTTCACATTTTGTTCTGCTCAGGCCCACAGTGGATTAGACAATGCCCACCCTGCTGGGAAGGACATTTATCTCATTCTGCTGATTGTCACGCTAATACCCTCACAGACACACCCAGAAGTAATGCTGAAGCAGATATCTGGGCATCAGGCATCCTATGATCCAGTCAATCTGACACATAAAATTATCTATCAGAAGTCCACCCCTTGTCAACTTGACACAGATATGCACCTTTTAAACCATACCTAATCTCAGAATAATGACAATAACAAGATGAAAATGCTGCCTAATATGATACAACTATCCTGTATACAACCAAAGATGCAGTAACCCTTCCCCTAGTAGAGGAGGTAAAGTACTTGAGTAATGTATACTTTTCTCCTAATATCCCATGACTTAAATACTATGATATAAAATTAACAATACTATAAAGCTAATACATTTTTAAAAAAATTATTTTCAATTATAGTTGACTTTCAATATTATATTAGTTTCAGGTGTACATCATAGAAATTAGATATTTATATGCCTAATGAAGTGATCACCCCAAAAGTCTAGTACCCACCTGGCACTATGCATAGTTATTGCAATATTATAGACTATTCTCCCTTTGATGTACTTTATATCGCCATGACTATTTTTATAACTGGCAATTTGTATTTCTGAATCCCTTTCACCTCTTTCACCCATTCTCCCTAAAGCCCCCTTCCATCTCGGGATCATCAATTTGTTCTGTGCATCTATGAGTTTGTGTGTTTTTTTTTTTAGAGTCCACATGTAAGTGAAATCAGATGGTATTTGTTTTTGTCTGACTTATTTCACTTAACATAATACCTTCTTCTAGGTTCATCCATGTTGTCACAAATGGCAAGATTTTATTTTTTATGGTGAAGTAATATTGCATTTTGTATATGTACTACTTCTTTATCCATTTGTCTATCAGGGGACACTTAGGTGCTTTCATATCTTGGCTATTGCAGATACTCCCTTAGTGAACATAAGGGAGCATATATCTTTCCAAATTAGTGTTTTGGATTTCTTCAGATAAATGCCTAGAAGTGGAATGCTGGGTCATATGATAATTATATTTTTAATGATTTGAGGAACCTCCATCTTATATTACGTGATAAGGGAATAAGAGATGGAAGAAAATGAAAATATCTGATATAAATATTTTTATTTATATGTGTTTATATTTGTATATGTACAAGTGTATATGGTGTATATGTGTGTATATAAATATATATGTGTATGTACACACATGCATGTATACACATATATGTATATATGTGTGTATATATGTGTGTATGTGTGTATATATGTATTTTCTATTTATATATACAGGAATACCTCAGAGATACTGTGATTCTATTCCAGGCACCACAATAAAATGAATATTACAATGAAGAGATGTAATCTTTTTGCTGGTGGAGAGTCTTGCCTTCAATTTGTAAAACTGCAACATCTGTGAAGCACAATAAAGCTAAGTGCAATAAAACAATATATGCCTGTATATTTGGTGTGTGTGTGTGTGTGTGTGTGTGTGTGTGTGTGTGTGTGTGACATACATGTTCATAACAAAATTAGGAGGAATACTCATGAGAATTACAGTTCTTGTTTCTTGAACTAGTGATGTGGTTGTAGCTGGTGTTTGTAACTTTCTTCTACCATCTTATCTGTATAGCCTTTGCTTTCTGCAAGCACATCAGCTGGGCATAGTTCTTTTCCTGGTAGGATGGTCAAACCTTCACTCCTTATGGATCTGGCTTATTAGTTTTCCTGCCTGATTTGGGTTGTTGTGGTTTTCCATCACCCTATATCACAGAGCATAGCAATACTAAAACACACCCTACTAGATCTATATTCCAGACATGCTCTTACCACCTCAGTTAAAGAGTAGTCAGTTTCCCCTTGGTAGCCTGGATCAGTCACCCCAGCCAGCACCGTAACTCCCTTCTTAATTGCTGATTTGGAGGCACGACGAAAACAAAGTGGCTGGGTGGCAATCTTAACTTTCAGTCCAGTGGGATTGTTATTATATCTCCTGGTGGAAGCATTCCTTCCTCTGGAACTGAGACCTCCAGGCTAGCAGAGCATCAAGTCACAGGAACAGAAAGCAACAATTTTGATAGTGCATTCCTAGGGGTAATAATAGTAGTGCCACTCTCATTTTCACTCCTTGATTCCTGGACCTGGGAATCTGGCTATTACAGAAATAGCACCATAGATTAAATACTAATTTGAAGCATATACAGCCTTCTGGAGAACCTTACCCCTGCCCTGCAAGGTATTGCCACCTAGCTGGTGCTGTAACTGAGTCTTCAAAATCTTCAAAAGGCCGTTCCACCTTTCTATCAAACCAGCTTCTTCAGGATAGTGTGTGTGTGTGTGTGTGTGTGTGTGTGTGTGTGTGTGTGGCGAGGGGGGTTGGGGGCGGCAGCATAGTGATACCAGTAAATTTCATGAGCATGACCCTTTGCTATACTTCTTTTGCTGAGAACTGAGTATCTTGATCAAAAGTAATGCTGTGTGGAATGTCATGATGGTGGATGAATATTCTGTAAGAGCCTGAATGGTAGTTTTGGCAGAAGTATTGCATGTCAGGAAGGCAAATCCGTATGCAGAGTATGTGTCTATTCTAGTAAGAACAAAATGCTGTGCCTTCCATAATAGAAGCAGTTAATGTAATCAGCCTGCTACCAGGTAACTGGCTGATCATCCCAGGGATTGGTGCCATATTAGGGACTTGGCATGGTTCTCTGTTGTTGGAAGACTGGTCAGTCAGTAGTGGCTGTAGCTAGGGCAGCCTTGGAGAGTGGGCGTGCAGGTTGCTGAGCCCGTGCATAACCTCCATCCCTGCCACTATAGCCAATTGTTCAGTAGCCCACTGGGCAGTGACAGGGGTGGCTGAGGAAAGTGGCTGACTGGCATCCACAAAACAGATCCCACTACACAATTGATTATTAAAATCCTCCTCTATCGAGGTCATCCTTTGGTGAGTATTCACATGTGATGCAAATATCTTCAAGTTTTGGCACATTCAGAGAGATCTATCTATATACCTCATCCCCAAAATTCTTTGTCACCGATTTTCCAAGTATGTGCCCTCCACATCTCTGATGATCCAGCCAAACCATTGGCCACAGCCCACGAATAAGTATATAATCACATATCTGGACATTTCTCCTTTTAAGCAAATTGAGCACCCAGGTGCACTCTTCAGCGTTCTGTACTGGGAGGATTTCACCTCACAATCCTCCTTCAAGGATGCCCCAGAGAGGGGCTGCAATGCTACAGCTGTTCCCTTTTGCATGGTGCCATGCAGAATTGTCTGTAAACCAGACTCAACTCTTCTTTTTCCCTGTTAACTGATGATGGGGAAATCAACGTGAGACTGTCATAACACCCAGTTCATAATGTTCACCTCAGGTCACATAGTAGCCTACTCACCCATGGTCAAGCATTCAGTCTCTACTAAGGTTCAGTTGCAGGCAAAGAGCTGTTTTTCAAAATGACAACAGTTATCCGCAAAGGATGGTAAGGCTTTGCTCCAAAATCATAAAGATGTGAGCTGCAGTGCACATCATAGGAGCTGCCAAAGGCCCCAGAGAGCAGCGACATCTGTTACTTGTATTTCAGGCATCACTGGATGTGCTGGATCATGTGGCTCAAGTGGCAGAGCAGCTTGTACAGTAGCCTGGACTTGTGACAGAGCCCTCTCTTGTTCTGGGTTCCACACAAAACGGGCAACCTTTTCGGTCATTTGGTAAATGGGCCAGAGTAACACACCCAAATGAGGAGTACATTGCCTACACAATTCAAAGAGGCTCACTAGGCACGTGCCTCTGTTTTGGTTATAGGAGGGATCAAATGCAACACCGTATCCTCCACCTTAGAAGGGATATTTCAATATACCCACTGAGCCCTGGAAATTTCACTGAAGTAGAAGTACTGCCTCCCTCCCCTTCACCCCAATTTTTCTTAAATTTATTTCCCAACCTCTGGCAGGCAAAAATCCCACCGATAAGTAGAGTAGTTGCTACTTCTTACTAGGTCCAGTCAGCACGGTATCTATATAGGGGACCAATGTGATATCTTGTGGAAGGGAAAGGCAAACCAAAATCTCTGCAAACTAAATTATGACATAGGGCTGAAGAGTTACTATACCCCTGAGGTAGGACAGTGAAGGTATGTTGTTGGCCTTGCCAGATGAATACATATTGATTCTGGTGGACCTAATTGGCAGATATGGAGGAAAAGTCATTTGCCAGACCAATAGTTGCATACCAGGTACCAGGGATGTGTTAATTTGTTCGAGCAATAAAACCTGATAGAGCCACTACAATTGGAGTCACCTCCTGGTTAAGCCTAGGATTATCCGTCACTGTTCTCTAGTTTCCATTTGTATTCTATATCAGCCAGATAGGTGAGTGGACTCGGGATGTGGTGGGAATCACCACCTCGGCATCCTTCAAGTCTCTGATGATGACACTCATCTCTGCAATGCCTTCAGAAATGTAGTGTATGCTTTTGATTTGCTGTTTTTCTAAGTAAAGCCAGTTTGGCTTCAATTTGGCTTTTCCCACTCTGAGAGCCCACGTTGCACAGATCAGGGAATCGATGTGGGGATTCTGACAGTCACTGAGCATATCTATTCCAATTACAGCTATACCTTGTTTTACTGCACTTCACTTTTTTACACTTTAGAGATGTTACATTTTTACAAATTGAAGGCAACATCCTCCCCCAGCAAAAACATTACTACTCACTTTATTGTGATACTCACTTTACTGTGGTGGTCTGGAACCAAACCTGAAATATCTATGAGATATGCCTGTATACATTCCAGAATTGGGGAAATAACCACAGGATGGGTTCAAGGACCTACTTGGTCACTGTGAGATAGTCCGGAGCTAAAACTGCATCGATCACCTGATCTCCATTAGTCCCTACTGGCTGATGGGCCACAATGACATTTGAGGTCTCTTGGAATCAGTGTCAGTTCAGAGCCAGTTTCTTGTAGTCCCTGAAAGATTATTATTTCCTTTTTCCCAAAGCACATTTACCATAGTAAAAGGCTATTGGTGCCTTCGTGGAAAGCTCGGAGAAAAATCAACAGTACTATGTTTTGGCAGTGTATCAGTCTTTCCTCAGGGAAACCCCTTTCTTCCAGGGTTTATGGGTCTGCAAACTGGCTCAATTCTGGGGAATGAATGAGTGACTGTGACTCAGTTTTTATGATGTAGGTTAGACTTTTCTTCACTTAACCTAGAGCTTTTCTACTCATAGAGCAAGTAATAGTTTAGTAGGCTTCCTATGATTTAACTTCTAGAAACACTATGATCAATTAGTCAACACCATGGGGCTGCTTGAGTTGGATGATTTTGATTGCTGCATTGATTCCGCTCTCTATTATGGTAATCATTGTGGTGCCACCACAAGTCCCTTCCACACCAGGATCCAATGACTCCCAATGCATTTGAGTTTTCCAAGGCAGTGGCCGCAGTTCCTGCTCTGTAAGGTTTTGACAAAGAGGAGTAACCACAGAGCTCTTCAGGGTTACTGGGGCTCCTGTCACAATTTATTTGTCACAGTTTTGGTGAAAGGGACATTTTCTGGACCTGCCCAGTGTGGGCAAGCAGATCTTTATTTACTGTGGTCGCCTTCAAAGAAACTCTAGGCCCTTAGAAACGCACATAGGAATTTGTTACACCATGTGCTGTGAACTATTCCAAATGAGCTCTTTTGCTTACAAGGCATTGGGGCTCTAGTGACAATTATATGAGGAATTTTACTACCCTTGGTTGGCCTTTCTAAAAACTTTTCATTTTATTGCATGACTGGTGAGGTGTATGGGGCAAGTTTGGCTGGTTTGCTTCATTTTTTTCTTTAGTTATTTCCGTTCTCCGATTCTGAACCACTGCCCTTGCTGAGAAAAGGTATATGCTAATGGAGTTTTGAAACTTCGTGATTTTTGTGTCTGAGAATGCTGAAGCTATTTAGAGGATCTAAATGTTTTCTCCAGCTCCAGGTCTGTAGTCACAGGGTTCAGGCTGCTTTGTTTACACCTAGTGTCTCATTAGAGAGAATCTGTCACATTTACAACACTAGGACATTTATTATTCCCCGCCCCACCTTTTCTAAAGCCTTCTCTTTAGGCTTCAGGACTTGAGGAAGGGGAACATGTCCTATTAACTAGCCTGACAATTATTTTTTTGGAAGGAGGTTCTCACTTACAAGATACATAATATGACTATATTGCATGCATATTTTTATTTTTATTTCTTCCACTCAGCTTTATTAACTATATAAGGAAACTACTAATTCTACTTTATGTAGAATTAATAGTAAATCAGTTGTTGTTGATTCTATTTAACTGTATTTTGACTGGTGGTGATTTCTGAGTGCAACACTCAGAAGGGTTATTCATAGAATGAACACAGATAATTTGCACTCGTTGCTGCCTAGAATTCTAATATATGTTCAGTGAACATTGTTTAACTCCATAAAAACCAACACTATTTTGAATTCCATTTTTTATTCCTTTAGTTCACAAAATATTAAAATGCAAGATTCCCAGCTGATTTCTTAAGTAACCAGTTCCTGTTCCAGCTTGAGGATGTAGCTAAAGATTGTTCAGCTTGTCCTAGCTGAGCCCTACAAATACCATGTACTTCTTACTTGGAATAACTCTGAAATTCTCAGGGATGTATTCTTGCAACTTAAAAAAGTAACGTTTTTATGAAATGTGAATCTGAGAATGTGGGGAAAGGAAGGGAATGGGAGGTAGAGAAATGGAAAATAAAGGAAAGTGGCCTAAAACATTTAGGAGGTGTCAGTTGCTGTAACTCTGATACATGAAATGTATATTGGAGGAAATTTAACTAAGATACATCATTAAGTAGCTTCTGTACAAGCTTTTCTGAAGAATGAGGCTGTTGAAGTCCGTATATCAGAGTGGAAAAGAGTATGGACTCTGAAGCCAGAATGTTACCATGAAGTACCAACTGTGATATCTTTGTGTCTCAGTTTCCTCAACTACAAAAATAAGGATACCATAAGTGCTTGACTCATAGTGGTGTTTTGTAAACATTAGATGGATGAGATCGATGGATATATGTAAAGTAGATAGAGGAGACCTGGCGTATGATGAATATGGTTTTGGCTGTTAATGCAGGAGGATTGGTGGAATTCTTGGGCTGACATCCTTTATTGCACCTGAGTTATCATGCCTCTGCTACATCACTCTCCTGTGTATTTTAGAACATCTCTTATGCTCACTAAAATGTCCATTTTAGCTTGCATCATAATTCTTAGAAGCATGCTCTGTGGTGTGAGTTAAATGAAGGGAAATCAATTCATCTTTGGGGTTTGCTTCTATTTTTGTCTAGTTCTAAATATGAAGAAACATTATTATAGTCTTTGGATAATCTGATTCCATTGCTGTGAACTGGAATTCATCCTAACCATTTTTGTGGGTTTTTTTCTTCTTTGTACTGGTTCAGCTTTTAAGAGGTGTTGATTTTTATTTGGTTTGTATGAAGGAGACCATATTGTAAAAGCTAGTCATTGTTGGAGTCCACATATTGTATTATTTTGTTTTTATGAACAATTTATTGGTAATTAATAATCTTAATAACTTCCTATTTAGTTTAAAATGAATTTTCATGTTAAGAGTAAAAGCTTATTTCATAGTGATAACCTATGAAATAAACATTAATTTATGATAATGTTTATATGACATATTTAAGATTCAAGATTTTTGCTAATTTATAGGTCTTTGTTTTCATCATAGTTCATTGCATCGTATTAATGAAAATAAATGTCTGAAATTATTTTGGAATATTAGTAGTGCTTCTTTAAAGTCATCTTTAAAAATACCATATTCTTCTTTAAAAGGAACAACAAAAATATTTGTACTTTTGTAATTATTTTGCATCTGCTTCCAGTCACCAGAAACATTAGAAACTCCAAGGAAACTTTCTTGTCTGACATCATTCCTATTTGAATCTGTTTTGGCATGTTTAAATATTGTCCACCAGGAAATTTGGATAGTGTGGACAGTGAAAAAAAGAATAGCTTTAGCAAACAGAAGAGTTTGTCACAAATATCCCTCTTCCTCTCTCTGAGAGCCGACAGTGGTAGCAGTAGTTAATGAGAAGTGAATTTAGTGAAAAAAGATGAGATTCTGTTGTAATTTCTCAGGTGTTTGGAATTTATGACACACCATTCTGCAAATCTCCAGTGATACATTTCCGTAACAGGAGTTGTAAATCCACTTGCAGTTTCATTAATCAGACAAAGAGCTGTGCATTTATTGAAATAACTCCTCAAATAATGGCCAACTTGCCATGCAGTAACATCACTCCTAAGAGAAGTGCTTCAACAATTGATGATTTAACACTGGTAAATTAGCATTTCTGGCATTGAAAAATCATCGTTGGGCATTCCATGGTTCTGAGAAAGCAATTCCTGTAATTGTTTCTCCTCATAAGCAAAATTTGAAAAGTGGTACTGATCAATACTTTGCTGGTTTTACATGAGAGGAGAAATGTGCATGCATTGCGTCCATCCCTCTTTACATTGTGGTTCCTATTTTAACTATTAAACTGTTTAAAAATTAAAACACTATCAATTTAATATTTGTTAAATGTCTTTTTGAGCATGTGGACTCAAGGCTGCTAGGGAATTGGGGAATGTACATAAAATAAGTAAGGAGTAAGACGTGACACCTTCTCCCAAGCAGTTCATATTCTATCCTTTAGGGGACGATATGGTACATCTGAGTAAATGCTATTATAGAGTTGGTTACAAGTGTTAGGAGATCATAGAGGAAGGAGAAACCAAGGCTGAGGGTGACAGTGGTGGAGAGTCAGAAAAATCTTCCAAAAGAAGTGGACTCGTATTAAATTTTAAAAAAGTGATGAGGAGGAGTCAAAGATAGAGAAAATATATTAGGTAGTTCAGTGGGAAGATAGTTGGAATGGGAGTTAAGACATATGCATTCTACCTCAACATTTCTGATACTTTGAATACATTAGTTTGTCTAGTCGAACCTTGATTTTCTCACTTAAAAATTTAATAGTACCTTTCTATTTTTGCATGTGAGGAAAGCTAAAATTATAAAAAATACATTTATAATGAATTTTATTAATTATTTTTATATCTTGGAAAAACTTCCAGGACAGAATTTTGGCATGCTTTTAATAAGTAAAAAGCAAAATCATGTCAGTCATATTTATCTGAGATAAAATACTTTTCTACAGTTATTTGTGTCAATATATTCCTATTAAACACATCACATTTTCTCTTAGCTCGTGATTTAGATTGCAAAGAATTACAGTTTGATCCAATAAACTAAAGACATACTAGTGAAATAAAACAAATTTTAAAATACTTTATAAAACTTAACATTTCATTTCCTATTTTCAATTCATCCCTTAAAATCCACATTATTTTTAATATTTTGAGTCTAATAGTGGAAATACAAATTAAACGAAAACTACATTTTAATGTAATTTACTCATGAATTTGGTGATTCAGGACATGACACATTTTGAATATGTATGGTCTATAGTGCATGTCTCCTTATATTACAAAATGAATGTAGTGTTTTGATTATCCCTTAGTTTTGATGTATCAAATTGTTTTCCATAAAATACCTATGAAGTTTGTATGTGTTTCTATACGTACAAAACAGATGAAGCATCAGTTACATGATTATTTCTCCAATTACAGTTTTACTTTAGAGTATAACTTGTTAGTATAAACTGAGGCAGTAGATCTTTATGTAAAAATTCTGAATTTAAGAGTTGAATACTTAAAAATGAGAGGTTATACCTTGGTGGAATGTCATAGCAGAATATGTTCTTTTTCAAGAACGTTATTTGAGTGGTCAATGTTGACATCCCCTTGTTATTAAACTATTATTATTAATATTACATTAACAATTTTATATTTATTTTTATGATTAATTATTATGTTTTATTAAAATGCTTGTGTGTCTGCAAAATGTCTGTTCACCTCACCATTACATTTAGTGAGTATAGCTATGCCTAGTATGTTGTAGTTGTGTAAATATATTAACATATCAATTGAGGGAGTATGTTAATGTTAGAACAGGTGTGAGTGGCTTCGTCAGCTCAATCAGATCATCGTGTTGAGTGGAAGTTCTACCCTCTCTTATTTCTGTTTTGTACACTTAAAAACCCAAAATGCTTGCTTTACTAAAGTTTTTCATTTGTTCTCATTGGTGATAGAGACATGTAATCTTATCTAACAAATTGGCTGATACATTTTTTTTTAAGTTTGATAATGAGGTAAATTAAGAACAGGGTGTGAAATATTGGTAATCTCTTCACTAAAATATTGGTAATGACTTTACTTTTCCTATCACTGTCAAACTTCTGACAAAGTTGAACTTACAAAAAATGTGTTCCTTTGGAATAGAATTGAGAACCCAGAAATAAAACCACATATATATGGGCAGATAATTTTTTAAAAAGGATAATTTTTTAATTTTCTCCAAAAACATACAATGGAGAAAAGAAGGTCTTCTTCAGTAAATGGTGCTGGGAAAATGGAAAGCCACGTGAAAAAGAACGAAACTAGACTGCTATCTGTCATCATATACCAAAATTAACTCAAAATGGATCAAAGACCTAAATATAAGACCTGATACAATACATTCTATAGAAGACAGCATAGGTACTAAACTTATGGACCTTGGGTTCAGAGAGGTTTTTATGAGTTTGGCCTCAAAAGCAGGGAAGTACAAGCAAAAATAAGTGAATGGGGCTGTGTCAAACTAAAAAGCTTCTGCACAGCAAAAGAAACCATCAACAAAACAAAGAGCAACCAACTGAATGGGAGAAATTATTTGCAAACAGTGTCTCTGATAAGGGACTGGTATCCAAAATACATAAAGTACTCATACAACTTAACAACAAAAAAATAAGTGTCCAATTAAAAAATGGACCTAAATAGACACTTTTCCCATGAAGACACACAAATGGCCAACGGATATATGAGAAAATGCTCAACTTCACTAGCTATTAGGGAAATGCAAATCAAAACTACAATGAGGTACCACCTCACAACAGTTAGAATGGCAATCATCAACAAGACAAGTAACAACAAATGTTGGAGAGATTGTAGAGAAAAAGGAACCCTCATAAACGGCTGGTAGGAAAATATATTTGTACGGCCACTATGGAAAAGAGAATGGAGTTTCCTCAAATAAGTAAGAATAGAATTACCATATAACCCAGCAATTCTTCTTCTGGATATCTACCAAAAAAAACTGAAAACATTTATCTGTAAAGATATATGTACCCCTATGTTCATTGCAACATTATTACAGTGGCTAAAACATGGAAGCAACCAAAGTGTCCTTTGATAGATGACTGAACAAAGAAGATGTGGTACATATATACAATGGAATACTATTGTGCCATAAGAAAAAAATGTACTACTGCCATTTGCGAACACATGGAAGGATTTTGAGATTCTCATTAAGCAAAATAAAGTAGACGGAAAAAGTTAAAAAAATAGAAAGAAACAACACATAATTTTACTCATGTGGGATATAAAGCTGAAAGCAACAAAGGAACAAACAAGACAAACAAAAACTCATAGACACAAACAACAATAGGGTAGTCACCAGAGGAAAAGGGGAGGATGTAAAAGAAAGTAAAGGGGGTTAAATATATGGTGATAGAAGGAGAACTGTCTCTGGGTGGTGAACACAATGCAATATATAGATGATATGTTATAGAATTGTACACTTGAAACCTATATAATTTTAGTAACCAATGTCACCCAATAAATTTAATCAAAATAAAAATTGCACACACACACACACACACACACACACACAAATGTGTTCCTTAAACCGAGTTATCTTTGGAGTTGACTGAGAACATTCTTATTGTTTTCTGTAAACTGCACTTAAAAATGACTGCACTCCATATTTGAAATCTGTATTTTTTTCTTACATTAACTAATGTAGTTTTTTGACATATTTTGTGTAACAAAGTACCATTGTGAGCTTAATGTTTTTTTTCTTTCCTAAAAGTGCTTAGACACATTTAGTCTTTATCAACATTATGTTTGCTCCAGAAAGACAGGAATTGGAAATAATGCAATTTAGAAAAATTGCAAAATGCTATCATCATCAAAAAATAATACCTATGTTGAAATGTAATCCACTATAGTGGGTCATCTAACACTTATTTTAAACACCTCTTTGGGTAGACAAATATAAGTTGTCTGAATTGTTTTTTTCAGGAAGATATGTCCCTTATCACTTTAGGAAGTAGAATCAATCATTTTACTTATTCCTTGCTTGAATTGAAATCACATGACTTGTGGACGAATTAATAGACATTTTACTTTTTTGTTAAAATGTTATATTACAAAAAGTGTAAAAGAGACTAATTACAGTATCTGGGAGAAGGGAGAGCATGTTGTGGATAGTATTGAACTAATTTTGCTCAGCAGCCACACCATACTAAATAGTTTGTCCCATTTTGTTAACTCACAAATGAACAAAGGAAGACAAATGTATGCAATCTTTCTTGCAAACACAGGCCTACGCAAGCTCTCCATTGTTCCATCTGTGCTTTTCACAGAGTTTCCTACCATCTAATTGTTGTCCTAGACTTCGGGCTTTAAGAACATAAAGCTTTCTACAGCAAAACTGACATTTTGGATAACTTCACTGATTAATCATTCAAGCTAGCTCATCTCAAGGGCTCATGTCTTGAAACAATTATAAACCAGTAATTTTTTTTTTTCCAAAAGGACAGTAATCCTCCTTAGGATAACACAATTATAAACATGCCATTTTTAATAGCCTGTGGTTAAAAAAAAAAAAAAAGTTAAAGCTGACACTGGATTTGTTGATTACTAAATTAAAATATTTTTTTTGATGTTTTAAGTAAATACCATTGTATCCCCATTAACTTTTGTATGAGTTGCTTTAGCACTAAAAGTACATATGTATTCCATTTCACAGAACAAGAGAGAAAAACTTTCTTTTTTTATTCAGTGGCCTTTTCATGCCACTAAAAGTAAAAACCAGAACCATCTTGTTGTAGTGTTCTTGTTTTACACTGCTACCCTCCCCCCAACCCCGGAGTTGTGTGCAAAAGAGAACAGATGCTTTGAATATTTGGAGCACACCTGGCTTTTATGCAAAGAAAACGTGTAATTTGGACTATCAAGTGAAAAACTAATGTCAAATTAATTCAAGACACATCTTAAAAATCACATGAGAAATTCCTTGCTTTCTCTAGCAAATGCTGAAACAGGATTCTTTCAGCCTCCCCTCAAACCCCACATCTATCCTCACTAAGAAATTTCACTTAAAGATAAAAAATGCTTGTACGGATATTTCCTAGGGAAAAAAAAAAACAACACATTATATTTGTTCTTTTGTTTTTCAAGAATTCATCCACTCTTGTAAAATGCAGGTTTTGTGATGTTCTACAGTTTAGCTGACATAGTGTTTTCCAGGAGAGGGCTGTTCTTTACGATAGAACCCCAGGGATTTAAAGAAATGCCCGTATCAGAGTATCTACCCATAATTGGAATATTAACATCAGTCTCTTAAGATTTAAGCAAAAAGATTTATCTTGTCATACCTTTGGCTATTTAGAATACCAAATCTTGAAGTCATGTCTGGGTTTAACCCCTAGCTTTCGGGGTTTGGGCTGGGCTAATTGTTTGACCAGTTATGCTGCTGAGGAATTCTGCTTTGCTTATGTCTGCAGACAAATGCCCGTGTTGCAGATAAATAAATAAACCATATTTATTTCAAATGCTCCTCCACCCCACCTAGGAAGACATGAAAATAGTCAAGATTAGTTTCAAGGTATTTAAGGAGGAGAACATGAACAAATAAGAGCTTATGATGAAATTCTGTGAGTTTAAATGACAGCATTTAAAAATAAATGTTAAAACCTACCCCAAAGTAAAATGGGAATGGAAAAACTTAAGTGTATTTAAAACTTATAAATAGGCATTGTGAGGATCAATATCTTATCTCAACTCCTAGCAAGGTGATGTTAATTGTACATGCTTAATTATGCCAAAATAACAATTTTAGGAATAATATTGTGTATATATATGTATATATATACACACACATTTTATACACAATGTGTATATAAAAATATACCAAACCCTGATATTGGTAGGTCCATCACATAGCACTTCTCAGTGAGTGTCTTTTATAACTACTGAGGCAATCAAAAATATTGTTCTTAATGTCTTTAATGCTAATTTTCTAGATATATAATAAATCATTAGAAAATCTATATTACAACCCTCCCCCAAAGCTAATAATTTTTCCCCTTTTTACTTGAGGCTACATCATTCCATCAAATAACCACAGGGTGAGGTAATCTCCATTGCTAGCACTACAAGGAATACTATAGTATATATAGTATATAGCATAATACTGTATTTATATTGTTTTAATTTTGATTGACTTAGAATGTCTGTTGTACCGCATAAGGAAAGATACTTCAAATGTTCTATATTTTCCAAATACAACAGTTTCAGTGGACTCTTAACACTTCTCTTCCTCCCATGTTTCCCATTAATACTGAATCATTACCACTGCTACCTCCACCACCATGTGTGCCTTTTCCAAGTCTTTCCATTTTAAATGTCTAGTTATTGCAGAAGAACAATCTACCTTATTTTCACGACAAGAGGTTTGACTAAATATTTCACTCTTATTTCTCTCTGCACTCTGAAATTCAGTTTCTGTTCAGGCATTAGGCAGATGTGTACCAATGCTCATCTGGGTTCTGTCTCATGGTTTCTGCGTAAAGATGGGCCTCTGTCCTTGTACTAGGGTGAAGATGGGACCAAGTCCAGGTCCATCCTCATCAGTGGAGACGAAGGGATTGCTGGTTCCTATTGTTAGGTTACCTGGTAGGCTAGCACACCTTCAAAAGCTATTGTTACTTTCTTTAAACACCTACACTGATCTCAAATCTTACAAAAGTATTGCTTCAGTCTGAAGACTTTGGCTTTGTCCTTTAAAAAAATTAGACAGTCAGGTAATTGAGCAGCACTTTGAGAATCCTGTCCAGTATCTACATCAACAAAACCCAATCCAAACAGTAATAATGTTTGTTTTTTTTTTCCTGGGGTCTCTGAAAGACTAGTTTGGTATTAATAAAATTGTTTTATGACTCCTAAACTGTCTCTGATATAAACTGGGGCAACTAATCAGTTCAAGTTAGCACAATATTAAATAAACAAACAGAATATTAAAAAATGTTGTTAATAAATGTAAGAATAAACACAAAAGTTTTTGAGCAATTTCTCATAAATCTTTGAGAACAGTTTCTGATCACATTAGATTTTATGCACAACTATTCTTTATCTTCTCATAATTTTTCTCTTTGAGTTTAAACAATTTATTTCCATTTGTAATTCCAGTTCAGTGGAAATACCAATGGTGATAACTAAATACTTCAAACTTCTAAGATTTTCTTGTTGTTTTTATTAAATGATGGCAAACAAATAGTTTGTATTTTAAAAAATGGTTTTGTATATTGATTGCCTTACCTTTGTTATTGTTCCTTTTTTCTTTCTTAAAACTGTTAATTACATATAAATATACAGAAATATACAGAGAAACAAACATACCTATCTGTCCAGCAAGCAGAATTTAATTGTAATATTTGATGAAATTTGCATCAGATTATTTTTTATAATTATTAAAATATATATATTTTTTATTTTTGAATCTCTCCAGCAATCTGGAATCTGATCTCTTTACTGGATTACTTCTTTTAAAAAAATAATTAAAATTTATTGTGGCGACAATGGTCAACAAAATTACATAGTTTTCAGATTATTGTTAAGAAATGAAATATGAGGTCAAGTCTCTACAAAGTATTCAATTCATCACTTTTATTGGAAGCAATTATTATCTAGAAGGACACACACACACATATATCCTGTCAAATAAAAAAATGCTTTCATAACACATGAATACCTCAAAAATACTACAGATTATTTTTTGGGTTTCTAAGATGTATGTAAATTAGTCATATTGTTTGTATTATTGCCACTTGCTTTGTTCCCTTAATATTAAAATTTCAATATTTATATGATATATGTAGACCAAATTCATTGATTTTTACAAGCTATAATATAGTTCATTGTATATTATCTATGTGCCATTACAAGACTCATAACCCCAGAGACTCTAGTTGCCTAAAAACTGATAAATGGAAAAGGATGAAAACCATTCCTGTTCTCATTGGACCAAGAGTCCTTAACATTTTCAAGTGCAGGTTACCTTATATTTTAAAGACATCTTTTAAAGATGAATTATCATATTATTATGCAATCTGAGTACCTTTTTATATTTATTCTGTTACATTTATTACAATTATTGATATCTTTTGAGTTTTTCTAACATTTCAGTGTTTTCCACTTAATATTTTTTTCTTAGATTATTTTCCATTCCTGTTTTTCTTGAATTCATTGGTTTGGTAGTAATTCTATTTTATTGTTTTAATAGTTAGGATTATACTTTATGCATGCATGAATTAAAACTCCTCTTGCTTATTACTAGCTTATTATTAACATTTCATGGACTTCACATGAAGACAATACATAGACTTAGAATGATATACTATTGGCTTTAAAATTTTAAGTCAACAATTATATTATTTCCCCAACTTAAAGTCATTTTCTCATTTAATTCTATGTATTATTGTTGATGAGGAATCTGATGTATGTATCTATTCTCTCAGGTTAGTTTTGATTTCTTTTCATATTTGGTGTTCTGCAGTTTGTCTGTCATATGTATAGGTGTTAATTCCTTTCCAGTTAGCTTGCTTGGGAATCAATCTGATATTTTGGTGTAACACTCATGTTTTTTTTAATCCTATAAGAAATCACAATCATTGTCTCTTTGTATTTTTCCTTTTTCTCATTATATCTATGACCTCCTTTTGTAAGTTTTTACCAATATATTAAACTTCTATATTGTATCTTTGTCTTCATTTTTAAAAATTATCATCTTTTAATATCCCTAAATTGGATTCTAGTTTACTTCTCTAGATCACTATTCTAGTTCATTGATTATGTCTTTAGAAAGTTCTAATCTGTAGTTTAAGATTTCTATTGATTTATTTTAGAATTTTTATTATTTTTCTAAAACATGCTATTGTATGTATACATACATATATGTATATATATATATTTTTTTTTTCTTTTTTTTAAATTAAAGTTTATTGGGGTGACAATTGTTAAGTTAGGTAGATTTCAGGTATACAATTCTGTATTACCTCATTTATAAATCATATTGTGTGTTCACCACCCAGAGTCAGTTCTCCTTCCATTACCATATATTTGATCCCCTTTACCCTCATCTACCAACCCTTTCCCCCCTTACCCTCTGATAACCACTAAACTATTGTCTGTGTCTATGAGTTTTTGTTTCTCATTTCCTTGTCTTGTTCTTTTGTTGTTTTTGGTTCATATACCATATGCCAGTGAAATCTTATGGTTCTCTACTTTTTCTGTCTAACTTATTTCGCTTAGCATTATAATCTCAAGATCCATCCATGTTGTCACAAATGGTCCTATTTCATCTTTTCTTACCGCTAAATAGTATTCCATTGTGTATATATACCACAACTTCTTTATCCATTCATCTATCTAAGGACATTTTGGTTGTTTCCTTGTCTTGGCAACTGTAAACAAAGCTGCAATGAACATTGGAGCACACTTGTCTTTATGGATAAATGTTTTCAGATTTTTTGGAAAGACACCCAGGAGAAGGATTGCTGGGTCATATGGTAATTCTATTCGTAATTTTTTGAGGAACCTCCACACTGCCTTCCATAATGGCTGCACCAATCTGCATTCCCACCAACAGTGTATGAGAGTTCCTTTTTCTCCATAGCCTCTCTAACACTTGTTACTATTTGTCTTGTTGATGATAACCATTCTAACTGGGGTGAGGTGATATCTTATTGTGGTTTTTATTTGCATTTCTCTGATAATTAGTGATGTTGAGCATTTTTTCATATGTCTATTTGCCGTTTGCATGTCCTTTTTGACTAAATGCCTCTTCAGGTCCTCTGCCCATTTTTCAATTGGGTTGTTTGTTTTTTTGTTGTTGAGTTTCATGAGTTCCTTGTATATTTTGGATATTATTCCCTTATCAGAGGAGCTGTTTGCAAAAATGTTCTCTCATTCAGTTGGTTGCCTCTTTATTTTGACAATGCATTTTATGAATTTGACTCCAAAGGCAAGGGAAGGAAAAGCTAAAATAAATGAATGGGACTATATCAAACTTAAAAGCTTCTGCACAGAAAAATAAATCATTGACAAAGTGTATAATCTTTTTCATCATAGCAAATATTCATTTAACCATTGCCAAATGATTTTTTGTATCTGTTAAGATTATCATGTGGATTTTCTTTGCTAGCTTGTTAATGTGGTATATTATATTGCTTGATTTTCAAATGTTAAACCATGTTTTGTGGGAAAATTCCTCTACCTTGGTATGATGTATTATACTTTTAACATGTTTTTAATTTAGTTTGCTAATATTTAATTAAGAATATTGTGTCTGTTCCTATGGGACATCATGGTCTGTGGGTCTCTTTTATTGTAATGATTTTCTGGTTTTGATACCAGGGTTATACCAGCATTGTAAAATGAATTGAGGAGTTTTTCCTCCCCTTCTGTCCTTTGAAAGGGTTTATGCAAAATTGATATTATTTTTTCCTTATCCTTTTGGTCAAATTTGCTAATGAAACCATCTGAATTTGAAATTTGCTTCATATGAAGATTTTAACTCTCAATATATATTTTAAGTACATATGATTTTACAGATATTTTAAATTTCTTCATGATTAAGCTTCCGTATATCATATCTTAAAAGAATATTCTGTTTTATCTAATTATAAAATGGCATGAAAAGTTTCATAACATTTTCTTATTATTCTTTCTATCTCTATTGGTTTATTAATGACATTTTTCCTAACAGTAATTTGGGTCTCTTCTCTTTTTCTAATCATTGGGAGTAAAATGCTTTCAATTGTCTGAAAGTTGAGATCTATTTCTAAAAAAATCTGCTATAGGTTTCATTTATCTGCACTATTATATTTCTGTTTTCCATTTTATTAATTACTTTTATCCTTATTTCTTTTTTTTATTTTTTTTCAGAGGATCTTAAAAGAACAGGTTTATTGACAATAAATTCATAAATATTCTAAAGAAAATTTCAAGATTTCTTAACTTAAAATGTTTACAATCTGTTCTCACTGGCAAAATATCCCTCAACAAAATAAAGTAACAGGCCACTAAAAATGAATGTCACATTTAAAATTTGCTTCATTTTAACAATTTTGCAAAAATGTTAAAAAATTTTACATCATGTGATTTTTCTCTCCTCTTGGGTAGAGTAAATCTTTTTTTTTTATTTCAACTAGTAGACATGTTCATAAATATATCATCTAGCTGCTGTGAACCTGATGGTCAAGTCAGTCAGTAGTATATTACCCTGCAAACAAACAGAGCCAAATCATTTTGGTATTTTTAGCCATAGCAATTTAAGTAGTCAAAATGCAAAACTTGTGGTTGCCACCCAAATCACCCAAAAGCATATGATAGTGTCAGAAACTATTTGCATCAGTTTTATAAGTTCATCTGTGTACTTCAGGTATCTGAAACTAAAACTTTTATCCTTATTTCCTCTGCACTGCTTACTTTGAGTTTAATTTGCCTTTCACCTCTAGTTTCTTTTAAAAACTGATTAAATTATAGTTGTCACAGATGTGTCACATAGTGATTCACCATTTATATACCTTACATTGTGACCATCACCATAAGTTTGGTAACCAACTGTCACAGTGCAAAATTATTACAGTATTATTGACTGTATTCCCTGTATTGCCCACTGCATCCCTGAGGCTTATTTATTTTATAACTGGAATTTTGTACCTCTTATTCCCCTTCACCTTTTTCCCTACCCACCCATTCCCTCTCCTCTTTGGCATCCATCAATTAGTTCTCTGTATCTGAGTCTGATTTTGTTTTGGTTTTTATTTTTATTTTATTTATTTATTCCACATGTAAATGAAATTGTATGGTATTTGTCCTTTTCTGTCTAACTTATTTCACTTAGACTAATACCCTCTAAGTTCATCTATGTTGTTGCAAATGGCAAAGTTTCAATATTTTTTTATAGTTGAGTGATATTCCTACATTTTCTTTATCAATTCATCCAGCAGTGAACACTAAGGTTGTTCCATATCTAGGCTATTGTAAATAATTCTGCAATGAACATAATGATACATATATCTTTTCAAATTAGAGGGATTTTGTTTGTTTCTTTGTTTTTCAAATACCCAGAAATGGAATTGCTAAGTCACATGGTAGTTCTATTTTTGATTTTTTTCCATAAAGGAAAATACTGTTTTCCATAGTGGCTGCACCAATTTATAATCCCACCAACAGTTCCCGAGGATTTTCTTTATTCCACACCCTCAATAACACTTGTTATTTTTTGACTTTTTGATAGTAGACATTCTGATAGGTGTAAGGTGACATCTCATTGCGGTATTGATTACAAAGTCATTGAAATATATAAATTACCAAATTAGTCAATAAAAATAGATAACTTAAATATCCATATATTTACTAATGAAATTAAATTTTTGATTGAAACTATCTCATCAAGGAAATTCCAATCCCACATAGATAAATGGCAAATAAGTACATGAAAAGATGGTCAACATCATTAGTAATTAGAGAAATGCAAATTCAAACCACAATAAGATTTCACTATACACTCAATGACATAGATAAAATTAAAATGGCTGACCATGCAAAATGCTGGGGAACATATGGAACAAACTGAACTGTCATATACTGTTGGTTGTTCTGTGAAAAAGTGGTACAATCACTTTGAAAAATAGTTTCACAGTTTCTTACAAAGTTAAACATGTATCTACTATATGACACAGACATTCTACTAGGTATGTACCCAAGATAAAAAGAAATATATATGCATAGAAAAACTTGTACATGAATAGCCATTGGAGTTTTATATGTAATATACATAAGTTGGAAACAATTTAAATGTCCCTCATCAGGTGAACGGATAACAAGCTATAGTAAATCTACAGTACCCATACAATGGACTACTATTCAGCAATTAAAAATAATTCCTAATTGATACACAATGACATGGGTGAATCTTAAAATATTTATTCTGAGTGAACAACTCCAGACAAAAGAAAGTACATACTATATAGTTACATTTATATAAAACTCCAGAAAATGCAAACTACAGTATTTTAGTGAAAGAAGCTGATCAGTAGTCGCCTGGGACTGAAGGAATGGATGGAGTTTGGAAGGGATCACAAAGGGCATGAAGAAACTCTTGTTGGTAATGTATGAGTTTGTTATTTTGATCATGATGGTTTTCGTGTGTGTATACATATGGCAAAACTTATTGAACTGTATATTTCAAATATATGTTATTTTACTTTTCTGCCATCTGTACCTCAGTGAAACTCTTAAAACAAAAGAAAGACAAA
Organism: Rhinolophus hipposideros; assembly: GCF_964194185.1. Lineage (NCBI taxonomy): Eukaryota > Metazoa > Chordata > Mammalia > Chiroptera > Rhinolophidae > Rhinolophus > Rhinolophus hipposideros. Next base: position 25,561,879 of record NC_138057.1, read on the forward strand.
TTTTAAGCTTATTACAAAGAAATGGATTTGTACACATAAGTTTGTTTTGATTATACATAGGCATTTTTTTCTTCATCTTTACGACAAGGGAAAAAATAGTGGTCTGACTTGCATATGTAGGTTGTTGTAAAGATCAAATGGCATAATATATAAAAATTCTTTGAAAATGTGAAGTGCTTGGAACCATAAGTTATTATTATAAAGAATCTGGTTAAATTTGAGCATTACAATTCATGATGGCCTGCACTAAAATTGTGTGCGTATGTATTGGGAGCAGGGGTTAGAATTTTTTTAACTCTTTTTTTTTTTTTAATTTACCACTTCCTGGTCTTTTAAGTTCTTGTAAACTATGGTGTTTCACACTCCCTTTCTCCCCAGCTCTTTTCAGCCCACTCGCAGGAATCCTAGCTATGTTTCACAGAAGGTTCTGATCTTTCTTTGCAGGTGCTTTGCAAAGGGAAATGAAAAAGATAATTAAATTGGGGGGAGCCTAGCAGTTTGTATTTTTCTTTGGTACATGGGTTAAGGAGATGAGAGAAGCATGATTGGATTGGCAGGCAGGTAATAAATACTTCAAAGGGTGGCAGCATGAATGAGGTGGCATGAGATGGTGTGGCCTTCTGGTAGATGTGCTGTAGCATCAGAGGATCCCAAAAGCTGATTTTTAACCAGCTCTGGCCTATTTTTCTGGCCTCAGCTTTTCCTTCAGTTTCCATGAAAGGGAATGAACAGCTCCAAATTCCCAAATTGGTATTGTGTAAGGACTCAAAGATCAGTATTTACATTATTGGAGCTGGGAAGGATGGCTGCAAGAGGAATGAACTAACATTTTTTTCTGGTTCTTATTATGGTCTGCTTACAATAAGTATTTTCCCCTCTATTTGGAATTGAGTTCCAATACTGGCTCGAAAAAAATAAACAAAAAAAATGTTAGTTTACTTCCCTCAGGAGCTCTACATTTTCAGCTTCTCTAAAGTAAAAATATGAAGTCGGGCAATTAAGTTTGTGAACTCATCCTAGAAAAAGTGCTGCATACCTCATTGCTGAATATCACTATGGTCACCTTAGAAGTACTCCCCTTGGGAAGTTATGCACCGATGCCAGCCCCTAGTCCACCCTTCAAAGCAATTTTGGAACTCTTTTTTCTGGAATGGCCCTCAGAGCTGTTGTATTACCCTTGATGTCCTGAATGTCATCACAATGTCTTCCTTTAAATATTTCCTTTATCTTCGGGTAAAGAAAGAATTCATTGGGGGCCAGATCAGGTGAATAGGAAGTATGTTCCAATACAGTTATTTGTGTTTTTTTTTCAATTCTATTGGAGAATATTGGGGAACATTAATATGAGTAATGTCAGTGGGTCTAAATATCATCAGGAGAATATTGGAAATAAGTAATCTAAAGCAACTAGATGAGCATGGGGGAATCGTCATTATCAGATGCCCGTCCCTTCCAAAGCAGCCGAGCAATGTTTCTCGCCAGAGTTGGAGTTGGTAGAGTTTTAATCTACATATCTACAGTAGTCTGCTTATCCTTAGAATTAAAAATGAGAACTGTTATCCTTTTCTAATCTATAGGCTTAACGAATAATGTAAGGTTTACCTTGAAGACAGTTCATAGCTGAAAATGAAAGTGTGTATGTATTTCTTATTCTAAGGTTAAATAAATACCCTCCTCGGTAGATAAACCACCTTCAGGTTTGGGGAGAGGTGGCATTCCTGCAGAATTTGTTTGGCAAATTTCTTGCCCTCTGCCTTTTCACTAATATTAATAGAATGAGGGCTGAAGGATGGGGGTAGATATAGTAGAGGAGAGATGAGTTCATAGAGGCAGAAACCATTTCTTTTTACTCCCTTCATCCTTCAATTTGTAGGTCTAGAATGGGAATACATTTAATGTGCTCACTTCAAATTGCAGTGTGCCTCAAGATAAGACCTCATGAAATTGGGTATGTCTGCATCCTATTTCCTGTCTGATTGTTTGCTGAATCACATCAGTGCTGTCTGAACATGGAGGAAGAACTTAGAAAGAGGGTAGAGCAGCATAGCAATCTGGGAAAGGGCAACCATTGTTCACCAGAGTTGTTCACCATTGTTCACTATTGTTTTCCAAAGAGCCAAATCTGTGTGTTGTGTGGGCTCAGGTAAGGTAAAAGAAAAAAGGAGCTGAAGACAGGACTGATTGTCCTCTCTCATCCCCCGTCCCTACTAGAGACTAGCACGAAAGACAGATCAACAACGTGAGGATGTACAATAAGCCTGGCATTGGTTAAAGGAAGCAGCCACATTTCTCCTGTGGTATCGCTGATATTTAGCCTGTGATTTGGGTCTGCTGGGTCCCCAGTGACCAGAAAACGGGCCCTAAAATAGAGCAGAGGGATAACCACCATAACAGTAGGAGGTCAGACTCACGTAATCCCTAGCATTTGGAGTGAGCAGGACCACAACCACAAAAGTACTACAGCTTTCCACAGCTACACACAGACCTGTATGCAGATCTTTGAAGCAGATCTTTCCACACCAGCAGATTCTATGGTAATAACCAAGAGGTAGAAATAAAGGAATGACTTTCTCTTTTGCTAATAACCTTATAAGCATCACTTTTGCTGAGACATGGAGGCTTTGCTAATTCAGAGAGGACTAAGACGTGAAGAAGGAAATAAATGTAAAAGATATCAAAACTGCCCAGAAAAGTTATGATTACCTCTTTATTGCCTTCAGTATGAGCTTTAAACTCATGTGTCACCTCAAATATGAACTCACATATGAACTTCAAAGATAATTTGCAAAGTCCTTCACTATCTATTTACCCCTTTATCTCCCTTTCTTGTAGTATTTTCCATAACCCTCTAGCCTCTAGCTCAGTGGCATGAAAACCATGTCCCAACGAATGCTAGGCTTCTACAAAACACTTTCAGGGACTATTGAGTGTGTGTGCTCCCTGTGTGGTGTGGTGTGTGTGTGTATCTTCATGTGTTGTGAATTTGTGTTGTGTTGAAGGGTGCAGGGGCAATCGTCAGAACCTTACTTTAGCACTCTGTTCAGAGTAATTACATATGCAGGGAAGGGGGCAATCATTTATACTGGGTTTCCATATGAGCATTCCTTTAAAGAAAGAGTCCCACAGCTTAAAAAATAATCAAATAAAACAAAATAACAACTATCTATAAGACTATTACTCTGCCATAATGATCCAGTAATAGTTTCTTGGACATACCATGCATTTTCTTTCCATAGGTCCTTTTACTTTCTAATAGTCTCATCCTGGGAGATTCCCATACTTTGCTCCCACATCACCTAGTCACCTAAGTTATTCTCACTGATTTTTCAGCTATTTGTCCAGACTCATATTTTTCAGAAAGACTTTATGGAGTTTCCAAGATTAACTGTCTTTGTGTTTGTTACTTTTTAAAAACCACCCATCATGATTGATTATAAGTGTTTATCTATTTGTGTCCCTCACTGGATGGTAAGCCTCCTGAAGACAGGAACTGTGCTGGTTTCATCATACTATTGAAAGGTCCAAAAGGGATATCCCTCCATGTACGTAACTTAAGATAAATAAACTCCAAACAGAAAAGTTCAGTTTGCAGGGAGGAAATTCTTTTACTCCATCAACACTCCCAGAAATCCAAACTCAAATTTGACAGTGCTTTGAAGAAATAAGCAAAAACTCTTTTTGCTACAAAAACAGCCCTTATCTTTTGCTTTTCCTTTTCCAGAAAGTTATTTTTTTCGTTCTTTATGATTAACTTCCCACTTCTGTAGGCTTTTCTCTAATTCACATTAGAGTCTTCAGAGTCACTGGGTGCCTACTTGGAAATATTCTTTGCTAAAGAAGATCTTTAATTATTGATTTAGGACATTCAATTGCTTGATGGAAAATACCTCAAAGCCCTATAAATAAAGAATGCTTGTTTGTTTACCTAATTAATTGTATTCATATCTCTTTGGCCAAAAAATATACTTTTCAATATGTTTAATAAAATATCATATGCTTCACCTTCGTTTGAAAACCTACTTAAATATTTTTCTTACAGATTTTTGGCAAATATACAAGCAAGACCAATGAGCAGACTAGGATAATGTGATTCCAGTGACAACAGAGTAAAACTAAACTAGGATTGCTGCAGAGGGTTTTGTTTATGAATAGAATTCCATTTACACTGCGACATGAAATTATAAGTGATTAAAATTCATGCATACTTGAATTGAAATGAACATTTGTGAGGCAAAGTAAAAGAGTGCCAGGTGACCTTTTATATATTCTTGGAAAGAAAAGAAAGAAAAAAGGTAGAATAATTATAAAAAGCTCTAGTTAGTGAAAATGATTTTGGATTCTTTTTAAGTATTGAAAATTTACATTTCCAGGTATCTTATTAGAATAACCCAATTCATTAAAATAATCCATTTGCAGTTTTTAAAGACAGCATTAAGCAGAGGTCTTGGTGTATTGTTTTTATGTCTTGTATTAGGGCATTTCAATTCGCAGAGCCTGATAAATCAAAACACCTTCAACTGTGCAACAATCATCAGGCATAACCTCACTCACAATCCTAGTTCACTCCCAGAGGTACATGACCTTGTAGCCTTTTTTATTATGTCTCTGATCCCTGTTTCTGTTCACTGACAAATGGAGGTGAAAATCTCTACTTCAGATGTTCCTATGAGTTTTGAAAGCAGTTATGCATGCAATACACTGAACACAGAGCCTGACACATAACATATGCTCAATGGATATTGACATTTCTCAAATTGATGTAGCAATTCAAGGCAGTGAATTCCCTGGGTGTTGTTTTCATGTTGGGAGAGTTTATGAGTTGTGGCTGTGAAGGAGCAGTCTCAGTTGAGTGGGAAGAGGAGAAAGAACTGTGCAAATAGTTATTTGTATACATAGGATACTCACATTTCATAACTCGGAGAGTGACTGAGCACTGCAAATGAGCAAGAGTACCCATAAATAGAGATTTCTAGTTGACAAGCTGCTGATAAAACAGCTTTTACTCTAATATGAGAAGCAAGTTAAGCAAACATATGATTGAAGCTACAGTGTGAAAAAGAATGTGAAGAGTATGCTTGTGAAGGGGAGAGTGCTGTAAGTTTGATTTCAGTAGCCTTCATTGATCTACATATACAGAATATATGTGTATACTGTATGTGCATACGTACAATACATGCATATATACAATACATACATATGTACAAGCTATACATAATATCCTATCTATGTATGTATGTACAGTGCGTGTGTGTGTGTGTGTTTGTGTGCACAGTTGACCCTTGAATAACATGGGGGTTTAGGTGTGCCGACCCCACACACAGTTGAAAATCTGTATATCACTTTTGACTTTCCAGAAACTTAACTACTAATAGCGTACTGTAGACTGGAAGCCTTACCAATAATATAAACAGTCAATTGATACATATTTTGTATATGTCTATATATATACATATATATACACATACACACATATATTTACATATATATACTGTATTCGTACAACAAAGTAAGCTAGAATAAACAAAATGTTTTTAAGAAAATCAGAAGGAAGAGAAAATATATTTTCAATACTGTATGTATTTGTTCTAAAATTTTCTCATATAAGTGGACACACACAGCTCAAACCTATGTTGTTCAAGGGTCAATCGTGTGTGTGTGTGTATATTACATATATATGTGTGTGTATATGTATATATGTATATATATGTATACATATATATACATATATGTATACATATATGTATATATATGTATACATATATATATATATATACATATACACCCTCCTTTTTAAAATTACTCCTTATCTTAAGCATCCCAGGACACAAAAATGAAGTACTCCTTTTCTTTCACAAAATTTTAACATTTTCTTTTAAGTTATCTTTTATTTTTCTTTTTGTATCCTTAATATCTCTTCTTGGATTTAGCCTTAAATTCCTGATACATCTGGACATCTCTCTGCTCTCTACATTTGAATTAAGTCTCATCTCTCATTATTCCTCCTCAGAAGGTACCTGGGTATTCCTCTCCACAAATTTTTTTCATGTGGCTGTTTCTCTCTTCCTTCATCTGTTTGTTTCTAACTCTGTATGTGTGCCTGCATCTTCAAATACACTTCAAAATATTTTTTTCTTAATTTTTTCATTAATATTTATTAGGGTGACCGTGGTCAAAAAAACTACAGTTTCCACGTATACAATTCTATAATACATCATCAATATATTTCATTGTGTATTCACCACCCAGAGTCAGTTCTCCTCCCATCACCATATATTTGACCCCCTTTACCGTCTTCTATTATCTCCCCTCTCCTCTTATCCTGTGGTAACCACTAAACTGTTATCTGTGTCTCTTCTTTATTTGTTTATCTTGTGCCTTTGTTGCCTTCAGTTTTGTATCCCACATATGAGTGAAGTCATATGGTTCTCGACTTTTTCTGTCTGACTCATTTCATTTAGCATAATAATCTCAAGAGCCATCCATGTTGTCGCAAATGGAACTATCTCATCTTTTCTTATGGCAGAACAGTATTCCATTGTGTGTGTGTGTGTGTGTGTGTGTGTGTGTACACACACACACACACACACACCACATTTTCTTTATCCATTCATCTATCAATCATGGACTCTTTGTATCCATGTCTTAGCCACCGTAATAATGCTGCAATGAACATCAGAGTACATATATCTTTACGAATAAATGTTTTCATTTTGGGTAGATAACCCACGAGAGGGATTGCTGGATCATATGGTGATTCTATTCTGTTTTTTGAGGAACTTCCATACAGTTTTCCATAGTTAGCAGCTGTACCAATATACTTTCTTACCAACAGTGTATGAGGTTTCCTTTTTCTCCATAGCTTTTCCAACACTTGTTATTTGTCTTGTTGATGATAGAGCCATTCTAACAGGTGTGAGGTGATATCTCATAGACTGCTATCTGTCACCATGTATCAAAATTCACTCAAACTGGATCAAAGATCTAAACACAAGAAACAAAACAATAAACTGCATAGAAGAAAGCATAGGTACTAAACTTATAGACCTTGGGTTCAAAGAAGATTTTACAAATTTGACCTCAAAGGCAAGGAAGTAAAAGCTGAAATAAATGAATGGGACTATATCAAACTAAAGAGCTTCTGCACAGCAAAAGAAACCATCAACAAAACAAAGAGGCAAGCAATCAAATGGGGGAAGATATTTTCAAACAACACCACTGATAAGGGGCTAATATCCAAAATATATAAGGAACTCATACAACTCAACAATAACAAAACAACAACCCAATTAAAAGATGGGTGGAGTACATGAACAGAAACTTCTCCCAATAATACATACAGCAGGCCAACAGATACACGGAAAAATATTCAACTTCACTAGTTATTAGGGAAATGCACTTCCAAATATTTCCATCCTTCAACCTGGCTTTTAGTTCATGTTCCCTGAAAAAGTTCCCGGGTCAGCTCAAATAGAAGCAAATTCTTGTTTGTGAAATCACACAATACTATCTGTTCTTTAGTTTTTAAGTACACATGAACTTTGTGGAGTGTCAGAGAGAATATAGGAGTTAGACATGAATTCAAATACCCACATAACTCTACCAATTATTTCTTCTGGGGAAGTTTTCCAAAGCGTCTGGTACCTCAGTTTTTTCATTGGCAAATTTATGATAATAAGTCTCATTTTAGGATGTTTTAGGATTTCATCACATAATACATTTAGATGTGTGGATTAAGGTACTTTATGTATAATCAATACACAAATATGCACTTTGAATGCACACATATATTTATATATCATTTAATGTAATTATGTCACTATCCATAAATATATAAAGCGCTCGATGCAGTTCCTATCATAAGAAAAATTTAATATATAGGTACTGTCATTCTTTTCATAATTATTACTATCATTACATAAAGTAATACATGTAAATATGCCTGTCATAATGTATCCATGTGTTATATTGAAACCTTCTACCCATGTTGGTAGTCACTTTCCTTCTTCATATGCCCTTTTTTTAAAAAAAATCAGTTGCTTCCCTGGATTCCTGTCATCTAACTTCAGCCTTTTCATTGCTCATTAGCAATTGTGTCAGAAGATTAGATGACAAAAAGATAGTGGGCAAACTTAGTCAGCCAGTGTTGGTAATTATTATCAGCTTCTAAAAATGTTTTGTGAGAAAGGTATCCCCTCTAACAAGGAAAGGAGCTTAGATCTAGAAAATGTGGGTGAGTTTATTTTCTCTATGAAACTCCTTTTCACAGAGGGTAAAAATTAGAATGGGCTTAGAATATTTGGAATTCTGCTTTGTCTAGCATAATTATGATATTAAATCTGATTTCTAGCTAGACATTCAATTTTTTTTAAATTTTTTGACATCATATTCACCTGATTTCAGATGGAGATGCAAGTTGAACATTTCAGTCTCAAAAGAAACCAGCTTAAGACAAGGCTCCCGTAAATGTGTGTGGAGATTAAACCACATATACTAGAAAAAAACTCTCCAAGTTACTTTCATTTTCAGAGTTTGCATTTTGAGAACAGTGAACAGCAAGGTAGCTTTTTAGGAAGAGACAATTACAGTTTTCCTTGCTTTGCCCATTCAGTCTCTGAGGGGAATGCAGAAATTAGGTTTTCTTCTGCCTTATAACTTTTAGATGGTAGAAAACTTGCCAACCTGTCTTTATTTTGCTGCATTAAGTCTCCCAAATGCTCCCTTGCCCCTGATGATATTAAGTATTAAGAACTTTCTGAGTTTTTAAACATCTTTCTCAGTAACCACGAAGCTTCTGGGAAGTTCTTAAATATTGTTTGTAGTCTCTGTTATAAGAGCCACTAAGGACAGAGAAATGATGGATATGATAATTTAGGTGGTACAGAAGTGACATCCACAGACCTAATGACTTACACGATACTATCATACCTTTATTTCATTACCTAGACAATGAATATTAATTTTCAACCAGTGCAAAACTGTTGTGATTTATTTTACCCTTGTTCATTAAAATCCAGGATGGGTGGGAATACCTGATTGCTGTGTTTCATCATTTTGAAACTATAAATGTATGTGAAACTAGGACAAACAGAAATCCTGAGTAAATATAAATGCAAGGACACATAGGATCTTCAAGGGAGCATCACCACCACCTAGCGAGATTGAGATTATAGAGGACAATTTTGCCTTCTGGTTTTACCTAAAGTTACTGGATTTGAATTAAGTTAAAGGGTCATAGTACAAGTAAAATAAATAATATATGAACATGTTTACTTTTTCTCTATGTGCAAGAAGCTGTTATAATGTGCTAATTACAATATTGGAAGCAAATTCCTTCACTGCATCTTTTCTACGATCTGGATAGTGTTAATATATATATATTTTTTAATTTATTGGGGTGACAATTGTTAATGAAATTACAAAATTTCAGGTGTACAATTCTGTATTACATCATCTATAAATCCCATTGTGTGTTCACCACCCAGAGTCAGTTCTCCTTCCATCACTATATATTTGATCCCCCTTATCCTCATCTCCCTCCCCCCAACAAAAGTCTCTTTATGATGGGAAATTCAGAAAATACAAAAAAATCAGAAATTAAATAGAAATTATCTGTAAGAAATAACCACTACTATAATTTAGCATGTGTAGCTATATTTTTCTCTTTTTATATATTTTGGTATATTTTTATAATGTGTAATTTTTTAATTTTAAGAAACTATTTCTATGTATATGCATTCTATAGTATTTTAAAAGAGCTATACATTTTAAAAATGTGTATATCTTTATATTTACTTAATCAGTTCTTATTGTATTTATTTAATCGATCCTTATTTGTGCATAATGTTTGGTTTCTCACTTGGGACAATCACAAATAATGCTTTGACTATTTTCCACATACACAAATAATCTGGGATATATTTTGTTGCATTATTACATAAAACTCCATGCATATGAATTATCTGGGACACTAAAAGTGGAATGAAAAAATGACAGGGAGATGGATGGCTTATAGACTTCAACACATATTTTCAAATTTCCATCTAGAAAATTTGTTCAGCCATTTCTTTCACCGGTAATGGTTGTATGAGAGTCCACATTAGCATATTGAAAGTGTACTGCAGAAAAATCAGTGAATAAAAAAACATAGTAAAAAATAAATAAATAAATAAATAAATAAATAAATAAATAAATAAAAACATAGTAAATAACAAATGTAAGACAAGAATTGATTTTAAAAGATTTTAGAATGAAGAGAAAAACTAAAATTTTGGAAATACAACCTTCAAGCTTGAAATTGAGGGAAGGGTGAAATGTATTAGAGGGTATTTCTATTTGTTTTTCTACTACAGGGTTGGAACTTGGGTGACAGCACACCTATTTCTCTGATTAGGGCCAGGCCCAATACTCTTGAGAAGACAAACCAATCAGCCTCATTCTCCCTTTCCATGAGAAGAGCAGTTATTCCTCGTTTTACGACAGACGGACGGTTCAAGCATCATACATATGTGTCTGCAAATTACAGTGAGAGTCCAGCAAAGCCTTAAGGGGATCCGTACTAAAGATGGAGATTTTTAATGAGCTGGGAAAATGAAAGACCACATAATTCCATCAAAAGTTTTTCCTACAAGTTCTACTTATAAATGGGAATTGGTGTAAGAAAGATAACTATACACTCAATTTCTCATCACATACTTTTTATGCGCAAGTGTTTATAGGTGGCATGCAAGCCTGTCATATGTACATTTTAGAATCCAAGATCATTAAGTCTGAATTGTTCATAAGTATATATTAATTAAATTTTCATACAGGAGAAACAGCCTTTGAAAGGGACAGAAAGTAGATATTGCTAATGGTTTTGATGTAAAGATATGCCAATTATTACAAATGTTTCTGTTTTTCTTTAGGTAGTAAGTCATAATGGACTTTGACAATCTGCATATGCAAATTCAATGAACAGGTTTTTTTAATTGAGTGTGTCTAAGTTGATTATACAGCTAACTGGATAGTTACATTGTAGAGTAGGGGGAATGTTGGAGGGTAAAATTTAATGTAGCATAGCAATGAGAAAGGACTTTAAGAATGAAAATTACCCTTAGCAATATGCCGCTGTTTTACAATGGTCACTTACTAAAAGGAGAAAATATGTTCAAGTTGTTAATACCATTTCCATATTCCACTTTTGAGCCCCCATTAGGTACTACTCATTGAGATTTTTCTTCATGTGCTCATTTACAAAGGAATAATGGCTGTAACATCAGCAGGATTAACAGAGATGGCAATCCAGACCTCTTACAAAGAGATTAATTTACCTCTGTTAGTTACAGATATTTCTTTTATGTGCTCTACTCTGGCAATGCTTTTCCAGTATTTATTAAAATGTGCTGAACAAAACTTCAATTGAGATTTATTATATATATATATAATATATTGAGATTATATATATATATATATATATATATATATATATATATATATATAATGACATACATATTAAATAAGTGTTATATGCCAGACATGTTTCTGGGTGCTACACATGCATTATCTCTGTATTTTTAATCTCATGGTTAAAAATATTATTACATCTAACATTTACATCATGCTAACTATGTAACAGGCATTCATACAAGAACTTTACATATGTCTCATTTGATCTTAAAAACCCTATGAGGTAAAACACTATTATTATCCTTATTGTCTATGAAGAAACTGAGTTGCAGATAGCCCTAATATCACACACCAAGAAAGTGGTGTGCCCAGGATTCATTCTCGGACAGTCTGACCTTACCCAACCCTTACAGATATAGCTTTGTTAATTAAAAATAAATGAAATAAAATGCATTTCTTTGTCTGCAAAAACTAAGATTAACTTTTGGGCAAAATTTCTATAATTATAAAGAATCTTATGATAGCATATTGAGCTCTGATTCTAGCCTTGCTATAATTTTATTTTACTATCTTAATTTCCCTTTGCCACATTTTTTCAATTTTTAAAAATTATCTACTATATTCTTTGAGTACTATATATGTTTTCAAATGTTCGTTGATTAATTCATTTTGGGAGAAGGTAGCATAAACAAATTTAGAAAATGATTATATTGATTACTCCCAACAGTTTTACTGCCCTATTAGGTAGGCATTTTAAAGCTGTGAACCCTGCCATTGAAAGATGAGAAATGATTTGATCACTGTCACACAGCTTTAAATTGCATAATTGGACTATGATTCCTAAAACCCCTTTCCTTTCATTCAACATTAATTCAAAAGATAGTCACTGATCAAAAGCTTTAATTCTTTTTCACTATTCTATGCTGCTCCTTATTAACTAAAGCAAGTTCGTAATGCTGGTGTCACTCAGGTCTTCGTACTAAATGTGCATTAATGAGAGCTTAGCAGATGGGTTGATGCCAATCTCTGAGGTTAGCTGTGGTGGAAGTAACAGGAGCCTTTGTTATACACATGCTCCACAAGCCTGTGTGTGTGGAGCACTGATCTCAAGAAAGCATGGGTGAAAGTCATGTCCAACCCATGAAATACAGAGATTTACCGTCCTTTATGGTAGATATGAGCCACACATGTCTGTTGAGGACTTGAAATGTGGCTAGTCCTAATTGAAATGTGCTGCATTTGTAAATTAAATACTAGGTTTTGAAGACACAGTCAGAAAAAAAGGATGAAAATATATCATAATTTTTATATTGACTAAAAGTTGAAGTGATATTTTGGTTGCATCAAATGTAACATTAAAATTAATTTTAATGATAAATTAATTACAATTTAAATTCACCTGTTTATTTTACCTTTTTAAATGTACTTACTAGAATTGTTACTATCACCATCTATGGCATAAAATAGCTTATTTTACCTTTCATTTCCTTTTTCTCTCTAACATTTGACTATTAAACAAAAGAGATAATGCAATATAGTAATTACCTGAAAAAAACATTTTTCAATATTACGATGAGTTTATATTAGAATCTCTTAGAATTACATTTTTTTATTAGTGATTAGTTGGAGCTTTTAATATAATTTAGATATTAATTCATTAATTCAAATATTTCTGTCAATCATAAAACAGTTTCTAACTCTTTAGAACATCAGAAGTCTCACAACTTATAGTTCTGTTAAGAAAGATATTCATTTTTTTCTGTTGTCAAATTTGTCATTCTCTTTCTCTGTGGCTTCATGGGCATATGTGATTTAGGAAACACTCTCCATATATCAAAATTACAATTTTCTTCTTCTGTATAAGTTTGTTTTGTTTGACATTTAGCTTGTAATCACCTAGAATTTAACTTTGCATATTTTGCAAAGTAAGTCTCTCACCTATTTTTAAAATTCTTATTCCTATATGGTTAACAAATTATTCTCGTGTTATAAATAGAGAAGCCTATCTTTCCTATTTTTATTTTAAATGTGACCTTTATCATATACTAAATATCTATATATCCACTGGTCTATTTTTAACTTATTAATTATTTTGAATTTATTATTTCAATGGACTGAATATTTGTGTTGCACCCCCCCACCCCTGCCCAAATCCATATGTTGAAACTCTAATCCTAATGTGATGGTGTTTGGAGGTGGGGTCTATGGGAGGTAATTAGGTAACGAGAGTGGAACCCTCTTGAATGGGATTAATGCACTTAAAAGAGGTCAGAGAGCTACTGTATTTCCCCGAAAATAAGACCTAGCCAAACAATCAGCTCTAATGTGTCTTTTGGAGCAAAAATTAATATAAGACCCAGTCTTATTTTACTATAATATAAGATTGGGTCTTTAATATAATAATATAATGTAATGTAATGTAATGTTATGTTTGTTATGTTATGTTGTTATGTTATGTTGTTATGTTATGTTATGTTATGTTGTTATGTTATGTTATGTTATGTTATGTTATGTTATGTTATGTTATAATATAATACCGGTGTTATATTAATTTTTGCTCCAAAATACGCATCAGAGCTGATTGTCATCCTAGGTTATTTTCGGGGAAACCCGGTAGCTAGCCTTCCTTCTGTCGTGTAAGGATATAACTGGAGGATGGCAGTCTAACTCTGAAGAGGGTCCTCACTAGTAGGACATCACTAGACTGAACTATGCTGATACCCTGATCACAGAGCTCCAGAATTGTGAGAAATAAATATTTTGTTGTTTAAACCAACCGAGTCTATGGTAATTTGTTATGTCAGCTCAAACTAAAACATTTATTCCTAGGCCATATGTTACTGTTTTAATTTCTCTTGACTTACATATTTTATCTCTGGTGTGATTAATCATCCCTCATTATTCTTCTTTTAATATATATGCTTCCCCCCTTCTTTTTTCTCTCTTCCAGAAGAACTTTGAAATCTGGAGGTTGAGAAGTATGAACTGTGTTATCCACTTTTATCTTAATTACCTTTGATTAATTGAGAGAACTGTCATTTTAAAAATATTGAGTCTTCCCCATATAGAATGAGTTATAGTTCCCCATTTTTTTCTCAACTGGATTTTTTAAATTAAATGTCCCTATTTATTTTAATTCCTGTAAAGCTTAAATTGCTATTGTAATTTTCCATCATTTTTAGTTGGGTGTTACTGTGATTTAGGAAGCTATTGATTTTTACATGTTTATCTTGTATTTATCCTTCCTGGTATATTTTATTTTTTTCTTCCTTATCTTATTGGATAGGACATTTATCATAACGCTGTAAAGTTGTGATATTGGTGGTCATCTTTGAGTTGTTTCTGACATTTGAATGTTTTTACCATTAAGGATGATTCTTTTGGCTTTCTAGTACCAGTGTTACTAAATCAAGGAAGTTTCAATCTTTTTCTATACTCTTATGTTCTGATAGTATGTAGCAGTAAAGAAAACTCATTCTGAAATGGAGATTAGAAATTTTTAGTTTATTTCATTGGTTAGGAAGAAAATTGTTTGTTTGTTTGTTTGTTTGTTTATAGTGAATATACCTAATCCCCTACATCTTCTATCATCAAACTCAAAGTGGTCCTTCAAGATTCATCACAAAGAAGCCTTTTCAACACTCCCACACTGGGGCCTGTTTCATTCTACTAGGCTCCTGTCAAATCATCTTGTATATAATTTTTACATATAATTACCACAAGTTGCAAATCTATTAGGAGACATGTGTCTAAATAGTTATATATCTAATAATTACACATATGTAATTAAAGCTGGATATATAACTGTTTGTGTTAAATTACCTTGCTTAGCACCACTTATTGCCCCCCAAAAGTAAAGAGTGAGTGGTGTAAATCATGCCATATAAATCTAAGAAGAGTTTCTTGGAAAACTCAACATTCTTGAACACTCTGTAGCTTCGTTGTGTTTTTGCAGGCTCCTTGAGTATTGTTATTCTATACATCTATCCTTTTTCCTTAAAGCAAAAAATCTTTGTTTAAACAAACATTTGTAAGCTCTATTATTAAGTGAATCTAATTGTTCTTGGCATTTGCCTCTCTTCTACACAATATAGAGAATATACATTTTTGTGACTACCATTTTCAAAGCCTGTGTACAATCATGTATTATGTACCTTTGTATATTTAGCAACCAATACAGTCACATGTGAAGTATTAAGTAAAGAATTTGTAATTCTTTTTTTGTTAAATTAAAGTTTATTGGGGTGACATTTGTTAGTAAAGCTACAAAGATTTCAGGTGTACAATTCTGTAATTTAGCATCTATATATCACATTGTGTGTTCACCACCCAGAGTCAGTTCTCTTTCCATCACCATGTATTGGATCCCCTTTACCTCATCTACCACCCTCTCCACCTTACACTGGTAACCACTAAACTATTGTCTGTGTCTATGAGTCTTTGTTTCTTTATTTGTTTGTCTTGTCCTTTTGTTGCTTTCAGTTTTATATACCACGTATCAGTGAAA
Organism: Rhinolophus hipposideros; assembly: GCF_964194185.1. Classification (NCBI taxonomy): domain Eukaryota; kingdom Metazoa; phylum Chordata; class Mammalia; order Chiroptera; family Rhinolophidae; genus Rhinolophus; species Rhinolophus hipposideros. The sequence goes on from NC_138057.1 coordinate 25,577,771, forward strand.
TCATATGGTTCTCGATTTTTTTCTGTCTGATTTATTTCACTCAGCATAATAATCTCAAGATCCATCCATGTTGTCACAAATGGTACTATTTCATCTTTTCTTATGGAAGAATAGTACTCCATTGTGCATACATCCCACAACTTCTTTATCCAGTCATCTATCAAAAGACAATTTGGCTGTTTCTATGTCTTGGCCACCATAAATAAAACTGCAATGAACATTGGAGCACATATATCTTTACGGATAAATATTTTCAGAGTTTTGTTGTAAATACCCAGGAGAGGGACTGCTGGGTCATATGGTTATTCTATTGTTAATTTTTAGGAACCTCCACACTGCCTTGCATTGCTGCAGCACCAATCTGCGTTCCCACCAACAGTGTATGAGGGTTCCTTTTTCTCAACAGCCTCTCCAACATTTGTTATTTGTCTTGTTGATGACAGACATTCTAACTTGTGTGAGGTGATATCTCATTGTGGTTTTTATTTGCATTTCTCTGATGATTAGTGATGTTGAGCATTTTTTCATATGTCTATTTGCCATTTGTATATCCTCTTTGGAGAAATGTTTCTTCAGGTCCTCTGTCCATTTTTCAATAGGGTTGTTTGTTTTTTTCTTGTTCAGTTGTATGCAAAAATCTTCTCCCATTCTGTTGGTTGCCTCTTTATTTTGTCAATGGTTTCTTTTGCTGTGCAGAAGCTTTTAAGTTTCATATAGTCCCATTAGTTTATTTTAGCTTTTACTTCCATTGCCTTTGGAGTCAAATTCATAAAATGCTCTTTGAGCCCAAGGTCTATAAGTTTAGTACCTATGTTTTCTTCTATGCAGTTTATTTTTCAGGTCTTATGTTTAGGTCTTTGATCCATTTTGGGTTAATTTTGGTGCATGGTGACAGATAGCAGTCTAGTTTCATTCTTTTGCACATGGCTTTCCAATTCTCCCAGCACTATATATTGAAGAGGATGTCTTTTCTCCATTGTATGTTTTTGGCTTCTTTGTCAAAAATTCCCTGTCCATATTCACGTGGGTTTATTTCTGGGTTCTCAATTCTATTCCATTTGTCTCTGTGTGTCTATTTTTCTGCCAGTACCATACTGTTTGGATTATTGCTGCCCTGTCATACAAGTTAAAGTCAGGGAGTGTGATACCTCCAGCATTGTTTGTTTTCTTAGGATTGCTTTGGCTGTTCGGGGTCTTTTGTGGTTCCATACAAATTTGATGATTTTTTTGTTCTATTTCTTTAAAAAATGCCCTTGGGATTTTGATGGGGATTGCATTAAATCTGTATATTGCTTTGGGTAATATGGCCATTTTAACTATGTTGTTTCTTCGAATCCATGAACACAGAATATCTTTCAATTTCTTTGTGTCTTCTTCAATTTCTTTTTTAAATGTCTTACAGTTTTCAGTATATAAGTCTTTCAAGTCCTTGGTTAAGTTTATTTCAAGGTATTTTATTTTTGTTGCAATTGCAAAAGAGATTTTTTTATTTATTTTTCTGAGATTTCATTGTTCGTATATAGGAATGCAATGGACTTTTGTACATTGATTTTGTAACCGGCAACTTCACTGTATTTGTTTATTGTTTCTAACAACTTCGGTGGAGTCTTTAGGGTTTTCTATATATAGCATCATGTTATCTCCAAAGAGTGACAATTTAACTTATTCATTTCCAATTTAAATGCCTTTTATTTCTTTCTCTTGCCTAATTTCTCTGGCCGAGGACTTCTAACACTATGTTGAAAAGCAGAGGTGATAGGGGACAGCCCTGTTGTGTTCCTGAACATAGAGCAAAGGGCTTCAGTTTTTCACCATTAATTATGAAATTAGCTCAGGGTTTGTCATGTATGGCCTTTGTTATGTTGAGGTATTTTCCTTCTATACCCATTTTTTAAGTGTTTTAATCATAAATGGATGCTGCATCTTGTCAAATTCTATTTCTGCATCTATTGACATAATCATATGATTTTTGTCCTTTATTTTGCTTATGTGATGTATCAATCACATTGAGAGATTTGCTTATGTTGAACCATCCTTGTGCCCCTGAGATGAACCCTACTTGGTCGTGATGTATAATCTTTATAATGCATGGTTTCATTCAATTTGCTAGAATTTTGTTTAAGAATTTGGCATCTGTTCATCAGATATATTGGTTTGTAATTTCTTTTTTCTGTGTTATCCTTACAAGGTTTTGGTATCGGAGTAATGTTGGACTCAAAATGAGTTATGAAGTATTGTGTCTTCTTTAATTTTTTGGAAGAGTTTCATTGGTACAGTATTGGATCCTCTTCGAATGTTTGGTAGAATTCATTAGTGACGCCATCTGGTCCCAGACTTTTGCTTTTGGGAAGGTTTCAGATGATTGATTCAATTTTCTTAATGTTGATTGGTCTATTTAGATTTTCCAGTTTTTCATGATTCAGCTTAGGAAGGCTATGTGTTTCTAAGAACATGTCCATTTCTTCTAGGTTATTGAATTTTGTGGCATCTAATCCTTCATGGTATTCTTGGATGTTCTTTGTATTTCTGCGGGATCCGTGGTAACTTTCCTTTTTTCATTTCTGATTTTGATATTTGTGTCTTAACTCTTTTTAGCTTCATGAGTCTAGCCAAGGGTTTGTCAATTTTATTAATCTTTCAAAGGACCAGCTCTTTGTTGCGTTCTGTTTTTCTAAAGCCTTTTTCTCTATTTCCTTTAGTTCTGCTCTGATTTTTATTATTTCCTTCTTTTGCTGACTTTGGTTTTCACTTGTTCTTCTTTTTCTAGTTCTGTAAGGTGCAATGTCAGGTTGTTTATCTGGAATTTTTCTTGTTTCTTGAGATAGGCCTGCAATGATATAAATTTCCCTCTTGAAACTGTTTTCGCTGCATCCCAAAAATGTTGGTAGGATGTATTTTCATTGTCATTTGTTTCTATGTATCTCTTGATCTCTCCTCTTATTTCTTCTTTGACTTAGTTATTCTTTTAAAAGTATATTGTTTAATCTCCACATATTTGTGGTTTTTCCTGCTTTCTTTTTGCAGTTGATATCCGATTTCAAAACCTTATAACCAGAGACTATGTTTGGGATGATTTCAATCTTCTTAAACTTGATGAGGCTAGTTTTATGTCCCAATATATGGTCTATCCTTGAGAATGTTCTTTGTATGCTAGAAAAAAAAAAGTATAGTCTGATGTTTTAGGATAAAGTGCTCTATAATTGTCAATTATGTCCATTTCATCTAATGTGTCACTTAGGGCTGCTATTTCATTATTGATTTTCTGTTTGGATGGTCTATCCATAGCTGTCAATAACATATTTATGACCCCTACTATAATTGTATTTTGGTCAATTTTTCCCTTTAGTTCTGTTAGTAGTTGCTTTGTATATTTCGGTGCTCCCTGATTGGGTCATAAATATTGATGACTGTTATGTCTTCTTGTTGTGTAGTCCTCTTTATCATTATGAAATGTCCATCTTTGTCTCTTGTTACCTTTTTTATCCTGTGGTCTGTTTCATCTGATATCAGTATGAATACACTTGCTTTTCTCTGAATACCATTTGCTTGGAGTGTCAGTATTCACCCTTTCACTTTGAGTCTGTATTTGTCCTTGTAGCTGAGATGTGTCTCTTGGAGCCAGCATATAGTTGGGTTTAGTTTTTTGATCCAATTTGCTACTCTGTGCCTTTTTAATTGGTGAGTTTAGTCCATTTACGTTTTGGGTGATTATTGATATATGAGAATTTCCTATCATTCTATCTCTGATTTTCTGGTAGGGTGGTGTCTCCATTGTTTCTTTGCCGTTTTGTTGCTGTCTATTATTTCAGTGTAGTGATATTCTATGATTTTTCCTTCTATTCTTTTTTATGTTATATATTTTAGTTCCGGATTATTTTTGAGTGGTTACCATTAAGTTTATGTAAAAGAAAGTTTGATATGTAGAGTATTCCATTTTCTTCAGCATGCTTCCTTTCTCCATTCCCTTCTGATGGTTCAGGTCTTTACTGTCTCCCCTTTTATGTATTTGTTGTCACAAATTATCCCTATTTATGCTGTGAGTTGATTTCTATGCTACAGTAGCAAGTCTTCCTCTTTTTTAAGTGTTTTTCTTGTTTTTTGTTTGTTTGTTTGTTTTGTTTCTCCCTTCTTTACTCTGCATGTTATGTTTAAGGGTATAGTGTCCTATTTGGTGTAGGGGTTGCTATTCCCTGCTTCTGTCTGTAATACTACTCATGATTTTGTATTATTATTTTTCGTTTGTTTGTTTCAGGTCAAATAACCTCCTTCAGTATTTCTTGTAGTGCAGGTCATGTGTTAGAAAATTCCATCAGCTTCTGTATGTCTGGAAAGGTCTTTATTCCCCCATGATATCTAAAGGATATCTTTGCTGGATATATTATTCTTGGCTCATAATGTGTCTCTTTCAATAGTTTGAATATTTGGTTCCACTCCCTCCTGGCTTGTAGAGTTTCTGCTGAAAAATCTGATGCTAATCTAATGGGCTTTCCTCTGTAGGTTACCGTTTTCTTTTCCCTGGCTGCCTTGAGGATACTTTCTTTGTTGTTAATTTTTGACAGTTTCAGTACAATGTGCCTTGGAGAAGGCCTGCTGGAATTGAGGTAACTAGGTGTTCCATTTGCTTCTTGGATTCGAGGATCCAGTTCTGTCCACAAGTTTGGGAAGTTCTTTTTGACTATTTGTTTGCATATACTCTCTGTACCTTGCTTCCTCTCTTCTCCTTCTGGTATGCTCATTATTCTTATATTGCTCTTTCTGATGGAGTCAGAAAGTTCTTTCATTTCTTTTAACTCTCAAGTCTCTCTCTTTTTCCATTTGTGTCATTTCCGGATTTTTATCTTCAATGTCACTGATTCTTTCCTCCATCTGGTCAACGCTGTTTTCTAAGCTGGCTGTTTCATTCTTCATTTCTTTTATTGAGTTCTTAATCTCCAGAAATTCTATTTGATTCTTTTTTTAATTTCAATCTCTTTGGTAAAATGTTCATTTTGTTCTTTGATTGTGTTTCTGAGTTCATTAAACTGTCTGTGTTTTCTTGCATCTTGTTGAGTTTTCTAAGAACTGCAATCTTGAATCCTCTATCATTTAAGTCACATATTTCCATGTCTTTAAGTTCATTTTTCTGGAGACTTTTCATTTTTTTTTCTGAGTTGTCTTGTTACCTTGGTTATTCATGACAAATAGTGAATTATTATTTTTCTTCCTAGGCACCTACATGAGTGGGTTCTGCAACAGGTTGGTAGGAAGAGGTCTTTGTATTGTTTTCCACTGGATGTTGGTAGAGTGTTTTGTTTTCTCTCCAAATGCAGCCTCTTATTCTCTCTCCTGCTGTAGTGTTATATTTTCTTTGCACTGTTCTGGCTTCTCACACAATGTGGGGATTCCTGGATAGGCAGGTCTCTCTTCTGTGAACAGGTCACCTGGGTCACAGGGCACTGCCTCTGTGGGGGGATGTGGAGAGCTTCTGTAGTTCCAAAACTCTTCCTGCACCAATTTCAAAACCTGTGTGTTTCAGCGGTTCTGTTTACCCCTGCAGGGATCCACCAAGATATCTGCGGGGGGGGGGGGCGAGGGGCGAGTGGGTTGTGAGAGGTGGCTGTGAGCCATGGTGGTGATCACCAGCACAGCCAGTCCTGCACACGAGGCTCTCTCTCCTTTGTCAGAACTAGTTTTGTGATAAGTCCATGGCTGCAGGACACAGTTCTTAGAACTGCAAATATTCTGTTCTTTTGATCTGACACAGCTACTTTTTCACTTCTAGCACTGGGCAGGTGGGGATGGGGTGAACTCAGGGAGGGTGGGGAGGGGCAGCTAGGCTCAGTGCCTAAGGCTTCCATTCTCTGCTCAGCAGTGAGGGCTTAAACCACTGTTTCTAGCCTTTTTCCCTCAGTCTTTGCTCCAAGTTCTCTGTCATAAGGTTTGTTTTCAGCTGTGTTATATGCTATCCCCTCAGCCCTGTGGGCCATAAGCGTAGCCCTAGCAGTACAAGTTCTTCCCTCTCCCACTTCTGGGATATCTCCAGAATCCAGTGAGCTTGGAGATCCAGCTGCATCCTGTGGCCTGTCCTGCCTCCCATGCCTCCACACTTCCCCCTCTCTTTCTTCTCTACTCACCCAATTTGCCCACCTTTAGATTATTTCAATTGTCTGTGTCTTAGTCTTGCCTGTCTGCTGTGCAGGGAGTCCTTTGTGGAATTATAGCTGTTCAAGTTGTTGTAAATTCCAGGGGAGATTTCAAGAGGCTCACCTCATGCCACCATTTTTATGACTTAATCGAATATTTAATTCTTGTTATAAGCTTTTTAATTATGGTTTCTTAGTACACTGTCAGAGTTTTATCATAGCTGAGTAATAGAAAATATGATATTACTTCCCAGGTTATGAATACTAACAGTTTCTTTATTTAGGAAAGAAATGTCATCAGAATTTTATCTATATATTTTGTGGTGTTTTGGATAACTTCTAAAGTAAAACTAGAAAAAAAATAGAAGGATTGATATACTAAATAAATGATTTCATGAGGACAAGTACAAAACACATCAAAATATAAGAAACATGACATGTTTTTGTAAAACCCAGGACATTGTAGGCTCATTAAGCATGAAAATGGTTTATTTAGGCATCATCTTTTACTTCCTTTTGTTCATTAGTTTGAGAAAATTTTAATAGACTCCATTTCTAAATAAAATGTTGTTTATTTTTGAGACATGAAAGTTTCACTTCTCTTCCCACATATCCTTTGTTAATTATATCATCAGACACACTATTTAAAGAGAGTTTGTGACTCTTTCTCGTAGAACTATAAAAAGTCCATAATGTAGAAATTTATAGTTGTAATAGGTTTTAGAAATCATCCGAAGTATCTCATCTAATACATTTTTTTCATTTAATCTCATCTTAACTAATACACCTTTGCATTTATCAGTAGTAATTTTTTGTCACAATATAATGAATACTCTACTACCAATTCATTGTGTTTATTTTGGGTGGTATTTAGCTATTTGTTTTATTTTCTATTATGGAAAACTTTAAATATAAACAAAATAAAATAAGTAAATATATGGTTCTCTTACTCAACAATTATTAATGGATTGTTTTATGTCACTGTTTTCATAGATATTGGACATTTAATTGTCTTAATCCATCATCCAAGGCTTATTATTTTCCTCACTGGCTAATTTTAAAAATCAATATCTCTTTTCTCTGCTTCTCATGCCAAGACCCTCTAATCTGTTCCTATATTGTCAAATTGATCCATCAGTCCTTGGCTTTAATATTCCATGCCTCCAAATTGTCTTAAATATAAAAGTCCCTTCCTGACTCGTCCCTGCTTTTGTCTCTTGTTTCGTTTCTTGCTGCTCTAACAAACAACATATAGATCAGTTGTCATGAACTAAATTGGGTTTTCACCAACTATCCCCTACTCTCTCACTGCTGCAACTTTTCATATGCTGTTATCTCTGTCTGCAATGCCTTTAACATTTCCATTCTCTTTACCTGCATAATTCTACTTGACCTTCAAATTTTTCTCAGGAATTTCGGTCTGAGGGATGTCTCCAAAAATGTACCTCAAACTCAGTGCTACGTTAACTGCATCTTTTGTGCTTTTGCAAGATTCTACATGAAACTATCAAAGTCCTCATTATTATGCATTGTAATGTAATATTAGCTTATATTGCTCCCCATTAGACTAACATCAGGAATCCTTCAGCCAATTAACTCCTATCCGTTTGCATTATAATGTTAATGGCCAACACCCCACGCCAACATACTGAAGTATATATCACTTCATATATATCACTGTGTGTGTGTGTGTGTGTGAGTGTGTATGTGTGTGTAGTGTGTGTGTGTGTGTGTGTGTGTGTATCTATAAGCTTCTCAAAGAACACCTCTGATGTCTGTTTCTCCTGTCTCTTTGGTGATATGAAGCCAGTTGAAACACATGAACTGTACTAACAGTGTTGGCCAGGTTTTAAAACTCAGTGTTGATTAATGGAATGAGCAGAGAGAAGTAGGTTCAAACAACAGATCTATCAGTTACTAACTGTTACAAGTTGCAGATCTCATTTCAACTCTATGAGTTTTAGTTTCTTCATCCATCAGTAGGCATAATGACATTTGCTTCATAGAGCTATTGTCAATTTAACTGAGTGAATGTTTCTAAAACATAGAGTGCTATGTAGGTCACATTTATCTAACATGGATGATGTGAACTTCAAATTGTGAGATATAGATGATACATTGATATTCCTGCTTTAGGCATAAAATTGGAAGTGCTGCAAATGTTTTTACTGTCAGTGTATTGTTTTGTTATTCTTATATGATAATATAACTTTAGCTGGTAAATAGAAATATCTCCTGTTCTTTGTTAGTATGCTGTAAACCTTACTATTACATACAATAGTATTTCTTCAAGACATTTTAAAAAATATTCTCATAATTTAAAGCTTTATTATATTATAATAATTTCATCCAGATGTTCGGAATTAATGCTAATGCTGACAAAAGCATTATCTAAAATCACTAATTGGGGAACTAACAAAAATTTAATCAGAAATTAAGTTAAACAAATAATAAGAAAAATGCCAAACTACCACAGTCAAATGTTAATTTAGGAGATGGTACTCCTAAATGTTAGAGGTAATGCTCAAGTTTTCTTTAAAAGCATGTAACTTTTAGTTTGTAAAAATCAACCTATATCAAATACAGATCATGGAGAAAGTAAAAAAAAAAAGTGTTATGACTGCTAAATTGATGCTGCTATAATCTAAGCCATCTTATTTTTTTTGCTTGTTAGGGCACAAAGACTTCTTGGTATTTGAAAAAAAATTAAAAGGAAAAATTTGCACATCAAATTTTTATTAAGTAGTAAATGCAAGTTTGAATGTAAAAAAATGCACTTTACTTCTTGAAAACTCATGTACTCCAAGAAGATATTTCCCCTACTTTTATATTTATTATTATGAAGGAATAAATCTTGAATTAAGTGAGTTTTGATTTCATGCAAGTGACATCATTTTTTCATTCCTGAGCAGTTCCTAGAACACAGTAGACATTTAGTACAATAGTTCTAACATAATTATTCTTAGATTCCAGGGGGAAAAAAAAATGGTACTGAATTACTGATGTTGCTTTAAGTCAAAACTTAAGTTCGCTATGAGCAGCTTTTCAGTTTCATAACTTGGTGTGAATTATCATTTCTCTGGAACCTTTCTGGATGTTTGTATCATATTCAAGCCCCCTCCTGTTCACTGTTGCTCCAAGCCAGCCATAGCCCTGAGGTCAGAGCAGGTTGCCAGGTGCTAAGGCATCGCAGGCCCAACAGTCAGTTCTCTCTGCTGCCACATCTCTCAGTTCTCTTGTGGGACAAGACATGTGTGGTCAGCTCCCCTTGGTCCAGTTTTTTCTTGGAAGGGATAATTGCTTGGGGCTGCAGGTGGAAAACACATCAAACTTCTCATCACTGCTTGAGAATTAGGTGCCAATGTGTAACTGTAATCTTGTGAAATCATTTTGAAGCAATAATCTCAGTTATCTACTGTCAGATACTAAAAAATATATGAATTACCATTTTTTCACCATGTACATATTTTTTATCTTTTAATGAAAGTTCAGGTTTTTGTTTTTTTAATAACTAAAGAGATGCAGATTATCCTATTTGAATTTCTTATTCTATATGATAAGATGTATAACTTATGTTTCCGTATACTTTATGGCTGTGTTTTATACTACATATTTACTTAGTGATCTGTAGAAAAAGAGCATAGCTAAAATATTGCAGGATGCATTATTCAAAGAAAGAAACACTGATATTATTTAGAAAACATTAATACAGCCAAACCACAGAGAGCATGCCTAAGAATTGCTTGATGTCAGAGGACTGACGGTTTTTAGGTAGCAAATATTCTCATTTGTGAAACATTCTCTTGGTCTTTGAAATTGTCAAAAAATCTTCTGTAGCTCAGAGTATACCAGGAATATAAGGGAACGGGGAAGTTATTACATTTAATGTATAGATGTAGTAAAAATTAGTTATAGAATGAGATGGAGTGCAGTGTATTTTTCAAGTTCTATTAATAGATATGTGCATAAATTTCCAAGACAGTCAAATACCATATATAAATACCAGTACTTATATTTCCTTTCTTAAAATATATTGCTAAATTTATTTTAGCACATTAGCATTAGAAGCCTCAAAGTTTCTTCCTTAAAAATATGTTACCCATCTGCTTCTATATATCTAAAGAGGAATTGCTCTTGAAAGTATCAATACAATTTTTCTATCTCAGAGAAGGTTTTCTTAAATATATTAGAGTGGAAAACTGCAGTAATTATGTATGGATTTTTGAGTTAAGACATAAATTTTTGCCTGAAATTTGAACATATGAGTAATGGCAAACTAACTGCTTCAACCGACCTCACTGCCCTAGGTTCATTGAGTTCTAAACCAAACGGTAAATAGTCACATCTGGGTATTACACAAAAAGTGAATTCTTTTTTTATTTTAATTAATTAAATTTATTGGGGTGACAATTGTTAGTAAATTTACATAAAAAGTGAATTCTATTTCAAGAATTGTTTGCGTATACCATAACCCCATTGCACCGGGAGGAGCCCACAGAGGGGAAATTCATTTGACTGCTAAATGCTACAAGTATTTTTATTTCTTCCACCAGGTGGCGCTCGTATATTTGATCTTTCTTGTTTTAAATTTTTCCCTCTCCTCTCCTTTCCAAAGATTTTGCTGAAAAGATTAAAGTCCATATATGGTTTCTCTCGTGTAAAATTTAATTGAAGGCATTCATGTATTGATTAAAACTCACAGCTGTTGTTTTTATTTATTTATTTATTTATTTTTGGTCTTCATTGAGAAATATTGTTTAATAATAGTGATTATTGGCAGAAAAGACAGATAAGAGGATCTACATTAGTGACTTAAATGATTAGACAGTGACTGTATGGGCAGTCACTAAAGGAACTGTCCATACAGTCACTTTGTAATCATTTAGAAACGCAATTCGTTTAGAAACTGCTCTAATTTTTAAAGCGATTTCAGCCTGAATTTCATTCTTCTGTCTTGTTAGTATAAAAGGAAATACACTGGTAGCTAGGAATTGCATTTATCCATCATCCATAAGAGAGTCCTGTCTATGTGTAAATGAGTTTTATGTGAAGCCCCAAGGGTGCCTGAAATTATTCCTCTTATAAACAGTCTCTTGTTCTGCCTCATTCTCACATTTCAGATCAGTGTCACTTTATTCCGCTTAAATTATCAAACAGATAATAGCATAAAATTAGGCTCCTTATTATAGGAGCAGCAGCCATCACTGCTTTCCTTCTTCGTTTTCTCCTTTTCTCTTTCTCCATCTTAATATTAATTAGAATTTCTCTTTAGTTGGGAGACAGGGGGCATGCTATAAAGAATCTGATCTATATGCTGTGGCTTTATTTTTAACACAACTTTTGCATGTGGGTTTTAAGCCCTTAATAGTGGTCTCTCTTCTTTGCTGGGAATTAGTTTTTCAACCACCTCTGAGACTTCACTAAGTTTAAACAGGAGTTCCCCACCACCCACAGTAAGAGAGAAACACATGCCCCTGCAATGTGTACTGCAGAAAACTGACAACATGTAAAATTGAAGGAAACTTTTGCTTACTTTCTGCAGTTTTGATTCTTTATCTCTGCCTTTTAGTGAAAAGTGGTGGGGAAAATGCAAGCACTATTAAATGAAATTTACAGAAAAGAGGCAATAATCACATTCTTTACAATCAAATTGAATGTGAGAGTGAAGAGATAGCTGTGATTTTTAAAAACCCTATCACACTTCCCCTTGCTAAAATGCAAATTGCTCCTCTCATTATAATAACCATCTTATCTAGCTCAAGATATTTCATTTAGAATCTCTCATTTCTTCCTGTTAATAGTTGAGAGGATTATTGACCGGAATGCATTGATTGACTTTGTTATGCTAATGGTCACATAGAATGAGACAATGGGTTTAGATAATTCACTGTAGGCTCCTGGAAAATTTTGATCCTGTCTTTTCCAGAAGGTTCTACATGACTTTTTGGAAATATTCCCACATAAACCACCAAAAAGTGTTTTCTTTGGAAGAGACAGCTTCTCTCTTGGCAGATCTTTCCTGATGCATAGAAAATCTCATCAAAATCAAGCTTTAAAAAAATTTAAAAGCCTGTTGGAAATTTAGCAAAATTATAGAAACATAGAAAAAGAAGGCACTGGGCCAATTTTTCAGCTGCGACAACATTAGGCCTTTCCACTAGTCAGTCCTCCACTCATCTGAGGAACTGGGTCTCCTCCAACTGGATGTAGATTTTCCAGATTGCAGGGTTTTTTTGAGTGGCAACGGGCCATGTAAGATCACCTAGCCAATAAAGAAACTGCTAGTGTCTGTTTAAAGGACTTCTTCCAACTTTATGGCAGAACCATCATTCAAGAGAGGCCAGGAGCTTTCTGGAACTTCATTACTGTATCATCAACTTGAAGTTCTTGAAAACAAATGGCACAATCTATGTACCTTGAATACAATCAGAAATTGGTGTCCAATGATAATCATTGTAGTGCTTTTGCATACTCTGGGACTAAATATTTTAGTAAGGATTACCACTCTATAATAGTCAATAATTAATTGTGCAGTAGTTTCAAAATGTAAGTAAATGCTTTGTTATATGCATGAAATTTTTAAATAGAAACTGATGTATTGAGGTTGAACCAAGATTATACCAGCTGACAAAGTAAACTTGAATCTTTCTAAACCTTCTGTAAGCATATGGTTGTGTGGTTGAAGATCTTTGCGAGTGTTGACAACCTCTTTTACTAGCATATTGTCACTAGTTATCGTGTCTTGATACAAGCATGGCTTGATCTCTCCAGATCTCTGTATTTTCCTCTGTTAAATGAAGATAATAATACCTACTGTGAGTAGATATTTGTTGTTTGCATACCCAGTATTCTTTTGCCCATTCTGATGCTGTCAGATTTCATTTGAGAGCCTGTCTTCTTTTCTCAGATTTGTCATTTGCTTAAAATGGACACTATTTTTAGCTGTATGGCTAAATCAAGCTACTTTAAACCAATCAATCCAGGCTGGTGATAAAAGGATTCGTTATTATATTTGAGCCAATGAGACGTGAGGACACAGTGTCTGGGGCGTCTGGGAAAGACCTTTCTCTCTCTCTCTGTTTCTCTCTCCCTCTCTCATTTTTTCTTCCTTCCTTCCTTCCTTCCTTCCTTCCTTCCTTCCTTCCTTCCTTCCTTCCTTCCTTCCTTCCTTCCTTCCTTCCTTCTTTCCTTCCTTTCTTTTTCTTTCTTTCCATAGGAGTTTTGTAAAAAATGATGTTCACTAAGCCTCCAAATGATGGGGGTGAAAATGATTCACTTAGACATTAGGTCTAGGAAAGCCACAATGGTGTTTTATAAGCTGAGAAGAATCAGTGTTTATGAAAACAACTCATGAAAAAGTGTCAAAGTGAGAGAACCACAGAAATTATACTTGGAATCCTGATGACTATGAATCTTCAGATCAAAACTGTCTGAAATCACAGGTACTTCTGAATTTTGTTTACATAAACCAATTATTTATCTTATCATTTGTTTGCTTACTTGAAGACCTCTAACATTTGAGTTGTTGCTGGTAATCAGAGACTAAACTGATTGGATTATTTGAAAGATTAAAGATAAATTCATCAAGCCTAATATAAAATGGCCACTTTGCATATGGGAGCTATATTTCTTCATGTAGTAGTATTCCTCTGGAATTGTAGTGTCAAGGGAAAGGAATAAGATAGATGATATATTCCCATTAATACATCAAGAGTTTGTGAAATGCAGTTTGGGGAGCAAATACTTTAAACAACAGTTTATTTGAGACTACATTCAATGAGCTAGGAGGTTTGACCTCATTTTGCCGTTAAATTAGAGAGCACAGTCTAAAACATATGTTGAATGAAATATTTTTTTTAAAAAAAGAAAGTTTGTGTACCCAAGAAGTGAGGAAAGTAAATAATAAGTAAATAATAGTTTTTGCCTTATACATTTAAATATCAGGGTACATTTTAACAAACAATAGGTGCAGAAAAATGAACTATTATTAATGAAAATTGACAGCAGACTGTATTGAACTCCCTACTAACACTTCCCCATCAAAATAACATTCAATTTGCTAGCACTTTGAACATAAAGAAAGTGTTGTAAGCATTCTCAGGTTATCACCTAAATTGAAAATAAATAAATAAATAAATAAATAACTCACGTGTTACACATTCATCACTCAGATGTCTATCAGTGAACAATCTCTGACTTTGTTCTTTATATAATCTGCATGAAACAGGTGTGATGTAAAGTGATGGCTTTCTTTATTAAACTGAATTTCTAAGCAGGCTTTGTCTTTAAAAATTTATGTGCATTAGGTTTGCATGATTTCATGGCATTCAAACAATAGTTGGTTCAATTAAGTCAATGAGAAGGGAGGGACAAACTATTGGCTCTTCATCACTTGGTCCAAATAAATGGTTGATGAAAGTAAAAAATAGTAGTTGATGAACACAATGTACAATTTTTCATGTTTATATAGAAAAGATCTCTTGAGTATTCATTAGGTTTTCAGCTATTAGAGTTAGACATTCCATTTGCCCTATTGAATGTCTTATTATTTCACAATCATAGGTCTTTCTCACCACAGTACATGCCTACTGTTTTGTCTATTGTGTAGAAAGATGATTTTCAAAAATTAAATCACCTGCAGCGAACATCGAAGCACATCGAAGCACATATATCTTTACAGATAAATGTTTTCAGATTTTTTTGGGTAGACACCCAGGAGAGGGATTGCTGGGTCATATGGTAATTCTATTCTTAATTTTTTTGAGAAACCTCCATACTGTTTTCCATAGTGGCTGCACCAGTCTGCATTCCCACCAGCAGTGTATGAGGGAGGGTTCCTTTTTGTCCACAGCCTCTCCAACATTTGTTATTATTTGTCTTGTTGTTTTGTTGACCATTGTCACCCCAATAAATTAAAAGAAAAATAATTAAATCACCCAATAGGAGCACTAGAATTTAAAAAAAGAAAATCAGTAATGCCTTGGTGAATCCTATAATTTGATGAGCTACCCTATGATTAATCTGTTTTATAGCACTGAGTTTCCATAAAAGAACATACAAATTGTATGTACGAAACTGCTCTAGATTTTATGAATTTTCTAAGGTTGTGAAGCTAGACACTAAAACCAGTAGGGGTAGAACTTTATCCTTCTAGATTTCATGTTTTAATCTACCATATTTTTCTTCCCATGGGTGAGTATTTTAAAAGCTGTATTAAGTCTTCATATAACTGTTAAGGGTTCAGTTGTATCTCCCTAAAATCTATATGTTGAAGTCCTAACCGCTAGTACCTCCAAATGTGACCATACTTGGAAATGGGGTAATTGCAGGTGATATTAGTTAAGACAGAAGTAGGTTGGGCTCCTCATCCAATATAACCAGTATCCTTATAAAAAGAGAAATTTGAACACAGAGACAGACCCACATCTAGAGATGTGAAGAAATCACCTCTACAGAAAGAAGACAACCAGCTACAAGCCAAGCAGAGAGGCCGGAAATAGATCCTTCCCTCACAGACTTCGGAAGATATCAACTCTGCTGACACCTTGATTTGGGGGCTTCTAGCTTCCCGAACTGTGAGATAATAAAGTTCTATTGTTTAAGACACTCAATTTCAGGTACTTTGTTCTGGAAACCCTGGAAAACTAATATAACCATCAAAAAAGGAAGTCTTCATGGAGGGAGTCAATCAGAAATTGGCTCCTCACCCCTGTAAGAACACCGATGTTAAGATGGTGGTCTCTATCTTGTACTGCCCAGCAAGAAAATAAAAAAAAGGAAATGGTGGAACTAATGAGGTATCTTTCAAAAATATTTATTTCTTCAATCCCATGTGATATATTCCTAGGAGTTCTTTTTCAATATCTAGATAATGAGTCAATGCTTGTAAAATGCTTTGAGCTCTTTAGTGGAGCAAGGCCAGATTAATATAATTACAGTCTATCACAATTAATGACTCTGATTGCAATAGTTAATACAGTTCTGAGTGATTGCTCTATTACAAGAATTAACTGTCATTTTTCCCCTCCAATTTTATTTATATATGTATATATATATATATATATATATATATATATATATATATATATACATATATATATATATATATATATATATATATATATATATATATAATTTTTTGTTTGTTTGTTTGTTTTGTTTTGTTTTACCACCACTGCACAAAAAAGTTGAGATGCCTTTTTACACTAGATTTGCTTTAAAGGAAACAGTTAACAATATGTAGCTGAGAATAGGAAGTGAAACTACAAAATAACTATGTAGCCTAGTGAGATGGGGAAGAGCAGGGGCAGGACAACTTGAGATGTAACTTTGTAGATGCCTGGGCCAGGAAACTCCAGGAGCTGCCTGGAGCAGGGCTGTATGGTGAGGTTAAAACTTTCTGACCTGGAAAGAGTAAACAGATGAGTGTCATGGGGACTCATTGCCATGCTCAATGAATAGGGTTGGAGAATTGCTTCAGGGTCTGCTTCTAGGGGTTGGCAGCTAGTGATTATTCGGACCTTACATTTCCACACATTTTTCTTCTATTATAGTGAAATATGAAGGCAGCACAAATAAGTTTCTAAAATGTGAACATATCCTCCAAGTGGGCAGGTGGCAAAGGTTAACACTGGTGGTCTTCAGAGTATTCCTATTTCGAGTTTTCAGTAACCTTTGCTCACCTTTGTTTTAACAGTTTCTAAAACTTGCCTCAGACATTGAGCTTTTTCTCTGACACATGCCCCCATTTTCTGTGAGTGAACATTTGAGTGATAGCTTTCTTTGTTCATGGACGGAGACTATAACTTTTATTCTAAACAAATAGTTTTCTGAACCTCAGTAGAATGTTCATGGTGAAAATAACAATATCCTGATTCATAGACAAGGTCACTGAGACCCAGAAATGTACAGTTATTTGGCAATGGTGACATTTGGGCCAGTTTCCAAACTTCCTGTTAGACACCACTCAACCCTCAGTTGTCAGTAATGGCTGGCAAAATTGGGAAGAAGATTGACATAGTTTGTCTTCAAAAAAACACCATTTTCCTCCTTGAATTACTGTTTATTTTCCTTCTTGAGAATATCATGTCGTTCTCAGTTGGTGACATGCCAATCACTCCTAAGCTTTTCTTATTAAATTTGGTGCTTGCCGACAAGGACTTACTGAAAATGGCACACCACCCAGAGACACTGCTTTGGGAAAGACAACTTGATACTTATAGTATTAAAGACCTACGGCTGAAATGGCAGGCAATGGGGTTGCTAATCTGTAGGAGACACTGCTCCGGAACTCCTCCTATTATATCCAGGCTTTCAACACTACTTGCTTAAAAAGCCATCCACAAGTGTTATTCAACCCAGATGCCCCATCCCATGTTTAAGCGTTCCATTCGTTTCCATCAAGGTCCTGAACTTTGCTTGATAAAAATGTCTAGATAGGGGATTTGACCATCATTAGAGTTTTGTTATTGCTATGATTAAGTTGTGGGTCTAATCCTTGGTTTTCTTTGCCCTCTCTCTACAGGAGATATGATTTATTTATTGCCAGGCAGGACAGCTGGCTCCCATATTTAGCCTTTAATTTACAGTTAATAATTTTCAGCCTTATATGTCTCTCTCCATAGCATCAATTGTTTCCAGCAAAAATCATTCACTTCTATTATCTTTATTATTACTGTGTCCTCTATATATTTCAAATGACTGAATTATGGATTTCCAGTATATTTCCTTCTACACGTATACTGTCTAGTCCACCAGCAGCAGGTTGTTATAATTGCACAGCCATCTTATGCCTGCAGCTAACTTTACCTCCAAGCTCTGCCAGCTGTAATGTGGCTCCCAAAGTTCCCCATCTCCAGTATTCACATGTATACAATCCCCTCCCTTTGAGCATCGGATAAGCCTGTTGATTGCTTCTAACAAACAGAACATAGTAAGATAATGGGATGTCACTTCCATGAATCAGTTTCAGAAGACTGTGACTTTTGTCTTGCTGGAATTTTCTCCTGCCTTTCTTTTTCTTGCTTGCTCTGATGCCAGTTGCTTATAATGAAGTATTCTATGAAGAGGTTCAGGCTCCCATGGCAGAGATGAGGAATTATTTGGGCCAACACTTTATGAGGAACTGAGACCTCACTTAGTTCAACAGGCCATGAGGAACTAAAGCCTACCAACTAATAGGTAGGAGAGCTAGAGAGCAAATCTTTTCCAGTTGAGCCTTGAGATGACTACAGCTTTATAAAAAACTCAGAGGCTCAGGATCCACCTAAGTTGTGTCAAAATTCTTCACCTCCAGAAATAGTGAGATAATAAATATTGTTTAAGCCACTAAGTTTTGAGGTACTTTGTTGTATCATCACATATCAAGCCTGGGGTGAGTGTTGTAGCCAGCTTCTAGGATGGCTCGAATGATCCCTGACCCCTATCATTTACACCCTTATGTAGTCTTCTTCCATATTGTACCAGGATTGCTCTCTAAGACCCATGGTAGACAGCAGAAATTTTAAGTGTGTTGCTTCTGAGATTATGGCTTAAGAGTGTGGCTTTGGTCTTGAGGTAGTATGTTTCTCTCTTCTCTTCTCTCTTTCTCTCTCCTTCATCATTTGTTCTCGGGTTCTCATTGCATGGCTCAGCTCTGTGGAAATACCCAGGTAGTGAGAAACTGAGTTGTTCGTCCAATAGCCAATGATGAACTAGAGCCTGCTGATAAGCACATGAGAAAGCTCAGAAGAGCATTCTTCAGCATCATAGAGCCTCGAGATGAATGGAGTTCTGTATGACAGCTTGACTGCAACCTCATGAGAGACCCTAATCCAGAACCACATAGCTAAGATGCTTCGGGATTCCTGATGCCCAATAGTTGCATGAGATAATGACTGTTGATATAAACTGCCAAGTTTTAGAGTAATTTCTTATGCAGCAATTGATAAGTATACAGTGATCCATGACCATAATACAATTCTAGTGTCTGCTTGTTTTGGCCATTTCTAAACTGGGCTTTTCATGGAGATTAGAACACAGGAAATTTATTGGAGAATGCTGTCAGAATATCTAGTTGTAGAGAGAAGGGAAATAAATAAGATTGAAGAAAGGACAGATTTGTCCTATTGTTCAAACATAAGAAAGTTTCAGATGAATCAGAGCTCTGAGAACTGGGATGGCCATTCAGAGTTATCAATAATTTGAGCTGACCATCAAACCTTTATGAACCTGAAATCACGAGGTAGGCTATATTGGGATGAGTATATGAATCTTGGGTAAAGGAGCTTTCTTCAGCTGAGCAGAATACCAGAGAAGACTAATTATTGAGATCTATGAACCCTGAACTTCTTGAGAGACAGCACGCTACAGCAAACATAACATTTAACACACACAAGATTGATCTCCTTAAAAGAGAATACCATAATAATCGCATAAGCAAATATTAAATAATATAATTCAGTCCAACTTTTCTCAACCAGAGGACTTGAAGCTATATTTTTAAAGGGCAAAATATAGGAAAATTGATCCAGGATATTAAAAATGACAGAGGCTAGTAAATTAAAAACATGATGAGAACTTTCTTAATCATCTGTATGTAAATAAATTTGAAAACTTCATTAAAAAGCTTAGTTTCTTAAGAATATATAATTTATGAAAACTGACACTAGATGAAATAGAACACCCAAACTGAACAACTTCAAAGAAAAGTTTCAATCAATCAAAGCAGACTGTATGGAGTTTTACAGAGAAATTTTACCAACATTTAAGGAAGAGATAGTTCTAATGATTTAAAAGCTTTCCCA
Source organism: Rhinolophus hipposideros (assembly GCF_964194185.1). Classification (NCBI taxonomy): domain Eukaryota; kingdom Metazoa; phylum Chordata; class Mammalia; order Chiroptera; family Rhinolophidae; genus Rhinolophus; species Rhinolophus hipposideros. The sequence goes on from NC_138057.1 coordinate 25,597,677, forward strand.
GAGCATCAAAAATGAAGGAAGATTCCTAATTCTCTCTATTATGTGAGTACAAAATTGATACAAAATATGCTTTCACAAAAATTAAAACCATTGTTTATTTATGAATATTAAAGCAGAAATATCAACCTCCAGAAGCACATTTAAAAAGTAATATAGTTTTAAACAAATAGTTTAAACAAATACTAAAATAAAAATAGTTTTTATAAATATATTTTAAAATATAAATTTAAAAATTTAAATTTTTAAATTTATATTTAAAATATAAATTTTAAAATAAAAATAGTTTTAAACAAATACTATTTCAGAAATGCAAGGGTAACACAAAATTAGGAAACATCTTTTTTTCTCATGTTTTCTTTTTTAAATTTTATTAAATTTATAAGGGTGACAATGGTTAATAAAATTATATAGGTTTCAAGTATACAATTGTAGAAATATACAAGTATATAAAACATTATCTGGAGATTGCACTGTGTGTTCACCACCCAAATCGAGTCTCCTCTTCCACCATATATTTTATCTTTTGTACCGTTTTCTACACTCCCCCACACCTCTTTCTCTCTGGTAACCACCAATACCATTGTCTGTGTCTATGAGTTTTTGTTTGTCTTCTTTCTTCATTTGTAGCTTTTAGCTTTATCTCCCACATATGAGTGAAATGATATGTTTTTTTACTTTTTCCATCTGACTTATTTTGCTTAGCATGATAATCTCAAGATCCTTCCATGTTGTTGTAAATGGCAATATTACCTCTTTTCTTATGGTTGAGTATGTAGTATATATGTAACACACATTTTATTTATTTATTTATTCATTTTTACTATATTTATAAAAATCGTTTTGTGGCATTAAGTATTATTTTATATTACTTTCAGGTGTACAGCATAGTGATTAGACTAAGCTATACCCATCTGGCTCTGTACATAGTTTTTACCACATTATTGATTATATTCCCTATGCTTTACTTTACATCCCAATGACTATTTTATAACTTCCAATTTGTATTTCTTAATCCCTTCACTTTTTTTACTCTGTCACCAACTCCCCTCCCATCTATCACCCTGATAGATCTAGTACCCATATGACACCATACATAGTTATTACAATATTATTGACTCTATTCCTTATGCTATACCCTATATCCCCATGACTACTGTGTAAAAACCAATCTGTACTTCTTAATTCCTTCGCCTTTTTTACTCACCCCTTAACCCCCTCCTGTCTGGCAACTATCAAAATGTTCTCTGTATCTATGAGTTTGTTTCTGTTTCTTTTGGTTGCTTATTTTGTTCTTTAGATTCCACTTATAATTAAAATCATATGACATTTGTCTTTCGCTGTCTGACTTATTACACTCAACACAATACCCTCTAGGTCCATCCATGTTGTCACAGATGGCCAGATTTTATTTTATTTTTTATGGCTGAGTAACATTTCATTGTATAATTCATATGTACCACCTCTTTTTTATCCATTCATTCATTCAGGATACCCAGGTTGCCTTCCTACTGGATTGGCTATTGTAAATAATACTGCAATGAACATATGAATGAGTGCATGCCATCAGAGTAGCATTTTGGGTTTCTTCAGATAAATATCCAGAAGTGGGATTACTAGGTCGTTCTTTGTCTATTATTATAGTCTTTGTTTTAAAGTCTATTTTGTTTGGTATATCTATTGCTATCCCAGCTGTTTGTTTGTTTCCATTTTCATGAAATATGTTTTCCATCCCTTTACTTTCAGTCTGTGTGTCTTTTTGAATCTGAAGTGAGTCTTTTGTAGGCAGCATATGGAAGGGTCTTGTTTTCCTAGGCATTCACCCTCCCCCCTTTTGATTGAAGCTTTAATCCATTTACATTGAAAGTAATTGTTGATAGGTATTTAGTTATTGCCATTTTATTATTCATACTTTTAATTTTTTTGTCTTAAACTAGTCCTTGTAACACTGATTTGGTGGTGATGAACTCCTTTACTTTTTTCTTGTCAGGGAAGCTTTTTATCTGTCCTTCGATTCTAGGTGATAGCTTTGCTGGGTAGATTAATCTTGGGTGTAGGTCCTTGCTTTTCATCACTTTAAATATTTCCTGCCACTCCTTTCTGGCCTGCAAAGTATCTGTTGAGAAATCAGCTGCCAGTCTTATGGGGGCTCCCTATTGGCATGTTTCCCCCCAAACAAGACCAAGTCTTATATTAAGTTTTGCTCCAAAAGACACATTAGGGCTTATGTTCAGGGCATGTTATCCTGAAAAATCATGTTACGGCTTATTTTCTGGTTAGGTATTACTTATGGGGTAACATGGTAGGTAACTAACTATTTTCTCTTGCTGCTTTTAAGGTTCTTCCTTCATATTTAATCTTTGGCATTTTAATTCTGATGTGTCTTAGTCTGGGCCTGTTTGGGTTCATCTTGTTTGGGACTCTGAGCTTCCTGACCTTGTATATCTCTTTCCTTTGACGGATTAGGGAAGTTTTCTAAAATTATTTCTTCAAATAGATTTTCAATTCCTTGCTGTCTCACTTCTCCTTCTGGTACCCCTATAATGCGAATGTTGATAAACTTGATGTTGTTCTCAAGGTCCCTTAAACTCTCCTTATCGTTTTGGGTTTTTTTTTTTCTTTTCTTTTTGCTATTCTGATTGGGTGTTGTCTGCTACTTTGTTTTCTAAATCACTGCTTTGATCCTCAGCTTCATCAAATCTACTGTTAATTCCCTATAATGTATTCTTCATTTACAATATTTATTCATTTCCTACTGGTTCTCTTTATGTTTTCTATCTTCTATCTATGTTTCCTATCTCTTTGTTTATTTGTCACATGTGGGTGTGGGACCAGCACATTCACTGTCTTTGTCCCTCCTACCAGTCTTGAGGTGGCTTTTTTATGTCCTTAGATGCAGGGCTTCCATTCAGCTAGACTTCAGGCAATTCTTAATAATTGTCATTCTGTAGTTTAGTTATAATTTCAATGTGGCCAGGAGAGAAAGTGAGCATAGCGTTTACCTACTTGCCATCTTAACTGGAACCTTTACCACACATTCTTTATCCAGTCATCTATCAAAGGACACTTTGGTGATTTCCATGTCTTGGCCACTGTGCATAATGCTGCAGTGAACATAGGCGAGCATATATCTTTAAGAATAAATATTTTCAAATTTTGTATAGACATGCAGAAGAGGGATTGCTAGGTCATATGGTAACTATTCTTATTTTTTTGAGGAACCTCCATACTGTTTTCTATAGTGGTTGTACCAATTTACATCCCCACCAGCAGTGTCTGAAGGTTCATTTTCCCCCACAACCTCTCCAACACTTGTTATTATTTGTCTTGTTAATAATAGCCATTTTAACAGGTGTGAGGTGGAATCGCATTGTGGTTTTGATTTCCATTTCTCTAATAGTTAGTGAAGTTGAGCATTTGTTCATATATCTGTTGGCCATTTGTATGTCTTCTTTGGAGAAGTGTCTGTTGAAGTCCTCTGCCCATTTTTTAAATTGAATTGATGGGTTGTGTAAATTCTTTATATATTTTAGATAGTAATCCCAACATCGGAGATGTTGTTTGCAGTTATCTTCTTCTATTCAGTCAGTTGCCTTTTTGGTTTTTTTGATGGTTTATTTTGCTGTACAGAAACTTTTTATTTTGATGTAGTCCCATTCATTTATTTTAGCTTTTAGTTTACTTGCCTTTGAAGTCAAATTTACAAAGTCCTGTCTAAGACCAAGGTCTATAAGTTTAGTATCTATGTTTTCTCGTATGTATTTTGTTGTTTCAGTTCTTATATTTAGGTGTTTGATCCATTTTGAGTTAATTTTTATTTACAAATTGTCTTAATATAGTTTATCATATTGGTATTTCTAAAAAGAAAAATTATATGTTTAAGTATCAAATAAAAAGTTTTTAAAAATCAGTCATGTTGCCAACATAGACATAATGCTCTAGTTTATAAATTTGAATACAAATATACTTTTTATTTAATTAAACCAAAATTTAAGCTAACAGTTATTAGTAGTCTCTTAATGCTTTTTATTATATTAGACAATTTTTCTTATATGATGCTTAATATTTACAATAAAAATGTTAACTGTTACTTTTTCTACACCTTTAACAGGAAAGGACATTATTCATATTCTTGTAAATGATGCAACAAAAATGAATAAGAAAAAATGCAGAAGTCACATCAAATTTGGGAGCTATTTTTCTTTATAAGGCATATGACCCATGTATTGATAGGAAAATATTTCTATTTGAAAATTACTGTTACATTTACCTAATCATTCTCTTTTATCATGGATTTTGAGGCATGTCTTCAGTTATGGAGTGAGGATGAACCAGTGTGGAGGTGATGCAAGGTGTGAAGGAATGCTCTTGGGATATTCCTTTCTGAACTAGCTCCTCTCCTATCTGACAGAGCCCTACTTTAAAGTCTGTTCTGTCAGCCAGATATGATACACAGAATAACAACTTGGAATCATATATATGTCGCAGGATTGCAGAGCTGTGAAAAGAGCCCCTGAAGGTTAACTGCAATAACCCTTTAAATAGCATAGATGTTTAGCATCTCTTTTCCCATTACAGAATCTTTCTTATTCACATCTCTTCCAATAATACATATGGATAAACTGATTTGCTTTGAGCAATAAGTAATAATTTCAAGGTTGAAGCAGAAAATATGTCACTTCCCAAAGCTATAGACAATAATATAATCTATTATATTTCATTCAGTAGTATCTGATTCATTTGGATGTGTGAATACATACAAATATAAGACATTTCATTTTTTATAATACTTACTCACTTTAAAGGTAAATTAATTGAAATTTTGATAATTCAACTTGAGAGTTATTTACAATTTAGAGTAAACATGTTAATTTTAGTTTTTCCTCATTTATTAGAAATGCAGTAAAACAATGTAGTGATCAAAGGAAAAAGCCCCGAATCTTTGTTGTTTACAGTTTACCATTCCACTAGAATTTTATTAATAAAAATAAATGAAAAAAAGAGAAAAACAGAAATTAAACTTTGAAAAAAAAGAATAGGCTTTATTTTTGTTTGAATAATGACAAGAAGTCATAAATTATAATCATTCCTCTATTATTACTGCTTTAGAGTTTGAAGGAAATACAGATGTGCTATGAGATTTGATCTAAAAATATTTTTTAAGTCTATTCCATAGGGGAGAGTACTAGATTTCTGCTTTGCATTTTTAATGGTCCATGAGTCGGTGGCATTGCATGGAACCAGAATAGGTCATAGCTCCTTAGAAATAAATATTTAAAGACAAGCTGAGTAGTTAATCTCTTTTCATTATATGAAACCTTGCGTATATCAAAGCTGTTTCCCAATATATTTGTTGACTTATTGTACAGTTACTATAGTCTAGGATGGTAGGTCATAGAAGGAGGCATATGGCTACAAAACCCCCCTTTTGTCAAGTTATAGCAGTTGCCCATAAGTAGAATCAGAAAGGAAATAAATTATCAATAAGAAAAGTCATTCAAAGTATCTATGAGTATGTCACTGGAGCAGGTATTTCTTCTGTCTGTGGCCATTAAAGATGGGTAAGTCAACGAAGGCATAGCAAGTTCTGTTTTCTTTGGAGGAGGCTTAAAAGCTGAAGCTAAGCAGTGGCAAGTTAATGCACTTAGGTCACCTATTCTTAAGGTTCATATCTTAGCATGTGTATCTTACTTAGCCATTGCTAAATAAGGTTGTGGGAGGTGCTGTGATAGGCACAATTAGTGAATAGATAACTACCCGTTCTGGCACCTGAATTATGTATAAATCATACAAAGGATCATGCGACTACAAGTCTTCCACACCCATACCTGTGTGTGTTTTCTGTGAACATTGTGGCTCTTCTTGACTAGTTGAGATCTCTCTCTAGACCATGAAAATCAATTTGTCTTTTTCTCTCAGAAAGAAAACTTTAGCACAGAAGAACTCTTTCCAGGAAAGAAAAAGTTCTTTATGAAAAGGACACTAGTATGGTGATTAATTGTTCTGGCTCTTGCTGGATTTATTGACTGCCATATGACATGCATTGGATTTGTTTCTGGAATTTTTCTCATATGAAACAGTTGGCTCTCTATTGATTAGGAATTATAATTTGTTGACTCAGGAAAAAATCTGTCTATAAATTAGTTTTTGCAGTCCAGTGCTTCCATTCAAAAAGGACAATTTCTCCACCCATTGTATGATCTGGTTATGCGGTAATACAGCCATTACCTATCCATCTGCAGAGTGGGAGGGTTGCAGGGTCTGTCAGTGGCTTCTGCCTTAGGTCTGCCTTAAGTCAGAGACAGACAAGAATTTACTTTTCACTGAATTTTCCGACTTGGAGTGCTTCACAGCAAGACATTAAGGTATAAGTGGAAGAAGGTGGGGATTAGTTTAATATTACCTATGGCAGGACACAGAGAGGAAATGACAGAAAAGTATCAGGGATGATTCTGAGTCAAGAGAGCACAGGGAAAGTTCTGGGATGTTTTTCAGGGGCTTTAGTTTTATTTATTTCTGTCTGTCTCCCCTACCCTCCTCCTTTTCCCCCACAATTATTTATTACGTATCTACTTTGAGTTAGGGGATTTTTATGCAAATAAAGAAAACTCCATGCTTGAGATAGTGTATATTTATCTTCAGAGATGCTCATGTTTTAAAATATTTTTTTTGCTTTTTGTCCTTACTCCCCAGATATCATTATTTTATTTCATGATAAGTCTATAATCTCAAATATTTCCTGATATTCATCTCTTACACAAGAGATTAACTCCCTAACTCTCAAAGAAGTCCATCCATCCTGAGCAATTCCAATACTTAGCATTGATGCCAATACATAAAAAAGCCAATAGAATCCATTTAGCTTAGGACATATTTAATTTAGCAAATGAAACGTTTTTATCTTCCACTAAAAATGAGAAAACCAACACCTCTTATATTTAAAATAGGTGAGCTGCTCTGATATGATTAAAACAGCACTCATTGTTTTAAAATGCATTGTTATAGCATCTGTAATATTTGGGAAAATAAAGGAAATGGTGGTTTCTATGTTGGAGAAAATATATAAGAAAAGTCAGGAGTAAGGTCTAAAGAGCAAAATGGTATATTTATATTTACTCAATTCTTTTCAGAAATACAGTGTAGGGTTCCCACTGAGCTTTTGAAACAGTTTGGAGCATCAAAGGGAACTGTAATCACTCACATTGCACCCTTCAGAGAGGTCATTTCTCTTATATGACTGCACAATAAATGAAGGTGCATATTGTGGACATCTGTGGCTAGCTTCCTCCCCCCCCCCCCCCGCCCCTTTGCTCACCTGAGAGGTTTCTAAACAAGCATTAGCTATTGTGGATAAAAATGGAATTCTTTACTTCAGTAATGTAGAGATATTTTCTCTTGTGACTCTGACCTATCCGATTTTTCCTTTATTGTTCCATGCCATAGCCATAGATTTAGTCCTAAGGAGACCTCCCTTTCCTGGCATTAATGAATACTTGTTGGATGACAGTGTTGCTATGACTTTTTAATATCAACAGGCCATTCTCTGTACTATTGTACATTTTTATGACTCCTGGAGATCCTGGCAAGCTTCCATCAACTGCATCAACCATCAAGCATTGCTACCTCAAGGAAGTGAGGTAAGCATATAAAGGTGAATTTCCTTATATTCTACTGCAAAATTCATAAAGGGAATTTTCTTGATTGAATGAAAACATCTGTGGTTTCTGTCTATTTCAATATGTGATTTCTTATTCTCTTAATATGTGGTTCTTCCACTGGTAGGAAGACAACCTGAGAATCGGAAATACACCCTCTAAGTATCTTTTGCTTTGCTTACATGGCTCTGGCATATCATTTTCACCATTCTCTGTCTTTGGATAAGCCACAGAAGCTGGGGGTTCCAGATATTTGTTCAATGTAGGATGATAATGGTATGTCTGTTTCATCTGAAAAAAAGATGATAATCAGATGATAATACTTTATGTGAAAATTATAATGAGCTTTAATGCTTAAAGCAACTTTTATTAACCGTATCAGTATTCAAACTCCTCTAGATAGGGCTCAATTAAGTTCGGTTAGCAATAGCTGGGTTTTATGCTGAAATTTGTTCCTCTTGTTCTTCAAAACTTGGAGAAGCCTCTATCTACAACTCTATTCCACTTTTTTTTTAAAATGATAACTAAACCTGGGGATAAATGCCACAGTATATAAGAACAGAATAAATAAAGATTTAAAAAAAAGCCCTCTGAAGGTCCAAAAGATTAGAATCATTATGAACCCAATATTCCCATCCTTACTGGCAGAGAGTGAATAAGACAACAATAGAATAACAATAATGACATTAATAAAAATAAAAACAAAATGACATTATCATATAGTCATTGAAGACACATCTGAGAAAGCTATATGCCACTTTCTTAGGAGATTTTAACATTTGTAAATACTTCACATGAAGTGGGGGGGAAAAAAATCTCACTGTTCCTAGAAAAATTTGTCTAAAAAGAGGGATAAAGTTGTCTAGAAAGAGGGAGAAGATGGTAAGTTTTTTAAGATAAAAAAATGTTTACCTGTACTTAAAAATAACAACGCAGTAGAGAAGTAGAAAGAAGGAAAAGAAAACAGACATGTTACTTTCAAAGCTCGGTAAAAAGTTATTTTCACTTTCTTCACCATATGAAAGCAGTCATTACTTCTCCTTTACAACATTTGACACTTATAATTATCCAGCCACTTATAATTAATTGATGCAATTTGTCCTTTGGCTTCCCCACTAAAGGGCAAACTTCATGAGAGTATGAACCATGTTTGCTTTACACACTGTCCCTTCTCTGCCACAGTGTGAAACATGCAGTTGGAGGACAGCCAATAAATATTTGCTGACTAAATCTCTGGCTGATAGGATTGTTTGGTAGATCAAAAAGAGATGTATACAAACCTCTTTGTAAGCAGTAAATTAATATAAATTGAAAACTTTATTTGTATTGTATATGTGAATAGAGACAAGTGGAAAAAATGAACTAACGGTAATGCCTTAAGGAAATGTTATAAAAATATGTACAAAACCCTAGTTTAAGTATAAGGAGATATTTTTCAAGATTTATAATTGTTTTATTTTTCAAGTTTAACAACATTTTTTTAAGACAACAGTTTCAAAATTCATATTGCTTACTGATGTCATGTTAATTATCTACATGTTTTTGCTTCATCCCTCAATAGATATGGCTGTTTTTCTTTTTTGACTTAGTCATGACACACTTAGCAAAAGATGAACAAAACACTTACTGCATATCTAGGGAGATAGGATTATTCCTTTTGAAATGGGAAATGAAGAAACATGAAGCAAAATCAGAAGAACAAAAGAATTAGGGCAATGTCAGAATTGGCTTAGCTCTCTGATTTAGATACCTTTGTATCCATACCTAGCAGATGTACTCATCAGAGAAGTAAAATACGTTGATTATCTCACAGTATGTCTTGTGTACAATATTGGTCCAAAAATATTTACAGTATAAGTTTTTACATGGTGAAAAATCTTTTACTTGGCTGAATATCATAGGCTGTTTGCTTATTTTATCAAAACTGTAATCAAAACACCTGGGGACTTATTATGAGAGGGAGAATATGACATCTGTTTTTATATCTCAACTTTTTAAAATATCAAAGTATTTTTATACTGATAATATTTATTGCATTATTTCTCCTAATCTCTCAGATGAAATCAGAAGATATTAGACATCAAATAGAATAGAGACTCACTCTTTGGGGGAAACTTGGTGAAATTTTATATCTTTGGGTTGCCAACCAAACTGGCTTTGATATTTGCCCTCTAGAGCAAGGAGACCTATTTCAAAGTCTGGGCTTATGTTCCATGGCATTCCTCCTTGCCAGTGAGTCTGCACCCAAAGCCAGCTGGCAGCATGAGCCCTAGAATATGGTCCTCATCCTCAAAGGATAACAAACAGGGTGGAAGGACAGTTGTGTTGCGTAAGGCAGCTTGTATGTAGAAGTAAGCTATACCCGGGTGTGGAAGATTAATGTAGGGTGAAAAAAGCCCCAACATCTCATTCTGTTGCCAACAGCAACCATAGTCTTTTTTCCATATTAAGCTTTAATTTACAGAGTTATTCTATGAAGAAATAACATGTATTAACTAATTAATCTTCCTAATTTATATGCATGTAACAAGATAGATGACTCTTAAAAACATAATGTGGAAAAAAGACAAAGAAAATCCACAAGGAGATTACATCAGTTTTACACAAATAGAAAAAAATAAATAAATTTAATACTTAACAATACACACCTGGGTCATAAAATTTCAAGGAAAGCAAACAATTACTATAGACTGTATGACTGCAGTTACGTCTAGTTGGGAAGGAGGGACTGGATCGGGAAGGTCTCCAAGGATGCTGTCCATCTTTGATTTATTGGCCTGCATGATAATGACATGGACATCTGTTATATAATCACTAATTAAACTCTACATTTATGTAGTTTTCTCTCTGTTTGTCACTTTATATTAAAAAGTTTGATAACCAACTATTATACCAGTTTAAAATTGTTGCATAAACTAATGATTTAAAATATTCACCACTCGGACCAGCCCGGTGGCTCAGGTGGTTGGAGCTTCGTGCTCCTAACTCTGAAGGCTGCTGGTTCGATTCCCACATGGGCCAGTGGGCTCTCAACTACAAGGCTGCCAGTTCAACTCCTCCAGTCCCGCAAGAGATGGCGGGCTACGCCCCCTGCAACTAAGATCGAACACGGCACCTTGATCTGAGCTGCCACTGAGCTCCAGGATGGCTCAGTTGGTTGGAGCGAGGACTCTTAATGACAAGGTTGCCAGTTTGATTTCTCAAGTTCCACAAGGGATGGTGGGTTCTACCCCCTGCAGCTAGCAACGGCAACTGGACCTGGAGCTGAGCTGCGCCCTCCACAACTAAGACTGAAAGGACAACTTGAAGCTGAACGGCACCATCCACAACTAAGATTGAAAGGACAACAAGTTGACTTGGAAAAAAGTTCTGGAGTACACCCTGTTCCACTGTTCCACACAGTCCTGTTCCCTTTCCCCAACAAAATCTAAAAAAAAAAAAAAAACAAAAAACCTAGTAAAAAATAAATAAATAAATATTCACCACTCATAAAACTTAGTAAATGAAATCCATTCAACGGATAACTAGATACATAGAGACATCTATATGACTTCACTTATACAGCACTATAGGGTTTGGGAAGAGGAATATACTCAGCCAGATACATAAGGGTGGATGACTCTTTTTGTTCCCAAATGTCCATTTGAAACTATTATATAATTTTTATTTGTTTTTTTTTATTTGGTGTTTTCCAGTTCTGTTGTGGTATAATTGACATGTATAAGTTTATGGTGTATTACATAATGATTGGGTTTATGTAAACCCATTGATTTAGCTAGTTGCTGAAGAGCTGGCTAGTTGAAACTTGAACTTTTGTGGCAGTGGTTATGTTCAGACTTTTACAGATAAGCAGAATGTCGTGAGTGATGACAGTGATAGAGAGACATGGATGGGGTGGTGGGGAGGGAAGGGAAAGGAAGGGAGTTCAAAACATCTTCATTTTAGAGTTTAGACTTTTTTCAGTTAAAAGTTGAATATTCTAAATAGTTGGGCTTTTATGCTATTAATAGTAATTATATAAAATTTTCCTCACAAACCATGTCCATGATAGGCTTTCAGACAGGGTTATACAAAATTTCTTTAGACACAATATAAAAGTACTAAAATGTCAAGATTATTTTCCAACAATTTGAAGTATCCACAGCATTAAGCCAAGATATACTCTCTAGAAGGGCCCCTTGAAAAGCAAGGACAAAAATGCATAAAACATTAATAATTCCTATCTCTTTAACATGTAATACTCTTAACAATATTATCCATATCTATAGTACTTTTTAATTTTCAGAGTACTGTCAATATGTAAGACAGAGGTCTCTAGTTTACAGATGAGGAATCTGAGACAGATACAATTTAAGTAACCCTGCTAAAACGACTTGCATGTTGCCACCAGGATTTGAAAACAGCTATGTTAATCCAAGTCCTGAATTTTTACGAAATCCAATATCCAACTGACCAAGGTTGGGCACATTACATATGGTGATGATTTTCTAAATTGGAAGTGAGAAAGTGAGTTCTTTTCAAGTGATGTTTGCTGTCAGTATGAGGCTCAGGAGCTGTTAGTGGCCATTGTTCCTCACTTTGTAGAAACAATAAAGTTTGCAGTGTAATATTACATGGTCCACAGAAGACTGTCCACACCTGTGGAGAAGTTTTATAAAAATTCATTTGAGTCAAACAGAGGATACGCCTGGAGGCAAAAATCTCAACAGACCGAAATAAACACATTTTATATGGCAGTTTGCAGCTTCGTTTATGCATGTTGAATTAGGGAGAGAACATGAGGATTACATGAAGGTGGGAGAAAGCAGGGTGGGGATAGGATTACAGGGGGGTAGGATTACAAGAGTTAATAGGATCATGTGCTCTCTTGAGGGTGGTCATACTTTACAAGGAGGGGTCTGGAAAGAGTCATTTCAAAGGTGTATTAACCTAGATGTACAGAAACAATGGACAGGACTTGCTTAAGGCAAATAAAAAAGCCTTTTGCTAAGGAAGTCATGGGATGTGATGATCCACAATAACTTGCCCAGTTAAGAATTCATAATCAGATCACTCTGGGAAGTTACATTGCATAGAATCCCTTTTTCATCTACAGTGCAAAGGGTACACAGATGTAGAAGTTCCTGACAGCGTTGAAGATACTTGTTCCATGGGTTTCTGAGGTTGAGCTGCATGTCTGTACTTTACCTATTAGTGTTACTCATGTTATAAGAGTTAATAAACTTCTCTCTTTCCATGAGATGGGTTTCTGTCCCTTGTGGCAAAATTCCTTGACTAATTCATGTAGTTGGCCAGACAGTTCAAGAATCCTGATACTATTCTCTTCTGTTGTTCAAATCAGGAAGCTGTATTGTCTTTACAAAAAATAGAAAATCCAGTGGGTGGGGGTGAAGTGGGAGGTGCCAAAAAATGTACATTTTAAGAGACATTGATCAGGCAGTAGTTTGCTGTAATCAGAAGTGTCTGGATGCTGATGGTAACCACTTTGAGCACCTCTTGTAATTGCAGAAGTCATACATGACTTGTATTCATCTTTTGTTATCGGTATGTATTATTACAATTTTAAGAGATTTTTTTTTCTTTTTTCCTTTCTTAAAATGTGTATACAGTTTTTGGCACCCTCTATATAGTTTTATTTATTTATTTATTTATTTATTTATTTATTTATTTATTTATTTATTTATTCATTTATTCATTCATTCATTCATTCATTCTCTTTACTTAGATGACTTAGTGGTTAATTTATCCCTTCCATGAAGTTATTCAAAGGATTCATTTCCTCACTTTCTGACCATTTTTAGCTATTGATACTACTCTTTACAGAACAGCTCAAGTATCTAGTTTTCAACTTACACAGTATATGGTGCTGATAGTTCAACAAGAAATACTTATCACAAGATAATAAATGACTTTTTCCCAGCTGAAGATCTTTAGAATAAGAGCTAGATCGTTTGGGAGGCTATTTCACACTGTGGACGTAAGAAATGTCCATGTCTGCAGATAATTTTTATGATAGTTTATTTGAGCCAAGACTGATCACATAGGCCAGTGGGCAAGATCTTAAATGCTCAGGAAATGACAGTTAGCAGTTTCTTTTATGCATTTGATATTAAGGAGAGAACATAAGAAAGATTACATGAAGGTGGGAGAAAGCAAGGTGGGGAGGTATATTACACGGTAGTTAATATTATGTTCTCTCCAAGGTGGTCATGCTTTAGAAGTAGGGGTCTGAATGCCGCACAATGGACAGAGATGGTTTATGGCAAAAATAAGCCTTTTACTAAAGAGGTTATATGCCTGGGGCATGACTACTCACTGTGACCTGCCCAGTTAGGAATTTTTTTATCAGATCACCCTGTGACACTACTTTCTATAGAACTCCCTTTTTTTACTTCACAACTCAATAATGATTAATCTAAACTCTATCAAATTTAGAATATGGGTTGGGGGTGGAGGCTGTTGAGAATGGAAAGGGAATGTAATACGAAGAAAGAGGAATTTATCTCTTTTTATCATAAACCTATCTCACAGTGTTTATCTAAGAATAGACATGACCATTTCCCCTACCCCCCAGAATCATGATACTAGTTTAAAATAAGAAAAACAAACAAACAAACAAACAACTTTTAAAGATTCTGTGATTCAAACTGATTTGTCATATTTCAAATTATCCCAGAAAGTCAAAGAGCTGTTTTGGAAAGGGGTTCTTGGCTATGGTAGAAGGTATGGTCCTTCTAGAAGATTATTATCTTGTTAAGAGGACTGAGCATGTACTTTCTGAGTCTTTCATAGAGTGAGTGTCTATTTTCTCTGCATAAAGAAGCTTTGACTTCTTCTCTTCTTTTGATGGGTAAATCTACAACTTCTGTTAGATCTTCAAAATTCAACTCAGGTCAGAATTAACATCTTTGGGGATCACTGCAGTAGCTTCCTTTGCCCTTCCATTCTGTCTGAGTTAGATATGCTGCCTTTACTGCCCCCTGCGTCCAGTAGAGAGGTCCATCATGGCACTTACTCCTATCTTTCATCTCCGTGTTTCATTGGTGGCTTCCATAAATGCTTGCTGAATAAAGTAAATAAGATGACAGTAAGACCTTTGAGAATTCATAGTGCATAAGCATCTTTCCAAACAACTGTGTTCACATTTAGTAAGAAATCTCCTTTGTTTCTGGATATGTCTAACTTTACTAGAAAAGTCTGTGGAATATTATATTCTACCTATCTCAAAGTATGAAAATTATTCTACCTATCTCAAAGTATGAAAAAGAAATTATGTTGCTGAATTGCCTCTTAATGTTATAACTTTTTGTGCAAATTGAAAATATTTTTTTTCTTAATTAAGAAAATGTAACTCATATTTGTGTTTTAAAAATAACATCATTGAACCATAATCACTGTTGCCATGATTTATTCTTTTAGTTACTTACTCTCTTGTACATGTGTGTGAAGTATATACCTCATAATGACCTAATGATTAATATATGAAACATATGTTGTTTAGATTACATGTTTCTGTTAGAGAAGATACATTTATGGAATTTTTATATGCCATCCTCTATTTGATCTGCATGTAATTAAATATAGCTGCCCACAGGATGGCATCATAGTTCTCTTTATAAATCCAAAGGTTAGTGCTTTACTCTGACATTTATGTGCTAGACTCTTAAAGTAGAAAGTTTCAGATCTGAAGATTTGAGTATTCATAACATCTTTATTATGGTTGGTCTTCGTATCTCCATTTTGATGCTAATTCTCAGTGTAGTTACATGGGTGAATAATCAGCTCAGCAGCACTAAGAGGAAATATAAAACTTGGCTTGAGCAAGCTTGAATAAATGTGAGATTTTAACTCTCATACTAAATGTAAGGAGAGGGAAATATAGCTTTCTGATGGCAAGGGTAGCAGGAGCTGTCTTGATGATTGGATGTTTAACAGAGCATATAAATTGAGCTACAGCGAGTTGCCGGGAGCAGTTGCATAATTCACATGCATCGAAGTAAGTCAATAGCATCCATTGCTTGTATCAAGCTATACTTAGTCTCAAATAGGAAATATCTAGTTTCTTCTGTACAGTAGTCTCTCCTTATCCACAGGGGATATGTTCCAAGACCACCAGTGGATGCATGAAACTGTAGATAATACCAAATCCTGTATATACTGTTTTTTCTTTTTGTTGTTGTTGTTCCTATACATACATACTTTTCTACTTAATCAACTTCTTCAACTCTGTAGGATATGTGGCAGCAGCCTCTTCATCCACAGATGTGGCTTCCCCAGTAGTTTTAATATTTTTTTCAATCCAAACCTATTCTTAAATCTGTGTAATCATCCCTTACTTGCATTAAATGGTTTGGTGTCATTAGTTTCAGGGACTGCCTTGCGAAAGAGTTCGTGTAGGCTCATTGCTTCCTGGCACATCAATCAGGATGTGTTTTCTGTTTGTGTCTTCTGCCCACAAATGTAATGCCTTTTCCATCTTAATTGAGCCCTTATCATACACTGTGGCTATGACTTTTGCTATTTGGGGTGTGTTAGCAAAACTAGCATGCATTTCAGTTTCCTTCTTCATAGTTGCATAGCTAAGAAGATTTGTTCATACTGTAGATCTTAGAAACGTCCTCATACGATATTTTTTCTTTATTTGCTTGAAGAAAGGACTTTACCACTTCTCTTTGGCCCATCTGAATTGCCAGCATTACTACTCCTGCGCTTTGGGGCTATTAGCAAGTAAAATAAGGGTTGCCTGAGCACTGTAATATTGTGACAGTTTGTCTGATAACTGAGATGGCTACTAAGTGACTAATGGGCAGGGAGTGTTTACAGCATGGAGACGCTGGACAAAGGAGTAAGTCACAGCCCAGGCAGGATGAATGAGGATGCCTGGACACTTCATCATGCTACTCAGAGCAGTGCACAATTCAAAACTTACGATTTTGTTATTTCTAAAATTTTTCATGTAATATTTTCAAATCACAATTGATCGCGGATAACTGAAACTGCGAAGAAGACGGGGTTACTGTATTTCAGGGCTGTAGGAACATCAGTATGAATGGACACCTCTTTTCTCAGAGCAATCAAAGCAAGCTTAATCCCAACTCTCCAAATATACTCCAAACATAACAAGTAGGGGCAAAGAGATTTTTAACAAATTTCAGGTGGGAATAACAGGGTCTAAGGGTCTGGATCACAGGCCCCGTGTAGGTTTAGCTACAGCAGAGCAGATCCCTGACCAGGCATCCAGGTAGCTACTTTTCTTTTCCACAAAGGCTAAATGATACTGAATGAACCCCTAAATTAGGAATCTGTGAGAGTAGGGATCTCATTCTGGACACCTCGATGATGGCATATGTGATTTGAGCCAACCATCTTAACTAATCTCTTAGGGTTTTTTGTTTTTGTTTTTGTTTTTATTTTTTTTAAAGTAGTAGGTAGAAACATATGGTCTCTAAGACATCTTCAGCTTTTCATGTTTTATGAGAATATTTTTATTTTCATTAATGCTTCCAAAACTCAATATTTTTATTAAAAAAAATTCTCTTGGGTTATAAATCTGAATGTAAATAATGTGTTTAAAACCCAGGATGATCTTTTTCAGTAGATCTATAATAGTACATGTAGAGATTATTTTTCCAAGTTAAACAACAACCACTAATCGATTTCATAATGAACAGAATTATAATTTAGAAGGTACTGTAAAACTATTATTTAATATTATTATTTAATATTCTTCATTCTTGCACTTACAATGGAGACACAAAGAATAAAAGCAGGGGTTCAATAATAGGTAATCGAAAAGAGCCTCTAACAAAGGGGATTTCAGCAAGGGAGAAAGTCTGGAAAAGTACTTCAACTTTGAGATGAGGTTTGGAGAAATTCCATTGGTAAAGGCTCTACAGCACAAGCAACATTTTCTAAGCAAACAGCTCTTGGAGTTCTGGATTTTTCAAGAAAAAGGGACAAATTATCTGATTTGCACACATTAGATGTCACTATTTGTACACATAGTTGAATTTCTAAGCTGCATTGCATGTATAAAAGTACTATATTACTATTTGACACATATCATACATTCATAAAATAAATTATTATACCATTGGTGAATAATACAAATCTGGTGAATCAAGTTGAGTCCAGTTCCATTCAAACTGCACTGCACATATACTGTCTGTAAGATATTTTGCAAGACATGGAATGCAAGGGTGGTTTAGACCATCTATACTTTTAAGAAGCTCATTTAAAACACATTAAAATATATAGTACAGTGATAATTAAAATAATAACAATAAATAATTTTAGTGTAAATGAGTTAATTAATGTATCTAAAACATTGGAGAATCATAGAATCTCATCTTGAAGTAAGAATCAAAAAGTGGGATGAGAGTTTAGGAAGAGATAGGATACAAAAAAAGCAGATATATGGTTGAGTATCCAGTGTACTGGGAACTATAAGTAATTTTCAGAGGGTGATGGTAAGTAAGAAACTGAAAAGTTCTGATTAAAAAGCATCTTGTATGTTAAGGTGCGTAGACTTTTTTGTGGTCAACAGGGGAATCATTAGAGGACATTAAATTGAAGTTACATTACTGAAATTTCTTTTAACAAAGATCTACCTGAAACACTGTGTCATGGGAAACAGGAGACAGTTAGTTTGCCCTGGTAATTAGGAGAAAGTTTATGAGTGCTTAGAGTAAGGCAGCAGTAATATTTGTAAAAGAACGGAGAGATTCTAGAAATATGTGATTATAGGATTTACTGAAATAAATTCAAGAAGCCTTATTTTTGAAAAAAAATAGAACAGGTTAGGCATGCAGTTTACATACAAATTGGCGTGAACTATGACTTGTGATGAGTTCAAGTTTGCATTCACTCAGCCACTAAATGAACAAACAAGCAGTGCAAAGGATACTCTTGAGCTCAAAGACACCACGGATATGTACAACTTTGCCCTATTCTTCATAGAAGTCTACCTAAAGTGCAGTAATCTCAATCCATGGATTTCAAAATTTCAACAATCTCAAACGGCTTTACAAATCCAACGTTTAGGGAAAACCAGAACCCCACGTGGGATGATTTTTGTGTAAGTGACCGGAAGGTGAGAACAAGTGAGTAGTTAGTGATGCAACTCCTTAGTATATAAAGGAAATTTTTGCTGAGCTAGGGTTAAAAACTTCTGTATTTGATTTCTCAGCGTCATCAAGCCTATGACGGGTTAACTTACCTACCATGTGGAGAAAAATACAATACCATGCAGGACATATTTTATTAAGTTTAGCTAGAGATACTTTTCCGTTATTAGTCTGAGGAAAGATAAACAGAGAGCTTATCTATTCACTTTCTCTATAATCCCACATACTCTATTTGGAGCACATCTAGTAACAGTATCGTTGTCATATACAGATGGTCCCCTACTTATGGTGGTCTGACTTAAGATTTTTCAACTTTGCAACAGTGCCAAAGCAGTAACACGTTCAATAGAAAAGGTACTTCAGATTTTGATCTTCTCCTGGGCTACAGATATGCCGTACGATACCCTCCTGCTGACGGGGGTGGCAGCGACCTACAGCTTCTGATCAGTCACATGATCCGGAGGGTAAACAATTGATACTCCCCAAGGTACTGTGTCACCAGTGTTTTGCTTTGGTACTGTGTTCAGAGCAAATTTAAGGTAGGCTAAGCTAAGCTATGATGTTTGGTAAGTTAGGTATATTGAATGAATTTTTGACTTATGGTATTTTAAATTTGTGATGGTTTTATCAGGAGATAACCCCACTGTAAATCGAGTAGCATCTGTATTAAATGTCTATGCCTTCTTCTACAAAATATATTGTGGCTGCACTGCAGAACATCCGTGTGCCTCATAGCACACAAAATTGAATTGAAATATTCAAAGTGTACCTAAATTACCAGAAAAAGATATTGTATAATGAGAACAGATAGAAAAGTATCACAGGAAAGTCTTCAGGTCACACCAGTGGTGTAATGATAACGCAGACTTTCAATTACCTCTATGTTCATGGTAATAAGAACTGATAAATGACTTAGGAAGGTCGACAATTATGGAGATAATACAGGGCTATTTCTCTACCTAGTTTAATAGAAAATCAACAAGATCAGTTCTGCTAGCAAAGTCTGAGCAAGCATGTTAACAACAGTGTAGTAAAAAATGTGTGACTGTGAAGATAAAATCAGATATGAAACAGTCTTAATTACAAAAAGACAGAGAACCAACTGACATGTACTTATGAGAAATGGCTTGAAAAATGATTGCACTGAAAAAAAAATCAGGTTTTACAATTATTTTCCATATGTCATATAAAATTTGAACAGCAATTAAATAAGATAATAATATAATGTGTGAGAATTTTAATTAAATCCAATTGTCAAGAATGACAACTGCAAGTCTTTTATCAGTCAAGTCATGAACAGCATCAAGAATATCAAGTACATTTTTTGTGGATTCTTAAAACACACTGGGACGGTGAAAAAGATACATTCCTTTAACTTGAAAAAGAATAAAATATCACATGAAAAGACCCAGATTATAAAAAAGTTGCAAACATGAGTTTATCAAAAAGTTGTTCTTAGTATTTTTATATCGGACTTTTTTTTTTTTTAACAAATGGCACAATAGCACAAAAAATTTTCTTCTTATTTAAGTAGAAAAGAGCATTGGCTTTCACTTTCTTCACATTGTGGAGCTTTTTGAGAATATGTTTGCATTATACATTTTGGATGGAATACACAATAGTCTCATAGTCCTTATTTCACAGACAGTTACCCAAAACAGGTTTTTTGAATAACAGTTGGAGTTATCTACTGTGGAAGTCTTCAAGATAAACTGCTCCTGCCCTTAAAAAAAAAAAAAAAATGTCTAAATGTGATCTATGAAGTAAAAAAGTATCCAAACCAAAGGGATAGGAGATAGCAATTTATTTCTGTTAAGGCACAGAGGAAGGACTTCCTTCCATCTGGATGTAGGGGATTCTTTCTATGGTACATGTTGATTGAACAATAAAGGACAGGTAAAATTGCGATAAATTAAATTGAAGCTTAGGGGACAGTATTTTATTAGCAAAAATTACATGAAAAGAAGACAAAAGATCATATATTAGTAGAAGCATGTTTAAGAAATTAAGTTTGATTAAAGGATAGATTACATGTAAAAGTGGGCATGTGAGTGAGAGACAGATTTGAAAAGGTCATGACTGTACTCGTTAAGAATTTAGCCAAGTTAAATTTTATTTATGATAGGGAAATAAAAGAAATGGAAGTAGAAATTGACTGTTGACTAGCTACCCGGTGCTTTATTTATTGGTTTTTGTTATTATATCATCCTTACAACAATTGTGGAGGAGGGTTAGTGAAAGTAAGGCTCAAATTAGCTAGTTATTGTAGCACACTTTGCAAGAATCATAACTGATATCATAACTACTTGTGATTAACTTCAGATGAGAAGCTCTTTCCATGTTTTTATACTCTGACATCCTTAACTTCTTTTGAGATGTGGAGCTAAAATATTTTAGAGCATTGAAAATATGATTCCATGTTGTGTGCAATTTTCAAAGTGACCCTATGAAAGGGGACAGTCACCACTTGGATTCTTTGTCCTATTTCCTTATTTAGTTAGTTTGTTTTTTATTTAATCACATTTCTTTATACTCACATTGTATATTTAGCTAAAAAGGTTGCTAAATAAATCTTGCTGCCAATATTCTTATTTTGCCACCGACCTACAAGCTCTGGATATTTCATCTTATCACTATTTTCCTTAGTTTCAGGCAAAGCCCGTTTCCAGTGGCCTGAGCTTCTTTATGTCATAGCATCCCTTTCTCTGGTTGAGAAGGAAGAGTGAAAACAATCAAATCATCTAATCGTGAAAGTGGATTTTTTTTCCAGATAAGGAGATAATTTCTGACTATTGTTTTAAAAAAGAGTATATTCCTTTTCCTCAAATGCTTTTCTTTTGAGTAGGACATCAGTTTGCTCAAGTCTTTCTAGCATTTCCCAAGCAACAGCTGCCTCTTAGTTACTTTCATAACCCACCTGCTTTAAAGATTGTGATCACTATCCAAAGAACAGCAGTCATCAATTGAATACAATATAAACTATGGCTTTACAACATTTATGTATCTCACAACATGTATTAAACCATTTATCTAAAGAAAACATTTCATTCTCTTAAACTTTCACTTTTGCTCAAATAATTATTCATATATGCTTAGGGTAACACAAAAAAATGAAAGTACAAGTTCAGAGTTCCTAGTTTAACTTTCAATGGCTTACCAACTTAGTTAACATAGATCAAGCAAATACTTGCACTGCTAGTTGCTGCCTTAAACTAAAATGCATTGTTTGCTATCTTTCCCCCCCTGGTGTTAAGGACACATAATTGACATATAACATTGTGTAAGTTTAAGGCGTAATTGTGAAATGTTTCCACAGTAAGTTTAGTTAACACAGCCATTACCTCATATAATTACCATTTTGTTGTGGTAGTGGTGAAAACATTAAAGCTCTACTCTCATAGCAACTTTCCAGTACATAATATAGTTACCAGGCTGTACTTTAGATCCCTGAAACTTATTCCTATTATAACTGAAAGTTTGTACCTTTCACCAACATCTCCTCGTTTCCCCCACCTCTCAACCCCTAACAACCACTATTTTACTCTCTGTTTCTGAGTTTGATGGTTTTTAGATTCCACATACAAGTGAGATCATATAGTAGTTGTCTTTTCTCCGACTTTTCACTTAGTATAATTTTCTTAAGGTCCATCTATATTGTCGCGAATAGTGGGATTTCCTTATTTTTTAATGGCTGAATGATATTCGTGTGTGTGTGTGTGTGTGTGTGTGTGTGTGTGTGTATCAAATTTCCTACATTCGTTCATCCACTGATGGACACATAGGTTGTTTCCATGTCTTTGTTATTGTGAATAATGCAGCAATGAAAATGAGAGGGCAGATATCTCTTCAGATCCTGATGTCATCTTTTTCCAATACGAGTACATATCCGGAATGGGATTGGCGGATTATATATTAGTTCTACAGTAGTACCTTGGTTTTCAAATGTCTCCATTGATGAACACTTTGGTTTACGAACGCTATAAACACGGAAGTAAATGCTTCGGTTTTTGAACACGCCTTGGAAGTTAAACATGTCACGGGGCTTCCACTGAGTACAAGATCCTGAGGCCTGGCTGTCGGCTGTTTTCCAACGTTGCAGAACTCAAACAGTCTTCCAGAATGGATTACGTTTGAAAACCGAGGTACCAGTGTATTTTTAAATTTTTGAGGAACCTCTGTACTGTTTTCCATAGTGGCTGCGTCAATTTATGTTCCCACCAACAGTGATCCACATCCTTGTTCTCCACATTCTTGGCAGAATTTCTCTCTTTTTTTGATAATAACCATTCTAACAAATGTGAAATGACGTCTCCTTGGGGTTTTGGTTGCATTTCTCCTAATGATTAGTAATGTTGAGCACCTTTTCATGTACAAGTTATGATAAAAAAATATAGTGAATGCTGCTGCCCAGTGCCATCCAACAGAAAGGCAGGGATCCTCAATGCAGGAAGTGACACATCGAACCTTAGTAACTGTGTGACAAATTTCAACGTGTTTGGTACAGTTGGTGTGAACTACGGTTGAGAGAAAGGGTGTTTCGAAGTGTGCCGTCAATCTTCCTCCATCATGATAACACTCCATGCCATACTTCACTTCTGGTACACAGCAATTTCTGTCAAATAAAAACATTACGATGTGTCCTCATCCACCTTATTCACCGGATCTGGCACTGTGCAACTTCTGGCTCTTCCACAATGTCAAAATGACCACGAAACATAAACATTTTGAATCGATTCAGGACCTTGAGGCAGTCACAACAACACAACTAAAGACACTCAGGAAAGAGGACTTCCAGAACTGCTTAGAAGGTGTCAAGAACAATGGGATAAGTGTGTTCAAAGCAACAGGGGAGTTTTTAGAGGGAGATTAATGGCAATGTGTCTTTTACTATAATAAACTTTTTAAATTTAAACATTCACCATATTGTTTGATAACATCTCATACTTGTTGGTCATTTGTATGTGTTCTTTGGAAAATGTCTACTCAAGTCCTCTGCCTATTTTCAACTGATTGATTTTTGTTGTTGTCGTTGTTATTGTGTTGTATGAGTTCCTTTTTAAAAATTTTCATTGAATGTACTGGGGTGACATTAGTTAGTAAAATAATATAGGTTTCAAGTGTACATCATACAAGTGTATGATGTTCTATAATACATCATTTATATATTGCATTGTGTGTTCACCACTCAGAGTCAGTTCTCCTTCCATCACCATATATTTGACCCATTTTACCCTCTTCTACCTCTCTCCTCTCCCTCTACACTCTAGAAACTGCTAAACTGTTGTCTCCTTCTAGGAGTTTTTGTTTCTTTGTCTTGTTCATTTGCTGCTTTCCATTTTATAGTTCACATATGAATGAAGTCATATATAGTTCTTGACTTTTTCTGTTTGGCTTATTTTGCTTAGCATGATAATCTCAAGATCCATCCATGTTGTCACAAATGGCAATATTTCATATCTTCTTTTGGCAGAGTAATATTCCATTGTATATACATACCACAATTTCTTTATACAATCATCTATTGAAGGACACTTTGGTTGTTTCCATGTCTTGACCACTGTGAATAATGTTGCAATGAACATAGGGGTACATATATCTTTAAGGAAAATTGTTTTAAGGAAAATTGTTTTAAGGAAAAGATTTTAATTGTTTTAAGGAAAAGATTTTTTTTAGGTAGATACCCAGAAGAGGGATTTTTGGGTCTTATGGTAATTCTATTTTTATTTTTTTGAAAAACCTCCATTTCCACCAGCAGTGTATAAGGTTTTCTTTTTCTCCACAACCTCTCCAACATTTGTTATTACTTGTCTTGTTGATAACATCCATTCTAACATTGTGGACTTGATTTGCATTTCCCTAATAGCTAGTAAAATTGAGTAGTTTTACATATATTTGTTGGCATTATTATGTCTTCTTGGGAGAAGTGTCTGTTCAGATTCTTGGCTGAGTTTTTAATTGGATTGTTTTTTTTTGTTGTTGTTATTGAGTTGCTTGAGTTCTTTATATATTTTGAATATGAGCCCCTTATCAGAGGTGTTGCTTGCAAATATCTTCTTCCATTCGGTTGGTTGCCTCTTTGTTTTGTTGATGATTTCTTGTCCTGTGCAGAAGCTCTTTTTAAGTTTGATATTGAAGACACAAAAAAATAGAAGGCTATTCCATGTTCATGGATTGGGAGAATCAATGTAGTTAAAATGAGCATGTTACTACCTAAAGCAACATACAAATTTAATGCAATCCCCATCAAAATCCCATAGTCATTTCTTTAAGGAAAAAGAAGAAAAAATGAGACAATTTGTGAGGAATCACAAAGACCTGGATACTCAGAGCAAAAAAGTAATAAGGCTGGAGGTATCACACTTTCTGATTTATATTATAAAATGACAGTAATCAAAATAGCATGGTATTGGCAGAAAAACAGATGCACAGACCAATGGAATAAAATGAGAATCCCTTGCCGCCCCCCCGCCCCCCCCCAAAAAAGACATATATATATGGGCAGATAATTTTTGACATACATATATATGGGCAGATAATTTTTCACAAAGGAGCCAAAAACATACACTGGAGAAAAAAAAAAGCCTCTTCAATAAATGCTGCTGGGAAAATTGGAAATCCATGTGCAAAAGAATGAAACTAGACTGTTATCTGTCACCATATAGCAAAATTAACTCAAAGTGTCTCGAAGACCTAAACATAAGACCTGAAACAATAAATTGCATAAAAGAAAGCATAAGAACTAAACTTATGGGCATTGTATTCAGAGAAGATTTCATGAATTTGACCTTAAAAGCAAGGTAAGTAAAAACAAGAATAAATGAGTGGGACTATATTGAACTAAAAAGTTTATGAGTTCCTTATGTGGCTAATTCCAGTGACAAGGGAGGAGATACAGATGCGAGGCGGCTGTAATGGAAGTCACTATTACTCAAAGAAGAACAAAGCCCCAAACACACCAGCCGCCTATCCCAGTCCACCCCATCCCCAACTTTCACAGCTGATCCCAGTGAGGGGCACTCATGGTTGCTGAGGTGCACAGCTCTGCATCTGACTGCTGGGGTAGCAATGGGATTTCAGGGGCTCAGAACCCCAACACCAACCATATACTCCCATGGGTTGGTGCCCTGAGACAGAGGCAAACTGGCCACAGAAGTTATGCCCACTTGCCCAGGAAATCTTTCACCTATGAAAAGCTGGAACAGGGCAAGAGAAAATAAAATGCTCCAGCGTCACTTATTGGAAAACAAAAGAAATACCTCTTCATATCAGTCTGATGCAGAATTCATTCCCGTAGATGCCTAGGAAGAGAAATAATCCATCAATTACAATGAATAACCAATGTAACAAGGCAGCTCAGAAATAAGTGAAAAATCTCCAGAAAATAAACTTAAAGTGATGGAAATATGTGACTTAAATGACAGAGAATTCAAGACTGCTCTTCTGAAAAATCTCAATGAGATGAAAATACATTCGTATAGGCAGTTTAATAAACTCAGAAATAAAATCAATGGATAAAATGAGTACTTTACCAAAGAGATTGAACATTTAAAAAAGAAACAAATGGAAATTCTGAAGGACTTTCCAGCTGAAGGACTTAATAAAAGATACAAAGAATGAAATAGTGAGCTTAGGAAGTAGAGCTGACCAGATGGAGGAAGGAATTAGTGATATTGAAGATAGAAATCTGGAAATGATGCAGATGGAAAAAGAGAGACTTGAGAGTTAAAAGAAATAACTATCTGACTCCATCAGAAAAAGCAATATAAGAATAATGGGCATGCCAGAAGAAGAAGAGTGAGAGTGAGTGAGAGAGAGAGAGAGAGAGAGAGAGAGAGAGAAAGAGAGAGAGAGAGAGAGAGAGAGAGAAGGGCACAGAGAGCCTATTCAAACAAATAGTTGACAAGAACTTCCCAAACCTATGGAAAGAACTGGCTTCTCGAATCTGGATCCGAAAAGAAAGCAGAACATCTAAATACCTTAATTCTAAAAGGCCTTCTCCAAGGCACATTATATTGATACTGTCTCAAATTAATGACAAAGTAAGAATTCTCAAGGCAACCAGGGAAAAGAAGACAGTAACTAGCAAATTAAAGCCCATTATATTATCATCAGATTTTTCAGCAGAAACTCTACAAGCTAGGAAGGAGTGGAATCAAATATTCAAACTATTGAAAGAGAAATTACCAGCCAAGGATAATATATCCAGCAAAATTATCCGTTAGATATGAAGGAGAAATAAAGATCTTTCCAGTTATACAGAAGCTGAGTGAATTTTCCACTACAAGGTCTGGTTTTCAGGAAATACTGAAGTAGGTTATGCTACCTGAAAGAAAAGACAAAATAATACAAAACTATGAATAAGATTACTAATAGACAGAGAATCAGGGTAGGCTACTCATACACAGAATGGGGCACTATACACTTAAACATAACATAAAGGGTAAAGGAGATAAAAACATAAAAAAAATAAAAAAGAGAAGGTGAAGAAAGACAATTTGCTGTTACAACTCAGAAATGTACTCACAGCACAAATAGGGATAATTTGTGACAACACAAACATAAAAGGGGTGGTATTTGTAAAGGGGAATGTAGATAAGATACATGCTGAAGAAAAAGGACAACTATATGTGAAACTTTTTTTTTATATAAACTTAATGGTAACTGCTCAAACAAACAAACATAAACAGAACTGAGATATATAACATAAGAAGAAACAGGAAAAAATCATATTTTGGATATTGATCTCTTATTAGGTAGATGGTTTGCAAATATTTTCTTCCATTCCACATGTTATCTTTTCATTTTGTTGATTATCTGCTGGGCAGAAGTTTTTAGTTTGATGTTATTCACATTTTTATTTTTGCTTTTGTTGCATGTACTTTTGGTTCATTTTCAAAAAGTCATTGTTAAGACCAATATCAAGGACGACTTTCTAATGTTTTCTTCTAGGAGTTTTATGGTTTGAGGTCTTACATTTAAGTCCTTAATCCATTTCCAGTTAAGTTTTGTGAGTGATATATGATAGGGAGCCAATTTCATACTGTTGCATGTGTATATCCAGTTTTTCCAATGCAATTCATTGAAGACACTATCCTTTCTCCATTGAGTATTCTTGGCTCCCTTGTCAAATATTAGTTGATCATATATGTGTGGATTTATTTCTGTGCTCTCTATTCTGTTTTTAATGTATCTGTTTCTATGGCAGTACAATATTATTTTTGTTTTTGTTTGTTTGTTTTTTAATTTCTATAGCTCTGTAATATAGTTTGAAATCAGGAAGAGTGATGCCTCCAGCTTTGTTCCTTCTCAAGATTGCTTTGGCTATTCAGGGTTTTCTGTGGTTCCATACAAACTTCAGGATTGTTTCTTCTGATTCTGTGAAAAATGTCATTGGGATTTTGATTGGGATTGCCTTGAATCTAAAGGTAGCTTTGTGTAGCATGGGCAATTTAACAATATTAACTCTTTCAGTTTATGAACATGAAATATCTCCCCATTTATTTGTGTCCTTCAGTTTCTTTCATCAATGTCATATAGTTTTCAGTGTATTGATCTTTCACTTTCTTAGCTAAATTTATTCATACTTCTTTTTTATTTTTTAAATGCATTTTTTTCAGATATTTATTATTAGTGTATCATAATACAACTGTTCTGATATGTTGATTTTTGTAAATTTCTTGAATTTGTTTATTAGTTTGAGCAGTTTTTTTTAGTGGACTTTTGAATTTTTTATATACAAGATTATATCATCAGCAAAAGAAACAATTGTATTTCTTCTTTTCTGATTTGGTTGCTTTTTATTTCTCTTCCCTAATTGTCCTGCCTAGTACTCCCAGTATTGTGTTGAAAAAGATGGTGATAGTGGTCATCTTTGTCTTGTTCCCAATCTTTGAGAGAAAGTTTTCAGCAGGTTAACTATGAATTTTATAATATTAGGTGTGGGTTTTTCATATATGGCCTTCATTATGTTGAGGTATGGATTTTTATATTTTTAAAGAGAGAAATTTCATTCAGTAATACTGAATATCTCTTTTGAGGTCCTGATTCAGCCTTGATCTGAAACTTGTTAAATGTCTTTATGTTCCCTCTGAAGCCTAGGACATGAAGCAATGGATAGTACTAAACCCCCGACACATTGCCTAATAAATTGCCTAAATTTATTTAAATCACAAACAAACACCTAAAATTTCTCTGGAGAAAAAGAAACATTTCTTACACTTGGTAATAAAAGTTTAGGAACTTGAACGGCATAAGGGTATTTGTCAGCAAAAAATGAAATTTTCATTGAACACAAAAAGCATGTATTTCAGCCAACCCAAGACAATGAATATTAGCAATAGAAAGGGAGCAGGCTGAAGAGGCCGAGGAGAAGTTTGACTAGCTAACCAAACACAGGATGCTCTATTGAATATTGGTCTGAAGGCCCAGAAATCCCAATTTGACCCTCTCAGATAGCCATGTGTGACAGGGAAGCATTGGTGCCCCATTTCATGTAGGATATTTTAAAACCTACAGTACTGTGTTAAATGTCTTTTCCTGAAGATATCATTTTAATTGTGAATTCTTCTCCCTAGCTCAGAAGAAATATGGTTCCTATTTGACATAAGAAAAACACGGTTGTGAAGTAAAAACACAGACATGTTCTGTAAGGCACAAATTATTTTTCCTTCCTATTATGATATAGCAAGCCTCAAGTTTTCCAATTTAAGTAGAACCTATTATTTTAAAATCTAGTTCAATCTCGTCCAGCTTTCCTAGTATGTCATACCTGTTATTTTCATAATCATCGTTGGAAATTTTTATTATGATTCACATAAAAATATATTATTTTCATTCATAACACATTTTTAAAGGCATGTGGTAAAGTAATAACATTTTAAATAAAAAATTCAACAATTCACAACTTCATTTGAAAAATCATGTATACTTTGAATTATATTCTATTAATCAAGTTATAGTTTACATATTAAATCACTTGGAAATTTACAAAGTGCTTTACACCATTGTCTCATTAAAGATTAATAGAAAACTATTGTAGTGAGCCATGGCAGTATTTCTTGATATTCAGAAAGTCTGTTATTCTGCTATTTATAGTTTCACTGAAACCTCATTTTTTGTATCCAGGTAACTTATCACAGCATACCTTAACACTGGAGAGATGCTAAAATATTCTACGTACATCTTGGTAGGATATATCTATCTAGCCAGCAATGAAAATGAATACCAGTAGATGTAAAATATATGTGGTTATTGATATTAAATATACTTAGTGATTTTTTCCTTTAATTGATAGCTTTGTTCATGATGATGTATGTTTGTTAAATCAAAATATCCTTGAAAATTTTGGAGTTATATGAACATCATAACTAACTAAAGCAGTGGGATGACAGGTCAGGATGGAGATGAGATACCACACAAAATCACAGGGCTAGGCAAGCAAGCAGAAGTTTCAACGGCAAAGATTAGGGGCATAGCCAGAGGTCCACATGCGTGAAGCAGACAGTAGGAGAAGGAGACAGAGTGATAGGAGTAGAAATGCCAACAGAAAGTGCAGGGTGAAAGTTGAACTCCATTCCTACAGGTGATTCAGATTCTGGGAATTCAGGACAAACAGGAGCCAGCATTAAAGCTGATACTGCTAATTTATTAGTTTAAGTCACATTATGTACTAGAAGGGTTTCCTTCAAAATATAAAAAAGGGATTAACCTAGATTTGATTGCTAAATGTGCCTGGCTCTGAAGAGTAGAGACATGAATGTATTAAAAATAATCAGATAGTTATTCATCACTATTCCTGGGGCCTCCCCCACAGAAATAGTTCCTTTTTCTTAAGTGTATTAGCAGTGTGATGTCTCAGTGTTTATAGAAGATTTTGTGTCATAGAACAAGGTGGTTAAAAAATACTTAGTGATTTTTGGAAAATATGTGTACAAAGCCAGACTTATTTCATAATGCCTAAAATACCTTTAATGTAATGGGCATTTATATATATATATCCTTGAAAATTTTGGAGTTATATGAACTCCAAAATTTATGATATATGGAAAATTTATATTTATGGAGTTATATGAACTCCAAAAGTTATATTATATATATCTATATATCTATCTATCTATATCTATCTATCTATCTATCTATCTATCTATCTATCTGTCTATATATATCCATTCATTCATTTATTCATTCATCATTCATTATTTTTCAAATTAGATTTACATAGTGTGCCAGACACTCTTCTGCTCTGAAGATTTTAAAGTGAACAAAGCAAATCAAGTTCTTATTTTTCTCTTGTGGAATTTATGTTTCAGTAAGAGTAAGGGAATCATAAAAATTATAGATATGTAAGTAAATAAATATAGTTGTATAATACATATTTTAATGAAAAATCAAGCAAACTAAGGGGTGATAGTGAATAGTATGCAATTTCGTATTATTTGGTATAGGATGGTCAGGGAATGCATCTCAGAGAAGACCATATTTGAGCTGAGATTTGAATTAAGAGGAGTAGGAAGATATGTATACTGTGTTTCCCCGAAAATAAGACCTAGCTGGACCAGCAGCTCTAATGCATCTTTTGGAGCAAAAATTAATATAAGACTCGGCATTATATTATATTAATTATATTATATTATATTATATTATTATATTATATTATATTATATTATATTATATTATATTATATTATATTATATTATATTATATTCCCATTCTTATAGTAAAATAAGACCGAGTCTTATATTAATTTTTGCTCCAAAAGACACATTAGAGCTGATTGTTCAGCTAGGTCTTATTTTGGGGAAACAGGATATGTATGGGAAAGAAAGAATAGTAAATACAAGAGCCTTGGACCAAGAATGTTTGCTGGTATTTGAGGAAATGCCAGAGGTGTATCTGACTGAATCAGTGTGGGAAGCAGGTAAGTGATATGAAATGGAATCACACAGGTTGTGCGGTCAAATAATGGAGAACCTTGTAACTACTTGTAACTACAAAGAAAACTGTGAGTGATATTTTGTGTGAAGTGGGAAACCATTTAGGTTTTAGACAAAATACTAGCATGACTTGACTTACGTTTTATTTGGATCATTCTGGCTCTTGGGATGGAAATATACCATAAGAGAGGAGCAGGGAAGCAAGAGACCAGTGCAGAAGCTATCAATGTGTCAAATAAATGCTATTATTATTCAAGCATCAGATAATTCCTATATGTAGCTGTGGCTTTTCAAAAACAGAAAAAAATATTGACTAGCCTATTGTGTTCCCTGATGATGTCACACTAATCATGTTTTAAAATATGAATGGTTCGAATCTACACAGCACCACTAAGAGTTTCAGGGCACTTCAGGTTCCATTTTATACCTGGGAAAGTGGAGTCCAAGATGGAGTCCTAAAATTTGTGATTAAATTAGAATTGCTGCAGAGAGGCTTATTGGTTAAAACATACATAAGCTTTGGTGTCATCCAGACACAGGTTCAAGCCTCACATGTGACACGTAGCAGCAGGGTCAAGTCACAGTAAGCCTCTATTCTTCAGTTTTCTTTACAGTTTTCTGTAAAGTGGATTTAAGTAAAATATCGACTCCAATAGGCAATGTTAAATTTAAATGAGATGATTTATGTACAATGTTTATCACTGTGCCTAGAATATTGTAAGTGCTCAATCAAATTTACCTATTATACCTATTTTCAACCTCAAAAGTCATCTTCAACACAAAATTCAAAGTTTCGACAGTCTGACGATTGGTTTAAGATAAAGCTGCACCATCAAATCATATGTCTGGCTCATAATCATAATCCATCAGAGTCTAGCGTTATCGTGACATCTCTCTCTTTAAATGGGCTACATTTTGTCTTCTGAACCCCTAACTCCCTTTTTTACATTCTGGAATCATTCAAATTTTTTGCACTAGAAAATTTCTTTCTTCCAGATTCCAAAAGCCTCTGCTTTAAAAAATAAGGAATCAGCAGGACACATGACGTAAGTCTAAGAAATCATGTTTTACAATCTCCCTGGAACGACCAACACTTGCTACAGTCAAATAAATTTTAAAATGTATTCTTATACAAAGCACAATTCTATAGGCAGGATACCCACATCAAAGCAGTATATGTTTAGGACCAATACATTCTCTTATATTCGAATTTAGCTAGATATGCCCTATAATCCAATTAGAAAGTAAAATGGGCTTAATTACTTAGCTCAGATCAAAGAATACAAGGCAGCAGAGAATCTAATTAAAATTAATAATATGATGGGCAACTTTATCTAATGCCTAATCTAGGGCATTTCATTTTAATTTAAACTCAGCTCTCAAATTCACAGCATGGTCTGATCATTGTCACTGATTGTTATGAAAGCTGATAACCCTGTAGCAAATCCTTCCTGTGTTGTTGTTGCCCAATTCTAAGTAATAGATTTAACTCTGTTCAATAAAGAGAGGTCAGAAAGTTCACTCTGCTACATGTTTATATTGAATTTCTTTAGCCTCCTCTCTCTTATTTTAGCCTGATTAATATGCATCAGATGTTATTGAATAGTATAAATGATGTATGCAGTGTACACAGCCATAGGCCATATTTATATTGAGTGAGAGCAGTGCCTAAGTAAATCAAGAACTCTCATATGCTTCTAAACCTTACTTATAGTACGTTTACAAAGTACTATTTATTTTAATGTTTGGACTAAATCGATTCACCAGTACGGTCCAAGGATATATTAAAATCATTTTGTTGGCAATATGTAAAGAGAAAAAAATCTAGTTAATTTATGGATTGTTAACTTCTATGTGTTTGAGCGTGTATGTGTGTGTTTTGTATGGGTATATGTATACACACATGTGCACAACGTAGGTATTGCATATCCAAACCACAGCAGAACAAACTTTTGCCTTGGTTGATGAGACAAGCTTTAGTCAATGTTTTAACTCCTAGGCAGAAATGGCATATTTCCATCAACTGTTAAAATTGCCCGAACGTCTTCTCAGAAAATAAATCAAAACATTGTACCATTAAACATGTACATTATAAGCCTCATCACTCTTTAAAACAAAATTTTTAAAAGGCGTTTTGATGCCTATGCACCAGCAACTGTATCTACAGTCAAAATACAAAAACACTCCAAAGGATTATAAAGCTCCTGAGAATGGCAAGAGCTGCTTTGGGAGAATAATCATAATCACTTATCCAGGTCAGGACAAAGTGATGACAAACAACAGACTAAGAGCCACAGTGGATAGCTTAGATGAGGATCAAAGTGGGAAGAAGCTTAAAAAGAAAAAAAAAAAGAGGTTAGGAAAAGGTTTGGTTGCTGGGCGTCTTCTTCTACGTGGAATGTATGCACTGGCCCTCTTTTGGAAGCTCTGCAATTATGTTCTCACGGGCTTACCTTCATGCATCTTAAAGCCAAGCATATCAATTCTTCACCTTTCTGTGTATAGAAGCCTACCTAAAGAGCCCAGATCTCCAACATAAGCCACATAAAAGAAAAATAAATTGTCGAACTATTCTTTGGTGAACTATTTTGCATAAAAATATTTTCCGTAAAAGTCTGATTAAGCGCCATTAAAAAGCTACATTCAAACTGATTAGCTACTAACTCAAAGTGATTGAAATGTGTGGCTCTGCACAGCAGGGTAAATTCATGTAGTCAGTATCCCTCTTGCAGTGGTGCTTAAACTTAAGCTCTCCCTGGTTATTCAACCTGGTTTATGCAACTCCCTGAAAGTGCATGTAATCAAACACTCCCACTCATGCTGGGATAGAGGGTTGAGCCACAATATATTTTTTGCCCTTAGGGATGTTTCTCTGGATGCTAAAGCCGTTGGTTTTTGCAAGTGATACCATAGTGGCTCTGTCAGTACAGCAGAAGATATTTTTGGTACCTGTTGAATCAGTTATGTTCTAGGCCACTATAATAATAAATCAGACCAACTAAATTTTTTTTTTATTTAATTCAGTTATGGATGAACATTTTAATTGCAAAGTCCATCAATTCTTGAGTGAGCAAGTGAGAGAGAAAGAGAGAAAGAATTGAATATATTAGACAAATTGTACAGGATAGTCTGATTAAATTCCTCACACACCAAAAAAGAAAAAAAAAAAAGTACAAGACTAATGACCACTAAGAAAATTAAGGACATGTGTGTACTTCTATAAAATTAAATGTTGTTAGGATAATTCAAATACCAAGTGAAGAAAATGTCATTATTGTCTTGACACATCTGTCACAGAGATGAATTAGTCAGCTGTGTAGAGCACACCAAATGCAAATGTGATATCAGAGAGATGAACATTTATTACGTTATTTTTAGAAAATATGCTGTGACATATTTATTTTGAAAAAAATGTGTTTGGTTGCATGTAGTTAATTATGAAGAATGGAGAAAAATAACTGAATAATCTCAAGGCACAGAACATATAATCTTGTTTTTTTCTGATTGGATTATCATGTCTGAATGTCAAAATGACTTTAGATTAATTAAATAGCACTGTAACCTTCAGCTTTTTGATTACTTCAACTTGGTCTTTGAGTCATCTTTGATAATATATTTGGATAATTGGAAACATTTGTGTCATTCACATTTTATCACAAAATAATTTTGACGTCAGCTACTTTATGTATCTTACGTGGATACTGGATAACTAGAATATCAAAAACATTAATATAAAATATTCTTCATCAGGTTTCTATGAACAGTGATTCTTGGTAATTGCTTAGCATGTTTGCTGTGTTGTAGAGAGCCATGTAATGATGAACCCAATTTAATTGAAACCAGCAGTTTTTGAATACTGATTTTATTCAAGGCTTTATGCAAGTCATTTTGGGGAAACAATAACAACAAAAAAGATGACACAACAGTTCCTACACTCAGGAAGCTTAGGATAAAACCTATTGAATGAACACATGAGAGGTAATAAGGATATTCCCTGAGGAAAGAGAAAGAAGTGCCTACAACTCTTAGTGGTTCTGCTCAGGTTTGAATCATTCATATTTTAAAACATGATTAGTGTGACATCATCAGGGAACACAATAGGCTATTCAGTGGATGAATGAATAAAGAAGAGGTGGTACATATATACAGTGGAATATTGCCAGCCACATGACAGAATGAAATGTTGCCATCTGCAACAACATGAATGAAACTGGAGGGTATTGTGCTGAGTGGAGTCAGTCAGAGAAAGACAAATGTCATAGGATTTCACTTATATGTGGAATCGAAAGAACAAAATAAACAAACAAAACAGAAACAAACTTATATATACAGAGAACATTTTGATGGTTGCCAGATGGGAGAGGGTTTAGAGGGGATGGATGAAAAAGGGGAAGGAATTAAGAAGTACAAATTGATGTTACTAAACAGTCTTGGGGATGTGGGGTACGCAAAAGGAATGTAGTCAGTGATATTGTAATAACTATGTATGGTGTCAGATGGGTACTAGATTTATTGGGATGATCACTTCATAAATTATATAAATGTGTAATCCCTCTGTTATACTCCTGAAAATAACATAATATTGTATGTTAACTCTAATCGAGAAATAAAACAATTATTTAAAAATATATTTTCCATCAATTAAAAAAAAGGACTCTTTTTTTGGCTCAGAAATAGGGCTAGCTCAAGTACATCTTTATGGAGAAGACGCCATTTAACTTAGTTGACAATAATTGTTAGAATTTTGACAAACTAAAAGGAAGAAAATGATACTACATTGTAAGTTTTTTAAAAAAAGAAAATGGGGTAAAAAAATGCAGAGTGCTGTTGGGAAATGTTTACTTTCCTGGATTAGTTGGAGTGTAGATGGTACAGAGAGAAAAAGAGGGAATAGATAGGTAGGCAACAAGACTGAGGCCAGAGTTTTGACTTCATACTGCAGAGCCCCTGGCCCAATAAGTGGCACAATGACTTACAAGCAGGGCTGTGAAGGTCATTCAAATTCGTCCCTCACCAAGTACCTGCTTAGATAGGTACCAGTATCTAGGTAGGTTTAAATAATGTTTAATCATTTTGTGCCTGTTTATCCATCTAAAATATTGAGATGATAATAGTACCATTATGTTATTTTGAAAGTGAATGCAATTAAATCAGCTACATAGTGCGCAGCACACAGGGAGTGCCTCATAACGTTAGTCATTATTAGACTTGAACCAGACAGGAATGCACATGACTACATCTAACAAGGTGAAGTATGGGAAATTTCACAGACATTGTTCTTACTGGATTAGTCTTCTGGAGGATTCATGGTGCTATTAAGAATGACTTTCAGGTGGCCGATTAACTTGGTTGGTTAGAGCTTGGTGCTGATAACACCAAGGTTGCAGGTTTGATCCCCACATGAGCCACTGCGAGCTGCGCCCTTCTTAAAAAAAATAAATAAATAAAATAATAATAATAATAATAATAATAATAAAATAAAATAAGATTAAATTAAAAAGAAATCACTTTCAACATGCCAACTCTGCTAGGTCACTGGCATGGATTACTCTTCACTTGATCTTAGCCAAAAGGCCAAGAAGCGATTGGATTACTCTTTATGAGAGCACTGATTTAAAGACTTAGTTATGCATTTTCTAAGTTATACTTTTTAATTCAAAATAAGAAATATGCATTTCTTTTCAGAAAAACATGTCAAGTAGGTTAGAAAATAAAACAAGAAGCAGATATCGCAATCTCTGAGAGTTTAAAAACAAACACAATTTAAGTGACCATTTAACCATTCTTTACAGTGGTAATTATATTTTTGCTTTTATACCTGTCCAAATTTTACCTCGTTTGGAAAAGGATATTTCCTTTTTCTGAACAAGTTTTATCAAAAAATAAATTTTCCTCAAATTGCTATCTCATTTTTCCTCAGCTTCAGGTTTTCTTTGGCTCTGATTTTACCAGGAAATCATCTAACTAACTGTAAGATGACTCATACTTTTATTTAAAATGCTCAGCACAGCCTCATTCTTTTTTTTTTTAAATCAGCATCATGTGATATGTTCAAAAAGGAAGAAAATAGATATTGCAGCATATAAGACAATTATGAAAAACTATAATACGAATTTGGTTTTAACTATAATCTAAAAACCTACTTAAATCAAAGGAAATAATATGTCACTTGGAAAAAATAATAGTTGATGCAATGGGAATAAGATTCTGGGTAGAACACACCAAATAAGAAGTTAATAGGATCATGGATATAATGCTAGGAAACCCCAAAGTTTCGAGTTAAAAATAAAACATTTGTTTAGCACTTCTTATGTGCCAGCTACTATAATAAATGCTTTATATGAATTATGCCATGTAATCTTTATAATAATCTCATGAGATATTTATCATTATTTTCCCAATTTGACAAGTGAATAAAATGAGGCACAGTACCTTGTACTCCTTTACATAGATAGAAAGTGATTAAGATGATTCAAGGCAGGCTAATTGGAAAAAAAGAGAAAACAGTTTTCTACACTGTTATCTTAAAGAAAATTGAGAAATAATTAGAATATTTGTTCTGTTACCTACTACCATGTAACAAACTACTCCAAAATTTAGAGGAATAAAACAATGATAGCATTTATTTTGCTCATAAATGTTCAATTTGGACAGGGTTTGACGGGGATAGATAGCTTATCTTTGCTTCACTCATTAGCTAGAGCAACTTGAAATCTGGAGGCTGGAATCATTTGTAATCTTGCTTCCTCACATATCTGGAGGCTGATGATGGCTGCTGGCTGAGACTTTAGCTTGTACTTTTGGCTGGAACACCTAAATATGACCTCTCCATGTGGCCTTGGCTTCCTCGAAACAATGTCTGGATGCCAGGGTGATGGTCTCAAGAGAGAGCCAGCTGGAAGTTGTATTGCATTTTAAGAACTAGCCTTGAACATGAAGTAACATCAGTTTTGCTACATTCTGCTTGCTGAGGCAGCCAAACAGCTTACGTCATTTCAAGGAATGAAGAAATAGACTTCAGTTGTTGATGGGGCAGTGGCAAGGCTCTGGAAGAACATGATTGGAATTACTGCTGTGACAATGTTTGGAAAATGCAATCTGCCATAATGTAAGAAATGAATGAAGACTGTGAGACACTAAAGTTTCCAGTGGAAGAGGAAGTAACTCTAAGGAGGGAATATTCAATAATAGTGGAGAACAGTGATGATAAATGATAGGTGACATTGACAAAGCCAGTTTTCTGAATATGTGGAAGTCAGGTTACAATGCCTTACAAAGGGAATGGGAAAAGAGAATAAGCCCAATGGAGTTCTGCATCCCGCGGTTCCTATCAATTTATCTGGCCTTATCTCATATCCCCCAGCTGGCTGTGCTCCAGGCACAGTGGCCTCCTATAAAGTCCTTGCATTGCTATGCTCCATCCATAGGAATTTTGCACATGGTATTTCTACTGCTTGACATCCGGTCTCCACTCTTTTTTAAAAACTTGGTTTAATCCTATTCCTTTTACTGATTTCACTCATTCATTTTATCAAAGAATTGTCCGGCATCCATACCAAAGCAGATATTTTATAGTACTCTTTTTTTTAAATAGTTATCTCCATTTGTAAACATTCATTTATTTTCTTCCATTGTTTGATTAATGTCTGTCTCCTTCACAAGTCAGCAAAATCTGTGAGACAAGGAATATATCTGTTTTTGCTTATCCCAAAAGCCTAGCAGAATGCATGGATCTTATAAGACTCTCTTTAAGTAGTTACTAAATGGGTATAAAACAGACTTATTTTTGGATAACCTTCATGTAAAAGGAAAGAAATATGTAGTATTTAGGGGAAAATACAGGTTAAGGATATTAACTAACACAAATGATAAAGCCATTGTAAACCATCAATGAGAAAGAAGTAATTGAGTCATAGTGTTTGTGTTAGTATAGGTTAACATTTGTAACCAGTAGACTCAAAATATGTATTGATTAAGACATAACAGAAGTATATTTCTTGTTCATTACAATACAAGACAATTCCAGCCAAACAGAAAGGGACTCTGCTCCATGCAGTTGTTCACCAACCCACGCTGATGATCTCTGTACTGTCTTTCACACATGACTTCTATGGTCACATTGTTGATTATCTCCATGTAATTCAGCCAGAAAAGGAAAGAGTGTGAGGATTGCATGGTTTGAGGTTTTCCTAGGCCAGGTTTAGAAAAACCCATCCTTTACCCTCAGAGTAAGCTTGAATCCGGTCATATGACCATAAATGATCATAAGAGCCTGGGAACTCAGCTAGAGATTTGCTCAGAAAGAAGGGAAAACTTGTCTTGGAGAAAAGCCAACAGCCTCGGCTGCCACAGGCAACCAACAGTATTTTGCAATATTATCATTTCGGAAGTCTGTCAGAATACCTTTCAAGAAAACTAGAAAAGTTTAATAATACATAATTACTAAAGCAAATGCTAATGATTGATCATAAGGTGTTTTATAAAGCGAAAACAGAAATGTCTCTAAAGCTGAAATTTTGAGTTGGATGGTAGGAAAAAGGTCTCCATTAATGATTGCAGTATTCAGAAAAAAAGTCCTCTTTCAAGGATTATTCAAGTAAAGTCCACAATATCTTCTTTGAAAGTCTAACATGATTGTTCACCTGATTGTTCAGAAGTTATGAGTGATATTCATCAGTTATATAAGAAAAAAATGTGTAAGTGATGATTTATTGATGCAGCTTCCAAGGGTGCTACAGGGAAAGGGAAAACCTAAAATTATTAGACTCCCAAGATCGTAATTACAGACCTGAGTTTGAGCAGGGAATTTCTAAGACTTGAAAAAGCTATTTAAAAATCTGAGTATGAAAGACACTGAATAAAAAAGGAAAAATATCACTCATTCCTTTTTTTACCTCAAATATTCTTTTATAGAATTGTCTTAAACATCATTAAAACATACGTGTCCTATTAAATGTGACTACTTTATATATCTGTATGTATCTATAAGATATGCTATCTTAAATTGCATTTTTAAATCTTGACAGAATGACTGTAAACTATTTCTACCAGTTTCTTCTTCTCTTTCTGTTCTGGGACCAATTATTTCTAAAAAGGGGGCCAATCACTTACAGTAGACATTGCTCAGTTAAACTTGTTGTGTGGAGACTGTATCAGACAGCGTCCTATGAAACCCAGGTGGCACATATAAAAAGAGTAAGCAGAATTTAATGATGGTTCTATTTACAAAAGTGTATGCAGTATTAAGGAAGCCAAGAAGGGACTAGCCATGCCAGGAAGGGAAAGCAGATACAGTGGTTTTGATGACCATGACAACTGTTTTGTCAGAAAAGGACTTCCCACCTAAAGGAATACAGCCTCTGACTACCTTCTGCCTGCTGAGAATTTGGAAACAAATGCTCAATCTCTCTCTACTCTCCCACGCTGATGTCCTGTCAGTGAAGCTTTCCATTGGCCAAGACACTAAAAGTCAGAGAGGCATATAGCCTAATGATGAAATATGTAGAATTTAACCTCCTGGGGCAAGGCACAAGGTGCAGAATTATGCTAAATATACCTAGAAAGACAAACAAAATATTCAGAACATGTGCAAGAACATTTGTGAGATATTAATAGTGTATATAATAAACAAGTGCATTTATATATTTGTGAAATCTGTATTTTGTTGAATATTTGTTTTCCTTAAACAGAAATATGAAAGTTTTAAAGGGAAAGGAATGAATCTGCATAAGATCTTATCACAAATATAAAAGGGTTTTTTAAGTGTGTGTTTTGAGTCATTGCCTGCTCATGATGAAACAGAGCAGCATAGACAATGCTAAGACTGACAGCTAAGAACCCGGATGAAGCATGAGTTTGTCTATACTGTATGTTCACTGAGAGAGAAAAGAGAAGAAGAGGAGTCAGAATAGGGATCTAGAAGAGCTACACTATCCAAGTTTGGCAGAAAGTCTTGACAGAATACGTAATGGCCAAGGTACCATTGATCAGGGTCCAGAATTTCTAATCCCACAGCATTATCACTTGAGGCTTAATTGGCATCAGTCTGGCTGGGAATGGCCATAACTCAAGATTATGTACACTCACAGGTCCAGAGGAGAAAACTGGAAGTGGATCAAGCAAAGCAAATGAGAGCTTGTGGCAGGCAGGCAGAGCTCGGAGGAAGCAGGCAATAGGCAGGGATGAAAGAAGACTGAGATTGTGGATTGACCGTCAGAGAGGTCCATTACAGTAGCTCGATTATTATCATACAGATGGTAGATGGATGAATAGACGTTCAATTCCAGGTCTTCTTGTCTCACATAAAAATTCTTTCTGCTGTAACATACGGCCTACAGCAAAGAAGAAATAAAGACATCAATTAAAATGAACTATTCTTTTAACAAGTCTGAAAATTTTTCCTTGCAACAGAATCTTTCTACTTCGACCAAAGCAATGCTACAGTTGTAATGTACAGTCATAAAGCCAACAACACAGTGGTAGTAGATCACAACGTGTCTGACCGAGAAATTAACACTTTGGCGATAGATTCAGATATTCTGTCTCTAAGACGTCTATCTCAGATGAAATTTGAGAACCAGATTTTTTTATTTGCATTTATTTATTTATTTATTTATTTATTTATTTAATCAGTTTCGAGTGTACAAAACAATGCAGGAGACATTTCATCCCTCATAAAGTGATAACCCCCTCCCCCAATCTATTGGCCTCTGACATCGTATATAGCTGTTACAATTCCATTGACTCTTTTCCCTATGTTCTACTCCATATCTTGTGACTATATATATATATATATATATATATATATATATACAATTATATATATATATATATATAATTATATTTGACATTCATTGTTATTCAGCTTCAGCCTCAGG
This sequence comes from Rhinolophus hipposideros, assembly GCF_964194185.1. NCBI lineage: Eukaryota > Metazoa > Chordata > Mammalia > Chiroptera > Rhinolophidae > Rhinolophus > Rhinolophus hipposideros. The sequence continues at coordinate 25,640,264 of NC_138057.1, forward strand.
TGTGTAGTGCAGTGGTCAGGGTCAGGTATCTACACCGTCCCTGAAGTGGTCTCCCTAATAAGACAAGTGCCCATCTGACACCCTACAATATATTTTAAAGGAAAAAAACTGTATACATTCTACAAAATTGTTTCATTACCACATCTGCAGCTATTTTTTTCTTAATGAATTGCATATTAAAATGATTTGCTCGATATTAGCTGGATTTATTGTGGCAATCATTTCACAGTATGTGTAAATCAAACCATCATGCCAGATAACTTAAAGTCATACTGCAATGTATGACAATTATTTTCCAATCAAATTGGAAAACAAAACAAAACAAAACAAAACAAACCGCTGACATACAGACACAAACTTAAGCTGATCCAATTTAATACATGCTGGTATTGCTGTTCCTTTACACAAAGTCTTTTACTTGGGGAAAAAAATTTACTGAGCTTACTCCTCAATATATTTTTTGTATCATCAGGGAGTTTTATAGGACCCATTAATTTTTACTAGTTTAGTGGCGTAAGAATGGATTTACATTTCAAATCAAAATACTTTCGTAAAATCTTAGCTTTCCTTAGGGTTGTACAATGCTGTACAATCTGCAGTTTATTTGAGCCTTAGTTTTCCCTTCTGAAAAATTGGGATACTGTCATCTGTTTCATTTGGTTGTTTCCTAGTCCATAAAGCCTATAAAAGTTCTTTGAAATATGTGGTATTTCTAAGAAGGCAAGACTTGTTCCTAAATGTGTCATTTGCCAACTGCTTCTCAAAGAAGGTAATACTCAGGCCCCTTTTTTGAGTACTGTGTATCCCAGAACTTTGCCCTATAAGATTTATGGTGTCTCTGGAAAACTTGGATGCTTTGATAAACTTTATTTATGTAATGTGTCTAAACTAAAGACTAATGCCCCCTTCACACCCGAAGACTCCAGTAGCTTCTTTCCTTTCCTAACATATGAGGTAATGTTGCTTTAATTGATCACAGAAGAGATGGCAGATTATAAAGATGGTTTGGGGACCATGCTCCCTTATTCCTGTTGATCACTAAGCAGGGATGCCATTACACAAATGTAGAGCATCGCCCCGTCTCTTCCAAAATTCTACTACAGAAAACATGTTTCCTATAGTCATCCAGTTCACCTACATACTCCCACTTTCTCTTATTTACAAATACTAAAAGTAGTACAAAAAACCCCCATAAAACCAGATATTTATAATGCATCTAACATCCAATATTTCCTATGTCGTGTTGCTACTTGTGGGTTGGTCCTTATTCTCCCAACAGTGATGGACCAAAATCTCAGAGCCCCTAGCAATTTTCACCCTCTTCTATGGCCACTTCTACCACTTTGAGATTGAAGCATGTTATGCATTCAAGCCTATCAATTCAATCAACACAATAAGGCTCCTATTCCAGGTGATTCTAGCTTTAGTGAGTCAGAGGGAAAAAAAAAAGCTTCTTTCCTTGTCTTGATTAAGCTATAATATTATGAGGTTATTATATCATTGTTGTAACATTTTTCATCATTCCTATAAATGTTGTTTTTCTTTTCAGTTAGAAATATTGGACTCAAAAAGTGTAAACAGGTGACCTATTGCTTTTTTTCTTACTGCTCACACATGTCCTCTTGTGGTGTATATCTTGATGTTTCATTTTGTTTTGTTTGTTCTTAAGAAACAGCCGGGTCCTTAGCAAAAATCCAAATCAAGCCAATGAAATAACATTGTACATTTTATTCTATATTTTTATAGCAACAGAATTTACTTTCCTAATAAGGTCACATTGATTATTATTAGACAAATTAAGTACTTAATAGAGTCTGCATTTAATCACCCAGTAAAAGGTTTATCAATCCCATATTTCTACAGTATTTATTTATTTATGCATCCATCCCATAGAAATTTGTAGCCCAAGGAAGTTTAGTGACTTGTTCTAGATCAAACAGTAAGTTAAGAGAAGTGCCAGAACTAAAACTGTATCTTCCAGCTCTCATCCAACTATTGTATTTCAGTTCAGAGCTGTTTGACACTTTACGTGAATGTATCATAGTAGATGACGATAGTGATAAAATCACTATTTATATACAGTAATAGAGTCCCACAGCATCAGTAAACTCCTGTAGGGTAGAGACTGTTCATAGAATTGAGAAAAGTGGAGCTGGACTCTAGAATTCAAAGCCCAATTGTGCCATCAGTAGCTGTAAGATTAAAATATCTTACTCTTCAACATTCTGTGATATAGTTTTCTAAAATTTAAAATGAAATAGCAATAGTATTGACTCAAGTGTTTTGTGAAGATTGACTCAGTTAATGTAAGGGCCTCACAAATAATAATAGGAAGCCCTCTATGAAAATGGTGTCTGCAAATAAGAAGCTGCTCTTATTATTATTGCCAGTTGATTTCACATGCACCACCATAAAATTAAAGTTCAATCAAATGTTCTGGATAAAAAAATAAAATTTAAAATAAGATTTGTCTTCAGAATGTTCTGTGAGGCAAAAAAAAAAAAAAAAAATCTGGTTGCAAGATTTAATCTGAAGGAGAAATAACCTTAGCACCATTTTATATTTATTAACTGACACTGTTAATAAATGTTAAATATTCTAAAATATCAACTCAAATATTAGGAGTTGATATTTAAACATGATATACAATCTTTTACTGATCATTTTTCTTTCCCCCTTTTAGAGCTCTTGTCTAAAACCGTAGATAAAGGTATGCTTTGTTTTGTTTAGTAAGATTTAATTGAAATGAAGTTTGAATGTCAGAAATAAAGAAAATTAGGAAAACAGAACTTTAAATAGCCTCTTCAGCTTAATAAATCTGGAGAAATCAGATGAAATTTCACCTTCTGAAATGTCCAACAGACCACCTTGCCTTACCTAAGAGTACAAGAAATGCATTTCCAAAGAGAAAGTGTATTTGTTTTTACTGCTGAAATGTTGAGCTTTATGGAGTCCCTGAGCAAGCAGCATAATGATAATTACAAACAGCATTGTTGCTTCCATGCCTCTGCCTTCCTATAAAATATTGCATGTAAAAAAGAAAAAAAGTCACTCACATAAAGAGATTATTAAATTATTTTAGGCTACATTTCAAATCAATGCCAAAAGTCAAACAAAATCCTGGCATTCTGAGTCTCAGTTTTCTTTCTTTTTTTTTTTTTTTTCATGTCAATTTATTTTATTTTATTTTAATTTATTTATTGGGGTGACAATTGTTAATGAAATTACATAATTTCAGGTGTACAATTCTGTATTACATCATCTATAAATCCCATTGTGTGTTCACCACCCAGAGTCAGTTCTTCTTCCATCACCATATATTTGATACCCCTTACCCTCATCTCCCTCCCCCCACCCCCTTTACCCTTTGGTAACCACTAAACTATTGTCTGTGTCTATGAGTTTTTGTTTCTCATTTGTTTGTCTTGTTTTTGGTTTATATACCACATATCAGTGAAATCATACGGTTGTCTGCTTTTTCTGTCTGACTTATTTTGCTTAGCATTATACTCTCAAGATCCATCCATGTTGTTACAAATGTTCCTATATCATCTTTCCTTAACGCCGAATAGTATTCCATTGTGTATATATACCACAACTTCTTCTTTACTGCATAAGCATCAGGAAAACCCTTCCCCTTTCTAGCTATTTCTGAAGTTCAGCGTTATTGGAGAGGAGGCAACATAGTGTTGTCATGTTTGATCACACCCACATCCACTCCCCTTTAAAACCCCGCCAAGGCAGAGCTAAGGTACTGTTAATTTCTTCAGAAGGCATAGAACATCAAACACATTTTCCCAAAATGGCTTACAATAAATGATTCATTTGACTGAATAGCTTCATGAAGTATGTTCATTTTATTTTAAATTCCCTGTAATCTATAAAAGATCAGAATTCTGTTTATGGAAGGTTACTCAGAGAACATTAGGGTTAAAAGGAACATTGTAAACCCACTTATTTAACTCTGGTTTTAAAGATGAGGATCAGCTAGGTGATATTACGAGGTGTGACCTTGGGCATTTTTTTCCCAAAGCTCTTAGATTCATACTCACAGAGCATTATGGTGGTGTTTTTCTCTGCCTTTTCAGGGAGGTGAAAATGAGTGTGCTTCTCTATTCAACTAACATTCTTTGTCATTCCCCCCTTCTCACACCCCTCCCCCCGCTACCAAACAACCTAGAGAACACTTTGCAAATCACCAAAGAACTTGAAATTCCTCAAAACAACTTTTTGATCACATCTGTCCTGAGATCATATCTGATCCTCTTCCTCTAGTTCTATGGGAGAATAATTGTTTATCTCTCAGGTTTTTAAACTTTTTGTTTTGCTTTAATTCCATGAATAAAGTGTTGTTAATCCTTCTTGAAATATAATATATTTCCAACTTTTGGTGTCTTTACTGTCAAAAGCTGTCAAGCTGAACATAAACACAGTCTCTCACCCCTTAATGACATTAAAATCTGAAAAATATTGGAAATTGAAACAGTAAGGGTATACTTATGAAAATGTTACCTATGAACCAAGAGAAATTAAAGTAGGAAAAGTAGATCTAATGTATTAACTTTTGCATAATTTCCAGTTTCCTTTATTATTATAAGATCATCATGCACTTTTCTCATAATATTCAGTCAGAAGGCTGCTAGGCACTCTGAGCTATCCAAATGGATTACACTTTTCCTCTTAAAACTAGGTGTTTTTGTTTATGTTGTTTGTTCTGTATTATGTAGGTGAAGTAATGATGTCTTCAGCTCTGCTGAATCTGCGCTCTGTTCAGTAGATTGTACCTAAGAAGCCATGACAGTGTACATGTGAAGCACGTGACTCATTTTTTGATACAGGACCTCTTCCTCATATGTCTACCCTTGGTGAGCTAAAGGAATTATTTCCAGTTAGTGTAATTAGTGTCAGGAGAGTCAATTCTTTATTTTAATGCTGAGTATGAATTTCATTACCTATATCTTCCCGTGAATTCATTAACGGAATTATTTCCAAGCTTTCAGAGGTGAACTTAAATTTACTTAGGTTCTCCCAGCTATATTCAATGAGTGGTGGCATCTCCTTGCTTTATTAACTAGCAACTGTATTGATATTATTAAGGATGAATTTTCTGCTTTGGATCATAGTATTTATTCTTCACTATGGCCGTTTTCTGCTCCAGGTTTAATTTCTACATTGCTTAGCTTATTTCTGATACATGTCTTAAAAAAGTTATCTTACTCTCTATCCCCTCCAGTCAACAACTAAAATCTTCAATGCTTCATGCTTCTATTTTTGTGTCTGACTCCAGAAAGAACCAGTGGATGGGTCTCAACCAGGACTTAGTGGCTTTTCAATAGAGATCAGCCTCCAGAGTATAGGTTTGACTCAGACTTCAAAAGAAAAAAAACAAATAACCCTAGTGTGTTTCTGTTTCCACTGGATGTCACAATACATATAGAATCCTTCTAGTGCTTTCCACCCAAATTGACTTAAAATTTCTTTAGTTCAATGTATATTATCCACAAATCTACCAGAATCTGTATTTCCAAACTACTAGTATCCTCTCCATTGTTTCTGAATTTCATCAGTCTCACAGATACCTTGTTTAAAACCAATAATAATAGAAAATGTTTTGTCCCATTGTCTATAAATTTATATTCCATGTGGTTTTTTTTTAAGGTTCATGTTTGAAAAGGGACCTAATTAAATATAAGGATACATGAATCAAATTAATAGCCTAAAAATAGGTTACAGTTAAAACTGGATTGTTCAGACTCAGCTTGTTACTCTAAACAATTGTGGAGGATGTGATTAGTTTAATAATTTGGTCGCTGTCCCTATAAAGCCAGAAGTAGACGTTCCTTATCCTCTGCCTCATATAGTTATATTTCACTTATGAGATGTTCCAAACTCTTGTGGAGATATCACATTTTGCCTGTCTCACATGTACGAGTATTACTGCTTAGATAATCTTACATACACATTCATGTATGTAAGAAATAGGTACATACTGTTTTATTTCCTTAGCAACACGGAAGATATGTGACTAAGACCTGGACCTCAGAGTAGCCCAGACTTAGCATCTTTTTCTAGTATCTAAAGGAAAAGTTTTTTTTTTTTTTTTGAGAACTGCTTGTGTTAGGTTGGATTCTTATAAGAGCACACCCTGAGGCAAGGATTTGAGGGAAAGTATTTTATTTGAAAGGTGATCCAAAGAAACACTGATAGGAGAAGAGGGAAGAGATGAGGGAAAGAAAAAGAATCAGTTGAGGGTGTGCTCCTGAGCAGATTACTGCTTTGGGGAACTGGAGCTCAGTCTTGTTGGGAACTTCTGGGTGATGGTGTAGAACACACGTCAAAGCTGAGGGCTACCCCAGGGGACATTCACTCCCCACACTCCAGCTTGCCCTTGCTCCACCAGCCACAGACAGCTCCCAGGCAGAGAGACTGCAGCTGCCCAGGATGAGCAGCCACTGACACATGTGGGGACTAAGAATGCCAAGAGGATAGGGAGAGGACACCAAGAACATCTACTAATCTACTGCATAGCTCAGTTGGAAGGAAGAGACTCCTGGGTGACTACATGGATCTCTGTAAGCAGTGAACTCAGCTGAGGTTAAAGCCAGAACAGGGAAAAGCAGAAAAGAAGATACAGAGACAAACTGAAGTTGAATATGATTTGGGCCCATAGACCCAGATGTACTTGAAGTTCTTTCTCCGGACATTCTAATCACATGAGCAATATATTACTTTCTTTTTTCCATTCTTAGTGTGAGTTTCTATAACTCGTGACCAAAAGAAGTCTAGATTTATGTGCTCACATTAGGATTGTTAGGCCCAGTTCCTCCTGATATCGTAAATGTATATTCATGGACCAGATATTGCAGGAAGAGCCTCCTGCTGTTAAGCAAACCCTCCTTCCTCTTTATTTTTATTTTATTGTGTGAATCTTATTTCTGTCTCTAGTTTTTAGCTCTATGAATGTGGCCAACATTTTCCCTTTTATTTGTTTCTTTGGTGAGTGAGAGTTTGAGGGATACTGTGCGAGGGCATCTGAGACAGGCAGAACCAGTCTGAGGAAATTGCTGCAATTGTCAATCTTTAAGACTGGAAATGCACAACCAGAAGCCCTTGAAAATACTGGATGAAAATAACTTTTTTAGAAAAATATTTTGGGATTATTAACCTTTTGTAGTTGAAGTAATATTTATGCTAGAATTTCCTTTATTCTACATTTTTAATTAGTAGACCCTTAATCCTACAGACTCATATAAAGATTTTTCTCTAAGGAAGGAAACTACTCCTTGCATGATGCCTTCACAATTAAATAAGTCTGCTTCATCTGGGTCTTTGTATTCCATTTATTGTTCTACACTACTGGTCATCTGGGATTAACTTAAATCTAAATTTCCATAACTCATTTTTGAACTTAACTTCTGATAAAATAGAAACCTTGATCAGAGAGATCAAAGACTGCTAGCATTCTAGTTGTTTACAGTATAATGATAAATATAAAGCAAAATGCCAAGTGATCGCCACTCTCTAAAATAGAAAAAAATGTCCTAAATAGTTAATTTGCTACTAGATATTTTAGAAGCCCTCCATTGCGCTTGGAAACTTTTTTTATTTCTGTGATTTAAACCAGTGTGTGTGTGTGTGTGTGTATATCTTGAGCTAGAGTCACTGATATCCATGGGGCAATGTCATTTCTGGTGAGTCTCTTCAATAATATTGGACCCACACATATTCTCCATCACATTGCTTGTCTCTACTTCTTTTATAGGCAAGCTGCTTAAGAGCCAACAGGTGTGATTCAGGCAATCTTTTGGTCAAAAGTACATGGTTCACTTTTACCAACCTGGGTATTTAAATCGGGCATTGGTTTACCCTTATTTAACATCGACTGCTGAACCCAAGCTGTCGTTCTCAATGAGTCTGATTTGATATGAGCTCCCTTTCTTTTCTCCTGATCTGTACCAGTTAATTTTCTATATTTTGAGTTCTGGAAATAAAAAAACAAAACAAAACAAAACAAGTATCTCAGTCTGTTTTTACATCAGATAAAGTGTTTTTTTGCACCAAGAATTATATAGTATCATATCAAGCAAGTACCCCTCAAGGCTAGATTGAACTGTAGTCTGATGAGACTATGAAATCCTACCTGTAACAGAGATTTCCAAGAAGAATAGTACATTTTCAATTTGCACCTTATATTTCTGTTATCAAACACTCTGCTTTTGGCATAGGAATATGGAACCCAGATCAATTTTTTCATCTATATGGGTTTTCTTGACCAACTCATTTTAAAGGGAGATCTGACTCTTCTTAATAATGACTGGGTTTGTATTAGATAGAGCAGTCACTAAAGGACAACCTCCTCATCACCTATTTAATATTAATCCACATTAAAAAAATAATAGTTACAAATTATTATGATAAAGTTCGATAAGAAAGGAAAAATGACATTAGATATTGCAACCTAGAAACTCTCACTTATGCTGCTGTGTTTTCAACCAAACACACTGTGGGGACAAAACCCCAAAAAGCAGTTTCCAGGCTCTGGCCTCACATAGAAAGGTGCTGGCTCAGGTAGTAAATGGCCATCAACTGTGATTGGATGGCCAGCAGCTGTGGCTAGTTGGCCGTCAGCTGTAACCAGTGAGCCATTGGCCACTAATATAACTGCCGTGGCTAAGCTAGCAAGAGAGAAAAAAAAAATGGGGCTAGCAAGAAGATGGTGGCTGGCAAGCGTGGACTGCTGTTAGGATGGCAGGTTGCAGATTATGTAGATCCTGCTTCCTGTGTCTCCAGCCCAGCCGCCAGCGAGAATATATTAGTTTGACTCCCCTATCTATGGCTCCGTGGGTGTTCCTTTTTGGCCTCACCATGTCCTGCGTTCTTATGTGGGGATCAGGAGCAAAGACCCCGCCTGACACCCCGCAGGCCACCCCGCAAGACAAATGGCACAGCGAGCAGGGTCCCCTGCGTGACACACACTCACACACACACACACACACACACACACACACACACACACACAAACATTTGCAGACTATAAACAAAATTTATAAAAGGTCACTCTGCAACCATGGTGGAATTGTTACCAATACTAGGACCGGAAAGAACCCAAGCGGCACTCAGAGAGTTAGGAAGGTCAGCTCTATAACACCGGCCGGCTCAATGGGATCCTTCCCAAAGACTGAGCCCCTAGCAAGGTTTTGAGCAGGTTTTTATGGGTTGAGGACTTCCTTGTGTCGGGGAAGGGGTAGGTGTCATCTGGTGATTGGCTCAAAGTGTGGCTTGGAAGGGGTTATGTGGAAGTGGGCTGGAGCTTAGTCTGGGGATCTCTCTCTCTGCTCGGGCCACAATTTTAGGTCAGTTTCACATGGTGGGGAACCATTTTAGGTCAGTTTCTCCATCAGAATAAGATAGAGACAAGTACACTAGGCAACCAAAATATATAACAAAAATAACAACTAGTCATCCCTGTCTTCTGGCTTACTTCAGTGCTTATTGTTTCCCTACCCTTGAAAGCTATAATCCTACTTTAATTTTCAGGTCTCCTGGATAAAAAAAACAACAAAAAAAACAAAACAACAAACAACAAAAAAAAACAAAATACCCAATGACCAAACTATCTTCATTTCTCAATGCCACTCAGTTCAAAATTGACATCACTTCTTTAACCTTGCCTTAAAATCACCCAGAACAAGCACAAATCATATGATACTTCCTCAAATTCCCTTGCACTGAGACTCCCATGGTTCCTCTGGTATATACTCTCATTTACTATAGAAAGCTAAATAAACCTAACTATGTGTGATACAGTTATGTTTCTAGTAGTCTTTGGCTGGTTGACTTCAACACTGGAAACATGGCAAAAATGGACCATGTAAAATGTCTACATAAAGTACGGTTTAGAGTGTAGACTGAAGTTGTAGACCAAGGTTATGATTTGATTCCAAGGTGTTTGTTAAAAATGAAGTGGGAGGGTAGGAGAGGCTGTAGTGTTGTCAATTTAAATTTTCTATGCAAGCAAGAGAAATCAGAAGTACAAGAATTGTCCCAGTTTTCTCTAATTAACAACAATAGTAGTGTAAGCTTTACTATAATGGAAATATTTTCTCATTTTTCTATAAATTTGAACATTGATTTTTCCTTGTTTTTAAAATCAGGGAGAAAATGTGAAATTATTAGAGCAGCAAGAATAATAAAGCCCATAAATGAATGATTTTTTAAACTTTCTCCTTGCTGAATACCACTCCCTGTTAATTTAGTGTCGTTTTAATCAGTTTGGTCTAGTCAAACCAGTAAATGCGTATCAAGTGATTGCTGTGTGTCAGGTACTATACTAGGGACTGAAGGATTTTACCCAATGAAAGTACTACTTTATGGCTTTAGAGAGCTCACAGGTTAATGGAAGGTAAGAGAAGAACTAAAATAAAAGTGGATAATTTTGCACATACATTCAGTGAAAATTTAAACGCTGAGCTAGTCTGGATTTTACAGAGCATATACGCTTTGGTATTTGGCAAAATAATTATATAATTGTAGGTTTCCCATTTTTCTCTTAAATGTCATTTTCATGAAATGAATAACACAATTACATATAATGAAAGGAGGTAATTATGAAATGTTGTCAGGTGCTTTATATTTTACGTGCCAAGATCTTAGATTGTTTCTAAAGAGAATAAAAAGAGAAAATCAGTGTTTTGACCACTATTCACAATCCAGGGGTATAATTATAGAAGATTGTAGGGTATTTCATTCTAAGGTTTACCTAAAGACACTATTTGCAAAACTCTATTTGAATGTTTTTCAAATAGTGAGGCAGTCTTAAAACATACCTCAAAAAAGAGTTTCTATTTTGGGTTTCTTTAGAGGGGAATCAAAAAAGCTATTAGCCGTCTCAACGTAGAAGTATGTGTACTAGGAAACTGAATTCTAAGACCTCCACAAGAGTTCTGGTTGGCATCCAGGAAACACAGACTCCTGGGGATGGGATTTGTCTGTCATTCATGGGAAGATGCAGCACGCAGTCCAAGATAGAGAATTATAAAATGGGTCATCTTCACATGTTAATATCTATGAAATGAGTAAACAAAATATACAATAAATGCATATTGTTCATATGATAAAAATACTCTATTTGAACTTCTCCTTTTTTCAGGTCCTTTAAAAAAATACACATTTATAGTTCTAAGCTACTACATGAGGGATTTTCTTTTAATTACCTTTTAATAGAATTGGCATTATTATCTAATACAACTAGGAATAAATACTTACAGATATTTGTCAAATGTTTAGTTGGAGACCCAGACCATTACAAACATATTTCTCACAAAAAATGTAATTTTCATTTTCTTCCCAAATGACAGTACAGTTATTAGACTCCATCTCTAAAATGCCTACAAGCAAATTTAATTAGTCAGTTAAATGAAACTGTCAGAAATTTTAAAAACATTTTTGTAGTAAATTATAGCCCTAGGTATTTCTTAATTTGCTTTATGTAACTTCAACTGGAAAGTATGTTTATAATATTCTATTTGTTCAGCATGGATGAAAGTCACTTCACATTTACTTTCATCTTCAAATCGCCTGGCCATTTCACAGCTGTTTGAATTTTAATAAGAGGGAACCAGTTTGGAGGATTCAGAGCAAAAAAGATTAAAAAATGATAATAACATTTGGCATTTATGAGGTTTATAATAATTCTGCTCTTGGAAAATATGGAACAAGGCTGATGTTTTTGTTTCAAGTCATAAGTTATGGAAATTAATTCTACAGACAAAATTAATAGGTGTAAAAATTATGGTAATTAGAGTCATGGTAACCAGATATCTTGATGCATTAAGAGCCAGGTCTTGTATTGTGGGTCAGGAATGGCATCACAAAATCATAGTCCTTGATTAAATAAAGCTTTTTATGTAGTATATTTAAGTGTTGTACTAAAGTTATTGAGAATGCCCCTCCACCCACCAAAAAAGCCAGAGATAAAATAAATGAAAAGCTAGAAGGAGTCTACTTGGCAACCACACATGCAATTATAAAGACCTATTCATCTACACGGCTTTTCATCATTTAAAAACATTTTTTAATACAGTTATGTGCCTGAAAATCTTCCATCATTTCCTTTGAAGTTTTATTGTAAGATAACAAAAATAGAATTCACTTGAATATTTTTCAGTTAGGTGCTTTGCTTGGACATCAAATCTCTTTGTGTCTTTTATCATTTTCTTTTAAAGTAAAATCCCCAATTAAAGAATTTGAGATTGAAGAAGAAACTGTGAGAAAATATGTGTATGAAAGTACAACAATGAAAATTATTCCCAAAGAGAAAATAACAGTTGATATGGAAGTAAGTACATAAGCATCTAAATTTCAATAGTAATAAGGTATGTTTTTAGGTAGCAGATATGTAACAGAAACAAGACATTAGAGTACAAAATAAAATGTAATTTAATAGTTTATTTTACCATTTTTATTTAAAGTAGGCTGAAGTTAAAACTGCACATTCCTAATAGAACAGTGAGTGAGCTCCTTGATTTTTTTTTTCTTTCTATAAAGTTTATGGAGTTTATTTGGATTTCTGAGGTATAGCAAGATAGCTCAAATAGCAAATTGTACATTTTATGTATTTTGAATGAACTTGCAGCCTTGAAAAAGATGTAAATTATAGCATCTTCACCTCTCATTTCTGTTTTATCCACAAAGTAACCCTGACCACATAAACCTCATTATAAAAAAGCTTAAGGTTTAGAAAGAAAAGAAAAGAGAAATATCTCTGTATTTGGACTTTTAAGACCTGGGTTTAAGAGTGGAACTCCCTGTTTCCTAATCATGACAACGATTCCATACCTAACTCTTGGCATCTTTGATATTTAGTTTTCTTGTTTATGGAATGTATATGCTAAAACTTTATATTATAGACTGTTGTGAAAATCAGGTCAAATGAGTAGTGAATACTATGTAGGTGCTTTATAAAATTTGCAGCCCTTTTAAGAAATAGTTTGAGACTGATTTTTTGTTTATAATTTCCATAGGTTATTTGAATATTCTGATATGATTGTCTGATTGAAGTCACACCTTAGAAAGTAAGGGAAAGATCACCCTTAAAAGGCTGTTATTATACCAATGTCCATCTTAGGGATTAACAGAGAAGAATTCTGGAGTTTGGGAAATAATATAATGATAGGGTAAAACTTATTGTCTATGCTCTGTACTTTGAAGGATTCTGTTGTGCTTGCGTGAAATCCAGAGATAAAGCAGACAATTTCTGTCAGTAGGCAGAGAAGCATCTTTATAGAGACCATATTCTGATCATGTTGATAACATTGATAATGATTAGAATACTTAATTCTTATTAAACACTTACCACTTGCTGGGTGCTGTTCTAAGTATATTGCATGTGTTTAATTTAATCCTCAACATTATGTGGTAGACACTATTGTTATCCTAGTTTACATATGGGGAAACTAAGACATAGAGAGGTTAAGAAATTGTTAAAGGTCTCATTCTGATAAGTTACAGGGTTGAGATATAGAAACCCAGGCATTCCCAATTCATTTTTTTCTTATTCTTATCTTAACTGCCTTATTTTGTAAAACAGATTCTCTAATCATGTTTCTTTTTGTAGCAGCATATTTCTTTTGATTGTTTGCTTTGCTTTGTTTTTGATAACCCAAGACTTGTAAAGTTGTATTTAAATGTCTCAGTCTTCCTCAGACTTTCTCAAAGGACAATCCGATATTCAATTTTGGCAAAGTGCAATAAAGAAAAAAACACCCCCCAGGACTGCTCTGATGTTAGACAACCTTAAATCATGAGAGGTCACTGAAGTGAGAAAACCATGGATTTTTCATATAGCCATGGTTAACACAGTGCTAATGAATCAGAAGATAAAATATGTGGTAATTGTGAGTCAGAAATAGTTTATCACAAAAAAAGAACTGGAGCTGGAAGTCTAAACATCTACCCCATGTGAATTTTCTTTCTTCATTGCCAAATTTGAAAAATCAGAATTTGATTTTATTAAGTTATAGCTGTGTTGGGAAAACTGGATATTCACATGCAAAAGAATGAAAACTAATCCTTTACACTGTTGATGGAATAGTAGAATGGTGCAGCCATTATGGAAAACACCATGGAATTTCCTCAACAAATTAAAAATAGAACTACCATAGGATCCAACAATCCCACTTCTGGGTATATATCCAAAAATAATTGAAATTAGGATCCCTAATTAATATCTGTACCCCATATACATTGTAACAGTATTCACTATATCCAAGATATAGACGTACTCCAAATGTCCCTTGACAGATAAATGGATAAAGAAAATGTGATATGTACACACAACAGAATATTATTCACTTTTTTTTTTAAATTAATTTTATTGGGGTGACAATTGTTAGTAAATTTACATAGATTTCAGGTGTACAATTCTGTATTACATCGTCTATAAATCCCATTGTGTGTTCACCACCCAGAGTTAGTTCTCCTTCCATCACCATATATTTGATCCCCTTTACCCTCATCACCCACCCCCCACCCACTTACCCTCTGGTAACCACTAAATTATTGTCTGTGTCTATGAGTTTTTGTTTCTCATTTGTTTGTCTTGTTCTTTTTGGTTTATATACCACATATCAGTGAAATCATAGGGTTCTCTGCTTTTTCTGTCTGACTTGTTTCACTTAGCATTATTCTCTCGAGATCCATCCATGTTGTCACAAATGCTCCTATATCATCTTTCCTTAACGCCGAATAGTATTCCATTGTGTATATGTACCACAACTTCTTTATCCATTCATTTATCGAAGGACATTTTGGTTGTTTCCATGTCTTGGCCACCGTAAACAAAGCTGCAATGAACATTGGCGTACACGTGTCTCTATAGAGAAATGCTTTTATATTTTTGGGGTAGATACCCAGGAGAGTGATTGCTGGGTCATATGGTAATTCTATTCGTAATTTCTTGAGGAACCTCCACACTGCCTTCCATAGCGGCTGCACCAGTCTGCATTCCCACCAACAGTGTATGAGGGTTCCTTTTTCTCCACAGCCTCTCCAACACTTGCTACTATTTGTTTTGTTGATGAAAGCCATTCTGACTGGGGTGAGGTGATATCTCATTGTGGTTTTCATTTGCATTTCTTTGATGATTAGCGATGTTGAGCATTTTTTCATATGTCTATTTGCCATTTGTATGTCCTCTTTGGAGAAATGTCTCTTCAGGTCCTCTGCCCATTTATCAATTGGGTTGTTTGTTTTTTTGTTGTTGAGTTTCATGAGTTCCTTGTATATTTTGGATATTAGCCCCTTATCAGAGGAACTGTTTGCGAAAATCTTCTCCCATTCAGTTGGTTGCCTCATTATTTTGTCAATAGTTTCTTTTGCTGTGCAGAAGCTTTTCAGTTTCATATAATCCCATTTGTTTATTTTAGTTTTTACTTCCATTGCCTTTGGAGTGAAATTCATAAAATGCTCTTTGAACCCAAGGTCCATAAGTTTAGTACCTATGTTTTCTTCAATGCAGTTTATTGTGTCAGGTCTTATGCTTAAGTCTTTGATCCATTTTGAATTAATTTTGGTACATGGTGACAGATAGCAGTCCAGTTTCATTCTTTTGCACGTAGCTATCCAATTCTGCCAGCACCATTTATTGAAGAGGCTGTCTTTCCTCCATTGTATGTTTTTAGCTTCTTTGTCAAAAATTATCTGTCCATATTTATGTGGTTTTATTTCTGGGTTCTCAATTCTATTCCATTGGTCTATGTGTCTGTTTTTCCGCCAATACCTAGCTGTTTTGATTATTGTAGCCCTGTAGTACAAGGAAAAATCAGGGAGTGTGATACCTCCAGTATTGTTCTTTTTTTTTAATATTGCTTTGGCTATTCGGGGTCTTTTGTGGTTCCAAACAAATCTGATGATTTTGTGTTCTATTTCTTTAAAAAATGCCATTGGGATTTTAATGGGGATTGCATTAAATCTGTATATGGCTTTGGGTAATATGGCCATTTTAACTATGTTGATTCTTCCAATCCATGAGCACGGAATGTCTTTCCATTTCTTTTTGTCTTCTTCAATTTCTTTCAAAAATGTCTTATAGTTTTCAGCATATAAATCCTTCACATCCTTGGTTAAGTTTATTCCTAGGTATTTTATTCTTTTTGCTGTAATTGCAAAAGGAATTGTTTTTTCGATCTCTTTTTCTGAGATTTCATTGTTGGTATATAGGAAAGCAATGGACTTTTGTACGTTGATTTTGTAGCCAGCAACTTTACTATATTCATTGATTGTTTCTAATAGCTTTTTGGTGGAGTCTTTAGGGTTTTCTATATATAGCATCATGTCATCTGCAAAGAGTGACAATTTAACTTCTTCATTCCCAATTTGGATGCCTTTTATTTCTTTCTCTTGCCTAATAGCTCTGGCGAGGACTTCCAACACTATGTTGAAAAGCAGAGGTGATAGGGGACAACCTTGTCGTATTCCTGAACGTAGAGCAAAGGGCTTCAGCTTTTCACCATTAATTATGAGATTAGCTGAGGGCTTGTCGTATATGGCCTTTATTATGTTGAGGTATTTTCCTTCTATACCAATTTTAGTAAATGTTTTAATCATAAATGGATGTTGTATCTTATCAAATGCTTTTTCTGCATCAATTGATAGAATCATATGATTTTTGTCCTTCATTTTGTTTATGTGATGTATCACATTGATGGATTTGCGAATGTTGAACCATCCTTGTGCCCCGGGGATGAACCCCACTTGGTCGTGATGAATAATCTTTTTAATGCATTGTTGTATTCGATTTGCTAGAATTTTGTTTAGGATTTTAGCATCTGTATTCATCAGAGATATAGGTCTGTAGTTTTCTTTTTTTGTGTTGTCCTTACCAGGTTTTGGTATCAGGGTAATGTTGGCCTCATAAAATGAGTTAGGGAGTACTGACTCTTCTTCAATTTTTTGGAAGAGTTTGAGCAGGATTGGTATTAGATCCTCTTTGAAGGTTTGGTAGAATTCACTGGTGAAGCCATCTGGTCCAGGACTTTTGATTTTGGGAAGGTTTTTGATGACTGATTCAATTTCGTTACTGGTGATCGGCCTGTTAAGATTTTCCAGTTCTTCATGATTCAGCCTTGGAAGGCTATATGTTTCTAAGAACTTGTCCATTTCTTCTAAGTTATTAAATTTGGTGGCATATAGTCCTTCATAGTATTCTTGGATAATCCTTTGTATTTCTGTGGTGTCCGTGATAACTTCCCCTTTTTCATTTCTGATTTTGTTAATTAGTGTCTTCTCTCTTTTTATCTTAGTGAGTCTAGCCAAGGGTTTGTCGATTTTGTTAATCTTTTCAAAGAACCAGCTTTTTGTCACATTAATTTTTTCTATTGTCTTTTTGTTCTCTATTTCATTTAGTTCTGCTCTGATTTTTGTTATTTCCTTTCTTCTGCTGACCTTGGGTTTCGCTTGTTCTTCTTTTTCTAGTTTTTTAAGGTGTAACATGAGGTTATTTATTTGGGATTTTTCTTGTTTCTTGAGTTAGGCCTGTAATGATATAAATTTCCCTCTTAAAACTGCTTTCGCGGCATCCCAAAAATTTTGGTAGGATGTATTTTCATTGTCATTTGTTTCTATGTATCTTTTGAGCTCTCCTCTAATTTCTTCTTTGACCCAGTCGTTCTTTAAAAGTATGTTGTTTAATCTCCATGTGTTTGTGTTTTTTCCTGCTTTCTTTTTGCAGTTGATATCCAATTTCAAAGCTTTGTGATCAGAGAATATGCTTGGTATGATTTCAATCTTCTTAAATTTGCTGAGGCTGATTTTGTGTCCCAATATATGGTCTATCCTTGAGAATGTTCCATGTACACTAGAAAAGAATGTATAGTCTGATGTTTTAGGATGAAGTGCTCTATATATGTCAATTATGTCCAATTCATCTAATGTGTCATTTAGGGCTGCGATTTCGTTATTTATCTTCTGTTTGGATGATCTATCAATAGCTGTCAATGATGTATTTAAGTCCCCTAGTATAATTGTGTTTTGGTCAATTTCTCCCTTTAGTTCTGTTAGTAGTTGCTTGGTATATTTCGGTGCTCCCTGATTGGGGGCATAAATATTGATGACTGTTATGTCTTCTTGTTGTATAGTCCCCTTTACCATTATGAAATGTCCATCTTTGTCTCTTGTTATCTTTTTCACCCTGAAGTCTGTTTCATCGGAAATCATTATGGCTACACCTGATTTTCTCTGGGTACCATTCGCTTGGAGTGTCAATTTCCACCCTTTCACTTTGAGTCTATGCTTGTCCTTGTAGCTGAGATGTGTCTCTTGTAGGCAGCATATGGTTGGGTTTAGTTTTTTGATCCAATCTGCTACTCTGTGTCTCTTTATTGGTGAGTTCAGTCCATTTACATTTAGGGTGATTATTGATATGTGAGGATTTCCTGTCATTCTGTCTTTAGTTTTCTGGTAAGGCTGTGTCTCCATTGTTTCTTTGCCTTTTTGTTGTTGTCTGTTATTTCTGTGTGGTGGTATTCTATGATGTTTCCCTCTGTTTCTTCTTTTATTACAGTATATATTTCAGATTTGGATGTTTTTTGAGTGGTTACCCTTGAGTTTATGTAAAAGAAAGTTTGATATTTAGAGTATTCCAGTTTCTTCAGTACGCTTACTTTCTCTATTCCCATATTCCAGTTCAGGCCTTTACGCTCCCCCTTTTTATGTTTCGGTTGCCACAAGTTGTCCCTGTTGATGGTGGTCTAATAGCCTCCTTTAGTATTTCTTGTAGTGCAGGTCGTGTATTAGAAAATTCCCTCAGCTTCTGGATGTCTGGAAAGGTCTTTATTCCTCCTTGATATCTAAAGGAGATCTTTGCTGGATATATTATTCTTGGCTCATGATTTCTCTCTTTCAATAGTTTGAATATTTGGTTCCATTCCCTCCTAGCTTGTAGAGTTTCTGCTGAAAAATCTGATGATAATCTAATGGGCTTTCCTTTGTAAGTTACCATCTTCTTTTCCCTGGCTGCCTTGAGGATTCTTTCTTTGTCATTGATTTTAGACAGCTTCAATACAATGTGCCTTGGTGAAGGCCTGTTGGGATTGAGGTAATTAGGTGTTCTATTTGCTTCTTGGATTCGAGGATCCAGTTCTATCCACAAGTTTGGGAAGTTCTCATCGACGATTTGTTTGAATATATTCTCTGTTCCCTTCCCTCTTTCTTCTCCTTCTGGTATGCCCATTATTCTTATATTGCTCTTTCTGATGGAGTCAGAAAGTTCTTGTAGAGTTCTTTCATTTCTTTTAAGTCTCAAGTCTCTTTCTTCTTCCCTCTGTGTAAATTCCAGGTTCCTATCTTCGATGTCACTGATTCTTTCCTCCATCTGGTCAACTCTACTACCTAAGCTGGATATTTTATTGTTAATTTCTTCTATTGAGTTCTTAATCTCCAGAAATTCTATTTGGTTCTTTTTCAAGATTTCAATCTCTTTTGTAAAATGCTCATGGTGTTCTTTGATTGTGTTTCTGAGTTCCTTAAACTGCCTTTCTGTGTTTTCTTGCATCTCGTTCAGTTTTTTCAGAATTGCGATCTTGAATTGTCTGTCATTTAAATCACAAAGGTCCATATCTCTAAGTTCCTTTTCTGGAGACTTTTCACTTTCTTTCTGAGCTATCTTGTTGCCTTGGTTATTCATGGCAATCACTGATTTACTATTTCTCTTCCTAGACATCTACAGGAGTGTCTTCTGCAACAGGTTGATAGGTATGCAAAGAGCTTTTGGAGTTCCAAAGCTCTTTCTGCACCAGATTCAGAGCCCGTTTGTTTCAGCAATTCTGTTTACTCCTGCAGGGATCCGCCCAGATAGGTGGGGCCAGGGGCGGGGTGAGTTGTGAGAGGTGGCCCAGAGCAATGGCGGCGACCACCACCACAGCCAGTCCTGCTTCCACAGCTCCCTCCCCTTTGCCGGAACTAGTTGAGCTGCGAATCTGCGTCTGCGGTCCACAGTTCTCAGAGCAGCAAATATTCTGTCCTTTGATCCGACACTGCTACTTTATCGCTTCTAGCACCGGGCAGGTGGGGGCGGGGCGAGCTCTGGGAGGGTACGGAGGGGGCGGCTAGTCTCCGTGCCTAAGGCTTCCGTTCTCCGCTCGGCAGTGAGGGCTTAAACCACCGATTTCAGCCCTCTTCCCTCAGTCTTTGCTGCCGGGAACGTTGGGTTCAGCCGTTTTGTATGCTGCCCCCTCAGCCCTGTGGGCCGTAAGCGGAGCCCTAGCAGTCCGAGTCCTTCCCTCTCCCGCAGCTGCGGAAGATCCGGGAGCAGCGGGCTGCGAGCACTGAGCTAGGTCTGTGTCCTGCGCCCACGCGGCTCCGTCTCCGCACTTCTCCTCTCCCTCCTCCCCCGCTCGCACGATTCACCCACCTGGAGGTGAATTCAGTAGTCGGCCTCTTCTTCTTGCCTGTCTGCTGTGCAAGGAGTCCTTTGTGGAGTTATTGTTGTCCGATTCGTTGTAAATTCCAGGGGAGCGTTACAGAGGTTCACCTCAGGCCGCCATTTTTTTTTTCTATATTATTCACTTTTAAAAAAAGAAGTCCTACCTTTGGTACAACATGATGGAGTCCAAGGAACATTATATTAAGTGAAATAAGCCAGTCACAGAAAAACATATACTATATCATTCCACTTATAGGAGGAATCTAAAATAATCAAACTCATAGAAGGAGAGAATAGAATGGTTGTTGCCAGAGGCCAGGGGGAGGGAGAAATAGGGAATTATTGATCAAAGGGTGTAAAGTTTTAGTTATGTAAGATGAACACATTCTAGAGATATTCTGTACAGCATAGTGCCTATACTTAACCATCCAATAATACTCACCTTAAAATATGTTAAGAAGATAGATTTCATGTTAGGTATTCTGAACACACAGTACTAAACCACCATTAAATCCAAGCCAAAATGGGAAAGGAAAAGACTCATATCAACATTGTTGTCACCGGACACATAGATTCGTGAAAGTCTACCGCTGCAGGCCATCTAATCTGCAAATGCGGTGAGATCAACAAAGGAACCACTGAAAAATTTGTGAAGGCTGCTAAGATGGGAAAGGGCTTCTTCGAGTATGCTTGGGTCTTGGATAAACTGAAAACTGAACATGAGCTTGGGATCACCACTGATATCTCCCTGTGGAAATTCAAGACCAGCAAGCATTATGTGACCATCTTGGATGCCCCAGGACACAGAGACTTTATCAAAAACATGACTGTGCTGTCCTGATTGTTGCTGCTGGTGTTGGGGAATTTGAAGCAGGTGTCTCCAAAAATGGGCAGATCTGTGAGCATGCCCTTCTGGTTTACACACTGGATGTGAAACAATTAATTGCTGGTGTTAAAATAGATTCCACTGAGCCACACGATAGCCAGAAAAGATATGAGGACATTGTTAAGGAAATCACCACCTACATTAAGAAAATTGTCTACAACCCTCAACATGCTAGAGCCAAGTGTAATACACCCTGGTTCACAAGATGGAAATTCACCCGTAAAGATGGCAGTGCCAGTGGAATGACACTGCATGGAGCTCTGGATTGTATCCTGCCTCCAATTCATCCAACTGACAAGCCTTTGTGTCTGCCCCTTCAAGATGTATACAAAATTGGTGGTATTGGTCCTGTCCTTCTGGGCTGAGTGGAGACTGGTGTTCTCAAACCTGGCATGATGGTCACCTTTGCTCCAGTCAGTGTTACAACTGAAGTAAGGTTTGTTGAAATGCACCATGAAGTTTTGAGTGAAGCTCTTCCCGGGAACAATGTGGGCTTCAATGTCAAGAATATGTCTGTCAAAGATATTTGTCATGGGAATGTGACTCGTGACAGCAGAAATGATCCAGCAATGGAAGCAGCTGGCTTCATGGCCCAGTTGATTATCCTGAGCCATCCAGGCCGAATCAGTGCCAGATATGCACCTGGATTGGATTGTCACACAGATCACATTGCTTGCAGATTTGCTGAGCTGAAGAAGATTGATTGTCATTCTGGGAATAATCTGGAAAATGGCCCAAAGTTTGTGAAATGTAGTGATGCTGCCATCGTTGATGTGTTTCCTGGCAAGTTCATGTGTGTTGGGAGCTTCTCTGATTCTCCTCCTCTGGGCCATTTTGGTATTTGTGACATGAGACAAACAGTTGCTGTGGGTGTCATCAAAGCAGTGGACAAGAAGAGGCTGGAGCTGGCAAAATCACCAAATCTGCCCAGAAAGCTCAGAAGGCTAACTGAGTATTACCCCTATACCTGCCACTCCAGTCTTAATCAATGGTGGAAGAATAGTCTCAGAACTGTTTGTCTCAATTGGCCATTTAAGTGTAATAATAAAAGACTGGTTAATGATTAAAATGCATCGTAAAACCTTCAGAAGAAAAGGAGAATGTTTTGTGGATCAGTGTGTGTGTGTGTGTGTGTGTGTGAGTGTGAGAGAGAGAGAGAGAGAGACAGAGAGAGACAGAGAGAGAGAGACACAGAGAGACAGAGAGAGAGTTTTTAAGTTATTAGGATTTAAGATCAGTACTTTTTAATGAAAATAACTTGACAAAAAATCTGTCACAGAATTTTGAGACCCATTAAAACAAAGTTTAATGAGAAAAACAAATAGCCACATGTGACCAGTGGCTACTATGTTGGGCAGTATAGATAAGAAAATATTTCCATCATCACAGAAAATCCTCCCAGACAGGGATGCTTTCTAGATTTCATACCGTTGGTTTCTATGAATACAGCACTATAAGATCAACATTCACCATGGAACCAGGTTCGAGGCACCATATTATAAAGCATTATAAAGCATTAAAAGCATATAAACCATATTATAAAGCATTAAAGGGAATATTCGTATTAAGATACATTATTCTGGAAGCCTAGTTATAATGACAGAAATATTTTATCAGATCCTTATAGTGCTTTCCTCACTTGTTTGGTATGATTCAAAGGAATAATTCTTGCTCACTAGATGATGGTACTTTGCAAAAGCAAAAAAAATAAAGGGGGGCAATATTTTTCTTTGTGTAGGTATATTGTTTGAAAGAAAATATACTATAATCCAACATATGATGGAAATGAGAATACTGAAGAACAGGAACACAGATAGATCATTCGTTTGTCAATCTATGTAGGGCCAACTACGAGTGAGGTTCTGAGAGGCAGTATTCTGAGAGGCAGTAAGATGGATATAGTACCTCAGTTTTCCTTTGTGGAGATACTTGTTGCCACCCGCATCCAAGATATTGCTAAATAACCCAGACTTTGCCAAAGGATGTAGTTCTTCTCACTGGCCATAGTGTTTCATTCCGGGATGGGCATGAAGAGAATGAAATTTAATTCTAGGAACTACTGCTAAGTAGAAGGTAGGGGTGAGGATGATGTAGAGTTGCCAAGGGCCACCACAGAGAGATGTAGTCTGAGAATAAAGGAAAAGAATGACAGTGAGTTCTATGTCTAGCCCCAGTGTCCAGCAGTGCCCCAAAGCAATATTACTCTGCGCGTTTCAGAAGCTATTTTTTTCTTAAATAAGTATTAGTTGCATTTCTCTCACCTGCAGTGAAACATCTTGATTGAAAAAATAATCTAAAGTGTGAAGATAGACATGACCTTAGAGGTAATCTGAGCTTACTTACTTTTTTTCTATTAAAGAGAACCCATCGGACTATTAGATAAATACATACCCTTTAGGTTCTTGGCAGTGTTGGTCATAGCAAACAAGCATAAGTACAAAATTCGTTGAAGATTAATGGTTTATTTTAATGTAGCATTCACATTTTGCATTTCACTTTTTGGTATATGTGGTCCTTTGATCATTAATATGAGTAATCTTACAAGGGCTTAATAATCAAATAGAAATTGAAATAACATTACATTGGAAGAAAACATATAAATGTGCCAAGTTTCCCATTAACCTAGTTATCATCTGAAAAATGTATGGTTTTGAATGTTTTTAAATAGTATTTTGGTAATAGATTTTTTCTTAATTTTAATTCTTTCTTTGCCTAACTGATTACTTGGGATACCACTCTTATTTTTCCCCCCATTCATGTTACAGGCATTAGTCAATTTTGACATAATGTTTAATTAATATGGGGTCTTTAAAATACCAGTATTTTCAATAAGTTGTGGAACCTTAGAGGAGGCACATCTTCAGACAAGACAGCATTAGCAACCATTTTTTGTGCAATTTTTGTTGTATAAGTTGGTGGATCAGGTAGGCTACTAGGAAGATAATGTAATATTTTTGACTTGCAAAATCTTTATGGCAACTTTTTGGTTGTTCTTTCTTTCTCTTATGTCTTGTGTCAGTAAATATTGTTTCATTCCCATATGTAGTGAAACCATGCGTTCCATAAAATCTCATTATTTTTTCTAGCTTAATCTCCATTTTAAATAAACTAGAAATTCAAAGTTTCATAACTTCTACATTAACCTGAAATCTATGTAACTTTACTAACAATTGTCGCCCCAATAAACTTTAATTTACAAAAAAAGAGAAGGTTTCTAGCAGCCATAATAATATATTTTATTAATCATTATTAAGACTGACCCTCAAGGAATATGCACTCTGATTATTCTGCAGTTTTAAATAAGCTCCATATCATCCTCGACTTAACAAGTATGTTCTCGGACACAAATTAAAAAGTCAACATGTAATGACTTAAATGATAGTCATAAATCTTATGGATCAGAAAACGAGCAGTTGAACCAGACAGAGACCATGGAAAGATATTAACACATAAAAATGAAATATGCATCAGTCAGAAAAGTTGAATTAAAACCAAGAAAAAGAGAAGAGATGCTAACAGTGTTAATGGCTATCCAAATATATCGATATAGAGATAGACATAGATATATACTATATATACTATGTAACAAAAAGGCTATGTCTAATAGACTTCAGGTATTGCTACTCCTTTAGTGATGACATCCTAATTATAAAGGATGGGTTTAGGATTTACCAATGTTTGCATATTATGAACTTAATGTAAAGAGCAAGCCAGTTATGAATATTACATATGTATATATGTGTGTGTGTGTGCGTGTGTGTGTGTATATATACACACAACTTGACATATGTGTATATATATACATATGTGTGTATATATGTATATATATATATATATATATATATAAAGAGAGAGAGAGAGAGAGAGAGAGAGAGAGAGAGAGAGAGAGAGAGAGAAATGTAGACACATTTTAAGAAAGGAAAAAGCTGTATTAAAATTACACCGATGGTAACCACTTTGAGCGCCACTTGTAACCGTAGAAGTCAAACATGACTTGCATTCATCTTTTGTTATTAGTATATATTGAGTATTACAATTTTAATAGTTTTCCCCTTTCTTAAAATGTGTATACTTTTTTTGGCACCCTCTGTGTGTGTGTGTGTGTATTCGGTATCTCAGGCCTGTTGCTAGTAAATATGTATTTATCTGTGTTACTACTCTTATTCTGATTTTCATCAAATCATCTGCTAATTATGTGCTTGGCTTTCCTTGTCATTATGCATGCAGGAAGAGAATGTGCTGGTTCCATAAATGCAAATATTCTGATTCACATAGTTCTGTTGCCCATATAAAACTGCGTTTTCATACTGATTTTAGTTATCAGTGTTGGAAATTTCTTAGTTGACCCTCAAAGGAGTAATTGATACTGTGTTTATCCAATCAAGTTTTTGAGCATCAAAGCATGAGGCTGTATTTGGGCTACACTTAACTTATCAAAAAAAACACCCTCTTTATTTTTTTTTTATTTTTTTTTAATTAATTAATTTATTTATTAGTTTCAGGTGTACAAAACAAGGTAATACTTAGACGTTCATCATTTATATCCCTCATACTGTGAACCCCCCTCCCCCCATCCACTATCCCTCCGACCTCACACTGAACCATCACATTATATATATAAAATTATAGTTGGCATTCATTAATGTTTAGCTTCTGGTGTACAATGCCATGATCAGGTATCCACAGTATCCCTGAAAAAAAAAAAACACAAAAAAAAAACAAACAAAAAAAAAACACCCTCTTTAAATGTGTTAAATTCTTCTGCAGCTGGTCCTAAAGCCTTGTTGATTGCAGCCTATCAAACACTTATATCAAAAATGAAAAAAAAATTACCACTAGACTCAAGAGCATAAAATAATTTGTTGTCACTTGCCAAACATTGTTTTAATAAATATACAAATTTATGATGCCTACGAGAACAGCATCTACTTAGATTTGGCATCAATGCACAGTGTAAAACTTTAAAAAAATACTATTTGTAGTGGTCATGTGACTCTCATCCCCACCCTTCTTGCTGGACTGAGTTCTAGAGGTAAGGAACTTGTATGCTTCTAACACTTAACAGATGCTTGCCTGTAGTATTACTTAAAATATGAACGGTAAATTCATTAAGGCAAATCGAACGTGAGCAGTACTATGGGTATGTGAATTCAAGCAGAAAACCCAACTTCAAAGGTGAATATTTTTTTTGCACACTTTGGTTCCACACAAAAGAACATGTTCAATAAATGACCCTGTTTTTAACTAGCTAGTATCCCTTTTAAAATACAAGATAGGTTTGTTTCAGTGAAGATAATTATTTCTTTCTTTTATATCTTGCCTCCAACACTTTTTTTTCCATGTCTATACTCCTGTCTCCTTTTCCAATGACTTCAAACTGGTGGTGATAAAGAAAGTTTACTAATTAATTCCCTGTAGAGTCAGCAGTAAACTGGACAACTTCTGTTGCTCTTGAAAAGTAGACATTTGTTTTATATTTTTCAGTTCTCATACTTAAGTTTATCCTGTATTTGCTAACGTACAACTGAAGAATTCCTTTTGAACATTGTTTTGGGGTGCTGGTGTCATGGAGATCATAGCCAATGGTGTCTTTTGTGCTTCTTAATAAATTGCTTTTTCAAATTTTTTTCCTTCTCTTGAAATTTCTATGAAAATCTTATTCTTCTTAATACCTGTGTTTTCAAAAGCTTTCTTTATGCTTTTTGATAATTGCCTAACCCTCTAAAATATATTAGCAATTTTTAAATTATTTTATCTGGTTTTAAAAGAAAGCGTGGATTGTGGTATCTTTAATGAGGGCACTTAGTAATGTTTTAGCTTTTACCAAAGGCTGTATTGGAAGTCCTTGCTCTGACATTTCTTTAGGTTTTATGGATGATACAAAATAATGTGTTATTTCTATGTTTTAGTTTTACAAGAGCAAGATTTCCTTTTGTAAATTCAAAGGAAGTGTTTGGGGAGCTGAAAGCCTGCTCTGGGTACCAGCGATATCTCATTAGTGTAGTCACAACCCATTCACATAAATACTGCCATGATTTGTAGGTCTCTTTGTTTTCAGCCTTCTATAATACCACATTCTTTCTTGTGAGGTTTATCTTCTCAAGAAAAGTTTTAATGTAATTTTTATCTATTTAGAATTCATTTAGTTTAACTTTTCTGAATTAATACCTGATTTGCATTATATTTGCATTACAGTTTCATACATTTGAAAGTGCTTTGATAAGAGTATTATGTCACAAGTTAGATACAAGTCATGCTACTAGGGAAAGAAAGGAATTTGAAACTGTAGAACATTAAAATTAGATGTAAAGGTAGTCATTCAGGAGAAGGGAGGAACTGACAATCTAATATGAAGCATATAAAACCCGTGCCTTGGCTTTGGTTCAGCCCATCTTGACAGAACAAATCTTCCTAGAGAAAGACAAAAATGGGGTTTGTCTGAAGTGATGAAAATGACGCAAGTTAGATGGATACCAGTGTTATGTGTATTTCCAAATGATCAGTTTACTCTAAATCATTTTTCCCCTATGGAAAATAGTCTTGAGGCAAAGGAGGAAAGGAATAAAATAAATATAAATAAGTCTTTGGATTTTTTTGTTTGCATTCCAAGGAAGGGTCTTGCCCTCTTTCTGGGGACTATGCTTGCATTTTGAATAGTGCTACAAGAGAATACTGAAATAGTGACACCAAGGAAGCTGTTCAGAATCATGAATGGTGGCTTTTTCCTTTAGAACTACAGATTTTTTTCCCCCAGACTCTGTCACAAATCTATGACGCTAGTCAAAAGAAAAATTGAAGTCACAAATTTTACTGCCAGCCATAAAAATACCTTTAAAAGGCTCATATGCAGCCCAGTCATTTCCTTACTTTTGCTCCTACAATGAAGACCTCTTACCACACCACAACAACCACTTTACATTGCACAGCCCAAGGTTCTGAAGGTCTAATAACATAAAGTTTATAGATATTTATTCAGGACTTCATGCATGGACAGACTTCTAAACCTTTATTCATGCTAAAAGGTTTTCATGAATGCCCTACAAAACTTTCCTTCCTCACATAGTAAGAGCCTAGTCATTCTTCAAGATAGATGTTAATATAAACTAATTAATGTGAAAAGATTGCATCGATACTTTCTTTCCAAGTTTAAATAGGCTACACAATGTTGAGTTTAATTTATTCATCTTGTGTGTTTATATATTTTAACATAAATATTTAATGATTTATGTTAAAAATTACTTAGTCAATTTGGGGTATTTTCACATGTTGAATTCAATGGCAACCAGATATAGGGAAAGCTCCTGCTAAGAGCTAGTCTTAAAAAACACAAATTTTGGTATTCAGCCTACATGCAGGATTGGTAATTGAGGCCCTTCAACATTAAAAAAAAGTATATAAAAAACTTTAAAATTGGAAAACTTATGTGAAATTTCTGTTTTCAGATACAAAAGATAGTACATAAACATGACTGCAGAGAGAAGAGAAACAAATATGGTGAGCTCCATAGTTGTATTAGCTTTCTGACTCTAGAGTCTTTCTGGATCTCTGTAAGAGGGAGGCCAAAAATTTATTTTGAAGAGCTGAGACACCATTCCAAGACTGAGGGGATTGTGGTAGCTGGAATTGTTTTTTTTTTTTTTTTTTTTTTTTTTTTTGAGTGGGTGTGTGGGAGCGGTGAAGTACCAGTAAGAAGAGAGGTGTGAAGAGAAGGTACTCCAGAAATCTGCGTAGTAATACCCTTAACTTCTTGGTTGAACTAGGTGAACTAAGTTCTAAGTAAACATGCACAGAGAAAAACTACAAAGTAAGACAAGGAACATCTACTGGGAAAGAATAATTACCAAGAATTTGTAGTATGAAAAGTACAAAAGATCATACAAGGATTAGAGAGGTTTGAGTTCTGACATTCCAGAGTAAATTGATCTCACCGACTTCCCAGATGTACAGAGAAAGGTGATACCATAGGGAGATGACTAATTTAGTTCTAGCATAAAACCTACTCTAAGCAACCCTAACAAAGCTTATAAACAAGCATCAAAACATCAAGCTTTCCTGAAAGTAAATTAACTGTTGCAGAAAAAAAGTTATCTATTTAAAAAAAAAATAGAAAAAAAATCACTCAAGAACTTAGCATCTATAACGACAAGAATGCAATAAAAAATTGCTAAATATGTGAAGAATCCAGAATATATCACCAATAACTAAGAACACAATTAGTAAATAGGAACAAGTTGCGAAATGACAAAGACAATGGAATCAGCAGAAAAGAACTTTAACACAGCTATTAGAATCAAGTACATTAAACAAACTATGAACATAATGAAAGAATCATAAAACTAATATCAGTAGGGATATGAAAACTATGTACAAGAACCAAGTAAAATTGTAATAAGAAATCAATATCAGAAATACAAATTCATTGAAAGGCTTAACAGTGAAGGAAACATTGTAGAGGATCATTAAACTCGATGACAGGGCAAAGGAAACTATTCAAAGTGTATCACAGAGAAAACATAAATTGAAAATAAAATGAAAAGAGCTCAGTGACCTGAAGTGCAAACAATCTAACATAATTGCTATTGGAAGTGCAGAACAGAGTTGGGGGAAATGTTTGAAAAGTAATGGTGACAAATTTTCAGATTTCATGAAAAACATATCTACTTATGTAAGGAGTTCACTGAAACTAACCAAATAGGATACACATATTGGTAGAAAAGAGGGAAAAGTGACAACAAAGAAATGGGACAAACAGAGAACACACACACACACACACACACACACACACGTGCACACACAAACACACAAAATACACCAAGGTATATCATAATCACATTGAAAAATAATGAGAAAATTTGAAAAGTATCCAAAATGAGGGGAAAAAAAGCACTATGTATGTAGGGAACATTAGAAAGAAATTATGGTCACTTCCCAGAAACCAGGAGATAAAGAAGTGACTCAATAAATTGCTGAAGGTGGGGGTGTCAATGAGAATTCTATATCCATCAAAAAGCATAAATCAAAACAAAATAAAGACGTTTTCACACAAACAAAAGCTGAAATAATTTATTGTCAGCCAATCTAGACTACAAGAGATATTAAAGGAAATTCTTCAGGCTAAAGACAAATGATAACAGAAGGAAACTCGTATCTACACAAAGAAATAGAAAACACCAGAAATGGTAAATATCTGTGCAAACAGTTTTTTGTTTGTTTGTTTGTTTCTTAAACTAAAATAAATTGATTGTATAATTCAAAAATAGGAGGTTTATAACATATCTAAAAAATATATAACAATAGCACAAAGAGTCGAAAGAGGGTAAAGACATTGCTGTAGGACAATTACATGTGAAATTGTTTAAAGGTATTTGGAAGGTGATAATGATAAGTTATGATACACATTGAAAACTCTAAAGCAAGCACAGAAAAACAGATAAAATAAGCAGGTATAGATAACAAGCAAACAGGCAATAAGATTGAGTACTAACTTATATTCAAATATATTCAATTAATATAAAAGATGGTAGAAAAGAGGGAAAAGGGATAACAAAGAAATGGGACAGAGAACAATTGGCATTATGGTATACTTAAACCCATCCACATTGGTGTTTATGGTAAATATAAACTAAATAACCTTCCAATTAAAAGGTAAAAATTATCAGAATGTATCAAGAATAAGACCCAATTACATATTATTTATAATATAAAGACATCAAATATAAGGACAAATTAAAAATAGAAAGATGGAAACATAAGGGTGACTCCCATCAATTAAATGCCATCAAGAACAAATTTGTGATCAAATAAAGTCAGTTTTATTGACTACTTGAAATAAATGAGAGTGCACCATGAGGTATCTTGGGGCATCTCAGTAAGGGAGGGTTTGTTATAGAATTTGGGCTTGTGTTGGATGAATTTGGGAAGGCTCCAAAGAAGTGGAATTTGATTTGGATCTAGTGATATTAGCAAATTGGAATAATTTTATGACTGGATGTATTGTGAATCTTATTTAGGAAATGAAGAGAACAGAGTGAAGCCAAAGCTTTCATTGTCAAGGAAGCAGCATTCACTCTCAGTAGCCAGGAGAGGGAGTGTTTGGTAATTTTTCTGGTTGGTGCAATGTTCTTGTTTTTGTCTATGCTCAGACACTGTTCATGAGAGCTCTTGCTCTTCTGTGCTTCATCATGGTCCAGAGTGACCTTGCTGGTGATCTGTTAAATTTTTAATATTACGCCGGAGAATGCCACAGCCTACCTGTGAGGCTAGGGCAGTTCTTAGGCACACCAAGACATGCCATTAAATGGCTAGCTAGTTCCTGGTTAGAAGTTTATGAGTTCTAACTCACAAGCTGATGGAGGCAAACCTCTAATAGCCAATCTTGCATGGTTTTGACTGTATGTGGGAAGGAAGTATCAACTGGGAGAATATCTGAGGATGTGAGAACAAAAGAAGCTCAAAATAGTGACTATTTCCTGGAAAATAGTTTCACCAATTTAAGAAAATAGGTGAAACCTGGAGGGGGTTGCCTTCTCCTTTTGAGTGGTTGCAAGGACCCTGGGTTAGAAGGATTGGTTAAGCTGGGGTAGTGTACTTTATAGAAAGTCTTGAAACTGATCTCTTAGGGTTTCCTTCTAGGAAGTGACTCACAGTGGTGATATACTTCTGACTTAGAATCCAAATGGAGCCAAATAGGGACAAATGAGAAAAAGAAAGAGAATTCTAAATAAAAGATGAGGAAGGGAACTGAATTATGCCCTAACCAAAAAAAGAAAAAGTGTTGATGTCCTAACTCCTAATATCTCATAATGTGACTTTATCTAGATATAGAGACTTTCAAGAGGTAATTCAGATAAAATGAAGTTGTGTGGGTGCACCCTAGTACTATCTGACTAGTGTTCTTGTAAGAAAGGAGATTAGAACACAGACAACACAAAAACTAAGGGATGGTCATGTGCAGACAGTTAGAAGGTGCTACCTGTGAGTCAAGGAGAGAGGCCTCGGAAGGAACCAAACCTACTGAAACGTTGATCTTGTACTTCTAACTTATTTATTTGTAAGAAAATAAATTTCTGTTATTTAAGCCATCCGGTCTGCGGTATTTTGTTATGATAGACCTGGTAAACAGATAAAGAAACAGAGCAAGGAAAACTCAAGACAGCAAGCCACTAGATTGTTTAACCCTTCACTGAGAATGGTCAATAATGTTAAACTTTTTTCCTGAAACATGTGATTTCAAAAGTTCAGGAAAACTAACTTCATATAATTGGCAATAGAAATGTATCAGATTAGGTCCTGCATAAAATTACTGTAAGAAAAAAGAGAATAAGTTGCAGAATAACATTCTTACAGACAGTGAAAATCTGCCAGAAAATGTCTGATGAAATTGACCCAGGACATTTAAATTATAAGAAAACAAGAATAAATAAAGATAACAGATGATTCCTCAAGATAAACAGAAGATTAAAAATGATCAGAGAAAACTTAATAAAAATAGTTAAAATATTTGAGAAAAAGTGACAATTATTAAATCTAAGCAAAAAAGAGTGAACATATGGATTATAACAGTCCTCAAAAACCCAAATAAGAAAACAGAAAATATATATATATATATATATATATATATATATATATATATATATATATATATATTTGAAAATCTACAGTTAAAGAAAATTTTCTCAAAATTAAAATTTAAAACACACACTCACACATAAGACTATGTATTGAAATAAATGTCATGTGTCTGAGAAATGGACCCAGAAGTGTTAAAACCAAGACACATTCTAGCAAAAACACTGGATTGATTTTTCTTAGAGAATGCTGCTTCTGGGAATTTAATTTAGACCTCTTTTTCTTATTCCTAATCATAAGGAAACACCAGACAAATGCAAATTTAGAGACATTCTATAAAATACTGACCGATATTCTTCAAAAGTATCAAGAATATGAAAAACAAAGTCTAGGAAACTGTCACAGATTAAAGGAAACTAAAAAAACATGATGACTAAATGCAATGTGATATTCTGCATTGCATTCTAGAACAGAACAAATATTTGTCGGAAAATTGGTAAAATCTAGACAAAACGTATAGTTCATTTCTTAGTTTTTATGAATGTGCCATGGTTCAGTAAGATGTGATCAATAGCGAAAACTGAATGAAAGTTATATGGTAATGCTCTGTATTACCTTTGCAACTCTTCTATATATCTAATATTAATATACATGAAAAAAAATCTTACAGTAAATTCTTACTTAGTGCTGAAAGTATGATTTCTTCCCGAGATCAGGAAAAAAAAAAAAAAAAAGAAAGAAAGAAAACAAGGCTACGCATGCACTCTTAATATTTTTATTTAATATTGTGCTGGAGGTTCTATCAAAAGCAACAAGCCAAGGAAAAGAAATTAAATGTACCCAAATAGTATAGGAAAAAGTAAAATCACTTTATTTAGCCCTACATCAATTTAGAAAATCTAAAGGAAGCTACAAAAACAAAAATAAACAAGAAAAAAACAAAACACACTGCTAGAACTTCTAAGATTTGCAAAGACTCACAAGACTCCGCGGAGCACATTCATGTTTTACTTTGACTAACATGCAGATGATTCAGGACAGCGAGAGAAAGTGTGTGTAAACACTCAGGGGCAAGCCCCCCAAGGTCCTCAATCACAGACAGTCAACTTCGTCTCCAGATTGAACAATCAAGAGCTGTTTGATAAATTGTGGCTTCAGGAGAGGTCAAGGTAGATGGTCTCAGTGGTATTTTTTATGTCTCTCCAGTACTTCGGTCAAGTCTCCTGTATAAACAGTTGTGTTATTTTACAACTGTCAGTAAAAAAAGTGATAGTCTATCAATGAATAATGATAATTGAAATTTAGAGAT
This sequence comes from Rhinolophus hipposideros, assembly GCF_964194185.1. Taxonomy (NCBI): domain Eukaryota; kingdom Metazoa; phylum Chordata; class Mammalia; order Chiroptera; family Rhinolophidae; genus Rhinolophus; species Rhinolophus hipposideros. The sequence continues at coordinate 25,674,446 of NC_138057.1, forward strand.
AAGAACCTTCAAGATACATTTGACAGAATATGTATTGAATGATTCCAAACATATTTTAGTATAAGTAAATCTAATCTATGAAGCAAGAAATCAGAGCAGTCATTTGCCTCTGTGAGTACAAGTAGTCATTTACTGGGAAGAAGCAACAGGGATTTTTCTGGGTTGATTACCATATTCTATATCTTGATATGATTGTGGGGTTACCTGAGTCTTAGCATTGGGTGAAAATCATCAAACTATACCATTAAGATCTGTACATTTTGCTCTGTATAAGTTATACCTAAATTAAAAGAGAGGATAAACAATAATTTGAACAGAAAAAGCAGTGATTTACTTAAATGTCTTAACTTGCTTTGTGCTTGATTCTGTTGTTTCAAATATAAAATCAGTGAGAACAAAAGCAATGACTAAAATTTATAAGACTTCCTCCATCTAGGTGGACTGCTCAGAGATAGGAAATATACTGGGCAAGGATACTTTAGACATGTGTTGTAGGCAGAATTCTAAGATGCCCCCTCAAAATTTCTTTCTGCTGTTGTGTATACCTTGTATAATTCCCTCCCCTTGAGTGTGGGTAGGACTTGTGAACATGGTTCTATTAGAGGACAAAAGTGAAGGAATTTTGCGCAGGTAATGAAGGTCTTTATCAGTTGCATCTAAATTAACCAAAACGGAGACATTATCCTGGTGGGTCCATCTAAGCATGTGATCTCTGTAACAGAGGGTCCAGGCTTTCGCTGAGTTAGAGACACGAAGAAGTAAAAATTCTCTTTGTTGTTGTCTTTCAAGAAGAAAGGTTGTTATGAGTCTCCGACCACTAGGACACAACCTGCCAACAACCTGAGAGAGCTTGGATGCGGGTATTTGGGCAGTCAAGCTTCCAGATTGCAGTGCAATCTGGCAAACACACTTTGGTTTCATCCTCGTAGGACCCTGAACAGCGAAGCCAGCTAGGCCAGGCCTAGATCTCTGACCTATAGAAACCGTGAGATGATAAATCAGTGTTGTCCCCTGCAACTAAGATTGTGGTCATTTGTTACACAGCAATGAAAAATAAAAACAACAAGCGGCCTCTTACTAATGTAAATCACTTGTACATATGTGAAACGCTGTCAACAAAATTAAAAATTCAGTTCCAAATTTTTAAATAATTTGTACATGAAAATTTATTATTTTGCGTTGGGATTTTACTCTTTTTAACTTTTATTGGTTACATAATTCTGTTAATATTTAAGCTGATGTTAAAAAGCACTCATGGTTTGGGAAAAAGGAAAGCAAAATATTACATTAACAGTCAACTCTGGGCATTTCAGCCATCTGTGCCTAGAGAGACACACACTTTTTAGTTGACAAAAAAATAATATCACTAGGTGACAGACACTACCTCAGAGTACAGACAAAAGATATCCTAAAATCTCCCCAAAGCTTTATGGAATATTATTTAGATACTGTCAAAATTTCAAATGTGATTTTTACATCTCTATTTATTAATGTATATATATGTGATAAAGTTTATAATTAATGATACAGTTGAAAAACAATCCCCATGTGTTACGAAGCCTTTATGTCAATTTTGAAAATCTTTCTGAATCCTTGCTAATTTTTCACTATAAAATTTGATTTAGTTATCATATATTTGAATTGTGTGATTTTATGAGAATATGTACATAGAATTATAGGTATAAATTTTCAGGCATTGGGAATATAATCTGATAAAATATAATCAGATGAAAACTTTGCTCATAAATATCCACTTGACACTGACATACATACAGGTATCAGCCATGGCTCAACACTGTGGCTTTTTAAATTTTCTTTTCTGTGCTAAACCGTTGTTAATATATTAAAAGTCATAATTTTAATTTTCATTTTTGTCCATGTATCTAGCTAGTTAGTAGACCTTGTAGATTAAGTGAGGAAACTTTATTAATGGAAAAGAATCCAGACTAACCTAAACCTTTCCATGAGATTACACAGGAAATTTTAGGACAGTAAAAGTCCCCCATCATTTTCTTAACACGGTTGTCTAATTTATTAGTTGGCCTCTTGTATTAATTACCTTCTTTTTTTTATGCCGAAAGTGTATGGATCTAATCTTCGATTCTCTCTCAGGGGCTCTTTGAACTCATTTTTGATTCTGTCAAGCCATCCTCAATCTGTATAATTGGTCCCAGTGTGCTTGTAGGTGGGTAAACCCACTGCAGGATATTTCAGGTATTTTTCACCCTTCTTCAGGGACCTCTTGTCATATAAGCCTTTGTTACATTCTGTCGTTTTCACGCTGCATGAAATAACTAATATTTTTCAGGTCGATTTTGAAAAGAACACTTACTCTACATTGAAGCAAATGAAAATATTCACTTGCCTTATTGGTGTTATTATCACATTACAGAGAAGGTGAGAGATCAAGAGAGAGTATGTATATGCTACTAGCATTTGAAATATGTAATGAAAACACAATAATAAACAATACATTTCTTAGAAATCTATGTAGAATGTAAAAGATAAGATACATGTTTATTGTATGTAGTTCATTATATATATTAAAAACTTAATCCATTTGATTATATCATATCCATGTAGTTAATATTTATGTAACAAGTTATATTAGAATCTGACTTTTGCTCCTGACTGCAAATGACTAATATTTGGACAGATCAATTTCTCTCACTGAGAATATCTGAACTCACAGACCAGGTCATCTATGTATACAAGTGCCAAATAAACCTGACGGTCAAAATGAAGAGCACGCTTTCTCTTTTAAGATTCACGTCATCACTTTATTTCACAAAAATAACAAATTCACTGAATAACACATGTTGGCTAATCAATAATCTGCCCAATAAAGATAGGTTTTGTTGCTGCTCTTGCTGCTACTGTTGCTAAATTTTACCAAAGTTCTGTTTGCCTCTGAACTCCAGAGCCAAAAGTCATGTAATAAGGCGCAATAAATTTGAACATAAATAGTCAGAACCCTGGGAAAAAACAATTTGCCGATAAGGAAATAGTTCAAAGATCAACCTTCTCTGAAGAAGCAGCCTTCTTGGGAAAATTACACTTTTGCTTCAGTACACCTCACCTTGTGGCAGCAGGAGGGAAAAAAAAAATCATTTTCTTCACAAGTGTTCACACTTAAAACTCTAATCCTTTCCACTAAATTCTGTCTTGAGGCATAAGCATTGGATATGGAATGGGCCACGTAAGTTCAGAATATGTTAAACCTAATTCCCTGAGAATATTTAAAAAATGTGTATTATATACACGTGTGTGTATACACACATGTATGTATTATACATATATATATAATCAAATATTTTTTAGAAAGTGGTTGTTGACAAACGTTTCACTTACACTATTATGTCTGTAAAAAGAGATGCATAACAGACATTAAAACAAAACTATAGAGGCAAAGGACCAATAGGCAGGAATTGAAAGTTTTACAGGATCACATGAAGTTTCTTTCACCTCCATGCCTGCAGCTAATCCCACATAAACTCAGATGATACAGAGATACCAGTCAGAGCTTGACATCATGATTGTATTCTCTTTTTGTTCCCTGTATTAATCACTCATTAATATATTTAAAGAAACAATCTTAATTTTCATCCTCTCAATCGAGTCCGGCTAGAAGATCACTTAGTAAATTGAGTGAAGGAACCTTAATTCATGCAAACCTAAAGATTTCCACTTTAATCAGAAATGACCCATTCTGGGTTTAGTGAAGCTGAAGACTTACATTTGGAAACTTTCCACAAATTTTATTCTCGGAATTCTTTAATACAAAGCCCAAGAAGCTTATTTAGACTTTTTGCTGACTTGAGTACTCTCAATTAGAGACCTTCAGGGACTAACGAGGTTTGATCTTGGCTACAATAGTGCTGATCTGTGTGGGAATGTACGTGCATGTGTGTGTGTGTGTGTGTGTGTGTGTGTGTGTGTGTGTGTGTGTGTGTGTGAGAGAGAGAGAGAGAGAGAGAGAGAGAGAGAGAGAGAGAGGTGGGGGAAAGGTGTGGGTGTTAAGTATTGTAGTTTAGTTCTTCTTGATGGGCGTGGGGCTGGTGTGGCAGGGAGCAGACCATAAACCATTCAATTCTGTCTTTTCAGTTTCTTCCTACTTGTATACCAAAAAGAAAAAAAAAGAAAAAAGCTGTTTTTTTGCTTTGTTTTTGTTGTTGTTGTCTTTCTGAAACAATATTGCATTACAATATTTCTTTTTAGCTTTGAAAAGCTATGTTAAAAAGGATTGTTGTAGATCATGATTGCAATATCCCTGTGGTATTCGTTGCAATATCCATTCCTATTACCTAAAAATATCTAATTAGTCAATAAGTTAGTAAGCTTGTTCTTATATTTTGTAAAGTATAATGGTCACTGTCTGTAGAATATAGACAAATAAAAATTCTTTCATTGTAGCAGTTTGTCTCAGATGGGCTGAGATGGGATATAGTTTAAGATTTGCAATAAGCCAGACTTGGATTGGATATATATTCCCACAAACATTAGTTACATAACTTTGGGCAAATTATTTAATTCTGTAATCCACAGAGTTTTCATCTGAAAAATTAAGATAATAATAATGAGATCACATTAATCTTTACAATCGAGTTTTTAAACATAACAGGTAAATGGAAGCTGTTATTTTGGATTTGGATCTGCAAATGCATTGCATGACTTTTTTCCTCTTTTACTATTTACTTGCATTGATGGTGTTTAAACATGATTCCATAAACTATGTACTTGCCAAGTGTTCATATAGTCTACTGGAAAAAAAAAGAAAAATAAATGTTTTCAAAATTTCAGCTCCCTTTTAGGAAAAGAGAATGTCAAAATATAGAAAGGAAGTCTTCCAGTAACATTATCTATAATACAGTTCTTTTATATTTCCTAATTGCTAAGCAAATTAAATCAAATTCTTTTAAAGTACTAGTACTACGTGAAATTCTTATAGACATTGTGTTAACTTAGGTTACTGCAGTTAGCATCCTTTTTTATAAAATGCATGTGCCGAAGACATGTTCTGTGTATTTTGTAATATAAGGTATTATTTACATTAAATTGTTTTACCTCCAATTCATAAAGAAAATAATTTTCATCAGATGTGGTTGTCAGTAAAGATCCCATTAATTTCTCTCTAGTTTAATCCACTGCAGTTACTCCAACAATCCTGAAGTGCTAAATGCGTTCATAATTGCATTTGAAATTTTTTAACAATTGATATTAAACAAGAAGGCCTTAACCCTTTTCTCAGCTTGATGAAAACTTAGGCTCTTCTTGCCTTAAGACTCCTGATTTCCTTTTTACCATGATCCTTAAGGAATCTAGATGGCCTAACAACAGAGGTCTCTTTTCCTTCCTTATCCTAGAACCATTTACTTTAGAAAACTTGTCATTGCAATTTTTTTCTCTGCCCCTTTGGGCATAAATCTTATTCAAAAGCCTTTTGCCAGTTTTACAATTCAGGGCTGTCTTTCTCAAGGACCTTGGAGTCATTTTTTTTTTTTTTTTTTGAAATGTAATCATCAAGGAAGATAGAGCCCCTGTAACCCAGTCTCTGTGAAAAGGGTAGGAGCCTGAGATGGGTACCTTGATCCAAGTTGTAAAACTACCTCTCCTCATGAAGATGTGAAAGAGTTTTCTTTTCCTTTCAGCAAGGCCAATTAGCAAATACAGAAGCACTATATAGAGTATAATACCCCTCACCCCAGCTCTTAAAAACTCTTTTATCTTATGTTTTTATGGAGCTGAGTTCAAACTTCATTCTGGTCTCTCTCCCATAGTTGACCTTGTCTTTTTAACATTGCCCAGTGCAACTTTGTTTTAAAAATATCCAAATTTAGCTTTAATATTATATCATAAAGTATATGAATAGTAAGTGAAGACCGTTTAGATAAACTTTTGCATAAATAATTTTATTTGTATTGGTGTATTTTAATGAAAGAACAGGACAGAAAGGTGGGTAGCAAAAGATTTCCAAGGAAGTTTAAAAGTAAATTATACATTAACAAGGAAATAATGGGCAAGAAAATATTTATGAAACACACACATTGCACAAGTGTTCAAAGACTTTTTACATAAATAAAATCTAGAAATCATTTAAATATCTAGTATTCAGCATTCAATGCATAATAGTTATTATCATTTTTATAGAAAATGACATGAGACTTTGAATGAAGCATAACCTTTGGCTTTTAAAAGGGGCATATTATTTGCTTCCTTCTGTTGACTTTGGGTTTCTTTTGTTCTTTTTTTATTTTTTTACTATGTAATGTTAAGTTGTTTATTTGAGATTTTTCTTGTTTCTTGAGATAGGCCTGTAATGATATAAATTTCACTCTTAATACTGCTTTCACAGTATCCCACTAATTTTGATATGATGTATTTTCATTCTCATTTGTATCTATGAATATTTGGATCTCTCCTTTTATTTCTTCTTTGATCCAGTCGTTCTTTAGTAGCATACTGTTTAATCTCTACATGTTTGTTGTTTTTCCCGCTTTCTTTTTGCAGTTGATTTCCAATTTCAAAGCATTGTAGTCAGAGAATATATTTGGTATGATTTCAATCTTCTTAAAATTGCTGAGGCTAGTTTTGTGTCCCAACATATGGTCTTTCCTTGAGAATGTTCCAAGTGTAGTAGAAAAGAATGTTCAGTCTGGTATTCTAGGATGAAAGACTGTAAATGTCAACTATGTCCATTTGGTCTAATGTGCCATCTAAGGCTTATATTTACTTATTAATTTTCTTTTTGGATGATGTATCCATAGATGTCAGTGGCGTATTTAGGACCCCTACTATAATTGTGTCTTTGTAGTTTCTCTCTTTAGTTCTGTTAGTAATTACTTTATATATATTTTGTGCTCCCTGACAGTATGGATCGATCTTGAGATTATCATGCTAAGCAAAAGAAATTAGATAGAAAAAGTCGAGGACTATATGATTTCACTCATGTGGCATATAAAACTGAAAACAACAAAGGAACAAGACAAACAAACAAACAAAAACTTATAGACATAGACCACAGTTTAGTGATTACCAGAGAATAAGGGGGGCAAGGTGATAGAAAAGGGAAAGGGGGTCAAATATATGGTGATGGAAGAAGAACTGACTCTGGGTGCTGAACACGCAATGAGATATATAGATGATGTAATACAGAATTGTACACTTGAAAACTATATAATTTTGCTAACCAATGTCACTTCAATAAATTTAATAAAAAATAAAATAGAAGGGGGGTATTATAAAAGGATTATAATTTTGTTTTCAGAACAACAGTGGGACTAAGAATTAAAATCAGAATCTGATGAGGCTATAAGTGAGAATTTTGTTCTCACTCTCTGACGTGGCTCCTAGAAACTAACCCTGAGGTCCAAATTGTAGACTACATAGAACAAATATCTATATGTATATCTGCTTTATTCTCCATTTATGTTTGATGTAGTATGTAAAAACTAATCCCTTTTGCTTGTACTTCTTGGGTATAGCTGAGCAGAGAGCCTGGGCTACAGTACCGCGTTTCCTTGAAAATAAGACCTAGCCGGACAATCAGCTCTAATGCATCTTTTGGAGCAAAAATTAATATAAGACTCGGTCTTATTTTACCATAAGACCTAGTATAATATAACATAACATAACATAACATAATATAATATAATATGTAATATATAATTAATATAATATAATATAATATAATATAATATAACATAACATAACATAACATAACATAACATAACATAACATAACATAACATAATATAATATAATACAATACCAGTCTTATATTAATTTTTGCTCCAAAAGACGCATTAGAGCTGATTATCCGGCTAGGTCTTATTTTCGGAGAAACATGGTATCCTCCAAAATGACTGTGCCATTTTGCATTCAAACCAGCAATGAATGAGGTTCCTGTTGCTCTACATCCTATCTAGCATTTAGTGTTGTCAGCGCTTTGGATTTTAGTCATTCTAATAGTTGTGCAATGGTACCTCATTGTTCTTTTAATTTGAAATCCCTTAATGACATGTGATGTTGAGCATTGTTTCATATGCCTATTTGCCATTTGTATGTCTTTTTGGCGACGTGTCTGTTTAGGACTTTTGCTTATTTTTAAATTGAGTTGGTCATTTTCTTATTGTTGAGTCTACCTCTTTTATAGAATCTTTTTTGAATCCACTCTCACTCTTTTTAAAAATGGAAAATAATCTTCCATTTTATAATAATTGTGGAAAACTACCTTATCAAATTAGGAGCATGAGTATTGAAAACCAGAAGCAAAACAGAGGGGCTTCAAATCATTATAAATAATTCAACACTCTATTTATGCAATTTTGAAGTAGTACACAATAACATTTCAATTGATTAAGACATGCTGCAAACCTTAGAATATTCACTGTTTTAAAAGAGAAAAGCAGGCATAATGCATTCTTATTAGCAATGCCGTGTTTCCCCGAAAATAAGACCTAGCTGGACCATCAGCTCTAATGTGTCTTTTGGAGCAAAAATTAATATAAGACCCAGTATTATATTATATTATATTATATTATACCCAGTATTATATTACATTACATTACATTACATTATATTATATTATGAGACTCGGTCTTATATTAAATTAAGACCAGATCTTATATTAATTTTTGCTCCAAAAAATGCATTAGAGCTGATGGTCCACCTAGGTCTTATTTTCGGGGAAACACAATAGTTAGAAATGTGTTTCTTTTTTTAATCTTTTGCTCTGTTCTAACAGATTTTCTGTTGAGAGTGGCAGTAAAGCAAAAAGAATGAACATAATTCATTTATTTTTATTTATGTATTTGGTATTAAGTAGATGATGTGGTTATGGAGATGAAAGAAAATAATCATTGCCATTAAAGATCCCAGGGATGTATAGAAAAGAGAATCCCAGTTACAACATGTTATAAATCCCCAGTGAATCTCATGATAGACTGGGAGGATCAAGAAAAGGTTTAATGGAAAGAGAATCCTGAGCTAATTATTAAAGACAGGAATAGGCATAAAGATAGAGAAGAGGAACAGAAGAATATTATTATGCTAAAACAAACAAACAAATACAATGAAAGTAGAAACATCCAGGGAAATTGAAGAACCTGCCGAATTGGGATATGGCAGATGTGAGCTGTGCATAGAAGGTACAGAGGAGGAAGAAGGTGAGGACTACGGACGGCCTGAAGATGAAGTGTCTTCTGTTTATCTCCTGTTAAAACATAATTATACATGCATGCAACACATATACACACAAACACACACACACGTAAAAACATTAGAATTATGGAAGGCTTTCTGAAAATGGCAAAGGATCTAAAAGCTTAGTTGAATTGTTTTTGTTTGTTTTAATTCTGTTTCTATTACTGAAAATCTCTTAGCCTCAGTTTGCTTATTTTAAAAAATGGTGATAAGAAGAACTACCTCTCCTCTCAGATTCTTGTATGGATTAAAATAGGGTAACATTTTTTAAAAAGTTCTAATCTTTCTTTTTTAATTGAGGTACAGTTGAGATATCACATTATATTTGTTTCAGGTGTACGACATAATGATTGGATATTTGTGAAATGATCACCACATAGGTTTAGTTAATATCCATCACCATATATAGTTACAAAACACTTTTTCTTATTTTTTTTCTTGTGGTAAGAACTTTTAAGATCTACTCTCTTAGCAACTTTCAAATATGCAATACAGTATTATTAACTATAGTCACTATTCTGTTCATTACATCCCCATGGGGTCACATTTTAAATGTTCTGCCTGCCACTTAGTAAACATATAATAAATGGTGACTGGTATCATAACTGTTAGAGTAATTACGTATGTTATTTGAATAAGAATTTAAAATACTAGATTCCACTGTGGTTAGTTCACTTCCAGATGCTTAAACATTATTTTACTTTCCTTTAGAACACTAAAAGGACACTATTGTACACCTCTGAAACATTTGCTTTCAAAGTTCTTTTCCTCAGGCGAAAGTGACATTTATTTGACATGTTCAGAGCATCTCTGAATATGTTTGAGGCTCCAACTGCCTTTATAGTTTCCTTCCCTTTATATCTCTTGGGATGAGATAAATTGATCATATTGCCTTGAACAAATTGGACCAGGGACACTGTCATTTGATTCAGAGATTACATTATATTTTGGAATTGAAGAGGACCCAGAGGTTTTCCTGCTTGTTATTTTTGGTGTTCATTATATTTTGCTCATCAGAGCTCTCTGAACAAACGTGCACAGTGATTAAAACGACACAGTGATTAAAGCAATACATCAAGTGACAATCTCCAAACAACTTGAAAACCCCATAAAACTTTCTTTCCCAAGCTAGACAAGTACAAACGTCTAATATTAATTTTATAGCACTGGCAAGAGTATTTAAACATTTTAGAAATCATAGTGTCAAATGCAAAGGTTAATGTACAATGAGATATTTGAGAAATAGTTAGCTAATTTACCTCTTTTTCCTTAAGGGTGACAGTCACATACATTAGGTACAAATCCCCACCACAATTCCTAAAAATTTCATTGCTAGAATTATTCCATGATCATATATGGTGGTGATTGCATGGTATATGTTAGAGCCCATTAGGGTAAAGAAAAGCAACATTTTTATGTCAAAATATTTCATAGTTATAACAATGTAAATTTTATGCAGTATCATTATCATATTTAGATAAATAAAATGCATTAAAGGAAATAATAATATAGTTTTACATTGATAGTATTATTCAAAAATGTATTATATTCTAAAAATTGCATAAAACCCCGGGTTTAAAGGAAAACAAAAAAGAATGCGTCAAGCTACTGATAGATGTCAATAGTAATCCAATTGAGATGACGTTATGTGGATGAGGATAAGAGTAAGACTAATTTTGGACAAGAAAAGAAAAGCTTGAAAGAAACATCATCTGGCATTGATGTATCAAATTGCTTTAGGTATAATATTTAAAGAGTTTTTGGATCCTTGTATGATGTAACTGAATAAAGCAGAGGCTGGAATGTTAGGCTGGATGAGAAAGACAGGATGGAGAGGGACAATAGGTATTCGTTACTATACATTAAGGATAAGAAAGAAGGTAATTAATGATTGGGAAATAATTCCAGTAACTCCCCAGCACACGTGAATAAAAAAAATAAAAGATACTTTTTGTTTTAATTTGTAGCACACACTCCCTGAGCAGACAAAAAATAAAAATTAGTAAAGAGGTATCAAATAATCTTGAAAAGGAGGCTAATGGTGATGCTAATTTTGATACAGGCTGAAGGTATCAATCATCACTGTTCAAAATCACTTAGCCTTCCTTTATGACAATTGCCTCCTGTCCATAGGTTCTTTCCATTCTGTTTGCAATATACTTACCAGATCTTTGCCTGGCTGGATATATCTTGTCTATCAAGTCTGATTTTACTTTCTTCATTCGGCTCTTACTATTAATCTTTTCTTTTTTACCTCTTTGCTTACTTTTTATGTCTTTTCCCTGGAAGGATCTGAGCAGATCACTCTCTCACTAGTGTCTCGAACAGTGTTGGGCACAAAAGAAGTGATTAATACACTTTTCGTTTTAACGACTAGTTTATGATGTTTTGTGTGAAGCAAATTTTATCAATGGAAAAACCTGGTCCTTTTGGGGGCAGTGTTGATTGGAATTCTGATAGAACAAGTTTGTTTACATAAATAGATGATATAACTTATTTTTATAGTTTGAGAAATCAAGGCCAGCTCCCATTAATTGCCCCCAATTCTTAATTTAAAAATGAAGCATTATATACTTTTATGTGTTTGTAGCTTGTTTTATCATGTTCCCTGGCTCAGGTATGTCCTTCAACTTCTTTACACCTATCAAATGCTCTCTCTCATTTATTTCTCAACTCTAAAGGTAACACCACAGTAATGTCACTTCAATCAGAATTATTAATAGTAGTATGTTTCTGTTCACATGTCTGTAATATAATAATATTCTGCTTGTATTATAATTAATGTGGCCTTTATTCTGCCTTATACATTAGCTCTTTACATAGATAACTTCTCCCTTACATTGCAAGTTAATTAAGGGAAGAAAAAGCATTATTTATCTTTGTGTAGCCAGCATCTACCATGTCTTGAATTAATAAATTTATGAATTAATAAAATTTATGAATTTATGAATTTAACTAAGATTAATTTAAGAGTTATTTTCAAAGTTCTATGAAAAATAACTAGAAAACAAAGTCTGTGAAAGTGTTTATAGCATCTTCTGACTAATAAATAAAGAATAAGTATAGTATAATTTGTATTTCCAATATGTGTTTTTTGGTTTAAATGTTCAGATACATGGGAGTAGGGGTAGAGTAGAAACCAATCTATTGTGAAAAGGGGGGAAGAGGGGCTCTTTCTTATAGTATAAATGAAATAAAATTGGTAAAACAGTATTGAGGGCAATTGAACAATATGTATCAACATTTTTTAAATAGGCATGCTCTTTGAATAAGCAATCCTCTTGTAGAAATTTATTCTAAGGAGATAAGTGAAAAAAATATGCAAAAAAAATGTAACTATAAGAAATTCACCATTAAATTGTATATAAAATGAAAAACTTTGGCAAACCAAATTTCTCAAATTAAGGGTTTGGTTATAAACATTATGTTGTGCAAGACCATGGGCCATGAAGCCAGACTGCCTAATTAAAATCTGGCTTCATCACTTACTACCTCTGTGAACTTGGGCAAGTCATTAACCTTTGTGTGCATGTTTCCTTGACTATTAAAATGAATAAGAATAGTGCCCATTTAAAACGGCTGTTGTGAGAATTAAATACACTAATACATATAGTGGTTACTATATAGTGGATATAGTGGTTACTACAATGCCTGCTTTATAGTACAAGCTAAAACATTAAGCTATGCTAAATATTCTATACATACATGGAAATAAATTTTATGAAAATGTTAATAGTGGCTATCACTAAATCAGTAAACTGTGGGTCTATAGATGCTTTTAGATTTCAAATTTTTGTTTTGTTTATATGTTCAAAATTTTCTTTTTACATTTAATATACTTTTGCAATAAATAAAACAAAAAAATATTTTTCTGCCTGACTTATTTCACTTAGTGTAATAATCTTAAGATCCAAATAAGTCAGACAGAAAACGTTGAGAACCATGCGATTTCATGGATATGTGGTATATAAAACTGAAAACAACAAAGGAAAAAGACAAACAAATGAAGAAACAAAAACTAATAGACACAGACAATAGTTTAGTGGTTACCAGAAGTAGGGTTGGTAGATGAGGGCAAAGGAATCAATTATATGGTGATAGAAGGCGAACTGACTCTGGGTGGTAAACACAATGTGAAGTATAGATGACGTATTACAGAATTGTAAACCCAAAACCTATGTAACTTTACTAACAATTGTTAGTAAAGTAACCAATAAATTTTAATTAAAAACTATTTTTAATAAGCATCTTAATATCATTTTCTCAATCACTGAGTGCCAATTGGGAAGCAAGAAATAATTATATACATGAATATTTATAGTGAGAAGATTCTTTTTGGTCAGCCTTCTTATAAAATGCAGTAACTTTGTAGCATGGCTTAAAAGTAACTACCATTTCCAGAAGTTATTAATTCTTCTCATCCTCTCTATAATCTTTCAATTTGCTTGACTTTGTTGAGAATAGGTAGCTGAGTACAGGGACCATCATGGTATTAATTCATCATTGGAAATATGAAAGATTCCCTCGTATTCTTCACACATTATTTTCTGTGTGTTTTGACAGAAGGAATGATGATTCTGCCTGGCTTAGACAGCAAGGCACAATAACACTCAGGAGGGTGGCTATATTTTTTGACATTTGTACAATTTGGGGGGAATAGTATCTCCTTTTCATTATTTATGTTTCTAATATGTCTGGGGAAAAATACGACCGTTGGAACGTTGAGCATGTGTATTCTGAGTCTGAGCCTTTTAGCTAAAAATTGTGGTATCCTGCAGTACAATAATTTCTGAGAGAGCTTCCACCTCTCCATCTCTGTAACTTCACGGGGAACAGCCAGTGTTTAATGAAAATATTTTTCAACTAGCTTCTACCTGCTTTTAAGACTCTCATTTGATTCCTCCACTGCATACTGCATCCTTCGTCTTCTTTCCCTTGCACATATTAACACATTTCAGAAATGATAGCTTTTCATAATACATTTTAGTTAGCCCTGTCAAAACAAGTATTGCACCAGCCAAAGTTAAACAGAGAAGGAAAACTTTACTCAAGGCTGCTGCCTTGAGCATGTGTATTCTGAGTCTGAATAAGACTCAGTCTGAGTGCTGCAATAAGAGAGAGGAGCCAGGACTCAGTCTGCACTCAATTCTCCTGAAACAAATGTAGGAGGCTTTTTAGACACTGGGATGAAAGAGAGAGAGAGAGAGAGAGAGAGAGAGAGAGAGAGAGAGAGAGAGAGAGAGAGAGAGAGAGAGAGAGATCAAGGGCTACCTGGGTTTGCTAACTGGTTTTACAGAAGGAAAAGTAAACTTTCACATATCTTCATGACAGGAGGTAGTTTTATACCATGGAGCAAGACACCTATCTCAGTTAGGCTTCTGTCCTCCTTACAGAGTCTGAGATTCAGGCGCTCTATCTTCCTTAATGATTACATTTCAAGGAAATGGCTCCCAAGTTCTTGAGAAAGACAGCCCTGGGTTGGACAACTGGAAAAAAAAGATGTTTAAAAGATTTACATCTCAAAGGAGCAGAGAGAGAATTTATAATTGCAAGTTTTTCTAAAGTAAAAATTCTAAGAAAAGGGAGGGTAGAGGCCTAGAGTCAGGAAGAAGCCTGTCTAAACTTTAGTCTAGCTGAGGGGAATGTTAACGCCATCTTGGTCAGCATTTAATAACATGGCAAATTGCACTGCATCATGCGAATGAGATAAAAATTAATCCAAAATTTTATTATTTATTGTTCATATTAATTTTTATAAGCTATCTTACTGAAGTTTCATTACATATGCCCTGATAAATCTGTTATTATCTTCAGCCTTAATTGATAGTTAAGCAACCTGAAGAGCAGAAAAGTTAAGGAAAATTTCCACAACTCATACATATAATGGAACTGGCAATTAAGTTCAGGTGTCATGATCCTAAATGCGGCCATTGATCATTTATGCACAAAGAAGTAGTTTTTAATAGCCTGTGATCGTCCAGGCAATAGGCTAACCCTTGGGATTACAATAGTAAACAAAAGCAGTACCACACACGTTGCCCAGCACATGAGAGACCCTCAATAAAACCTCTGCAACAGGAGGGACACATGATGCAATCCGTTCCTTTAAAAACTCAAAGATATTTTGGCATACACTTGTGTCAGTGTAAGTCAAATAGTTTTGCAACTTATAAAAATGATATGAAGTATAAGGATTATTGATAGAATTATTGTCCTATTACTGCTAAATTCATGTTGTTTCCCCCTTAACAAAGCTTAGACAGTCAATTTTATATTTTTATTAGATTTCCTGGAGAAGTCCATCTATGAAACTGTAACCAAATTTTACAAAATAATTCTTGTTCTTACTACTTGGGAGGACCACTGACATTCTTTATTTTGTTGGTTTAAAAACAAAAAAACAAAACAAAACAAACCAAAAACACACACAAAAAAACTTAATTGTGCCTGACTAAAATGATTTTATTAGCCGCATTTTGAAAACTCATCTCTGCACTGTTTGAAGGGAAGAAATGTGCTCTTATTTTGTCTGATTACATTATGCCACGAACAGTGCTAAAAAGAGTATTTGCTACTCTTGCGGGGTGGGTTTCCCTAGTGTGCTTTTGGGAAGGGAAAGAAAGGGAATCAGATTGGACAGAGTGAGAATTTAGGCTGAGATGCAAGAGCGACGAAACTGGACTGGTGCTTCAAAGTTGTCCTATGTGGTGAGGGGATTGGGAGCTTATGCGTTAGAGCAGATCACTCATTGGATATGAGCTTTCCTGAGGCATAGGTTATGATACAGGACTGGACAGCTTTCTCAAGTCAATGGCCAATTTTGAAGAGGGATGACAGCTGAAGTCTGGAAGTTGGAAGTAGTGTCAACAAATAGCAGAAAACACATTTCAGTCATAGATAGATACTGCTACACATGTGAAGAAAAAATTTCTGCTGAAATATGAAAAATAGGTCGTTTCTATTTTTGGATTCACTTGGGACTTTGGAATTTAAACTTTTTTAAAATAGCACATATAATTTTACAGCTATGCAATTGTATATGAATGGCAATTTTGTATGAATATTAATATGGATAATAGTGAGGAAACATTCATCTAAATTGTCATAGTCTGTTACTGAATGAATATATATGGGAAATACACATTTTGGGGAAAATTTGGCAATATTAGAATTCACCATATTTTTTCCTGAAAATCTAAGAATAGATGCTTTCCTTTTAATGGAATTTCTACTGTTTAAAACAGATCATTTATTTGGATTAATATGATATGACAATGTTATGGACTGTATTGTGTGCCCCCAAAATTTATATGTTGAAGCCCTTACCTGCAATGTGAGTGTATTTGTATTAATTAACTCTTTAAGGCAGTATTTAGTATTAAATTAAGTCATAGTGGTAGGGTCCTAATCCAAAAGAACTGGTGTCTTTATAAAAAAAGGAGACATCAAAAGTGTGCGCACATAGAGAAGAGGCCCTGTGAAGACACAGAGAGAAGGTGGCCATAAGCAAGCCAATGAGAGAGGCCTCAGGATAAATCAACCCTGCTAGCACCTTGATCTTGGACTTCCAGCCTCTAGAACCATGAGAATATAAATGTCTGTTGTCTAAACGACCCAGTTTATGGTATTCTGGTATGGCAACACAACCAGAATAATACAAGCTACTATATTATGTTGATATTTTATTGCTACTTGTCAGATTGTATCACTCAAATTTTAAAAACCACTACTTCAGAGATAAGCCTCAATTCAAACTATGTACGGAACTTGCAAATATATATATATATATATATATATATATATATATACACACACACATATATATACACATATATATGTGTATGTATATATGTATACACATATATATATATACCTATATACAAAGCACAAGTATATATATATATATATGTATTATATACATATATATGTATATATATTTGTAGTTAACATTCTCAGATTTATGTATATACAAAGTTGGTCTGCACTCTTAGATTTATGTATATACAAGGTTGAAGCAAACCAGAATGTATAAATTATGAGATATCTCTAGAAACTTTTATTACATTCTAAAGAGCCCAAATATTTTCTTGCATTCTTAGCTTTTCATTCAGAAAGCAGAACTGAAGAAGTTGTGTTAAAGCTTATAATCTCTATCTGTATCTTTCCTTGGCAAGTAATCATAATTGTGAGGGGATATAATCAACGTGGGAAGAACGGGATTGAAATCACAATGCCTAGGATTAAATCTGGACTGTGCCATGCTACTCCTGAGCTAGCTACCTGGCTCAGTTTCTAAGATTAGAAAGCTACAGTTTCTTTTGTGTAACCTGAAGGTCCTAGAAAGCTTTATATTAAAGGCAATCAGTGAATTCAGGAAACTAACTAAATAAGACTCACTGTGTTCTTTAAGTGAACAAGATACTCTGCATACTCCTTAACATCTATGTCTTCAGTTGATTATTATAATTCTTTCTTGTAAATTGTCTCCTTTTAGAGATGAAAACAGAACAGCATAGGCAGAGAAAAATTATGTTACATTATAAGTATTATATAACAAGTGCTGTGTTTCCCCCAAAATAGGACCGGGTCTTATATCAAGGTTTGCTCCAAAAGACACATTAGGGCTTATGTTCAGGGGATGTCATCCTGAAAAATCATGCTAGGGCTTATTTCTGGTTAAATCTTATTTTTGGGGAAACATGGTACTTGGCAGAGCTGGCCTTCAGTTCTCGGCAGTTGGTTTTCATCGCCTGTGATGGTAACCATTCTCCCATGCTATATGACCTAGCGACAGCAATGATAGTAAAAATAATAACAAATGTCACTCCTTACAGTAGAATAATTATTTTTAAAATATTAATTTTAAATTATCTAAATAAAACAGGAGGGCTATTTAGAGAAGTGTGACTGTATCTAGTTTATGCTGTATCTGGTTTGGCCAGATACAGTATTCCAGAATTATGAGAAATCCAGGTACAAAGAAAGGCTCCTGCAATATGAGTCATAGATAGCTGAGAAAATCTCAAAGGAGCACAGAAGTGTTGTTTCATATGTAGAAGTCAAGAAGATCAGATCAGACTAAGCTGTGGAAGGAGAGGCTAGAGTAATGTGAGTTTCTCTGGCACTAAAGAGGTAACGAAGTTGATTGACAATAATGTTGGTTTTATAGACAGTTAGACTTCATTATCGGTATAGAGCACGAGTGTCCCCTGGGAAGGCACAGCCCACTTTCTCAGGTGCAAAAGAGATATCCTTTAAAACTATACATAATGACATAAAGAAGGTTTTCTGTACTGCACATAAATCAAATATGTTGTTTTGGGGTTCATGTGGTAATTTATTTCAGGAAGGGAGCTGGAAACAAATTGCCAATCTGACTCAAAAAGCAGAGCTGGGAGAATAGAGCTTCTTTAGAATTGGAATAACACAAAAGCTCCAGTTGGTTTTCTATCTCTTCCCAAAGGATTCATTTAAATATATTGTAATCAATACCATAAGACAATTCTGAGCTTGCTGAAGAGGGCTGATTAAACTGTACATGGTTTTTAATGAAAACCTACCTATCTAAATGGACAGCACAATATGGTGGCATTAAACTTGTTAAGGTACTTCAAAGGTAAAGAATAAAAGTTTAATTCCATGTAGGAAATTAAAACACAACAATAAATGTTGTCTGCTAGATGGCTCCAGGTTTTTCAATTAGGAATCTAGGGTAGTTATTAACCTACAGTTATTTTTGGCTCAGTGGACATAATAAGCTACACTCATAAAATGTGTTTAATTTGAGGAGCCCAAAGTTCTTTGCACTGAGAAATTCAACAATGCAACCCACCAAACAGTATGCAGAGCTACGTTTTTATTTGTCCTCATTATAAAAGCACCAAAAGGTCAAGTGGCTTGTTAAAAGTCACTTGGAGGATCATTGTTTTAATTTGAATCAGAAAAAAATACAACTTCACAGGAAAGGCACAAGTAGGTTGTGATCAAATACCAGACAATAACTTAGGGCCACATTATGAAAGGATCTAAATGGCAATCTAAACTGGGTAGACTTCAGTAGTTAATGAGAAACATTTGAAAATTTATTCATGAAAATTTATTAATGTGAAAGTGACATGTTTAAAAATGTGCTTTAGGAAGAGTGTAACAGCAGAAGTACACGGTAGGACAAGATGCCATGAAAATCATTCAAGAGAATAGTGTAATATTCTTGACAAGAGTTATGGAAACTGGAGTAGGATAATAGGAATGGGATAAAAGCAATATGTGTTATTACATATATTTCATGTAATATTTATATACCATAGATATAATATTATCATCAAAACTTGTGAATCAGTAGCTCCTAGGCATCATGGTTGCTTTAGAGATATGCTTGTGAATGAAAGAAGGCCGATGAGACTGTCATGGAAAGTTGATGGAACAATAGAAAGAGAGGCTCTTTTTTGTTGGAATTGATGTGAGGGTAACGTGTTGATTGTTGAGCTGCTGTTGGATAATTTCCCACTACAAGGGAAATTATCACCTCGATGAAGTCAACATAAAAAGTGAGATTACTATTAGCATGTGAGCCCTGTGTTCAGCAGTACCTGAAGCTATATAATTTAGACATTTTGGTTATGTAAACAGATACATGTCACCTTTTTAGTCAAACCATCTTCAGTGGAGATTTTGGTCACTGACAAGTGAAAAAAAATCATTTTTAAGGAAGTCATAAAATCCAAGGGAACAGAATTTTAAGATAGAGTGGTGTGGTTTTAATTAGCAATTTTATGTGCTACAGAGTTAATAATGCCATCAATTTGGTATTAGTGATATTTTATAGCACAGTCTCAGTAGAAAACAACGGTCACAGTAAGGTCTTAAGAGTCTGTGTAAGAGTCTGTGAAGTTGATGAGTGATGAAGAAGAATAAGAAACATATGTAGTCATTTTTTTATTTTTTTTTTTATTTTTAGATATTAGGTTAAGACCAAGGAGAAGAAAGAGTAGCCAGATATTAGAGTGGTTGAGAGAAAGCTTACATAGGGAAGAGGGCACCAGAATGTGTTTGTAAGTGGAGGCATTGCTGATCAGAGCCGAAGTAGAGAAAGGTTTTGAGCAAAAGGTAGGGTATAAGCATCTCTTATACCCTATTTACAGCATTGTTTATAATAGAAAATTCTCAAAACAAGTGTTGGAGCGGTTGTGAAGAAAAAGGAACCCTTGTGCACTGCTGGTGGGAATGTAAATTGGTACGGCCACTATGGAAAACAGTATGGAAGTTCCTCAAAAAATTAAGAATGGAACTACCATATGACCCAGCAATCCCTCATCTGGATATCTACCCCAAAATATCTGAAAACATTTATCTGTAAAAATATATGTGCCCCTATGTTCATTGCAGTATTATTCAAGGTGGCTAAGACATAGAAATAACCAAAGTGTACATCAATAGTCCATATACACGTATACAATGGGCTGTTACCATGAGAAAAGATGAAACACTGCCAACAACATGAATGGATCTTGAGATTATCATGCTAAGGGAAATAAGCCGGATAGCAAAAGTCGAGAACTGTATGACTTCACTTATGTGGGATATAAAACTGTAAGCAAGAAACAAACAAAACAAAGAAACAAAGACAGACAACAGTTTAGTGGTTCCCAGAAGGAAAGAGGGGCGGGGAGTGGTAGACGAAGGTAAACGGGGTCAAATATATGGTGATGGAAGGAGAACTGACTCTATCTGGTGAACACACGATGCAATATATAGGTGATGTATTATAGAATTGTGCACTTGAAACCTATATCATTTTACTAATGTCACCCCAATAAATTTAATAGAAATGTAAAAAAACAAAACTCTCAAAATCAGTATATTAAATAATTATCACAAAATAAGTTTAGAAGATTAATAGTATATAAAATATTCATAAAGGCTTAAGTAACAAGGTGTGAAGCATCATACTCTATATAGAATGGATTCACTCATAAAAACGATAACACTTTCCAATTTCCTATAGTAATTTCTATAGTAAAATAATTTTTAAAACAAAAGAATATATAAAAGACAACAAAGAGAAATGAGGTAAAAATGTGTTTAAAAATGTAACATTTAAGAGGGGAAACGTTGGGGATGTTAAATAATATGTCAAGCCATTTATTTGTCATTTATCAAACCTATGTAGTGTTTAAAATGAGTCAGGCACTGTTCTAATTGTTTTATAAATATTAACTCTTTTAATCCTTATATCAACTCAGTAAGGTAGATAACATTACTATCTACTTAGAGATGAAGAAAATTGATTCAACAGAAAGGATAATTAACTTAGTTAACATAACCCATCTAGTAAGTGAAAGAGCTGAATTGAAACCAATCTGGCCTCAGAGTCCATGAACTTTAAACTATTCCAGGTAGCTGACGAGGCTACTTTTTTTTTTTGTTAGCTATATAAAAATATGTATTTCTGTCACAATAGTTAGTTTTGACTTAAACTATTTTAGAGAAAAATAAAAAACATGGGTTTCTGTTACTCATTATCATTTTACATATAAAAGAAATCTTTCTCCCAGCTAGACTCTTTTTTTATTTTTAAAGTAAGGAGATTGAGTAAAAAGCAAACAAATTAAATCTAATTCATATGAAGTATAATTTCATGTAACACAGTACTGATATTAAAGAATAGATGCTATGATGTGATGGAAATTGCCTGGATTCGTAGACACATTTCTGGATATGAACCTTAATCTACCACTGTCTATCTATGGGATATAAATAGATGAGTCTCTAAATATCACCAAACCTCTAAAGAAAGGGGATGGATATGTGGGTTTATATTTTTCCTCAGATTTGGAAAAATGTTGACCATTATTTCTTCAATTTTTATTTTGATGACCCCATTCACCCTTTTCCAGATTCCATTCAACAATGAAATTATATTGACATGAGGCCATTTGATATTCTCCCTCAGGACTGTGATGTTCTGTTATTTTATTTTTTTCAGTCCTCTTTTCCTTTGTGTTTATTTTTGGCTATTTCCTATTGCTACTTCTTCCTTTTCACTAATCTCTGAAATTATAGTATCCAGCTCTAAAAATTTAATTTGGGTTTTTGTAATATTCCATGTGTGTCCCTGTTTAATACAGTCAACCTTTCTTCTAGCTTTTTGAACATGTGGAATACATAATGCATTCAGAGTTAGTTGTTGTTTTAATGTACTTTTCTGTTAATTATAACAATTGAGTCCATTCAGGTTCAGTTTCGTTTGTTGATTTTTCTCTTCAGCAAAGGTTGTATTTTCCTGCTTTTTTGAATGCCTGGTGAATGTGATTGGATGCCTAACATCGTGATTGTGTGGAAGATAGTTCTTTATTTTTATAATTTTTTAAATCTTTATTCCGGGTTGTAGTTAGATTATTTAGAATTAGTTTCATTCTTTTTGGTCCTGTTCATAAACTTTGTTACTAGATGGTACTAGAGCACAATTTAAGGCTAACTTCACCCCAATTACGTAGGCAAAACTCGTCTTAATATTCTACATAGTGCCCTGAAAACTATGAGATTTTTCCATTGTAACTGATGGGAACAGAGATTAGTACTGGGTCTGTATGGATTCTAGAGATTATTTTTGGCCAGGGGAGGGGAGTTGCAGGGGCAGGTTTCTCCTTTAGGCAGTTATTTTCCTGGCTCTGGGTAGTTTCCTCCTCTCTGTGATTTGATCAGTACTCAGCTAAAAAGCATGAAGGGTGTCCTCTCGAGATCTTTGATTTTCTTTTTTTTTTTTTCCTTTTTTTTTGCATAGGTCCCTCCTCTTTGGTACTCTGTCCTGTAAATGCTAGCCTGCTTGGCCACCCTTGGAAACCTAGCTTCATCTCTTTGAGTCAGGGAACTATTGGACTTGTTCCAGAGTCCCTCACCCCAGCCCTATATTGTTGCCTGGAAATTTTCTCTAAGCAGTAAGCTGAGGGGGCACTGATAGAAGTTGTTTTCTTTATTTCCCGTATCGTGAGGTCACTCTTCATTATTGGCTGATGTTCAACATCTTATAATAACATCATTTCCTATATTTTGTCTAGTTATTAATTTTTTTCAGGTGATGTGGTAAATCTATGGCTTCATTTTCGTCCAAAGTAGAAGTCTAAAATGAGCATTTGGGATGGGAAAATCCCCAAAGTCCCTTTTATCTTAATCCATTAATCATTTATCTTATCTATTATTTTGTGTACAATAAGAACACCAAGAAAACTTGAGAAACATTTAATCATTTAAAAACTCCTGAAATTTCCAGAGAGGGGCTAGATAAAATAATATTTCTGTCTGGGAAAGATATAATATTTTGACATGTAAGACTAGAAATTAACACTTGCTTTTCAAAGTTGTTGTTTTTAAAATAATAACAATCCTAATAATAAGGAAGAAACAGAAAAATAGAAGCAGAAACAGGATATTTTCAGATCTCATGTAAAATTGTGACTCCCACAATAGTTATTTGTCAATGTAAACAATGTCTGTTTTGCCAGCATATTGCATCGCCATAGGATGTTAGAGCTTGAATAGACCTAAAAGATGTACTTTACAACCTCCCCTGCACCAATCACTATTGTAAGAAGAAAACTGACATTAAAGAATGGGGCTCCCAAACTTTTTCTGTCTTTCTAATTCAAATAAGACTCCTTAGCCCCACTGTCCAAAACTTCTAATTTATCGTATCATATTTCCCTTGTTTACTTAATCATAAATATTACTTTAAGTTCCTTTTAAAAATAAGATTTTTGTATATGCCTTTACTGGAGACTTGGGGATATATATTTGTAACAAGTGTTAAAATGATTTTGGTGCTGGTGATCTGTTAACCACACATTGAAAAATAGTGACCTTATGATTTATTTCCCTTTTGACTTCCTAGAGCTCTATATACGTTAATGGTGGCGCAAAGTTGGCTCATAGAACTGTATTGCTCAATAAGAATAAAAAGTTAGTAGCATCATTTACAGTCCTTTATACACTTTTGCTTTCTGGTTTATTGTTACATTATTCTGATTAAATGAATTAAAGCGGGGAAGAGAAAGCACTAGGAAAAATTCCATGTACCCAACATTTTAACACTGAAACCAATTTTATAAGCATAATAACATAGATGGATGTCTTAAGATGTTATCACAAAGGTTTGTGCAAGTGAGATTTAAAAAAAAAATACTTCCTTGGACTCAGCAATAATACTTTCTTTCATAGCCAATGTTGTTAAAAATAACTGCTTTTATTCCTTGCTCTTATGTCCTCATCTTCCCATTATGTCTCATGAATGTATTTTCTCTTTTCAGAGAAATCACTCCTGCTGAAGTCAATTAAGAACAAGATATATTGGTCATTTTTAAATTGTTAGTGGCATAAAGTCTTAATGAACTTTTCCAGTATTTAAAATGATTGAGAAGGTTTTTAAAACAATTCTTCTTCCGTGGCCTCTCAAATCATATTCTCTTCCTATTTCTATTGTATTGGTCCTTTATATAGCAACATTTTTCACATAACCTTTAAATGTTGTTTTTTCAGCATCATGTTTCTGATTTTTTATTCAGTTGGGCCTCCTCATTTTTATCGATAAATACAATGACCCCTATTCCAGTGCGGATGGCTTTCTTGAGTTGCCTACTGAACATATTCATCTGGTTGTATCAAACCCACACAAATGTTATCACATTCACTCATCTTTTCACCCCTGCCGAAGACTAGACCTCCCCATAGCCATTTTCTTGGATAACCAAAATAACCAAAAGTCTAGTTGTCTAATCTAGAAATTTTGGATTTTTTTCTATGAGTCTATTACTCATATAAATCACTATATTCACACATTTGAGTTGGACACTATAGCAACATTTAAAATTTGCATTAATCAGTTGCTTGGACACTTCTCTTTTTCTATCATGCAAATAACATCAAAGATGCTAAAATCTTTAAAAAATTAAATCAAAGTTCTAATGTATAAACTTATAAAAATTAAATGATTATAAAGCTACTAATTTTAGAAACAAATGTAATTATTTTGGAATAGTACAATCATCACATTTTTTTTTCAATAACGCATACCTTGCTTTTGACATTCAGAGAGATTGAATTCATTTTTATTTCCTCGCTGAATTATTTTCTTAATGGCTTGGTCGCAGAGTTTCACAGACTTTTTATTTGTTTCAAAATATATTTATATACTAATACAGTTTGACTAAAATTCTAACTTTATATTAAAGTAAACTTTTAAAATAGCAACTTGATATAAGAAGTGTTGTCAAGCTTTCTGGAATTGAATTTAGAGTTAAATTTGATGTCTTACACAGTGCTTTTCTTTCTTTACCATTTTCTAGACAGTGTCTGTATTTTGTCTTGTTATACAACCTCTTTTCATGTACACTTGTCAGATGAACACATGTCAATAAAAAGGGCATAGCAAAATGAAATAAAACATTTCCATAAAAACAAAAAAGAAATTGTGAATTTTATGACATTTTAAAAAATAACTTGAAAATTTGTGTTTCTGAAATATGTCCTTCACTCCATTGCCTATTACATTTATTTTTCCCTTAAATGGAAAAAAAGCTCATTGTTACAAATAGCATTCTACATTTATAGCAAAGGAAAACATAAAGAACTGTGCACTTTTTAAAACTACTCCTAATTCAAGTAATTTAGTAGCATGAGTCTCAAAAGTGCTTTAACCAAATGTTGAATTTTGTTCAGAAATGGAAACACATATAATGAATGAACATTTTATTTGTAAAGGGAGGAAAGCCACTAAACAACTTCTGACAGAAACTATTTCAACAACAAATGCATGTTTTTATGGTGCTAACTAGTAGTTTGAGAGTAAATTATAGACTTTTAAGTTCAGTGCCTCCTCCTCTGGGAGGGGTGGAAGAAGGAATCAAATGTCTACTTTATCTCCTCTATTCATGGAATAAAGAAAGCTATTCAAAGTTTTCTTAATATACTTTTCTCTATCATAGCCTTAAGCTTGAAAAAAATACTAATTTTCACCTGTTCAGCAATAAAAAACCAACAGCAACAAAAATAATTTCAAACACTGTGTTTTTAAAATAACACAAAAATAAAAGATAAATATAATTACATTTTTGTGAGCTACTAAAATTTCAAAGCTGCATTAAAACAAAACAGGGAAAAAGCAAAATAAAATAAAGATTAAGGATCATAACTACACTCTTGTGCCTGGCATTTCTTAATGGGAAATATAACTTGCTGGGTAGAGAGCAGTAGAGAACATCTAGAGAGAACAACCAGAATGACAAAAAAACAAACAAACAAACAAAAAAACAAAAAAACAACCAAAGCCATAGTTTTCAAAAATGGATTAATGCAGTGCTTGTCAAAATTTGCTAGCACATATGTAGTCACCCGTATTAAAGAGAAAAACTAATCTCTCAGACCACGGGAATTAAACTTTGGTTTCTATTTTGTTGCCTGAATAAAATATAAAACGATGGTTTATCATTTATGTATAGCTGAATCCTCAAATTTGGCAGGAAAATATATTTATTGTCTAGAAACAAGTATTTTTTTAACCTTAAGCAATTATTTCTGAGAAATAGCTGATAACCTTATATAGCCAACTCAAGAATAACTTGGTCAAATTAATTATTAACTAACAATTTCATGTTTAAACTCAAAACCCGAATTTCTCCCTCACTTGTTCTCCTACGTTCCAAAGGTTTCATATCGGAATTCTCATATCTTTTGGTGGGTAGGATCTTTCCCCAGATTCTGTCAGTTAAACAATTTCAGCTTTATTATATGTATTCCAAAATACTATGGACCATCACTATGGGAAGGAAGAGGGAGGGTTTGAGCTGGAAAGAGTCATGTTACAAATATTAGCCTTATTTCTTTGTTATAGGAATAGTACTCACCTTTCTACACAAAAACTTCAGAAAATAATGCTATCCGTCTATCTACTTATCTATCTACGTATCATTATCTGTCTGTCTATGTGTCAATCCAGATATCTATAGCTATGCTTGCTTTGTGTAGTGGTTTTTGGGAGAAATCCAGTGTTCAAAATTGTATTTGATACTTTAAATTGTACCAATGAATTCTTTAATTTTTATAGGCATACTTAAGCTCTTTATTTTTAGCCTTTATTTCTTCTGGCAATTCAAAAATGCCTGTAAGTAAATGGTCATATTACTGTTAGTTAGTATAACTAATAGTAAATTATTGTGTAGTATATTTTTCAAGAGAATATCCCATTTTTATTTTATATTCAAATTTTAACCACATTAACACCTATTTAGATTTAACTCAGCTGTTTAAAGGAAACATTACCAACCACAAGCTCCTTCGGTTGACTCCTGTTTCTCCTTGACATCCCTGTGGTTTTACGATACTTCCTCAGTTTCTGGCACTACAAGTGCTCCAGGCCCATCCTAAATACTTACTGCCCCAGTCCAGAATCAATCATTTCTCCAAGAAGCCCTGGTTCTTTTTACTGAAGAATATTAAAAACCAAGATGTGGACATTCAGGTGCTCATTATTATGGGAGTGTTGTTGATTCTAGGCAAAATCAGTTGCTAGGGCAAGGAAATATATGTGTGTATACTAACCCATGTATTTAAACATATCTATAATTATTTCTATATGTATCCATCTATACTTATATTGTCAATTATGAGTTCATACTGATGTTTCTGATTCTATTCATATGGATAATTCTGCCCTCTTGCTGTAAGCTCCCACTCCAACAGAGAAACCTGGCTCTAACCATCTGCCATCTATTTGCTTAATTGTTCAGTTCCATTATGCATGGATAGTAATTTCAGAATTGTTAACCCTTACATTTGTGGGGAAAAGCTTTATCAACTCAAGTAGAGTGATTACATACTGATCCTTGTATATTGCATTATAGGACCTATAGACTCCACTCATTTCTAAAATTACTTAGACCATCTCTTTTTCCCCTACCTCCTTCAGTGAGGTTGTTTCATACATTTTTAATACAGTTAAATCCTTTACCATATCCTACATTCCATTCTGTAAACCCTGGACCTCAAAAATGATTTTTATTTTAATTTTCATATGTTAAGATTCAATCTTTGTGCTATAAAGTTCTATAACTTTTGACAAATGCATGTTGTCATGTATACCATAATTACAGTATTCTACAGAATAGTTTCGCTGCCATAAAATTACAGTGTGTTTCACCTGTTCAATACCTTCCGGTCCAAATTTGTATAAAACTTTGATATGTTTATCATCTCCATAATTTTGATGTTTATAAAATATTATATAAATGAACTCATACAGTGAGTAGCCTTTTTTAATCAGTTCTGTTCCATGAGCAACATATATTTAAGATTCATCCATCTTTCATGATTTACTAGGTCATTCGTTTTTTATTGCTGAATAGCATAGTATTGTTACATACTTTTTATTTATTTAAGATTTTTATTAGAAATCACTGATTCAGTCCTCTTCATGTATTCTGCTGGTGATTCCTTCTAGTGCATTCTTCATTTCAGTTATTGTATTCTTCACTTCTGACTGGTTGTTTTTCTTTTAATGTTTTTTTCATCTTTTTTCATGCTTGTTATCTCTTCGTTGAAGTTCTCACTAAGTTCCTTGAGCATCCTTATAACCATTGTTTTGAACTCTGTCTCTGGTAGGTTGCTTGCCTCCATTTTACTTAGTTCTTTTTCTGGAGTTTTCTCCTGTTCATTCATTTGAAATGTATTTCTTTGTGTCCTTATTTTGGCTGCTTCTCTGTGTTCGGTTCTATGTATTAGGTAGGGCTGATACATCTCCCTGTCTTGTATGGTGGCCTTAAGTAGTAGGGGTCCTGTGGGGTCCAGTGGCACAGTCTTCCTAGTCCCCTGAGCTAGGTGCTCCAGGAGTGTCCCTTGTGTGGTTTGTGTTCTCTCCTGTTATAATTGAGCCTTGATTGCTCTTGGCACATTAGTAGGTGGGATTGACCCTCAGGCTGACTGGCTGTGGGATTTGGCCACATTCACAGCTTATAGGCTGCTGTGCAGGAGACTTAACCCATGGAATGGGATTCCTCCAGCAGGCTCTGGTACCTATTGAGGTACCACTTTGGGTGTGCCACATGAGGGGCTAATTGGGTAGTACTCTGCTGTGGTCTGAAGGCAGCCTCCAAGTATGTTGATTCTGGGGCCTCTTAGGAGGGGCTCTGGTGCAGGCCCAAGTAACCCACTACCTGCAACTGACCAGGAGTACCTGGTAGGAGTTACAAAGCAATCCATAGTTGGTTGCTGACTGTGCTCTACCTGGACATGTGTGGGAGAGGCCAGAGTGTGAAACGAAGACAGCTGTCACCAGTATTTGGTCTGGGATAACTCTGCAAAAAGCCAGGACACTCCAAGGCCTGCTGCCACTTGCTGGCTTCTGGAAGGTTCAGCCTCCTGCTGCAAGCTGGGTGAGGCAAGGTCTCAGTGAGTCAGCAGGATGGAACAACAGAGTTCGCCAGGCCAATCAGATTCAGATTTGGCCTGTGGGGGAGGGTTCAACACAGGAAAGATGGCGTCAGCCTGCCAGCTGCATGGGAGAAGGTACCCACACAGGAAAACAGGGATTGTCCCTCCAATCCTTGACCTGGAGTTACACAACTGAGTTCTCCTTATACGTCAACGACACCCCCAGCGTCATTGTCCCTCCACTGGAGCCCATAGTGAATGCCTGCGTGGGCCCTTTAAAAGGATGTCTGGGTTTCCCACAGCCTTTCGTCCTACCTGGACGATGGGAATCCCCACTGCTTTTCACAGACAGAAGTTGTGGAAGTTTCTTTTTCCGGCACCAGTACTCCAGTACTCTTGGTGTGGGTGGCTGGGGTCCCCCACTACTTCATGGGGAACTTCTGTGCTGAGATATCTCTCCCAGTTTTCAACTGCCACACCTGGGTGTAAGGCCAGCTCTTTTTACGTCTGCCCCTCCTACCAGGTTTGATGTGGCTTCTTCTTTATATCCTTAATTATAAAACTTCTGTTCAGCTAGACTTCAGATGGTTCTCCAGGTTGGGTGCTCTACAGTTTAGTTGTACATTTGGTGTATTCATGTGATGAAGCAAGCACAGTATGTATCTCCTCCGTTATCTTGGATCTCCTCTTTTGTAGGCATATTGTTTATCCATTCACCTATTGAAGGAAATATACACTGATTCCACTTTTGGGTATATTTGAATAAATCTGCTGTAAGTATTTGTGTGCATGTGTTATTGTGGATTTAAGTATTCTGTTCAAATTATTTGGGAAAATCCAGGAGTGAAGCTGCTAAATTGTACTTGTATGTTTAGCTTTGCAAGAAATTTCCAACTGTCTTTCAAAGTAGCTGTACTTGTTTTTTGCATTTCCAACAATAAATGAGGGCTTCTATTGTTCAGTATCCTTGAAAGTAAACAGTACTTCCCTTGTTAACTATCTAGCAATCGTGCAATGGTATCTCATTGTTATATTATTTGCATTTCCCTAAAGACAAATGATGGTTAGCATCTGTTCATCTGCTTATGTGTTATTTGTGTGTCTTTGTTGAGGTGTTTATTTACATCTATTGCCCATTTTTAATTGAGTTGTTTTCTTATTGAATTTTTACAAGTTATTTGTATATTTTAAATACACGTCTTGTATGAAATGTGTTTTTGCAAATATTTTCTCCCAGTCTTGGCTCATCTTTCATTCTCTTCATAGTGCGTTTCACACAGCAGTTTTTTGTTTGTTTGTTTGTTTTGTTTTTTGTTTGGTTGGGTTTTTCTTGCTTTGTTTTGTTTTTTGCTTTTTAAATTTTACTGAGGTACAACATTAACTTTGTCTTCTTGGGCTCTTGGTATTATATCTAAAAACGTGTCACCCAGCTCAGGGGTGCATAAATATTGTCTTTTTATTTCTTTTAGAAAGTGTACAGGTTTTTTCTCCAGTGGTTTTCCAATGGTTTCCACAAATTTGGACCGGAAGGTATTGAACAGGTGAAATACACTGTAATTTTATGGCAGTGAAACTGTTCTGTAGAATACAGTAACTGTGGTTTGCATGACAACATGCATTTGTCAAAAGTTATAGAACTTTATAGCACAAAGATTGGATGTTAATATATGAAAATTAAAATAAAAATCATTTTGGAGCTTCAGGGGTTACAGAATGGAATGTAGGATATGGTACAAGATTTTACTGTATTAAAAATGTCTGAAACAACCTCACTGACGGAGGTAGGGGGAAATGAGCTGGTCTAAGTAATTTACTCTGTGATCCATTTCTAATTTATTTTTATTGAAAGTTTGAGGTCTGTATCTGGATTCATGTTTTTTCATGCTGATGTCCAGTTTTTCTAGCACCATTAGTTGAAAAATCCTCTCTTGAATTGCCTTTGTTTCTTTGTCAAATACCGTTTGACAATGTTTGAGTGGGATTATTTCAAAATTCCCTTTCTCTTCTACCTATGTAGGTAGCTAATTTTTTACCAATACAACACTGTCTTTATTACTATAACTTTTACTGTAGCATGTCTGAAAATTGGTTAGTAGAGGTTCTTCAAATTTATTTTTTCTAAGTCTTTTGCCTTTCCACATAAACTTTAGAACCAACTTTTAAAATATCTACTAAAAAAGTGTGCCAAAATTTGTTTTCTATATCCAAAAATGAGTTTCAGCAAAAGCTCTTCTAGCATCAATTGAAATGCTCATATAATTTTACTCTTTAGCCTATTGATATGGTTTTTATCGAATGAATTTAAGATGTGAAACTTGCCTTTCAAACTAGGAATAAATCAGCTTGATTGGGATGACACTGAATCTATAGATAAAATTGGGAAGATCTGTTACCTTAACAAAAGTGAGTCTTCCAATCATTTCATATGTTGATGCTTTGTTCTTAGGTGCATACACCTTTAAAATCGTTATGTCTTCTTGGAGAAATGACACATTTAAAGTATATATATATATATATATATATATATATATATATATATATATATATATCTGTGTGTGTATGTGTATATATATATGTATGTGTGTATATATATATGTGTGTGTGTGTGTATATATATATATATATATATATATATATATATATATATATATATATATATAATTTAATGCTCCTTTTATCCCTGGTAATCATTCTTGTTCTGAAGGCTGCTTTGTCTGAACTTAATATAGCCTGCCATCCCAGCTTTCTCTTCATTAGTGTCAGCATGGTAAATCTTTAACTTATTTGAGTATTTATATTTAAAATTTATTTATTTTAGTTAACATAATTTGGATTTTTAAATATATTTTCTTATAATCTCTGACTTTAATTGCTTTGATAGAATAATCACATTTAAAGTAATTATTTGTATAGCAGGTTAATATCCATAATGTCTGTGACTCTTTTTTAGTTGTTGCATTTGTTTTCTTGATATCTTCTTTCACCCTCATTTTCTGCCAAATCTGGTTCTAATAGAAATTTTATGATTCATTTATTTTTCTCAGTATAACAATTATACTTATTTTTAATACTTTTAGAGATTGTCCTAGAATTAAAATTATATATTTTAAACTATTAGAAGTCCACCTTCAAATAATAATATATGAGTAATGCAGGTGCTTAAAACAATATTCCCAGTTCCTCCCTCACACCCCTTGTGATGTCGTCTCATTATTTTTACTTATACAAATGCTATATTTATCCAATATGTTGTTGCTATTATACTTTTAACAAATCTTTATTTAAATTCAAACAGAATGAGAACAATGAAAGATTTTATTTGCCTTCATACATTCCTTCCAGGTGCTCGTCTCTCTCTCTCTTTTTTTTTTTTTTTTTTGTCTCTAAAGAACTTTTAACATTTCTTGCAATACCTGCTGACAATGAATTCCTTCAGTTTTGTTTGTCTAAGGAAGTCTTCATGTCTTTATTTCTCCTTTACTTTTGAAGGATCATTTCCCTGGATACAGAATTCAAGGTTTGTAGATTTTTATTTTAATACTTTAAATGTTTCACTTTATTCTGTTTTATCTTGAATCGTTTCTGATTAGAAGTCTGTTGTAATTATCTTTGTGATTCTATAGATAAGTGTTTTTCTCCTTTTAAGATTTTTCTTTTCCTTTGTCTTTGGTTTCTTACATTTGGAATGTGATATGCATAAGTGTAAAATTAAAAACAACAACAACAACAACAAAAAACTTTTTAGTAGCATTCTCCGAACTCCTAAATCTAAAGGTTCACAGCTATAACTATGATTAATGTTTCTGTCTTCCCTTCCTTTTTCTCCTTCAGTCATTCCAATTATACTTATCTAACAACTTTTGGAATTATTGTTCTGTGTATCTTGGATGTTTTGCTATGTTTTTTCTTCTTCATTTTTCTCTTTGTATTTCACTATGCAAAGTTTCTACTCCTATCTTCAATATCTCTGAGTCTTTCCTGGACCATGTTGAGTCTGCTGATGAGCACATTGAAGGCAGTCTGCATTTCTGTTACATTGTTTTCACTTTCAAGTATTTGCTTTTGAGTCATTACAGTTTCATATCTGATTATGTTACCTATCTGTTCTTACATGTTGACTACTTTTTCCTTAGAGCCCATAATATATTAATCAGTTATTTAAAATTATTTTCTTGGGCTGGCCCGGTGGCTCAGGAGGTGAGAGCTCCATGCTCCTACTCCGAGGGCTGCCTGTTCGATTCCCACATGGGCCCGTGGGCTCTTAGCCACAAGGTTGCCGGTTCAATTACTCAACTCCCACAGGGGATGGTGGGCTTTGCCCCCTGCAACTAGCAATGGCGACTGGACCTGGGGCTGGGCTGTGCCCTCCACAACTCAGACAGAAAGGACAACAACTTGAAGCTGAATAGTTCCCTACACAACTAAGATTGAAAGGACAACAACTTGACTTGGAAAAAAGGCCTGGAAGTACACACTGTTCCCCAATAAAGTCCTTTTCCCCTTCCCCAATAAAATTTAAAATAAATAAATAAATAAATAAATAAATAAATAAATAAATAAATAAAAAAAAATGAAATAAAATTCTTTTCTTTTTTTCTTTTTTTATTTTTGTTTTGTAATTTCAAGGTCTAGGCATGTGTGAATCTGGTTCTGTTAAATGATTTGCTGTTTAGACTCTGTTTTTTGTTTTGTTTTGTTTTTTCCTGGACATTCAGCATGCATTATGATTTTTTTGTTGAAACAAAACATAGACATGTTGTATCAGATACTGATGAAAATAGGCTTTATGTGAAATAGACTTCTATAATTTGATCTCATTTTAATGTTTGATGCAGTTATAGGTTACAGAGTCTTAAATTGTTCTAATGTTCTTTATTTTTGTCTTATCTCTTGATCCTGACTATTCTAAGCTCTCCTATTCAGAGAAGGTTTGTGTCTTGCACCTCATTCCATTGTATTCCACTATTATTACATGGGAACCTGCTTGTCTTACGGCAAGGTACAGGGAATGGGAGTGCTCTATAATTTTCAGATTAAATCTTAGTGTTTTTGACTCTGGGTGGTGAACACACAATGGGATTTATAGATCATGTAATACAGAATTGTACACCTGAAATCTATGTAATTTCACTAACATTGTCACCCCAATACATTTAAAAAAAATAAAAAAAAAGTCTTACTGTTTTAATTGGCCGTGTTTGAGGAATGTAATTTTCACAAGTCTTTCTCCAGTGGTATGACATCCTCCTCCCTTGCCCCATACTCTCTTTCTTGAAATCCTGGCACTTGAAATCCTGGCACTTGAAATCCTGGCACTTGAAGTTATGGGTAACTTCAGGAATGAATTTTCCCTTTGGATTCTCCAAAGGAATATTTTAAAAACAGTGATATTTATTTTAATACAACCATCCCATTATTCCATAGTTTCACAATTATACAAATGTTCATATTCATTTTAATTTGATTAATTTCCAACATATAAGAATTTATTGTTTATTATACGTGATCTATTCACCATTTTTAGTGAAGTAGCTACAGTTGAATTGACTATAAAGAAACAACCAAGCAAGGATATAAACTTGTTAGTAAATATTCCTCGAATCTATTATCTGTTCATGAGGAAAATGTGCATATTTGAATCTTGAAACACATTTTTAAAAACTCTATCTTCTTAAATGATCAAGAAGTCCTTTTCCTATACAGCTATCATCAACAAGCTAAAATTATCTTGTCTAAGCATAACTTACAGATGAATTATCAAATAGATGATAGATGTAGAAACAGAAATAGGACATTCAAAGTAGAGAAAATGTTCTCTAAAATAAATACAATAGCTTCACCTATGCCAAAATTTGAAGAGAGAAAACAATGGGTCTTCTCAAGAGTTATCATGTCCTTGTTTTCTCTGAAATACACACTCCGAGAAGAACATAGAAGGATTGGCACAATTCATTAGCCATATTCATTTTAAATTTAAAATCATTTTGCACAGAAATTCTTAAATATTTCAATGACATCTGAGACATGTCTATGTCTCCATAGAATAAATCAATAAGTGTAAGTAAATTGTGTTCAGATGTCTAATTTTGATGTGTGCTATATATATCTTGTTAGTATAAACCTTAGACAATTTATATGACTTTCTCAAAATACTAAGCATTGTGTATACAAATGGCAATAATCAAGTATTTTATATTTGAGAACAGTTGTTTGCTATGCATGTTTACTTACCCTATTTGGCATGACATTTTTGAGAAACTGGGTAAGGTTTCTATGATATTGAGTTAACTGTTTTATCATTATCCAACCATAGATACAATATCAGTGGTATAGTTGATACTGGTATTACAAACTAAACATACTCAGACTATACTAGCAACTAACCAGATTATGTTCCCTATGCTATTTAGGTTGATATTTGGTTTACATATTGATTTTTTGTTTAAATCCAAAAATAAGTAGTAAATAAGCGGTAAAATATGTGGCCTTTCGTGTCTGCCTTCAATTTACATGTGTGTGAGGTTTATCGAGGTGATAGCATGTTTCAGGACTTCATTCCTTCTTATGGCCGATTGACACTATGTAGTATGCAAATTCCATAATTTGCTTACCTATTTATTGATCGTGGACTATTTGGCTTTTTTCCACCTTTGACCTATTGTGAATGATTCTGCTATGATAATGTGTATACAAATGTTTGTTTCAGTATCTGTTTTCAATTTTTTTTGGATCTGTGGCTGTAATTGGAATTATTGAGTCACATGGTAATTCTATGTTTAACTATTTGAGGAACTACCACATGGTATTTCTCAGTAGTGGAACCATTTTGCATTCCCACCAGCAATGTATAGACACATTTTTTAAATCATGCAGAATTATCGTGGATTATTTTGAAACAATGCACTGGAATTATAGTCCTTCTTCAAATGATTCTTAAAAGATTTGTTTACTGAAAATTCTAAGAGTTATCATTGCCCATCATGCCATTAGGAGCACTAGCCAAGTTTTCACATTTGTGGATAAAACTTTACTGCCCACTGACCATCAATTAAGAAATGTTAAATTGGGTTAAAAACGTATCTCTTAGAATTAATGAAATATGTTTTAAACATATCTTTCATTCAAATGTATTTAAGAGAGATTTTTGTGTTTGTTTAGGAATTGAAAATGCTTAATAATAAACAAGTATTTATGAAATGTTATCCCAAACAAGGCATAATTTACCCCATACCATACCATTTCAAACAAAATGCTTTATGTAGTCAATGTTTATTTCATTTTAACTCTTTTAAATTTTAGCATGTATTTTAAATATTAACATACGTATTGGTAGGCCATGGGATTTTTATCTTTTCTACTTAGTTATATTCCTAATGGTACATTTCAAGAAAGAATGTTAAGTTGGCAGGGACCTAACCAGACAGGGCAGATCCAAGTTATGGTGGATCCATATCTTTTAAAATTTGGGTGTTTTTTTGTTAGGAAGAATAGGAAATTATAAATTGAAAATTAGATACAAATGTTAATATTAAAGTAGAATTTCAGAAAAACACACACAATGAATTATAAATTTTAGAATCAGTTGATTGTCACAAGCATCAAAAACTCCTTAGGAACTGGGGAGGGATTCACACAAACGAGAGGTCTTGAAGTTTGAGCTTTCTTGGCTTCACAGAAAATCCACCCATATCTGCATCCAGGACTACTCATCATTTTCTTTGATGTAATCACAGGCAAGAATAAAATGGACTGGACCCAGAAGCATGATGAATGCTTCAAAAATGGCTTTGGCCTACAAGGAACCATATGTATTTCATAATGGAATTATTTTGCCTATGGAAAATACCAGAGAGAATATCATGGAATGCTGTAGCTGGAAGGTTTAGCAGTACCTAATATCACGTTAGGGTTGAAAAAAATGAGTGACAGAGAAGTGAACTAACTGTACAAGATCATAATTCTAGCTAAAAGAAGACTAGAATATAGGTTTTGCTTAATTTTAATATAGTTGTTCTTATACTGTTAAAAAATAACACTCTAAAATTATTGAAACCCTTAGTACTATTAAATTGTGCAAATTAATCTAGTTAGGGAAACAGACAAAATGATGGAGGCAAACAAAGGAAACTAGGAGCAAATGGGCATTTACTGCATGTTAGTAACTGTGCTCTGTTTTTATAATGTGATCTCATGTATAATAATCACAACATTGCCGTCCTCATTTTATAGATGAATGCACTGAAGCTCATAGATGATATATGACCTGATTCAGTTTTCTTTCTACTGCCAGTTGCCTCATGAAAGCAAGGGGCGCTATACACAGCTGTGTACACATGCCTTTGCCCTTTCTGTTTCTGTATCTTTTCTTGAGCTTCCATATGTCTTATCGTGTCTTAAATTATTAACATATAATATATAGTCAGTCAATTGTATAATAACAGCTGCATATGACGTCAGAGGGGTAGCAGACTGGGAGGGGTGGTATCACTTTGTGAGGGGTATAAATGTCTAATCATTATGTTGTTTTGTACACCTGAAACTTATAATAATGTTTTTTAAAAACCTAAAACCAAAAAAGGTACTATGTTACTGTATAACATGTGCCATGTCAGTGTTACAACAAAGTGGCTTAAGATAATCAAAGGGATAAGTCTTTCCAGGATGGTGTGATCTGAGAAAGCATCAGAAAAGACATTGCATTCAAGTACATTTTGAGTTACTGATGAATAAAAAGATGTACTATTCCAAGTAAACCATGTGAACTTTGAAAACTTGCCTAGAGCAAAAGGCTTTAGTTGAAATGCTTTGCAGAAGAATTCTGATGACTTGGTTAGGACCCATATAATGAGGGGACTTGTTATCACAAGCAATTTAGATTGCAGTTAATAGCTAAATGGGAACATGCTGGAGATTTTCGTTATGGTGGTTTTAACAAAGAAATAACTTTCAGAAGATTACTTTGTCCTCAATATATAAGATGAATATAAAGAGATTTAAAAAATGGCAAGAAATCCAATGAGGAAGTTATTAAATGAAAGATGTGAGCAACTGGAAATGGAAGTGATGTATATGCTATCTATAATATCAATCTTATTATTATCTTTTTCAAAGGCCGAATCATGCTTCTTTCCTCAAGTTACCTACTCTATTTTTCGTCTCAGTTCTATAGATACAGAAGCTGTTTCATTAGAATCCATGAGTGACAGTTTATTTTCTAGATCTCTTGCTTCTCACTAGTACATCACTCTATCCTTCTGGTCTGACCTCTAATTCCCCAGTCAATAGAGCATGAGACAGTGACATGTTCCTTTGACTCCTCAATCAATAAGTAGGTGCCTTAGCAAAGATTAATAATGATGGTCATCGTCCTTTGTAAGTCTTACATTGTCATTCAGACAGACGAGATGGATAATTAGATCACATTCAAAGTAAAACACTTAGGGATTCCATTAAAATACTAATACTTTTTGATTGAGCTCAAAGATTTGTATTTTATAATGGCACATATGCCATTATAAAATACAACTTTTGAGCTATGAATTCAATTGTGCTTTTTGTCCCCTGTATTTACTTATCAGCAAAACCAAAGTAAGACAAATGTCATGTTTTCAGATACTATGTTAATGTAGAAATAGTTGGTGATACATGTTTTGGTGCATTATGAATACTTATACAGATTTAAGCCTATTTTACAATAATTAAAATAATAAAAACACCTATACTTCTATAATATTTGGGTTGACATATTTATTAACCACTTAGGAAGAAATCTGTCAGAGAACAATTATTCAGCCACATCTTGTAATTTTGGTAGCCACCTGGGTAGAGTAAAATAGATTAAGAGAGAAAATCGTATATTTGGCATCCTAACATAGACTTTAGGTGGGTCCTGGATGTTGGAGATCTGGGCTAGGACACCCGCTAAGTTGTGGTTTTTCTAGCTTATATCCTGTTTGCTGAAAGAGGTAGCTAGAGAGGGCAAAGCAGATGCTTAGAGAAATAGCATTTCTCAAAGATTAATTAAAAGAACATTAACTTTAGAATCAATTTGGAAGCTTCTTAAAGAGGTAGATTTCTAAACTCCAATCATAGATTCAAGCAATTAGAATCTCTGGTACCAGAATGACAAATGTGCATTTTAACAATGATGTTGACTCACTTGTGTGCTTGAATAATGGTCTTCAAACTTTAGCTCACATAATTCTTAAAAGAAATTTGAAAAACCTTTAATCTTTTACATTTAACCTTTTGTTCAAAAAATTTAACAATTTTTTTGTGATGAAAATTCTTAAGATTTACACTCAGAAAATTTGAAGTGTGTCATGCAGTATTATTAACTATAGTAAGGCGACGGATGTGTTAACATAATTGTGTCCAATGTAGAAAATCCTAGATTTTAAAGGATATCAATATAAATTACTCCTGTTGTTTTTCCTACATCTATAACATTCTCTGGATGAAAAATGAAATAGCATATAAAGCATTAAGATGATCTACTCTGTCAGCCAAGTACAGAATATAAATCTATTGTGATAAAACATTAGTGTTTGAAATTTAAATTTATAGTCATGAAAGTTAAAATTGTAGAGCATAATTTATCCAACAAACACAAAATGCTAGGGGCCTAATTTAAGAAATTCAGAAATCAGGTCATGTATTCGCTTAATTTTAATATGGATCAGTGGCTGTTTTTGAGCAGAGACACTTAAAATATACTTCTCAGGTGAATATTATGAATATTTATAAAATAGAATGTGAAATCTAGGTTTATGTATTTGAAAATAATATTTGTACATAATAAATCAGAATTTTAGGTCTTTGGATATATTTATTTTTATCGATTCAAAATTAGGGGAGTATTAACACATGAGAAAGCAGTCATCAATCTCATTTATAACAGAGGTAAGATTAGTGAGAGCAGAGTTGAGGTGAGATGGCCCTGTCCTATTACACTTATATTTTGGTCAACAGAACAGCATTGTATTTCTGAACAAAAATTTTAAAGCAATATTAAGTTTTAAAATTGTGTTTCTATATTTCAATGGTTCTCAATCCTCTTAAAAGTGCAGCAGCATCACTTATGGAGATGTAAGGAAGGAAAAAGAATTTTCATTTACCCATCTAGGTTCTTGGCTGAGATTTCCTTGTGATAAAAGACCTATTAACAGGAGAAAAACAAACAGAAGTTTAACAGCATGTATACCTCTTACACGCATGGGAGATACCTGGGAATAGTGAATAACTCCCAGAAATGGCCCAAGCCAAGCACCCTAAATACCTTCTTTATCTAAAGACAAAAGAAAGATGGGGGAGGGCAGCCAGTTATGGGCGCTTACCAAGAAAATAACAATAAAGAGGGTAATTTGTCGTGCAGATTTAAGTCATTGTCTTGTCCTTGGATAAGGTTTCTAGAGGCTTAATCATCTTCCTCTTCCTGGTACAGAGAGGAAGACACCCTTCCAAATGGAGATTTTCCTTACAAATGTAAATATCTCTTACAAAAAGGGTTAACTTTTACTTGATTTTCAGGGCTTCTCTTGAGTCTGCGGTTTCTTAAAAATAACCAGCTCTAAATAATCCTTATGCCAAAAAGATATGTTTGAGATGGCAAATTCTGCTTCCCTTAAGAGATCCTGCATGTGACACTTCTGATTACTTTGATTAAATGGCTTTGGAGTCCCACTCTGCCTGTTAAACTATAGACAATCTGATGCTTAGCATGAATAAAAAAATCTCCTAGAAGAATTTACATTGTTTTGGGATGTGAGGTTTTCTGATTGTTTTATTTTTTAGGTGGAAAAATAAATGGATTTTATAATGACTAGGAAACAAACAAAAACTTGCTTTAATGGACGACTTCTAGTCTATATGTTGAAAAAAAATGCATGGCTGTTCTAAATACTCTGAAATGCGAACACTAAATGCATATAGGTTGAATGTGAAAGAAGAGTTAAACTCTTAGGAGATTTGATTTCCTATTACCTGTACACTAAATATATATAAATACTACTGAGAGTGAACAGCAAGTACATCATTTTCACCAGTACGATTGTTAAAAACAAGACAACAGGCCCCAAATGGAGTGACTTATGTTAAGTCCCACATGACCAAACCTAAATTTAACTTAATGACATTTTTGGCTCTCCCATAAATGGGATCTTAAAACAGTCAATCAGGAATCGTTTGATCAGCACTAGCTACGTAATCTGCTGGGTAGAGGCCTGCCATCGCCTAAAGGAAAGTGACTTTGCAATAACCATCCTGCTTTTATATTTAGTGATGTTACCAGGAATGGCATTGCACTTTGGCTCTTTGTCTTCTTGAAGGAAAGAATTCAATCAAGAGACAGATTTTGTGCAGCATAGAGCGGAGAGAAGTTTATTAGTAAAAGTGAGAACACTCCTAGACATTGAGCAGGCTGACCCAAGAGAGGGAAGCAGCCCCTCTTTACATTGTGTGAAGGTGTTCTGTTTCTTAGGGTAGAATTGTCTCCCCCTCTCACTTCTCTTTATCTCTCTTCCTCTGTCACTGAGGTGTCCAGTCCTTTCTTTTGGTTTTCAAGGCAGATTCTGTCAATTTTCTTTTTAGGATTTGTTTGAGAAGCTCACCAAAATTGTCCTGATTAGCAGGATGTAGACTCTGAGAAACGGGATATCTTCTCCCCTTATCTGGCTTCTAACAATACATTCCTTCGATTTAAGGGTATGTGTAAGCCTGGAATTCTGCTGGGCTGGTCAGGTATTGGTGGTCCTGACAAGGAGGATGTGTACTCTGATAAGTGGGATGTCTTTCTACCTTTTCTGGCTTTTAGCAGCATACCTCTTTGATTTAAGGGGGCCTGGAATCCTGCTGGGCTAGTAAGGCGTTGGTGCCCTAAGTGAGGGCGGCTTCAAGGAGGCTTGACCCAAGTAGGAGCTGCAACAAGGGGCTTTTTAACCAGGGCTAGGTCTCTTCTTCTCATTTCTATCTACCTGTCAGTATGATTTCCTTGTTACTGCTCCCTTCTGTTTATAAAAGTCTCATTTTATACAGCAACTCCAAGCTCCATTCTATCTGCTAGATTGGATGCTGCCCAATTGATGAATCACTGTGATGGGGAAACTGACCTTAAAATGTTTCCCTGCCATGTGAAACTGAACTAAAATGGTGGCCTGAGCAGAGAGAGAGGTCCCCAGCCTAAGCCCCAGACCACTTCCACATAACCTCCTCCAAGCCACACCTCAGGCCAATCACCAGATGACACCTACCCCTTCCCCAACTCAAGGAAGTCCCCAACCCATAAAAACATGTTCAAAACCTTGCTAGGGGCTCAGTCTTCTGGGAAGGATCCCGCTTTCCTAACTCGCTGAGTGCCGCTTGGGATCTTGCTAGTCCTTGTATCCGTAACAATTGAACAAAGCCAATAAGCTCAGTTAATTTTGTTTTTAACACTGTAAAATTATTCAAGATCAAATGGAATCCAGATACCTATTTTTTTCTTTTTGTGGAGACACAAAGAAAAACAGGGAGATGTCAGAGAGAACAAGATGGCAGTGAGAAACGGGTCTGTTTTTTCTTCATGTATTTTGAATTCTTATTAGGCTTTTTATATGTTCATGATGAACTGATTCTTTCACCACTATGAAATGTTCTTTATTACTGTTTGTGATATTGTGATTTATAATAAGAAATTTGGTCTTCCTCCCATTTCTGGCACAGAGCTTCTAAAACCCATGGAATTTCCTGAATAATAGAGCTATTGGAACATCTTTTGTTATAATTGTTGGTCTCTTGTCTTCAGCTACTGAAATCCTTTCAAAGCCATACAGGTGAAATGGGTGCATTGTTATTCATAACAAGCCCTTTTCAACACACTGAGTTTATGCTAATTAGATGACATTTGGAAATATCCTAATGATGGTGGGGGGTTGGTTGCCAGATGAGCCAATCAGGTGATTAGAGGGTTGCAACTTTCAGTCCAACCTTCTGGTAAGGGAGAGAGGTTGGAGATTGAGTTCAATCACCAACGGCCAAGGATTTAAACAATCATGCTTATGTAAAGAAGCTTCCA
The DNA here is from genome assembly GCF_964194185.1 of Rhinolophus hipposideros. Taxonomy (NCBI): domain Eukaryota; kingdom Metazoa; phylum Chordata; class Mammalia; order Chiroptera; family Rhinolophidae; genus Rhinolophus; species Rhinolophus hipposideros. The sequence continues at coordinate 25,718,111 of NC_138057.1, forward strand.
TAAAAACTCAAAAATGAGAGGGTTTAAAGAGTTTCCATGTTGGAGAACATATGGAAATTCAGGGAAAGTGGGCCACTCAGAGATAGCATGGGCGTTTTGTGCCCTTTCCCCATTTTTTGCCCTATTCATCACTTTGTTCTGGCTGTTTATGAGTAGCATTCTTTTATAATAAGCCTGTAATCTAGTAAGTAAATGTTTCTCTGTGTTCTGTGAGCTGCTCTAGCAAATCAGTTGAACCCAAGGTGAGGTCATTGGAACCTGTAATCCAGAGCTGGTTGGTTAGAAGCACAAGTGATAAACCTGACAAGGGGCTCCTTTTTTAGCACCGAGCTCTTAAACTGTGGGACCTGATGCTCTTTCTGGGTAAATAGTGCTGAGTGTCCAAAGAATTGCTTTGTGGTTTGTGAGAAACTACCCCCTACCATCACATTGGAAATTGGGTCCCAAATACCTTTTACTGGTACTATGTTCTTTATCCCAAATCTATTCTGTGTGATAGTTATATGGTTACACTAGCTTTCTTATGATTTTTTTTGTATATTTTCCATCTTTTTACTTTTAACATATTTGACTTTATATAGTATATATAGACATAATACTGTTCAGTCATGTTTTTACCATTTTGATTATCTCCTAGTATTTGGCCTTTTAAAACAATATAAATTTACTGTAATTATCCATGTGATTGGATTTATGTATGCCTCCTTGCTACTTATGTTCTATTTTCTCAATATGTTCTTTGTTCATTGTACTTTCACTTTCCTGCCTCTTTTCAATTGCATATTCTTTAGTATTTTATTTTATGTTAACTATTTTATTCTCATATTCTAATTTATCATTACCTTTTATCTCCTTTTTTGATGCTTGTATTAATGTTTATATCATGCAAATTGGTCTAGATTTTCTGTAGGCAAACTGATTTTTAGGGTGCAAAGAAAACAGATGGTTCCAAAAGATTACAAAATAAGTGATCAGGGGATAAAAGCATTGTATCCAACTCCGTTTTCTTAGACTTTGTAAGATATATTTTAAATATTTTTTAATTAAAAATAACTAATATTTAAATGAATTTTTCTTGCCATTTTCATATAACATCTTTTAGTACTTCTTTACAGGACAAAATAATTTTAATTAAGAAATTTACATATTTGATACAGCTTTTATATAGGTTTAAATACTATTTTACCATAGCAAGTATAAAGCGATTGTTGGTTTACACTATCACCTTTTATCTAATGGAATTTACACATTGACATAATTCTGTGTCCCCTAATTCAAGGATAAGAAAAATTGTGTATTGTGAAAAGATTCAGAGATGTAGATAATACTTAGCAATTAGAACAATTTTATGTCTAGAGAATGAGAACTAAGATAATCATAATTTATTCTGGAATATATATTTAAGAAGTTTAATAATGAACATGTAAGATGTGTGAGACTTGCAAAGGTATAATAGGAAATAACAAAAAACTGGAAGAAAAGACAAAATACCAGACTTATGAAACAAATATGAATTATAATACAGCAGTTGAAAGGCAAGAAATATTGTAGCTCTCTAATACTTAAAATCATATCAAATATGGTTCGAAACTGAAATCAATAAAATAAGTCATAATTTCCAAGCACCACAGGAAGACATTTCAGTCAATGATGGACCGAATATACCATGGTACTCCCATAAGATGATAATGGAGCTGAAATATTCCGATTGCCTAGTGACATCATAGTTGTTGTAAAGTCATACATAGTACAATGCATTAACCATGTGTTTGTGGTGAAGCTGGTATAAACAACTCCACTGTGCTGTCAGTAAAATAAAAGTATGTAGCACATACTATTACATACAGTACATAATACTTGATACTGATAATAAACGACTGTGTTGCTAGTTTACGTATTTAGTATACTATACTTTTTAATCTTTATTTTAGAGGGTACTCCTTTTCCTTATTAAAACAAAAAAAAATTGCCGCAAAACAGTACGCCATGTTACATGGGCATAAGCTTTGTATAGCTCCTGTTTAACACACATCTTGATTTCATCATGTTCTCCTGTGCTTGACGTAATCTCATGTTGTTTTGCTCATCCGTCATGGCCCCTACGTGTACAAAATCCACTGCTAATGTTGCCAGTGTTGGGGAAAGGGAGAATTATCGTTCTTTACCCTTCTTTTGCTCTTATGGCTGGACTGATGATAAACACAAGACTAGAATAACCAGAGAAAAAACAATTTAATACATGCCCACAAGAGATCACAATGTGATGCTCATACCAGGAAATGAGGTTCAAAGAAATGATCGAACTAGGCACCTTTTTAGACAAAGAAACAATAAATTTGTGAGAAGTTGAAAATACAAAGAAAGTTACTCTAAGGAATCTAAGCAAGTTTAGGGCTTAGGTAGAAAATTAATAAAGGCATTACAAGGTTTGTTTTTACTGGCTTTTTTTGACTGTGGATTTTTTAAAACTTTTGTGATGTTGTCTCAGTTCTCTGGAGCAGGGAGGGCACCTGTCACATGGAGATTTACTTCCTGAATTTAGAGATACAGAGGAAAGTCAGAGAGATCCCCCTGTTTCTGCTGCTTGCTTCTCAAGTGATTTTAATTTGAAATAATCAGTATACATTTGTGGGACATTTTGGGGAATCCTGCCCTGGGCCCTGACACCAGTAAGCAGCCACATTGAGTGACTGACCTGGAAACAGAATTAAAAGGGAGTAAGGACTACAAAGTTGGAAAATCAGTGATGGTTATTTCTCTCCACTCAAGCATTTTCCTTCCCACCATAAGATAACAAGAACAAAGTGATGGAAGCTGTTACAGGATTTACTTCATTAAAGACAATGAGACTAACTGTAATTTGAGAGGGGCCTATGTCAGACGTGGAGAAATTTCTAATGACCTGAAATGAAGACCAGACACAGAGCCATATCAATTTCAGAACTGCTATGATCATAGCCAAAGCAAAACATCTGTCTGCGATATTGAAAGAAAAAGCTGGACCTGACCATGATGTTGAATTTACTGCTAGTTCTGGGTAGTTTGAAAGCTTCAGAAATCATTATTCTTTACATGATGTGAATGTGAGTGTTGGGTCTGCATGTGTTAATGTGAAGGCAGATGAATTTTTAAAAATTCTAGATAAGCTGATTGTGGAGGAAAATTACTTGTCAGGGCACATGTTCAATATGGATGAAACCCTCCCTATTCTAAAAGTGGATGTCTCAAAGACTTTCATCCATAAGTATGCCAAGTTAATGCCAGGTTTCAAGGCTTTTAAGGACAGAATATCAGTCTTTCTCGGGGGTAAGTTTTCAGGCTATAAATCAAACCTTTGTGATCTGGCACAGTGAGAACCCCAGGGCCTTCAAGCATATCAATAAATACACACTTCCAGTGCACATGCTAGAAGCAGTAAGAAGACATGGATGGCCCAGTTCTTCTTCCAAGAAGCTCTTCTGAATAGCTATGCCAGTGAAATGGAGAAGTACTCTTTGGAGAATAATATACCTTTCAAGACTTTTGCTTATTGTTGATAATGCTTCCAGGCATCCTCCTTTTATTGGTGACCTTTACCCCACTATCAGCATTATGTTTCTCCCTCCTACTTGAGGAAACTTTGCCTAGGCTATTGCTCGAACTGAGGAAGACACTGATGCAATTCTGGAAAAATTACAACATTTATGACTGCACCAAGAGCATTGCTTGGGTTTGGGGTGATGTGACCAAGGCATGTATGAATGACATCAGGAAAAAGACACTCAAGAGGTTCATCTAAGACTTCAGAGGATTTGCTAAGGATGAAGAGATTGCGAAAATCAACAAAGCTGTGGTTGAGGTGAAATACCACTTTCCCTTGGGTGTGGATGATTATGATATTGAGGAGGTCCTAGAAGTCACTTCTGTGGAATTGACTAATGAGGAGTTTTGGAACTCGAACAGGAATGCATATCTGAAGAAGAGTCAAGACAAAAGGAAACTGAAAAAGAAAAGAAGAAGAACCCTAAAGAAAATTTACAGTGAAGCGCTTAGAAGCTTTTTCAGACCTCAGCAAACTCCTTAAAAAGTTCGAAAACATAGATCCCAACACCAAAAGGTTTTTCTTAGCAGAGGGGAATGTTCATGGAGCATTATCTGCTTACAAGGAAATTTATGATTAAAAAAAAGAAAAAGGAGGAGGAAGAGGAGAGGAAGGAGGAGGGGAAAGGGAAGGAGAGGGAAAGTGGGGGAAGGAAGAGAAAGAGAAGGAGAAACAAACCAAGAAAACCATCATGGACATATTTCTGAAAAGAGTGACATCTCAAGAGGAGCCTCAGGCAGATCTTTCAGGAAGGAATTAGAAGAAGGCCTGTCATCATAGGAGATGACAGCTCAATGCCTGTTATTGCCCCTGAAAACCTTCCAGTGGGACAAGATATGGAGGCGGAAGATGGTGATGATGATCGTGACTCTGTGTAGGCCTAAGTTAACGTACATGTTTGTGTCTTAGTTTTTAACAGAAAAGTTTAAAAGGTAAAAAAAAAAAAGAAAAGAAAAGAAACCTTACACAATAAGGACATACAGAAAGAAAACATTTTTGTGCAGCTATATGTGTTGAGTTTTAAATGCTGTTACAAAATATAATGTGTTTGTGTTTTAAATGTTGTTATAAAAGTGTCAAAAAGTTTATAAGAAATGAATATTTGATAACTTAAAAAGGAACCCTCATGCACTATTATTGGGAATGTAAATTGGTACAGGTGCTATGGAAACAATATGAAGGGTCCTTGAAAACTTAAGAATAGAGCTACTGTATATCTCAGCAATCCTCCTGTGTATCTACCCCCAAATTTGAAAATATTTATTTGGAAAGATATATGCACGCCTATGTTCAATGCAGCATTACTCACAGTGACCAAGACATGGAAACAACCAAAGTGTCCTTTGATAGATGACTGGATAAAAAAGATGTGGCACATATATATACTGGAATACTCCTCAGCCATAAGAAAAGATGAAATACTGCCATTTGTGACAACACGAATGGATCTTGAGAATATCATGCTAAGTGAAATAAGTCAGATGGATAAAGTCAAGAACCATATGACTTCACTCATATGTGGGTTATAAAAGAGAAAGCAACAAACAAATAAACAAAACAAACGAAAACTCATAGATACAGAAAATAGTATGGTGGTTACCAGAGGAAAAGGGGTATGCAGAGGAGGTAGAAGAGGGTAAATGGGATCAAGTATATGGTAATGGAAGGCAACTTGACTTTGGGTGGTGAACAAAGAATGGACCATATACAGATAATGTATTATGGAATTGCACATTTAAAATCTATATAATCTTATTGACCAATGCCACTCCAATACATTTAATAATAATAAAAAAATATAGTAAACTCAGGTTAATTTATCATTGAAGGAACATCTTTTCAAATAAATGCACAATGTTTATAAAGTCTACAATAGTGTATAGTAATGTCCTAGGCCTTCATATTCACTTATCATTCACTCACTGACTCACCCTGAGCAACTTGTAATTCTGCAAGCTCCATTCATGGCAAGTACCCTATATAGGTGTACCATTTTTTTATCTTTTATACCCTATTTTATTGTACTTATATATATTTTGAGATGTTTAGATACACATATATCATTGTGCTACAGTTGTGTACAGTAATCAGCACATAAACGTGTTGTACAGGTTTGTGGCCTATAAGAAATAGGCTGTACCATATAGCCTAGGTGTATAGTAGGTTGTACCATCCAGGTTTGTATAAATGCGCTCTATGGTGTTTATACAACAATGAAATCGTCTCATGATGCATAACTCAGAACACATCTTTATTGTTAAGCAATGCAAAAAACTATGGCTCTTCTAGTATCGAAAGGATGTTCAAGGTTCTGAGGCTTTTATAGTTCTAGAAAAATGGGGAAGAGACCAGGGTTGTTGTCCTCAGTACTTTTGTTTCTTCTGCAACACAATTATATGGCCCAGTGCAGCATGTTTCAACCTGTGCAATGTAAACTGACAATGGTTTGGACACACCTGTCCTCCTCTGCCACCAAATTGGGCCATGGAGACTTTCACTGTGGTGCCAAGGCTGTGGATTTAAATAGCAGTTCTACCAGGTTCCCACAAGTCTAATCCCATCGGTGGTTTCTGGAGCATTGAAGCTCAGTTCCAGTCCCTACCACCGACAGAAATGTGCAGCTCCATTCCCATGTCCATTCTCAGAAAACTTACAGGGAATGTAAGGTCCTGTTTCTTTATTTCTCAAAGTTTACTCTTTCCCCTCTCACAAAGTCCACTTACTTACGCTAAGGTCCTATGTTTTGGGAAATTAAGCCTTGTTAATTCTCTTCTAGAAGTAAACAAACCTCTGTCTTCAGAATGAATGACCCTGTCTCTCCTCTGGATACCTGACATTCTTTTATGACTAGAATACAACTGAGGAAACAATTAATTTCATAACAAAATCCTGCTACATTAACTTTTAAAAAATATCACTCTTCTTTACATACTTAATTCTGCAATATAAACATTTAATCAGCAAATAGATGTAGGTTGGGGGAAAGGGTAGTTGAGTTTTCACATTACCAAAATAACTGAATTTCAGGCAAGATGAAGAACAATGGAGATTATTACAAAAATCTAGAAAATAGATAAGGTTGTCTTTGAGTTTTGAATGGAAATGCTGATGAAGCTGAGAGATTGGAGGAAAAAAGTAATGAACAGAATAAAACTCAGGCATGGAATGGTTATGGGGAGGTGGTGAAGTTAAGGGAGGTGACCGGGCCTGTTATCTCAGGTGGTTATTCAATCCTTTAAAATATCTGGGATTTTATGTCATTGCTAATCTTCAGGTGAGGAAATTAAGCCCACACAGATATGTCAGGAGCGATATCTCTCCTCAACTCAAATTCCAAATTATATTCCTAATAATGTGACATTTGTTGGCTGCATGTGTTGGGAAAGACAGGGTGAATGGGAGGAAACTATTTTGCACTTTTGGTGTTTTGATATAACAAAAGAGATATCAGGCTATATTATTAAATGGATATTTAAAAAATATTTCAATATTGTGCATTTATCTACATTAACTATGTCGGTAAATGCAAATCTAATGATTTAAAGTAATAATTTGAGTCCTAATGAAGAAAATGTGAGCTAAAGTTATCTTTAATGTCAAATGGTAATTTACTGTTACATAAGAGTGGAGGATTCTGAAATAACAATATCAACAGGGTGAACCTGCTAATAGCCAATTAAGCTGAGTTATGAATACTGTCCTTTAGTTGAGTTCTTTGGTCAGCTATTACTAAAATTGTACCCTCATTAGAAGACAAATTGGTTATCATCTTTAGAAGATGATTTAGTCACTGTTTTAATGCTGATTCATGTGAACCATATTTGTTTAATTAGTAAGGTCTCAGAAACTCAAGAAAAACTTAGTAAATCTGTTATGAAATTTAAAAATTAAAACTGAAGAAAAAATTCTGTATATCTTTATTCTGTTCTATTTCGTATAACTTGCAAGAATTTTGAGAACTTTTAAAAGTTGAGGAGACAAACTTTTTAATAATCTGTATCTCTTGTTTCTGTATGTGCAGATAAATATATTATGTATATATTTTAATGAGTATCTGAATATCTGTATATGTATATATTGAATATATATGTGTATACATACACATATATTTAATCAAATACTCGAGTTTACATACATACATACACATGTACATAAATACATATACAAACTATATGTGTTAAATGATTATGTGATTTGTTCTATAAATTATTTTAAGTAAATTTTTAATTTTGGAATATTTTTGGGTTTGTAAGAACAATGCAAAGATAATTCAGAAAATCTCCATGTACCTTACACACAGTTTCTCCTATTTTTAACATCTTAAATTACATGGTACATTAGCCACAATTCCTGTACCAATATTAATAACAACATAATTAAACTTCATCCTCTATTAAGATCTCCTCAAGTTTTTACCTAATGTCCTTTTTCTGTTTCAGGATTCCCTGCAGAATATCCCATTACATTTTGTTGTCATGTCTCCATAAGCTTCTCTTGGCTATGACCGTTCTAGGCACTCTTCTGTGCGTTCACCTTCACAACAACCCAAAGTTTTGAGGCCCATTTTACATGTGAGAAAATCATGACTTTCAGCATATTAAATAAGAAACCATGGGAGTTTCACTCAGGTCTATGCTTTTGATATCAGTTTGTTTTTAATATTACACCTTAGTTACTTTTATTTATGCAATTTTAACAAAACTAAGAGTCAGTATAATGAAGGAATAGTAGACCACATATAACTTTTCCAAAAATACGATGTAAAGATACATGCAAAAACAGAGTTGTGGGTTATTACATTTTGTCACATTTTATTTTGATTATATATTTAACATAATATATGTGTCACATCCAAGATTGTGGGTGGTCAGTCAGTGGTTATGGTTGCACAAAGTATTGAGATCGCTAACCTCTCATCAGTGGAACTAGACACCACGAGCCATGGCCATGAGTTCTGAAACTGAAAATCCCCTATCTCTTCTCGGCCTAGAGTTACTGGGGTGCCCACCTCAAGAGGACTCCCAGGGTCTTGGGCAATGAGCCCTTCAATTGTGACCCTGACCCTGGTGACTACGGTCCTTTCCTTGCTTTCTCCTGAATTTCTGGATACTGTGGTATGAATGTTTGTGTTCCCACAAAATGCGTATATTGAAAACCTAACCTCCAAATATGATGGTGTTAGGAGGTAGGGCATTTAGGAGGTGGTTAAGCCACAAGGGTGACATCCTAATGATTAGGATTAATGCTTTATAAAAGAGAACCCTCAGAGAGTCCTTGCTCCTCCCACTTTGTGAGGACACCAGGAGATGGTGCTGGCTATAAACGAGGAAGAGTGCCCTCACTGGAATGCAACCACGTTGGTGCCCTGATCTTGGACTTCCCAGTCCCTAGAACAGTGAGAAATAAATTTCTGTTAATAAGCCAACCTAGCCAGTGTTATTTTGTAATAGCCTGGACAGACTAAGACACTGGGCCTCAAAAGATTCTGACATGATTCTAGAAAGGATTAAGATTTGTACCATGTGACTGAGAAAAAAATCTCTTGCCTGCTCTGAGTCAGTTATAAGTCAGATTTAGTTTATTAAAGCAATAGAAATGTGAAGGGGCTTTGTAGTTGTTGTTGTTGTCTTTCTGTATCATATTATTAGGTACCAATATTAATATTTTACTTTGATAGAATCATAGGATTGAAAGAGATTGATGAGGATAATTATTTCAGTGTTTTTCACAGAATGTTATGAAACATTAGTAATACGGAAAAATCAATTTTAAGGGTCATGACACTAGTTTTTATATGTAATTGATATAGAAAAACATTGGAATACAGCATATATATTAATGATAAATATTGTTCTACAAAGCCTGTTGCATTTATAAAGGACAATCAATGTTAAAGGTATTTCATAACATGAGACGTAGTTGAAACAAGATTGAAAACCACTACTTTATTCCCATATTCTTCACTTAAATACTCCGGAGATGGAAGATTCACTACTTCCTCAACAACCAACTCAATGTTGAACTAATTATAAATAAACATAAGAGCAGTCCCGTTTTGTTGAGCTAAAATATACCTTCCTATCCTTTCATTCCCTTCTTTACTGCCCTTTTAAAAATTATACAATATGCCTAATATTTCTACTGCATTTTAGTTTTTTTAAAATTTATTTGAAAAGTTATTTTCAAGATCGTCTTACCTTGGCAACCTGTTTGTATTTCATATGACCACTTATATGAACAAAATATTCTGTCTCTCTTATTCCTAGCTTTCTTTTCTATATTCCATAAATATATAATTGCAGAAAAAGTTACCATGATATACACATTAAAAGCTTTGTAATATCTATCAAAATCATCTATAATTGCAGATACATGCATGCAGTATTATAATGTGAGCTATTATTAAATTATTTATAGCTATTGATCAGTTCTGACAATTGAAGGAGAAATACATATTCTCTGGAAAGTAGTGTGAATGCAGCCTCTTGTGAAAATCACATTTGTCAACATTTTCATTTGCTCTCTGGTCCAGGCATTTGGTCCTACAGAATTTGCGGTTTAGAGTGTATTTAATGAATAAGCTGTATATACCTAAAAGCCGAGTAAAAAGAGAAGCTGGAGCAAATACAGAATTACCATAGAAAACCTGACTGTCAGTTCCAATTTAGATCCTTTGACTCCTGTTACTCAGGGTTAAGTGGGGACACCTCCGAGCTGCTGCTACAGGCAAGCAAATCTGGGAGTGGAAGTAGCTTGGTCACTTGATTTCCCAAAGATCTTTCTTTTGCTGCTGATGGAGCATGGCCCACTTTCCACAGCCGAGCTTATCTCTGTGGTAAGACATCAATACAATTTAGTGTCATGGCAATTTGTACTGGATCAGTTACATGTTGGCTTAACAGAGCAGACATTTTGACATTATTATGAGACATTTAAAACATAAAAGTTACGAAAAATCCTGTCTGTTGGCCTAAAATAATTTGACATTTCACTCTGCTCACTGGAAGAGGCCACACTATAGATTTTCTTTTTAATGTTGAATGGTTGATTCCCTTCTCATTAATTAAATCTCCAAAGTATTTGGAATTAAGCTGTCAGGTTTTATAAATGAAGCAAAAGGCATTCTAATATCTCATTCTGAGTATCTCAGAATTTAAATTACACCTCTAGGAAAAGAAGAGAGTGCTGCGATTGTGCCTTGACTGTTTGGACATCACTGCAGGAAGGAGAGAAGAATGTTTTTCTATTAAATAAGAATGAAGTGGGTATTGGCAGCAAAGCATCTTTCAGGTATAGTGGTACAGTGAGCCTGTAAGTAGTACCTAGTCAGAGGACTCTACAGGGAGAATCTTGGCATGGCTATTACAGGATTTTATGTTTTAAATTTATGAAGTCAGCAGGGTACAGTATATCTTCATATATTACTCTTAAATCTGAAACCCCTTTGATTTCCAAAATCTCATGGAAAACCATTGCAGATTATTAGAATTGCATCCTCAAATTGAATCAAGGTAGCAAAGTTTAGCAAGTATGTGTGTGAATATACATATATACTGAGCACAAAGCAGGGAACAGAAGAAATAGAAATGTGTCACTACCTAGAATTTTAAATTCTACTCGGGGCCCAGGAATGTGATATATGTCATGGTCAATTAAAAGCACCACAAAAACAAAATTAGAGGGTATGGTAGAATCTGTATTATGGAAAACAAAATTTTAAATGGGCCTTGAGTAAAATGTACGATTCGAATTTTTAGATGGCAGGAGGACTTTGGAATGAGAATATTAAATACTAGTGTTGCTTCATTGAACCAAACTTGCTTGATCATGGTGTATGATCTTTTTCATGTATTCCTAAACTAGTTTGCTGATATGTTGTTGAGGATTTTTGCATCTATGTTCATCGGGGATAACAGCGTAGAATTTTCTTTTTTTGTAATGTCGTTTTCTGGTTTTTGATTCAGGTTTATAGTGGCCTCACCAAATGAGCTTGGGAACATTCCCTCCTCTTGAATTCTTTGGAATAGTTTGAGAAAAACAGGTATTAATTCTTTTTTGAATGTTTGGTAAATTTCTTCTGTGAAGCCATTCAGTCCAGAACTTTTGTTTATTGGGAGTTTTTGAATATTGATTCGATTTTGTATCTGTTCAAAATTTTCTGTTTTTAGTAATCAGTCTGTTCAAATTTTCTGTTTTCTTCTTAATTTAGTCTTGGAAGGTTGTTTTTCGAGGAATCTATCAATTTTTTCCAGACTGTCCAATTTGTTGTCATATAATTGCTAGTAATATTTTCTCATAATCCTTTGTATTTCTGTGGTATCAGTTGTCACTTTTCTTTTATTTTTGATTTTATTTATGTGGGTCCTTTCTCTTTTTTTCTTGATGAGACTGGTTAAAGGTTTATAAACTTTGCTTATCTTTTCAAAGAACTAGCTCCTGGTTTCATAGCTCTTTTGTATTGTTTTTGTTTTCTTGCCTCTATTTTGTTTATTTCTACTCTGATCTTTATTATTTTCTTCCTTCTACCCACTTTGAGCTTTGCTTGCTGTTTTGTTTCTAGTTCCTTTAAATGTAAGGTTAGATAGTCTATATGAGATTTTTCATGTTTCTTGAGGTAGGCCTACATTGCTATTAATTTTCCTCTTAGGACGCTTTTGCCGTGTCCCACAGATTTGGGGTCATTGTGTTTTCATTTTCATTTGTCTCAGGGTATCTTTTGATTTCTTCCTTGATCTCATTGTTCACCCATTCATTATATACTAGGATGTTATTTACTTTCCAGGTGTTTGTGTGTTTTTCAGATTTTTTGTTGTAGTTAATTTCTGGTTTCATACCACTGTAGTCATTCTTGATATGATTTCAATCTTGTTAAATTTACTGAGACTTGTTTTGTGGTCTAACATATGGTCTATCTTGGAAAATGTTTTATGTGCACTTGAAGAGAATATGTATTCTATTGCTTTGAGGTTAAATGCTCTAAAAATATCAATTAAATCCATCTGGCTAGTGTGTCATTTAAGGCTGCTCTTTCCTTGTCGATTTTCTGTCTGGAAGGTCTATCCTTTGTGGTCAATGGGGTGTTAAAATCCTCTACTATAATTGTATTACTGTCAGTATCTCCCTTTATGTTAATTAATATTACCTTTATGAATTTATGTGCTCCTATGTTGGGTGCATTAATATTTTGCAAAGGTTATATACTGTTGTTGGATTGATCCCTTTATCATTATGAAATGTCCTTCTTTTTTTCTTATTTGTTTTAAAGTCTAATTTGTCTGATATAAATATTGCTGCCATAGCTTTGTTTTTCCATTTTAATGAAATGTCTTTTTTTTTTTATCTCTTTACTTTCAACCTGTGTGTCTTTCGAACTGAAGTAGGTCTCTTGTAGATAGCATATGTATAAGTCTTGTTTTCTTATCCATTCAGCTACTCTATGTCTTTTGGTTGTAATATTTAATCCATTCACATTTAAAGTGATTATTGACAGGTACATAGTTATTGTCATTTTATTACTCATATTTATGTTTCTTTTAAAAAAATTTCTTTAACATTTCTTGTAATACTGGGTTCACAGTGATGCATTTCTTTATCTTTTTCTTGTCTGGAAAGCTCCTTTTCTTTTCTTCAATTTTAAGAGATAGCCTTGCTTGGTAGAGTAATCTTGGCTGTAGTTCCTTGCTTTTCATCACTGTGCTATTTCATGCCTTTTTTTTTTTTTTTTTTTTTAGACTGCAAAGTTTCTGTTGAGAAATCAGCTGACAATTGTATGAGAGTTTCATTATAAGTTACTAGTTGCCTTTCTCTTGCTACTCTTAGGATTCTCTTTTTGTCTTTAACCTTTGGCATTTTAATTATGTGTTTTGGTGTGGGCCTCTTTGGGTTCATCTTGTTTGGGACTCTGCAGTTCCTGTACTTGTATGTCTTTCCTTTGCCAGGTTAGGGACTAGCATGAGGCTGGGTCTACTATTTCACCTTTAGGTATTGTGTTTGTTTTAGAGTTTTTGCTAGATTCCTTTTATTTGGTTTTGGAAATTTCTATCTGTAGGTTGTTGAGAGTTTATTTATTTATTTTTATTATAAGTTTGTTTAATTATGTTAAATGTACATATTTGTTTCTAACTAAAATTTTACATGCAGTAGCTTCTTTAATGTTAAGGAGGTAATTACATTAGAGAGCTTTTTAATAGTAAACCATTCTTGCCTTCCTTGAATAACTCCATAATGGACCAGAATGTATTTTTAGCCTACTGTTTAATACTGTCTCCTGTATGTTATTCACATTTCCATTACATTTCTATTTAAACATAACCATAAATGTAGTTTTCTTCTCTTGTATTATCCTGGACAGTTTATCTGAATGAGATTGTCTTTATTAAATGAACTTAAATCCTTTCCCATTTTACTAGCTTCTGGAAGTTTATGTAGGAAAGCATATTTTTTTTTTCTTCATTTATTTTTTTTTCTTCTTGAAGTTTACTCAGTTTATTGAATTTAGCTTGGTTATTAATATTTTAGTATGATTTCATACTATGGATTTAATTTCTTAATTTAATTTATTTTAATTTATTCTTTATTTTTCTTTCAGAGACCAAGCTTTTGTTCTCCTTGATGTTTCCTACCAATTCTTTATTTCCCATTTTGCAAATATCTTCTTTTAACTCTATTACTTCCTTCCATCTACTTTTTTTTTCTTTCTTTTTTTAAAAAGTTTATTGTGGTGACAATTGTTAGTAAAATTACATAGATTTCAGGTGTACAATTCTGTATTACATCATCGATAAATCCCATTGTTTGTTCACCACCCAGAGTCAGTTCTCCTTCCATCACCATATATTTGATCCCCATTACCCACATTTCACACTCTCCACCCCCCTTACCCTCTGGTAACCACTAAACTATTGTCAGTGTCTATGAGTTTTTATTTCTCATTTGTTTGTATCGTTCTTTTGTTGTTTTGGGTTTATATACAACATATCAGTGAAATTATATGGTTCTCTGCTTTTTCTGTCTGACTTATTTCGCTTAGCATTATATTCTCAAGATCCATCCATATTGTCACAAATGGTCCTATTTCATCTTTTCTTACTACGAAATAATATTTTATTGTGTATATATACCACAACTTCTTTATCCATTCATCTATCTAAGGACATTTTGGTTGTTTCCATGTTTTGGCCACCGTAAATAAAGCAGCAATGAACATTGGAGCACATGTGTCTTTACGCATAAATGTTTTCAGATTTTTTGGGTACAACCCAGGAGAGGGATTGCTGGGTCATATGGTAATTCTATTCGTAATTTTTTGAGGAACCTCCACACTGCCTTCCATAACGGCTGCACCAGTCTGCATTCCCACCAACAGTGTATGAGGGTTCCTTTTGTTCCACAGCCTCTCCAACTCTTGTCACTATTTGTCTTGTTGATGATAGTCATTCTGACTGGGGTGGGGTGATATCTCATTGTGGTTTTTATTTGCATTTCTCTGATGATTAGTGATGTTGAGCATTTTTTCATGTCTATTTGCTATTTGTATGTCCTCTTTGGAGAAATGTCCCTTCAGGTCCTCTGCCCATTTTTCAATGGGGTTGTTTGTTTTTTTGTTGTTGAGTTTCGTGAGTTCCTTGTATACTTTGGATATTTTTACAAAAATATTCTCCCATTCAGTTGGTTGCCTCTTTATTTTGTCGATGGTTTCTTTTGCTGTGCAGAAGCTTTTAAGTTTCATATAGTCCGATTCATTTCTTTTAGCTTTTACTTCCCTTGCCTTTGGAGTCAAATTCATAAATGCTCTTTGAACCCAAGGTCCATAAGTTTAGTACCTATGTTTTCTTCTATGAAGTTTATTGTTTCAGGTTTTATGAGTTATTCCTTGATCAATTTTGAATTAATTTGTGTACATGGTGACAAATAGCAGTCCACTTTCATTCTTTTGCACATGGCTATCCAATTCTGCCAGCACCATTTATTGAAAGGCTGTCTTTTCTCCGTTGTATGGTTTTTGCTTCTTTGTCAAAAATTATCTGTCCATATATATGTGGTTTTATTTCTGACTTCTCAATTCTATTCCATTGTTCTATGTGTTTTTTTTTTTTTCTGCCAACACCATGTTGTTTTGATTATTGTAGCCCTGCAGTACAAGCTAAAGTCAGGGAGTGTGATACCTCCAGTACTGTTCTTTTTTCTTAAGATTGCTTTGGCTATTCAGGGTCTTTTGTGGTTTCAAACAAATCTGATGATTTTTTGTTCTGTTTCTTTAAAATATGCCATTGGGATTTTGATGGAGATTGCATTAAATCTGTATATTGCTTTGGGTAACATGGCCATTTTAACTACGTTGATTCTTCCAATCCATGAGCGCAGAATGTCTTTCCATTTCTTTGTGTCTTCTTCAATTTCTTTTAAAAATGTCTTATAGTTTTCAGCATATAGGTCTTTCACATCCGTGGTTAAGTTTATTCCTAGGTATTTTCCATCTACTTTTTTTGGTGTTATTTTGTTATTCTTTTTCTAAATTCTAGATTTGGGAGCCAATTCATTACTTTTTGATTTTTTCTTTTCCAATATAAATATATAAAACTAAAAATTTAAGTGTAGCTATCGATATAGCTATATCCCTCAAATTTACATACATTCTATTTATCTTCTTTCTTAGTATTGAACATATCTGTTAATTTCTATAAGAATATTCCTCCGTTATCAAGGGGACATATGTACCAAGACCCCCAGTGAATGCCTAAACCATGAATAATACCGAACCATATATATATTTTTTTTCTTCTTTTTTTCTTCTACGTAATACACAGTTTCTTTCCAGCTTTTTTTGTCATACCAAATTCTCAGCATCACTACTCTTCTTACTTATTGAGGTCATTATTAAGTAAAATAAGGATGACTCAAATGCAAACATTGTGATGTCCTAACAGTCTAGTTGATAACTAAGAAGGCTATTAAGTGTCTAACAAGCATGTAGCATATACAATGTGGATAACCTGAACAAAGGGATGATTGACGTCATGGGTAGCATAGAATAGGACAGTGTGAGATGCACAATTTAAAACATGATTTCTGGAATTTTCCTTTTAATATTTTCAGACCTCGGTTGGCTATGGGAAACTGAAACTACATAAAGTGAACCACAGATAAGGAGGGGATAATGTAAGTGCTCTTTACCTGTATATTATATAATAGTTTATGTTTTAAAAACTACATGAGTATTTTTGACTCTATTCTTGTTAGTCATTTCTAAGTTTATTCTTTTGTGGACAGAAATTATAGGCTTCACATTATCAGATCTTTAGTGTTTGTTGACAATAACCTAATGAAGTAGGTACTATAATTATCCAATGTTTCAGATAGGAAATCTGAATAGCATAGAAGGGAAGAAAAGTATCTAGTATCACACAAATGGTGGAATTGGAAGCTAAACCTAGGCAATTTGTCTCTATAAGTCATTTCTTAGTATGTATTAATTTAATCTGTTTATGATTTCTTCTCTGATCACTTAGCCATTTTCACTGTTTATTTTTCAGATTTTACAGAACATTTTATTGTCTCCACTTCTTGTAGAGTTATATTTCCTTTCTGTGTGTATAGTACTTCCATTATTGATCTGTTTAAATAATAATTTTTGTTAGACTGTGTAAAGAAACAAGATGCAAATGTATTCTACCAAGAAGAAATGCACTAGAAGCATAAAGACAGTACTAGATTAAAAATAAAGGGAGAGAAAACTATGTACAATTATACACTCAGCATTATAGTGTGATAATGGCAATATTAATGCCAGAAAAAGTAAATATCAAGAAAAACAGTAATATCACAGGTACAAAGAGTCATTCCCTACTAATAAAAGCACTAGTTCCTTAAATAATTTAAAATAATCCTACACTTAATTAGTGTTAAAATATACAAGGCAAAAACTCCCATATCTAAAGAAAGAAAGAAGAAAAATCCAGAGTTAGAGCTTTTAACTATCTTCTTTCATTATTTACACAAATAATTAAGAATCAGAAGACCTGAACACTTAACCTCACTAATATTAACATCATGTGATATCCCAAAACTACAGAATGCTGTCTTTTCAAATAGCTTGTGTTTTTGACCAAATGAGGCCATATGCAAGAGCATAAAGCATACCTAAATAAATTATAAAAACAAAATCCTAAGAGTATTTTCTTTGACCATAGTGAAATAAAATCAGAAGTCAGTAACTAATAATTTTCTGGAATACCCTCAAAGATTAAAAATTAAACAACACACTTATAAATGACTAATAGGTTAAATAAATCAATGTGAAACTTTAAAATATTTCAATGTAGTTTATAATGAAAATAAAGGTAATAATTTATAGAATGTAGCTAAAGCAGTGCTTAGAAATTTTAAATGCTTACATTAGAGAAAAAGAATGGTTAAAATTCATTATGTGAACTTCCACTTAAGAAGGAATTAAAATGAGCAAAAAAAGTAGAAGGGAAGTTAATTGCAAAAATCAATAAAACCAAAGTTACTCTTTTAAGTTAATGAAATTAGTAAACACCTATATAGAATCATGAGAGAGAGGGGGTGAGGAGGGAGACATAGAGAAAGAGATATAGAGAGAAATAACACAAATTACAATGTTGGGATTTAAAAGAGGAACTATTATCTCAAATCCTACGGATCCTAAAAAGATATTAAAGGGAATATTACAACAACATTATACCAATAATTTTTAAATTGCGGTAGAATAGATGAATTTCTAGAAGATACAAATCACCAAAATTAAAATAAGAGAAATATGAATAACCCTATACGTATTAAATATTTTAGTGTTTGTAATTTAAAACTTTCCCACAAAGGAAACTCAAGACTAAGATGACTGCACTAAGATGAATTTCAGCAAACACTTAAAAAATAAATGACACTAAAGTTAGAAAATTCTTTCACAAAATGGAATAGAGGGAACACTCCCAATTAATTTTTGAGGTGAGCATTTTCATTGTACCAAAACCTGACAAAAGCATTGCAAGGAAAGGTAATCAAATATCAATATCCTTCATAAATATTAATGCAAATATCTAGCAATGTACAGTAGTCCTCCTTATCCATAGGGGCTATGTTCCAAGACCCCCAGTGGATGCCTGAAACTGCAGATAGTACTGAACCGTGTAGATAGTATGTTTCTTCTATACCAATGATAATGTTTAATTTATGAATTATGCACAATAAGAAATTAACGGTAATAATAAAATAGGATAATTATAACAATATACTAAAAAATGTAATAAAAGTTATATGAATGTGGTGGTCTCTTCCTCTCACAATATCTTATTGTAATGTATATAAGGCATGGATATGCTGGACAAAGGAATGATTCATATCCCAGTTAGGATGGAGCAGAATGGCATGAGATTTCATCACGCTATTTAGAACAGCACAACTTTTTGATGACTATCCCTGCAGTTGTCATTAGCCCCCTTCATTTTGATTAAAGGGTTAGGAAGGGGGCTGCAAGGGACAATAATGGTTTTATGACCAATGAGAGACATTAAACGTGTATAGTTATAGTTAGAGTTAAGGTGTATAGTTAGAGTTAAGGTGTGGAGTTGACAAAAATAAGAATCCCAGCATTCCATTTGGAAAGTACATATGTTTCCAGAAGGTTAACTGGAGTAGTAGAGTTGAGCAAAAAGTTCTGCAGGATAGTGAGATGTCCCAGTGAGATGCAAAGGATGTTTTAATGAAGTCCAGTCATGAGAAAGACTGTCAAGTCCTGACACAGATATGGTTTGCCTTTTCTAAGGAAGGGTTGTGGGAGAATAAGAGGAATGAATGTGTTGCCTTTTTATCCACCAGAAAGATGGAGGGGGATATCAATTTACAGGGGTGATTATTCCCCTCAGTTGTTCACTGAGAATTAGTCGTGAGAACACGGTGGGTGATAGCCCAAAGGAGAATCATTGGGGAGATGGATTTGGGGACTCTTTCTCCCCTTTACATTCTATGCCCAGGTCCAATGACCCTATTCTTTATAACATCTACAGATGTCTCCACCTCTAGTGATTTTGTAGGGAGCAGATTTCCCTGGCTTGTTTTCTTCTATTTGTTTAAGTTGTAAAGTCACAAGTTTGCAATGTGTTGGTTTAGCTGTTTTTTGTGTGATGGAGTCCTTACAGTTTTTTTGTGTAAGAACTCCACTAGATGTTGAGCTAGTGTATGTATTTCAGAGATAGCAATATTCCACCATTTACTTTTTTTAAAAAATAACATCTCTAATTTTTGTTGTAATCTCTTAACAAAACCACAGTAGTTATTTCAAACATATTCTAATCTATGTCTATAATTAATTAGAGTTGGATTCATTTCTTTGTTGTCTGAGATCTTGCATCTTTGTCCAATAAATGTTTGCTCTCCCCTATGGCTTTAGTTCATATGTAAACTTCAGCTGTGTTATAATTTCTTTGATGGCCTATCTCCCAGACACATGAGCAGCTGCACAAATGGATATAAATCAGGGAGCCTGGGAAAATAGGTTTTGAGGACCAGCCTGAATTGATTACTAAATTATATCCTATTCTTACAGGGTTCTGGGAAGTTTTCGGCAATATCATTCTAATTTTATTGAGACCAAGCCTTAAAGTATTCAGGTGGATGCTCAGATCATTGACTTTTCATCACAGGTAGGGTAAAGTCAGTAACAACATGTGGTAGGATGGCAAATTGGGAAGCAGAGCAATTTAATGGAGCCAGGGGAGGGTAATCTGGAGGAATAGGGGCTGAAAATTAACAAAAAAGACTGTGGAAGAAAGATGAATAATTGACAAGGAAGAGGATGGTTTTGAGTGAAGAAAGAGTGTGAGTTTGCTGGAAGTGAAGGAGGAGCACTGGTGAGAGACACGGTCCTGAGTTAAATTCAACCAAACAAAGGAAATGAACTGTTTTTGTAGTAGTAAAATGTATAATTCACAGGGATTTTGAAGGGTGTTGAGAAATGAATTGAAGTTTCTCTTAGTAACAAGGTCAAACAGAAACTGGCAACAAAACCAAGCCAAAAGAGCACTGAAAAAAGTAACAAAACTAAATTTTTATTATGTTGCCGTGGACATATATCTGAAACACAGAGACCGATAGTAGATCCATCACCACCATCCGTCCATGAGCCAGTAACTTTGTCCAAATTTTAATAAAATAGTTCTTTAAACTGGGAGAGGTAACTCACATTAATTCACATTTTCAACCCATTGTTTTAAGCATACTTATCACAACAGCTTTCCCATTGAGATCCTTTTTTTAAATTGCTATTTTGTTGGTTAGATTAGTTCTTGAAATAATCTTCTTACAAAGGCAAGGATATTACTAGACTTTTTGTGAAACTGAACACCTTAATCTGAGGTCTTTATATGTGGATGATGACTTCTCAAGTGTAGACCTCTTAGTTCTTACTGTTCCCCACAAAATTCCAGTGTCTTCTTGTACTGCCTGTGTCAGGAAATAGAATTCTGAAATCAGTCCTTTATTTTTCTGCCTAGTTAAATTATTTTCTTTTTCTTCCAGGACTGCTGGGAGAAAAACCCTTTCAAATTTTAGACTCAGATTTTTCTTTAGCTCCATAAAAGCAGATACAATGTACATCACCTCTAGAAATGGATAGGCTGGATTTGTAGTATCTGCTCCTGACTAACTCTGTGACCGTATATTAAAAATTCCCTGCAAGCTTCATCTCATCAGTTAAATAGATCTAAGAGTGTATGTTTTAGAAATTTCCTGGGGATTGAATGAGATAACGGTAGACACAAACCATAAAGCATTCATACATGTCAGTGGTATTATTTGTGGTTATTGACATTATTCCTCTTCATGGTTCCTTCCACTGAAAACTCATTGTGGGGACAGAGGAGTCCCATAGAGCAGTTTCCAGGCTCTCGGCCTCATGTGAAAGGTGCTAGCCTGGGTAATAGATGGCTGTCAGCTGTAACCAGTTAGCCAATTAGCCCCTGATATAACTCCCACTGCTGCATTGGTTGGTCGTTCAGTTGGTTGGCAGGCAGAGAAGTGGACAGCAGGTTGCAGGTCATGTGGATCTAGCCTCTGAAGACTATAGCGCCACCAGTGAGACCATAGTGGTATGACTCCCCTACCTATGGCTCTGTGGGTGTTCCTTTTTGGCCTCACCATGTCCTGCATTCTTACGTGGGAAGCGGGACTAGAAGGCCTGCAGGCCACCTCACATGACAAATGGCACAGTGAGCAGGGTTTCTCACATGACACTCATAATTCTTAGAATTGTTATCTTCTTAGATAGAATATCTATTACTCTTTTTATCAGTCATCTATTATTTTCTTCTTATTTTTAACTTTCCTGTGCATTATGAGTGAAATTACTAATGTGTTTTCCAAAATAATAAGGTTTTATTTATCTCAAACTTTTATTATCTCCAAAGATGTTAATGTTTTTATATTTTATTTTGTATTTTAAGTTTTTCTTTTCCCTCTATTTTTCTCCCGACGCTCCTCTCTTTTCTTTCTTGCCTCCCAGTGACTCCCCTTGTATCCCTGCTTTTATTGCAAGATGTCCCTTCTTTATAGGTCCCTAATCATATTTATAGATAATTTTTCTAAAGATATGAACACCCTCAAAATTAACCAGGCATGGTCTCCTCTTCTGTAGCTTCTGTTCATAGGCCTGCTGTGGTTTCTGTTTTCATTTTTGAGTTCAGGAGATCGATTCAGAAGTAGTTCATGTGTATAGTCACCACCATCCATCCATGAGCTAGCAACTTCCTCCATCCAAATTTTAATAAAATAGTCAAGTTGATATATAAAGTCCTTGCTTGTAGGCCAATTTGTAAATTGAGTTCAGAGTCATTTGATGTGCTTTACTGGCCTGAAGTTAGTCTCATTTTATCCTGCCCAGTGTTATTAGAACCAATCCTGGAGGCGTCCAGCTTCAATCTTATTTAACACTCTGTGCAAAGGCAGAGGAGGAAGATAGAGGGCTTTGGATTTCTGTGTGACCTCATGTTTACACAGAAACCCCCTCCTTCCTATAGCCTACTTTTTTATGATAGAGAAATAAAATTCAATCTCATTTAAAATTCAACATTTTGGGGATATTTTTATTTTACCAGCTTCGCCTGTACTGAATACAAAGTACATCTACACAGTGTACTGTTAATTGGAGGGATAAGGCCACAGTGAGCAATCACAAACTTTTACATACTGCTTTCATAAGATCTGGCTCATGAGTACTGTGTTTTTTTTTGTTTGTTTGTTTGTTTTTTTTACACTAAAGCTCTGATTTCCTAGAGTGCCTGTTGCTTTTAATGGTTTTACAAATAGGGTAACAAAAATTAATATTTACAGTTTTTGGTTTTTTGGGCTTTGGTTTTGGTTTTGTATATTATTTTTGAATGGAAGCCCATCTGTTCTTATTTTCTGGAAAGGTGATGGTTGATAGGAAGCCACAAACTGAAATCCACACCCAGCCAGAAGATCTCTAAGCAGCATGATATTACATCTCATGAAAAGTATAAAGGGATTAGAAAAACAAGAAAGAGCTAGTAGCCATTCTTCAATAGTGTCTTCCATTCTTTCACAGAGCTACTATACCTAGAGGAATATTTTAAAAACTGAATTCTTAGCTCTTTGTAATGGCATAAGCACAACTTTTTAAGACTGGCCCAAAAATCCTGTAATGATTTTTTTTCCCTTCCAGTGGAGATGTGAAGTCAATGGCAGTTTCATAGCTTTGTATTGGATGTCTTTTGAACATGGACTACATCAGTTTCCTGTGGAGGTTGACAAAGGAGAAAGTTTGGCAATAAGAAGAGCCTCTGGCATGTTAGAAACAGAAAGCAACATTATGCTTCAGAAATAGCAAAAGGCTCGCCTGCCAAACCAGTCCTGTGGTGCACGTACTTCTGTATTACAAGCCTACTTTTCTCAAAGCTCAAAGCAGAGGAGGAATCAGTGAAGTCCTTTCTGTCTTAGAGCTGTTTCCCCTGAACTTCTGCTAAAAGAAAAACCCAGGAACTTCATCTCTCAGGGAAAACCTTATGCCTCACTGATTCTCATTTTAATGCGTATTTCCATGTCCTTGCATATAAAAGCAGTACTTTGAAGGCTTTAAGAAATGAATAAAGCATTGCAGTGAAAGGTAAGGATGAATGGTTATTTATTTGGAATCATAAACATGAAGAGTGTGCAGGAACACAATTGCTGTTCAGAATAATAACTAGCACTTCCTTTAATAACTAGCCATATACTGTGCTAAGCATTGTACAGGTTGTTGTAGATCTTAAGGATTACAGGATATATAAATTATCTTCATCGTGCAAATGAGAAAACTAGATGGTAAGTAGTAGTCCCAAAGGAATCCAGACAGTAAGAGCTGCTAATCCAGGTCTGCTTAATCCCCAAATCTACGTCATTGCCACTATATTTGTTACCTAGAACTTAATTACGACACAAAGCAATACACATAAATCCTCTGCGATTTATGAGAAATATACATTTGGTCATTCGGATGACCAAAGTATATTTCTCATATATACTGTGGGTGCCAAAAGAATGTATACAAGTGGACACTTTGGTCAACGTTGCTTAGGCAGTAGTTTGCCATAATGAGAAGTGTCTGGACGCTGATGGTAACCATTTTGAGCACCTCTTGTAATTGCAGAGGTCAAATGTAACTTGTATTCATCTTTTGTTATCGGTATATATTGAGTATTACAATTTTAATACAGTTTTCCTTTCTAAAAATGTGTATTCATTTTTGGCACCCTCTGTATTTAGTTCATGTACACAATTCCTGGCTCACAACTCCTGAAACCCTTAGAATTCCCCAAGTGAGGGAGTGCTAAGGTTATCTTTCATTATGTTAATAACATGGCTTTTGGACCCCACCTAATGGGGGCAGGTTGCCAGCAGAACCATCCCGGTGATTAGAGGGAGACTTTGTTTCATCCCAGTGACCTCTGGGGAGGGGATAGGAGCTGGCGGTTGAATCAGTCCCCAAGAGATAAGGATTTAATCAACACTGCCAAAGCCTGCATAAAAACCTGAAAGGATGGGGAAGAAAATCTTCTGTATTGGTGAATGCTTCGTGATTAGAGAGAGAGAGAAGAGAAACAGGGAGAGATTTTATACAAAGGAGGTTCTGTTCTTGTGGAGTTTGTGGCCCAACACAGTGGCATGTGTAAACTTTCTGGTTCCCCAGCTCTCCTAACCCTATGTGTAACTCAAGAACAGCCAGATAGACCGGATTAAAGTACATGGTATGGGGAAAGGGCAGGGAGCTTCCATGACCTCTCTAGGCGCACCACTCGTTTGCCTGTTGATTTGTACTCTTAAATATCTTTTGTAATAGACCAGTGATCTAGTGAGTAAATGGGTTTCCTGAGTTCTGTGAGCCACTACCAAATTAATTGAACTCAAAGAAGAGACTGGGGGAACCTCTGATTTATAGTTAGTCAAAATTACAGGTGACCCACCTGGGCTTGCACTTGGCATCGGAAGTGAAAGGTGGTCTTCTGGGATTGAGCCCTTTATCTGTGAAATCTGATGACATCTTCAGATAGATAGTGTCAGAATTGAGTTGAATCATATGACACCCAACTGGTACCTGAGCATTGCTTGATATTGGGAAACCCACACCCAAACACACATTGTAATTGGTACTAGAATCATTTTGTAACTGCAGAACCAGCTCAAAATGGTCCTATCTTTTTTCTAACAAGATACTGAGTTGCTTTTCAGAGACAACAGACCAAAACTGAAAGTCATGAAGCCAAAACATACAGAGAGGAGAGAATTTTCATCTCCAGCTGCACCCAGAACCAAAGTCTCAGCCACCCATCCCCATGCTCCCTACCCCCAACCAAAAGACCAGGACATAACCAACTAGAACCAAAACACCCAGACCCTTTTAGAAGAAGAGGGTCCATTGTCTAGGAAGATCCTATGTTGATGTCCCTTTACCACAGATTGCCAAGCTCCAAGGTCCTCCAATTAAAATTGCCCCACAAGTGCTTCTGCATACCTGTCCCCCTAAACCATTAAAATCAGGGAGTTCGGGCTTTTGAACATTAGCTCCCTATTCTCCATTCATAATAAAATAGGCAATTTTTCTCCACTGTGATTCTTGGTGTTTAATGTTTGACTGTGCTAGAGCCAGATGAATGAACTCTTTCCGTTCTGTAATACTTTTAGCATCTAAATAGTTAAGTATTAAGTTCCAGTGTCACTAGAAAGAACTAACAACTTGGTATTAAAGAATATGATCAAGAGCTGTACAGTTATAGACGTTTTTCTTTTTCTCTTTGAGCCTTCCCTAACAGTCTTAAAATGGAGTCCACAGACATTATGCTGGCCTTAAAATCTTATGGTAGGCGATGGACAATTTATGAAAGCTGACAATAAGAACTATCCTTGGTAATTATGTGTAACATCATTTTATACTTTATATTTTGCTTTTCTCTTAAAATTCCCAGAATCCCAACAGTCAAAAAAAAAATCCCAAAAGCACAGTGAGGGGAAAAAAAAATAGACAAAACAAATCATTATGACATGAAACAGAAAAAAGTCTAAAATAATACTTTTCAGGAACATTTGTTTTGGCTTCTCAAGAGAAAGATAAGTCCTCAAAGCTTAAGAACAAATGCTGACTGAACAAAAACAAAACAATTAAATGTATGAGGACTTGTAAAGGAATTGTAAGGGACAGAAGCTTGGAAGTATCTTATATCACTTTCCCCCCTTGTTTTCCTAGCAACACAGTGAATGCAGCTATAGTAGCCAAGCCAGAACGTACAGGTTTTTGAGTCAAAGCCAACCTCTCATCAAATTGATTTTGGTTTCAAATAAGTGCCTGGCATTGGAGGCACATGAAGGTAAATCAAGCTTTTTGATTTCTGGGTATTGGGTCCAATTTTAGACATAGAAATGATTTGTTTCAGTTAACCTTTCTGTATATAATGGTTGACCCATTCAAAAAATATTTTTATCAGTTTGGACATCCCTCCCAATCTGTTTGAAAGACTCCTAGTATACCTCCCACCCAATACCTAGTTACTTCATTTTGCTTCCTGGTCACTTAGTCTTTTCCTTCCTTCCCACTGAATAATTCAAAATTGGCTCCCTGGGAAGCAAATGGCCCATGCTACCAACATGTCTTCACACTTTTTTTTGTTAACATATACCTTTTCTAAGGCATAAGCTATGCCTATCCTTGCTATTTACAGGTGTCATTATATTAGTTCATCAAATTATTGCTATGTTTGTTTATCTGACCAGAGAAGCAGCTGTCTGGTTATAAAAAACACCATATCTGCTGGTGCTTTATTCTTGGGCTTCCCAGCCTCCAGAACGATGAGAAATAAATTTCTGTTTATTAGCTACCAAGTCCATAGTATTTTTGTTATAGTACCCCAAATGGACTAAGATACCTTCCTCAGAAAAATTAGTCATAGTTATACCTTAAATCTTGATATCTGTGTACTGTAAATTTATATCATAACCTAGACTTTACCCAGAGGAAGAGATTTCCTCTGAGACACTTACTTCCAATTGCCAATTTGTAAGTAGATATCCTAAAAGAACTTTAAATTCAACACTGAGGGAAATAAGCTTTACATCCTTTTCCTAAACCAGGGATACTTCTCTTATGTTCTGTGTAATGATAATTTCTGCTTTTATACATACATTAGGGCAAAACAGAAGTGGTATTTTCCTTTCCTATGGCTTTCATATCCATTTATTCATCCATCCATTTATCACCCATTAATTTATTAACTCACTTATTGAAACACAAGTATTGATTTGCCAGCTACTGCTTTAGGTTCTGGACTGCAGTAAAATCTGAAACAAAAGAGGGTTCTGGTTTAGTATCACTTGTATTTTAGTGCAGGAAAATAAACAATAAAAAAAACACAAAAGCAAGTAAAAGCATAATATGAAGTCTAATAAATGCTATAGAGAAGAACTCTCTCTTGTTCAAATCAGCTATTGAAACGCCCTACTGGATTCTTCAGTTCACTCACTGTATTCTTCAGCTTCAAAATTTATTATATTTTTTTCTATTTCTTTGTGGACCTTCTCAGTTTGTTCTTCTATTGTTTTCCTGATTACATTGTTTATCTGTGTTCTCACGTAGCTCTGGGAGCATCTGTTGAACAATGCTTTTTACTTCTTTGTCTGGCAATTCCTAGATCTCCATTGTTGGGGGCCAGTTCCTGGAGGTTTCCTGTATACCTTTGGTGGAAACATGTTTCCCTGATCCATTGTGATCCCTGTAGCCTTGCATATGTTTCTCTACAGTTGGAGGAACAGTCACCTTTTCCAGATGTCATAGACTGACTTTGATAAAAGAAGCCTTTCATCGGTGGGTGGGGACATGCTGGCTTATGCTGTGACTCTGGATCTGGTGGCATAGCATACCAATGTGGATGATTTGGCAGCAGTAGGCCTGGGGCGGGGGGGGGGACATAGCATCTCTTCAGTTCAGGCTACTGTGTTTCATAGCATCATCAACTGTATGGTCCTTGGCCAGCACTGTGTGTGGGGGAGGGGCTAGGGACGGGCGGTTGTCCACAGTGACTCCAAGAGCTGTCGAAAGGCTAAATGTTGCCTTCATGTCTGGTAACAAGGAGCCTGAGCAGGCAGTGGTAGCGCCTGGAGTGTGTGGTGTTTACACATTTGGCTGTGGGGACCAAGTGCCTGTGCCTAAGTAATAGCAGAGGCTCGTTTAAGACACAGTTATAATGATGGGGACTAGAGCAGGCAGCAGAGTCCAAGGCCAACTGGGGGCTGCTTGGCAGCTGTGGAGACTCTGGCTGTTGATGAATTTTCCTGTGGTTGCACACTCTCCCACTGGGCATGCACACTGCAGGGAAGGCTGGAGACGGGTTGGTATGGGCCTGTGCAGGTACACAGCTTTTGGGATTAGCTATATACATACAGTTGGGTGCAGTGGCACCAGCTAATGACAAATGGCAGGGCCTGATCCAGACATATAGGAAATCTGTGGGAGCCCTGGCTATTGGAGTGCTTTCCTGCAGGTGCACACTACCTCCCAACCAAAACCCCATGTGTACACACTGCAGTGGAGGCCAGTGGTGGGCATCAGGCCAGTGTTGTTCAGGTGCACAGCTGGAGACCAGCCCTCAGCAAGGGCACGGTGGTGGGGGTCAGCCAGAGGAGGATGGCCTAGGCTGTTATTTTGTACTGTTGCAGCTGCAGAAGCCTGAGTTTGCTATAAGCATGGCTCCTGGCTCTGGGGGGCAGCGAGGGACTCAGATGGCTGGGATCTTACACTTGCACAGTTGCAGAGACCTTGGATGGCTGCTAGCCTGTGTCCTGGGAGAAGGGATTCTGAAAGGATTCAGGTGGCTGCTGTCAACAAAGGCATTTAATTCTGGGGCGAAAGGTGGTGAGCTCTGTAATGGATCCATGGAAATTGTGCTGGCCACAGACTTACTCAGTGGAGACATGTGCTGAGTTTGCAGAATAGGTCTCTGTGAACCACAATAGGTCCTGCTGCATGTGTGCTAATAATAGCCTCTGCTTTTCTTTCTTGTTCCTAGCTAGTTCAGTACATCTTACCTTTGCATGTGTGAGTGGAGTGAAACCAAAGCGAGACCCTTGCACAGTGTCCCACAAGGCTGGAGAAGTTGCTTGCTACCCCGCTCTTCCTTTTCTGGTGAGAGGAACTCTTTGGGGTGGTAAGTTTCTTCTTGGATGGGATGTTGCAGACAAATTGAACTTGTCTTCCTTCTCTTCTTGTGCAATTACTCTCAGCTTTTTGTTGTTGTTGTTGTTCCACAGTGTTGTTAAAACTTCACAAGTAGATGTAGATGCTGTTCAATTGTTGACCTTTGTGGGAGGTCAGGAAAGCTGGGTTCTCGCATCACCTTTTGTGTGGGGGGCTAAGATTCTTGCTTGCGTTTTCTTATGTGAGTACACTTAGATGTCAGGTGGACCTGCAAGCATCTGAAGGTTCCATTTCGCTGGGTTGGTGTTGGTTCTTGGTTGGATGGATATCTAGGACTTTCAAAGAAAGAACCTATTTGTGGCTTCTTTTTAAATTTATGTGTTTAAAGCTTATTCCAGGAAGGGGCCTAGGTTTTAAAAGGGAATGTTCCAAAAACAAGAGTTTCAAAATCATGCATTTCAAGAGCAGGAAAAGGAAGCTGCCAAGTTAGGTAAGGGCTGAGAGAAGTCTTGTAGTGTCTGACACATAGAAATCACTATTTGTTAGGTAAATAAACTTTTGTACAAAATTTCTTGATCTCTAAAATGGGATGAGGATTAAATATCCTGGAATGTAAAGACATATTTTTATAAGGAAAGTAGAAATACAAGTCATAACATAACTCAGATAATCCTTAATTCACAAAGCTATCCTATCTATGAAGCTTTCTGATGTTAACACAGAGTGTAAAAGAAGTCTTAGGGAAATCGCCCCTCATATTCCACTTCATAGGCTACTAACTGATCTACCTATTCATAAATAGGTAGATTTAGTGGACAGTGGTTTGGTGGACAGTGTCAGTAAGTCAGAGTTTCCAGGCACTGGGTTCCCTGGACTCGCTTGCAAGGTCCCACGAGCCTCCTTTTCTGAGCAGACTTAATGCTTCTAGAAAAGACGACCTTTCTTAATTTTCTAGTACATCATCCTGAATTATTTTCTATCATTTCCATTTTTAAAACTCCTGTGCTTTTCCCTCATTCCTTATCTGCATGAGTTGTAAGCATTTTCCCAATGTTTTTAGCGAGTAAAGACTTTTTCCTGAACCATTTCCACATGTGGCAATATTTTGGTCTAGGGCCGTGAAGCTTTTTGTCTTTGTAGTTTCCTACAGAGGCAACTTACAGCCGCTTCTGTGGTTATTGAAAACACGATGGATGTCTTGTTTGTCCTGATTGCACCTGGCCTCTGTTTCAGGCACGGGCCAGATAGTCTGCCTTGTTGTAAACTGTGACTCGATTCACTAACACTCAGTAGAAATAGCGCAGCTGCAGATAGGTCACCAGCTCTCACTCCCTTGCCATGCCCCCTTTACTTAACTAGGAATGTCTTTTTCTTATATTTGCTTTGAATTTGTTTTTTCAATTCAAGACTCTTCATATCAATTGAATTAGAATATGTTCTCTACTTTATAATGATATGTTTGTTTTCTCATCCTCATTCATATTTTTTGATTAAAAGACTTAATGGATCATAATTATTTACTTTATAAACATCATATCTTACTTTTCTAGTCACTGCCATGTGACAAAGAATTACTATTGTCATTTCATCTTTCAATGAACTACATTTCGAAGCGATCTTTATATCCACTTTTACATGTCTGAAAGATTCTCAAGAACATTAGAATCTGGAAATAAAGAGGTATAAAAATATATATCTAGTTTGATATAGCTATATCTCTATATATGTATATGTGTGTGTGTCTATATACATATATATATATATATATATATATGTATTCAACATATATATATAGCTTCAACATTTAGTTTGCTAAATCTATATCAGATCAGTAATTTTAGAAGTATCTTTTGTTATTTAAAATCCGTAGAAAATATATAGGTTCATAATGTATTTGAAAGAAGTACCAACTGCTATATGTCTAATGTTTGAGGAATTAGGTCTATCAAACATTATTTGTGATGCTACAGTCTTTCACAAGTAAACATCATTATAAATTTTAGGAGTAACTGATGAGTTGAAATCCAGACTTTTAATTTAACAATCTAACAGTGGAATACTGGGGGGTGGGGGTATAGATCTAAAGCCAGAATTTGTGACCATGTATAGTCTGAAAAACCAACAATTCTGAGTTACTCATTAAGTGGTGTCAGTACACTATTTTGGAAAGTTCCTCTCTGATGTGACTAGAATCAAGCTTTGTTAAGGTATTCTAGACAGTTTCTGGGTAGGTATTTTTAAGTAGCTATCCCATAATGGTGAATGCGGATGGTAGGATAATAGGAAACTTTACTTATAGTAGAAAGTGGTATCTTGAAAAAAGGAGATAATTTTGTCATAATAATTTGTGACCTTGGATAGGATTGTTGTTTAGAACAAAGCTAGTTTTATAACAAGTGCCATATTTCTTTGTAGTCACAAGCTTCTACACACAAAAGTACTGATATAGGATATTTTATTTCTTTCAATTTGTTTTTTCTACTTTTTTATATACAGTGTAAATTAACAAGTGAGAATCTGCCCACATTACACCATCAGAGAACAGAATAACAGAGTTTTAAAAGTATTTCAGCACCTGACTTTTTAGTTAATAAAGCTATCCAAATGTTAAAATTCTACACTTACTTCATGTTTCAGCCAATTAATTTATATAAGTTAAATTAACAGTTCTATAAAAAAATCCCCCCCCTCAACATACACCTTGATAATGGGTGCTAATGTCACAGCTGAGAAGAGCAACAGTTATTGGTCACGGATTTTAAATGTGATAATTTATTTTAAGAAATCATGTCTCTAATAGTCAGCTCTTGGTGATTGTAAAAATAGTTTGCTTGTTTGTTTGTTTGTCGGTTTGTTTTTACAATTGATTTTTCTCCCCTGGGCAGTAATTCTTGAAAATTTTGGGTGTTGATGTATCGTCTAGGATCCAAGAAGATATATGGCAGAGCTACATTGATATATTTATTCTTGGTGCACATAAAGATTTCAAGATGCTTTTTCAGAACTCTGAAGCATAACAAATGAAATAATTGGGTGGAAACTTGTATTTTATTTCTTCTGTTTTGTCAGCTAGCTGTGTAGGCAAGTGATTCCCAAGTGTCGAGTTACTTTGCACTATAGTCAGTCAGTTACTTGTGACACATTGCAGTAATAGGATTTTTACTGTTGTTCAGAAATTATTAGATACCTTCAAATTCAGAGAAGAGTTCACTTTAACATCTATGCGATTGGGTGCTATCGTTACCGTGTTTCCCTGAAAATAAGACCTAACCGGAAAATAAGCCCTAGCATGATTTTCCAGAATGACATCCCTTGAACATAAGCCCTAATGCGTCTTTTGGAGCAAAACTTAATATTTAAGACCCGGTCTTATTTTCGGGGAAACACGGTAGATGGTAAGCTTTCTGTTAAGTAGCCCTCATTTTTGTTACCAATGGCTTGTTCAGAGTTGTACGTACTAGTTTGGGCCTCAGATCCAAATAAAGTTCTTTATGTGATGAAAATTATTCCCAGCAGTTTTAAAGTTGCTCATATTTTAACTTAAGAGATCACCTAGATTTTTTTTTCTTTTTAATTAAAGGTAGACAATAACATAAATCTGAAATTCAGTGTATTTGTAAGTTTCATAATTCCCCATGCTTGAAGGCATCAGTAATTGCAAAACTAGAAGAAATAAACGTAGATTGTTGTCCCATGATTGGCAATTGATTATGCTCGTGTTCTCTGTCTTCTTTTTCATTAGCTAAGGAACTTGCAAGGCTACTCTTGTGATTGATTGACCAAGCTGAATACCACTCCCCTGCTTAGAATCGTATCATTCATGGTATTCAAAGGAATGTTATATTTTCTTAGCAATACTTCTAAAGTCATCATTTCCTTTTCAGCCCCGCTTTGTACCACTCTCGGAATTTCTCACTGACCCCCTCACAACATTCTACTTTCCCATCACACTGTTGTGTGCAGTTTTCTGGCTGTTTGAGAATCCCTCACTCCCTGCTTCCCTGACTCCCTGACTCTCTCCCTCTCTCCCTCCCTCTGTCTCTCCTGAGATATCTAACTTATACCAAGAATTTCTTCTTTCCCATATTCATCTCCATTTCTCCAGACAAACGCCTGCTTATCCTTTCAGAAGCGATTTTTCATTTTGGTCCCCAGCCTCCTCCTCCGAGAGGCTAACCCTCTCTTCACAGACTAGGTGGGCTCACCATCTGCTCTTACAGCACTCACTGCTCTCTGTGCCCCCAATCTAACCCCTGCTCCAGCATCCAGTCTTTCCTGTTGGCTCTGTGTTAGATAGGCTTCAATGACAATTCCAATATCTGGTTCAATATAACTCATTCAAGAATTATCCAATTAAAAGATTGAACTGCAAACATTCTAGAAAGCATAGTGTATTATTTGCTGCCTCCAGTTACTCATCAAATACCATAATTTATTAACTTGGTTTAGTCTTGTTTTCATTCCTATTTCTCCTAATTTAATCTCTTAACAGAGTCTTTCTAATTGTCAATCCACTTTTATCCTTTTTGTCCCACTTTCTTTGACCAGTGTAGCAGGCAACACAATGGTCATTTCATTCTTGTTAAAAGTATCACTCCCCCTAAATTTCACAATACACGACTCTCCTTGATGGTTTTTCTTGAAATTCTCATGCATAATGTATAGCTATTTCCCAAGTTTCTTTGGGGGAGCTTTCTCTTTGTTGGCTTTCTATCAGAGGTCTCACTCAAATCTACAGCCTCAACTCTCACTTCTGTGCCCTGGACCCTTAAATTATTCTTTTCAGTGTGACTTTTTTTCTGGAGTTTTAGTCTGCATTTCCCAATTTGCATTGATTCCCCAGATATTTTCACTTAAGTGTTCTGCTTCTTCAAATTCAACAGGCTTTTAAAATAGTTCTCTTCACACGCTCAGACAAGTACATCTTCTTGATATCCCAAATCTCAAAGCTGCCTGGAGTTGAAAGGCTTTCTTCCTTTGTGGGTAGTTCTGTCTTCTCTTTTAACTCCTGGCTTTCTAAGTCCTAATTGACTCCATTTCCTCAGGAATTCTCACAACCATATTCTCTTTCCTTTCTTCTAATACTACTTATAGTTACAGCATTAGGTATCTGTTGCCCTCATTAAAAAAAATACCCTCAATTTAACTGACATTTCTACTTCTATTTTTTTCATCATTTCTCTGATAAAGCTTTTATCTTTGTCAGAAATTGTAAAGTGACTTTCTGTTTCAAGAACAGCATCAACTTATATTACCTAAACCTAGAATTGCAAAGTCTAAACAATCTTTCCCCAAGTAACCTTTTGTAATGTATCTCTCTTTATTGCCTTTCTCAGTTGTTAAACCAGCCTAAGTCATTCTCAGTAATTCCTGTATTTTTTTGCCTTTGAGATATATTTGTACCATTTACTCAAATTGATAATGTGTTATCATAATTTCTGCTTATCTATTTTCTAAATACTGAGTTTAGTAATTTTTCTTTATGCAATGTTAGTTAGCTTACTTTCAGTTTGCAGCCCACACTCATACGTCAACCTTGAGACGAGAACTCATAGTTTATTCCTTTTATTTATCCCCACCTGGAAACCTAGTCCACCTTATGTATAAGTGCTCAGTAAATATTATTTGATTTCACTTGCTACTAATGAAAGATAGTATCTAATTTGATTAACATTTTAAATTGGAAAGTATGTCTGCTTGGGAACTTGGGATCATTATTAAGTGAGCTAAGATAAGAAACTAGAAAATGTGGTACATATAAATATGTACAATGGAATATTACTCGGCCTTAAGATGCAATACTGCCATTTATTACAACATGGATGGATCTTGAGATTATCATGCTAAGCAAAATATGTAAGAAAAAGTTGAGAGACATATAATTTCACTCGTATGTGGGATATAAAACTGAAAGCAACAAACAAATAATGGTGAAGGAAGGAGATTTGACTTTGGGTGGTGAACATGCAATGCGATACACAGCTGATGTATTATAGAATTGTACACTTGAAACATATATAATTTTATTAACCAATGTCATCCCAACATGTTTAATATAAAAAAGGAAACTAAACCCTAATCTGTACCACGTAGGATTTAAGAGAAAAAACGTAGACTTAAATAGTTTTTGTGAATAATATTTTAAGAAGGCTTGTTCAAATTAGCTATTTCTGAAATGGTTCTCGTTTCATTTTGTTTATTTGGCATTTAATAAAATGTAGGGAGATAGATCACAATTTTCATGAGTACATTTTTAATTGTATTAATGGTTAGGATCAGTTTTTGAAAAGGGGTGTTATTTTATCATTTTATCTTTGGGATGAGCTACTTACTTAGAAACTCCCAAAGATTCAAGTGAAGTCCCTATAATGTTAACTATTATCATCTAAAGCACTACCAAATTACAACTTTTTTGATGAATATAGATTATGTGCTGATATATAATTAAACAGTGAAAGTTTCTTTATTCTCTATTGTTATATTCTTTTGTATTCTCTATTATTGTATTATAACCAGAATACCTATTAAGCATATGCAATATCCACATATCTTTGAACAATGGGGTTACCTTAAAAAAGACAAATAAAGCGTATTTTATTTATAATTAACAATGTTATTCCGTTAATTATCTCTGATCCTGTTAACAAAATTCTGAGGATAAGGATTACTATTATTCTCCCCTTGTTAAGTGAAGAAATGGCATTTAGACAGATACTATGATTTGTCTAAAATGACCAAGTTAATAAGTGGCTGACACATTATGTACATAAATATCTGTGAATCTTGCATCAAACTCTCTTTGCCTCTGACACATCATTCTCATATCCTGCCATTCCATTCCCTTTTACCTTTTTAAACTCCAGAACTGTTGAACAGGCCGAGAGCACCCAGTAGGCATTGACATCATAATTGAGACTTTATGTCTCTTGGTACAAAGGAGCAAACTGAGCTGCAAAATTGTTGTCATTCATTTAATGTGGCCTTGATCGTTATTTGATGTTATTGCTCTCATGCAAATTCAATTGTAGATATACTGTATTAATAGTCAGAGGCTGGGCATACATCCTTGTCATTTTGTTATCATCGTACAGTGGCCTTTTCATCTGAATAAAGATAGAAAGCAATTCCAACAGCCAAGTGTAATTCGTATTAACTGCAAGAAGCTCAACGAGCTGATTTCTTAGCAAGTATTTTTGACCCAATTAATTCTCTTAAATAGACATTTACCATTCGTGTTGTACATAGATAAAATTCTTAGCCACACTTAAAACCATATTAATAGAGAACAATACATAGAAATTTGGGAAGTGTATTTATTTGTTAGCCTTTGGACGGCTTTTTTAGAAATTTTTATATTTTAGAAATGGTTGGAGAGTTCTTCAGGATTCATTCATTTACATACTTGTGAAAAGAACAGAGGAATTGGAAATATATGGACCAACCAAATATCTCTATGGAATACATTTAAAATATTAATTTTAACTATAATTCTTCTGACCCATTCTCCTTTTTTTTTTTTTTAATCCCTGTACTATATAAGTTGTTCTTTACTCAGTTAAAACAATATTGTAATTTACAGAATTGTTATGGCGGTGACTGGTACAATCCATATATTCTCTTCATCTTGTCTAGCTTCTCTGGAGAAGGGAACTAATGAAAAAATAATAGAATGCTTTATTTATTATTTTAGGATTTTTTTTATCTTTCTCTTATTTATGGGTCTCTGTATTTTTTTCTCTTTGGCTTACTGACAAATTTCATGTCCCTATGTACTAACTCAATATATTGTATTACCTTTATCATAGTCTTCCCTTTAAAGGTCCATCATATATATATAAAATGCACATTACATACAGATAGACTTTATCCACAAATAATTCCCCACATCAATTTTGGGCTATACACAGAATCAAGGAACCGTGTTTAATCTTGGATTCAATACTTACTAGCATTATAATCTCTGTGAAATTGTATACATGAATTATATATGTATATAATATGTGCATATATATTTAATTTTACTTTTTATATTTTCACATAGTAGCATTGACTAGTTTTTTTATGTGTACAGTTCTACTAACTTTTTTTCCCAGTTTTTATTAAATTTATTTGGATGACAAAGGTTAGTAACATGATGTAGGTTTCAAGTGCACAAGTCTATGAGTATACTATATCATCTGCATAGTGCATTGTGTGCTCACCACCAGAGTCAGTTCTCCTTCCACCACCATATATTTGACCTCCTTACCCTCTTTTACCACTCCCCTCCCCCCTTACCCACTGGTAATCTCTAAACTGTTGTTGGCATCTATAGTTTTTGGGGTTTTTTGTTTGCCTTGTTCTAGTAATTTTAACACATTTAAATTTGTGCAACTACTACAATATACAGAACAGTTCAGAACAAAGAACAGTGCCATCACCCCAAACACTCCCTTTTGCTATCCTTTAGATTCACACCCTCCTCGGATACCTAACCCCTCGCTATCAGTGATCTGTGCTCTGCCCCTGTAGTTAGTCTCTTGGAGAATGCAACCTAACTGCGGCCATGCGGAAGGCTACTCTTTGAGATTAGCATTTTTCATTCAGCATATTGCCTGCCTTGAGCTCCATTCAAATTGCGTGTATCAATAGTTTGTTCCTTTTTATTGCTGAGTTGTAGTCCATTGTATGATGCAACAAAGTTTGTAAAATTTATTTACTTAGTTACTGGGCATTTGGATTATATTCCAATAAATAAAATCCAAATTTTCCAAATGAATAAAGATGCTATAAACTTTGGTGTACAGATATTTGTGTGAATATGGCCTTCTATTTCTCTGGGGTAAATGCCTAGAAGTGGGGTTTCTGGGTCATATTGTTAAATATTAGTGTCATTTTCTAGAAAGTGCCAAACTAATTTACAGTGTGGTGTACCATTCTGTACCTTTCCCAGCAACAGTGTATTAGAGTTCCAGTTGCTCTGTATTTTTGCCAGCATTTTGTATTGTCGTTGTGTGCATACATATTTTGCACATATATATATATAGATACGTATTTTGTATACATATACATATATACAAAATATGTATATACATATGAATAATATATATGAATAAAATGCTATGTATGAATAAAACATACACATAGTATTAAATACATACATACATACATACATACATACATACGTACATAATATGTAATTTTTATTTTATCATTTCTAGTATGTGTATAGTGATATTAATGCTTAAAGTTGAGGAACTTCTTTGTTTGGACAATAATGTAAACTTTTCATTTCTTTCCTATTCTATAAGATGGAAATTATTAGAACCTCGGTGCATAAATTATTATATGAAAATCAAGTTGCTTCATAAACAAACGGTATAAACTAGGAGAAAATACTGCTGTTGTTAATAATGGATTATACACGTAGAGTTGATAACAAGTTATTTTGCTGGCACAAGCCTGAGAAGGCAATACATTTGGTACCAAATGATTAAGTATAATGTGAAATGTTTGCTCTTTAGAGGCAGTATTAAATATAGCACTGGCTTCTATTATCTGAAAAGCAATTCTTATGAACAAAAACTATGTTCATCCATTTTATAAGGAATAACAAAGATGCAATAGAAGTAGAAAAGACAGTCTATATCTTAAAACCCTAGAATCTAATTGGAGAACTAACTATATTATGTATATGCAAAATATTAAAAATGATGTAAGGATATATGAGATATAATACATAGTAGGGTATTTTATTATATGCAGAGGTTTGGAGATGGATGACTTTTCTTTGACTCTTTTAAGAAAATCATGAAAATATTTACTTTTAACTTTTAATGTACCACACATAATTTCAAAGCACTCATTTTAGAACATTCTACTTTTTCTTTGGATTATCTTAAGAATGCACTTGCCAACCTGAAGAATGTATTTGCCTACCTGAAGTCCAAAACATGATTTCATAAACTTGAAGCTGTAGGAAAAATATCAAGTGATGACAATAATTACTATCGCCACAAAGTTAAATTTCCAGATTCCTGAGAATGAACTATTAATTCCAAATTCTATAAAGAGGAAATTTTTAAATTGATAAAAATGTCATCTGACCTCTTAAAATTGCTGTTAAACTTTCTATTTTAAAGTATGACAACTTGTTGTTTTGGTAACTAATAAATTTAAAATATAATAAAAATGTTATAAAATATTACTGTTTAATTTGTTTTTGAAAGGGTATGGATTAGGATAGATATTAGAATACTATAAAAGGACACTAAAATCAAACGTTGATGAATGTAAATATAATTATACACTACTAATTAGTATAGTCTTTTAAGAGCAAAGTATTTTCCCTGGCGGTTTACATTTTTCTTCTGTTTTACAGACAAGTAAATTATCAGTGTGTTCTCAAGTGCAGATAAAACACAGTTAAACTCTAATTTTTAGCTTTATACATAGTTACGATCACTGTCATTTGAAGGTTGTTCCCTTGGTGAACAAGGCTTTTCACTCGGTTTTTCACTTTAGTATGCAGTTAAACTTCTATATTAAACATTTAGCCACATATGTTTAGAACAGAGGACATTCATGTATTTCTGATCCACAGCATGAGTTAAAACTTGATTGGATGGAATTTGGAATTAAATGATCTAACATCACAGATTTTATTTATGGAGAAAAAAGTTCATTCCATTTCAGCTATCAAAAGAAGATATATTTTAAAATAAAAACTAACATATTAACAGAATTAAAGTTCTTCAAGATGGCACGTGATGTATTAAATGAGTTACAAGCTGTGGGGCTGCTAACTTTTGGAGTTACCATATCACTCTGCAGTTCATAGCTATAATACTACCAGATACATCAAAATATTCTTAAATTATCCAATCGGGAATTATCTTAGCTAAAAACCTGGCATTATTTCATTTCGTGGACCTGCTTGTGCTTGTATTGATCTCTTTATCGATGAAATGGCACATGCTTTATCTTACCCTTGTGATCCCTCAATGAGCAAAGCCGTTATAGTTTTGTGCCCTTTCTGTCCCGCCGTGTCCAATGTACCTTTTTGATTCTAATGTTCTTCTGCAGTTCTCATGTATAATATTCAATTTGTTGCACTAAAATGTTGTCATCATAAGGTTCATCTGCCTAGCACTCCAAAAAGGCCAATATTCAACAGATCAGAGTGTGAAGTAAGGAAAGGTTTATTGTTTAAGAAGGCACTCACTGCGAAGTTGGGAGCTGTCACTAATTCCTCAAATCCATCTTAAGAATGCCCCAAGTTCAAGCCTCTTTTAAGTCAAGGGAAGGGAGGAGGAGTGGTGCGAGAGGTGGGATCCAAGCAAGAGGAAGAAATCTCCAAATTTCTTTGTTTCTGGTAAGTCCGTTGACCTCCGCTGACCTGAGTCTAGTCCTGAGGTTCCTGTACACCTCTGATCAACAGTATTTGTTCTGTACACACTTCCCCACCTTCAGGAAAGCCTCCTTATGACAAGGGGCTGGTTTTGCAAAATACTCAAGCTTCGAGCAGAATTAGTATATCTATATGAATTCTAGTCCCTTAGTATATATATCTTTAGCAGGAGCTAATAGTCTGAGTCAGAGACAGACAGCCAGCATTTTACTGTTACAAAAATAGGCTTTTATTTATCAAAATACGTGTCACAGTTTTTTGGTTCAGAAGCCTGATGAGAATCCCTAGATAATATCAGGCAAATAACCCACCCTTTCTTTCTATTACGTCTCTCTGTCTCTGTCCATTTGAGCCCCTCATATGGCATTGACCTCACAGTTCCCACTCTCTACCAACTTGAAAGATCAACCTCTTTTTATAATTTCAATAGAAACACTATGCAGTTATCAGGTAAGAAGTGAATATCTGGCATGAAGTCAGTCAGTTGAGTCAAATCTGTTTCTTTTTTAATTTATGTATTCTCATAGTTGGTATACAATGCTATAGTAGGTAGTTTCAGGTGTAAAATATAGTGACTCAACATTTATATACTTTACAATGTGATTACCTCATCAGATTTAGTAATCATCTGTCACTGTGCAAACTGTTCACAATATTATTGACCATATTCCCCTTTACCTCTTTTACTCATCCCTCCACTGCCCACCAGCAACCCTCAGTTTGATCTCGTTTCTATGAGTCTCGTTTCTATGTTTCAGTGCTTAATTGGGATGACAGTGGTTGAAGCCCAATTCTTTTCACACCTGAAGTCTGAAGAAATGTTGGTGTAGAGCAAGAACAAGGATTTTAGGATTCTGTAGAACTAAATTCAAACCCCATCTAAGCCACATGTTATCTGCGTAAGTTACTAACTTGGTAAGGCATTAAAAAAAATAAAGACAGATGATGAGATATAGAAAGCACTCCATGAATTAAGTGATCGGATATAAAGCACTCCTGGTTTCTAAGCTTTGACCACTAAAATTCTCCATATGTAGTACCTACTTGGCCAAAAAACACCAACCAATTAGATTGAAAATTCTTTTGGCCCATGAATCTTGTCATATTTATCTTTGCATCCATCAAGGATAGCACTCTTAGGGGAAAAATTCATATCCTTTCTCTAAAGAACATGTCTCCTCATTTTTTAAAGCAATTTTATAATGGAATATAAACTAAACTCATAAAGATAAAAATGACAGTGGATTTGATAGCTTTCTTTTCAACCCTAAGCAATTCATGACCCTTGGAAATAAGCTAAGGAATCCTTGTTTATACTTCTTATCATCATCTTAAATTTCCAGGCAATAGTTACTATGTTTCAGGAGCTCCTCATTTGCTTTCCACAAACAATAATCTGCAGCAAAATAATAACCATGCATTAACCACTCTCAAGTGACTTTTATTGTTCAAACAAACATGCCACGTGGGCAGGGTAGTTAGCTG
This sequence comes from Rhinolophus hipposideros, assembly GCF_964194185.1. NCBI lineage: Eukaryota > Metazoa > Chordata > Mammalia > Chiroptera > Rhinolophidae > Rhinolophus > Rhinolophus hipposideros. Next base: position 25,760,255 of record NC_138057.1, read on the forward strand.
TCTGTGTGACATTCTCTGTGTTTTTCAGGTCTGTCTTGGCATTCTTCCAAGTGCTCTTTGCCTTATTTTCAGCCAAGTATGAGGCTTCCCAGGATTCACTGTTAACCTCTGTGCTCTCATCTTTTGTCATCTCCACTTCACCTATTCAGCTCCAATCACTCTGCTCTCCTCAAAGTTCCTGTACCACAAGCCTGGAGATTAATTTCCCTGGGTCTGAGGCTCTGTGCTTGTGTTTCCCTTTATTCTTTTCAGATTTGTACTCAAATGTGACATTCTCAGTGGAGACTTCCCTGACTACCGATTTAAAAATCATTATGCTTATTACGTTCCTATTTCATTCCCCTGTATTGCTTTTTTTCCTTAACACCTACGTATCATTATCAAATATATCATGCATTTCATTTGTTGATTCTGTTTTGTTGTTGTTGTTGTTTGTTTCTTTGTTTGTATGCCCTACAAGAATGTAAACCTCAGGAGAGCAAGAAGTAGTTCTTACTTTGTTTACTGCACTAACTCTAGGGTTTTAAATCAGTTGCAGGCAAGTATTAGGAGATCAGTAATATAAATTGAATGAGTGAAAGAATAGCTTACACTCCTGGCATTTTTTACCTCCAAGTGCAGAACATATTTTCTTTTGTTGGCAGTTGCTTTTCTTTTTCTTTTTTTTCTTCATTCCTCAAAGATTCATCGTGCCAGAGTGCTGCTTCCAGGTTTTTCAGAAGTGAATGAAGTGAAAAAAGTTTACCAAATTTAAAGAAAACTGATTAGTTAAGTGGGACTTCCCTTGGTGAATATGATGTGGTTTTCTCTAGTATCTGCTTATTGTTTTCTGGGGGTGAATTATTTCAATGGACGAAACCTGCCTTATTCTACACTGTTTCTGGTAGTAGGTATCTGTAGATCATTAATAATGATAATTCATAATGAATATTTACTGTATGCCACAGATTTTAAATATACTATATCATTTAATTTTCACAATATCAGTGAAATAAGTATTATTTTACTACCTGTGTTACAAATGAGGAGATAGTGTTTAAAGAGAATAAATCATTTTCCTATGGTTAATAGTAAATAGTGTTAAGACTTTGTTGTAAATAAAGCACATTATTTTAAGCATAGTACTTTCTTTCATAAAAGTTACAGAATTATGTAATTTCAGAGCTGAAAATGATAGTATAGGTTGTTCATAACCTTTATTAGTCCAATAAAGAACTTGAATAATCTGTCCAGAGAGTTGATGCTATTATTGGAAGAGAAAGAGCAGGAAATGCTTGAAACACATTTCCTGAAATAAATTTAGTACTTTTCTTTTATACACAAAATGGATAATGCTGCAACTATCTCTTCATAAGTACGAGGTCGGACAATTAAGTTTGCAAACTCATCCTAGAAAAAGTTCTACATACCTCATTGTTGAATACCACTATGGTCACCTTCAAAGTACTCCCCTGGATATGGTCTTTCAAGTCTTGAAACAATATTAAAGTAAATTTTAAATCAATTCCTTCTTTCACATACCCATCCATATTTTGAGGATGCCAAAAACTCTACCAATAAAACCTTTATGCTGAGATATATTTGATATAGTATATTTCCACCAATACCCAGGAACTATTTCATTTTCTGAATCTCTTAGTAGTATGTCATTCATTATACAGTTTGTAGGGTCTTCCATCCCACTTTTGCCATGTTTTATGGAAAACAGAAAACAAAAACAAAACCCACAATATTCATATGCTTATAATTAGGTTTTATTGCCATAAACAATCAATTGTGTCAAAAACCAATCGATATTGAAATCTAATTAGAGCCAGAAACTGAAGTTCTGACCAATTATTCTGAGATCAATTACTTTTGGTACATATATTCTAAATGTTTATACTTTCTTCTTATTTTGAAATAGTTTATCCTCACAAGAGGTTAAAAAAACTACGCAGAGTTCATATGTGTGCTTTATTCAGCTTTTCCCAATGATAACATCTTATATTACCATATTACATTATCAAAACAAGGAAATTTATATCAGTACACTGCTATTCACTAAATGACAGTGCTTATTTGGATTTCACTAGTTTTTAAATGCATGATTTACATTCATGCTTTTTTTTGGAGTAGAGGTGTACAGTTATACGAAATTTTATCACCCGTGTTTGTTGATGTAACTGTCATCACAGTCAGTATACAGATATTGTCACAAAGTAACTGCTTCATGTTACTCTTCCAACCTTAATCCCTGGCAATCACTGATTTGTTTGCCATCACTATTATTAACTTTGGCATCTCAAAGACATTATATATAAAAATTAAATCATACAATATGTAACCTTTTTCAAATTTTTTTTTAACTCAGCATAGTATCCGTGAGACCTATCCTGATTGTCACATATAACCACAATTTATTTTTTTATTACTGATTAGTATTCCATTATATTAATGTACCATTGTTTGTTCATCTGTTCACAAATTGAAAGCCATTTGGTTTGTTTCCAATTTTTTTATTATTACACATGAAATTTCTATTAACATTTATGTATAGGTTTTCATGTGGATCTGAATTTTCATTTCTCCAGAATAAATACCCACGTGTGGAATTGCTGGATCTATGGCAAGTGTACATTTAACCTTACAAGAAACTGCCAAACTGTTTTTCATCATGACAATATCTCCCAATTTTATCTGGTTTATAGCATATAGTTTTGTAAAGCAAAATCTTAATTTACCTAGGCATATATTACAGTCACCTTACTTGGTGACTGTAAATATGTTAGTTATATTGGTCAAGGTTAGATACCCAGTAGATGTTTTATTTTATTACTTCAGGTGATTTGGTCATATATCCTTCAACTATCTTCCAATATAACATGATTCTAGTTGTATTCTGAGCTAAAACTTGATCATCAATTCAATTGTACATGATGAAAAAAGCAAGCGTTATGCACTGTTTTGTCTTTAAATCTGTAATGCCTCAATTTACTTCCATATGAACTGGGCTTAATATAGATACTTTCCTTGTTGGAGTCCCATAATTTTTACAGGACAAGGTTTATAGCACCATGCTCAGTATTTAGTGTTAAGATAACATCAGACCAAATGTTTGTCAGGTTATATGTCATGCACAGTTAAATAACTTTAAAAGTTATTTGGATTTAGATGCGGAAAATTCAATGTTACAAAGGTTATTCCAAGCAGATCCATGGAAAGGCTTAGGTAGAAAGAACATCTGTGAACCCCTGAAATGTTATGGAAACTTTGAAGTTTGAGATTTAATCTTGTATATGTGTAGATCTCCCCATAGCACAATTCAACTTTACTTCCGAAGTCATAATATTTTACTTTTCATACTGAATATCTTTATTTTTAATTGTTTCATATCTCTATTCCTCTATCTCTATCTCTATCATTTATCTCTATGCTTAAATCTATACTTGCATCTATTTATCATCTATCTATCTATCTATCTATCTATCTATCTATCTATCTATCTATCTATCTATACTGGTGGTGCCAAAAAATGTATACAAGTGAACACTTTGGTCAACGTTGATCAAGCAGTAGTTCGCCATGATCAGAAGTGTCTGGATGCTGACGGTAACCACTTTGAGCACCTCTTGTAATTGCAGAAGTCAAATGTGACTTGTATTCATCTTTTGTTATCGGTATATATTGAGTATGACAATTTTAATACAGTTTTTTCCTTTTAAAATGTGTATACATATTTCATATATATGTATATATATATATAGAAATACATATATATGTGTGTATATATATATATATATACACACAGAGAGAGAGACAGAGAGAGAGACAGAGACAGAGAGAGAGAGAGACAACAAATGTGCTAGATACATACAACTTCTCCATGACATGAAACTCAACACTGTATAGGGTAACTTTTATTCTTTTTTTTTTTTAAGTGCTTGTGATAGTAACCAATGCGTAACAATAATTTTCAACTTAGGTAGGAGAAAGTGATATTTATTGGTTTTCTTAAAGTTTAGGTATCAGGAATATTAATGTTGGATGTCTAAAGCAAAAATCAAGTGTGGTTATTATTATTACTATCAACTCGATACTTAGCACTCTGGAATAAACAGAACTTAAGCTAAATTTTCAAAAAACACGTTTCCTAAGAAAATGAAATTTTAGATGTGCCTCACTTGTCTCTACTGCATGCATTAGCTTTGTCATTTTGTCTCCATCACAGATATTATAAGCAGAAAAATGAGCAATCAATGCAAAACTGCTGATGGGTTGTGCTTCTATTATACATAAACAGAAATCAACAGATGAACAACACTTGGAAATAGCTGTATTACAAAATTTTACATTTTCACATCTTCCTATTGAAATATCCTTTAATACACAGAATAAATTATCAGCCTTATGAATTGTTTGTTTCTGCTCAAATTAACATATGGTAAATTAATACTTCAGGCCTAGAGTACATGGCTGCACTCATTCTTGTCATATACAATAACTATTGTAGCCATGACATTTTGGAATACAAAGTTCACCACCAAGAGAAGGTATGGAATTAAAAGCAATATGCTTGTCTTCCAAATGTTTACAGGCACCAGTCTGTTTTTTAAAATGCGTTTCAGTTAGTCCTCATGACAACTCTGTGAAGTAGATTCTAATATGATTACCTTTTATCATAGACGAGAAAATTAAGTGGAGAAGTTAAATGGCTCTCCCGAGGTCATATATAGTTAGGTAGCAGAGCTGGGATTTGAATCCAGGGGGTCATAGTTACCATAACCTTCACCATCAGAAAGCTCTTTATTTAGGCAAGAAACAACTGAATTTTACTGTTATGTACCAGTTTTTAGAAATTCTTTTGTCAAACTTCTGCCATCAGGTTCAAACTTCCTGTCATATTTTTCAGTTTTTCAAAATCCCCTCTTTCCTTCTATGACTTTTCCTCATTTCTAATTTCTAACTCCTTCCTTCTGGGAATAAAACAAAATCCTCCCCTAAAAAGGCCCACCCAAAGTATTAGGTAGAGAAACTCAGCTGTTTACTATCAAACTTAGTTTAAAGACTCTGTTTGAACACTCAGTGACTAATTAGGTTGAAGCTTACAATTAATCCTTATAAGAATATCACCTACCTACTTAAGGTTTTGGCAAGACTTTCAAAGGTTATGCATGTAAAATATTCCCTTTTCTAGAATCCATTTGCTCATAGACTGATTCTTCTCCTTTTCTCTCCATATTTTAGGTGGTGAGGTTTTTAATCATATTGTTTGACTCTCATTGCTAACCACAGCCACTGGCTTTCCTATCTCCTTGTGAAACAAATCTCATAACATAAAAATGAGAAAAGTTTCTTCTCCCCCATATAGCTGTGAATAGGTATATGTTACTATAAAACTATTCTTGCAAAAATTCTTTCTAATAACAGCCTTTGACACACCCGAATTATAGAAATTCTATCTTTGTTTTATGGGTAATTTTTAAGCTTTAACAAGGAGTCTATATTTTATGTTGATTGATTTTATGTTAACATATTATTAAGACTAATAATATGTTGCCCTATTAAGTATTAAATTAAAATCTCTATTTTCTGAAAAGAGGAACTATTAAGAGAAATATAATATACATTTAAAATAACAAATATAAAATTAAAAGAATGTTAAGCAGTTATGATATATATATATTTTAAATCAGAAGTATGTCATTGACACGTTTTTCTTCCTCATTGAAAGGGGCAAAAACAATACAATAAAATATGATTATGTATATCTTTGTATTTAAACAGATACTGATAATCTAATCTCATTTAAATGAATTGGATATAAAAATGTATATTTGCATTTTATATATTTATATATATTTTCCAGCTACATTGGTTATTCATGTTTATAAAGAACCATCTAGTTTGACTAGTAGTGGTTTTTCAATCGTGCTTGTTCATACACACATGATAATCTCTGTTGCCTGAGGAAAAATACAGATTTCTATGAAAAGTTACTTGTTATTCATTGCTATATGTGTAGCTAAGCAGGATTTCTATGTGAGATGATACTCTGGATGTGGATTATCCGCACAGTTTGACAGTTGATTAGATTACCTGAGACCTGGCACTTCTTCCATTTTTAAATTCACCCTTTAGGAAGTGGCTTGTAGCTTTAGCTCTTTAGAAAACACTGAGCACAGGCAGTTCTGAGGTACAGAATCGGTTAACTCCACTGCCTTTTAATTAATTAACCAACTAATTGCACCACTACTCCTGTGTCCATTTCTCTGATATTCTGAGATATTCTGGCTACTGCTCAGGCTGCAAGTTACTTTAGTTTGAGATTTTTTCTTTGGCTGATATAAGGCTGTTAATCAGTTTTATTGAGTTTTACTTTCAATCTGATTTCATGAATTTTATTGGAAACTCATGATTTCATGAGTTGTATGGAAAAATTCTCATGTGTACAGTTTGCTCACGATAAGCTTCACAATTTTTAATACTAGAGTGAATACTTAATTTTCTTTTATAATTTCAATCTGAGGAGGAAGGGAACTCTCTATTTTAAATTGGGCATGTTTGTAAAGCTAAAGGAAGTTGTAATTATTATGTTTGTGAAAGGAAATTAATATCACTATATAACATTCCTAAGTAAAATTCCTAATATAAAAAAATTAAAATATAATCAATTTAATCTCAATTATGTAATAGGAATTGCAAATATAAATACACACTACCTGCTAAAAGTAGTGTATAGTAGAGGCTTATAAAGGTAATATTAATGGTAGCCGATTTCTTCCTAAATTGTTTTTATAAGATTTCATTTTAAAATGATATATTTATGGTTTCTACACTTTGCAAACTCAATAAACATCTCTCTAGATTATGATTTGATGTAACAATTTACTGAACAAATGTATTACATATTCCATTTTCTGAGTGCTTTCTCCCTAAGGAATCTAAATCATATTTACAGAAGTACAACTAATTTTCAAAGTGTTCCTTTGAGGAAGAAAAATGGGTAGAAAAACATGCTTAGAGAAGCAAAACTTACAGCAATGGACGAAAAGGAAACTAACACTTAAAGATATGGTTCCACATTCCAGATTTATGCAACACAGGATAAGGGATTTTATTTTACTTTTATCCAAAATGAATAATATGTATTAATAATTATTGGTATTCCTGTGATTTAAGCATACTGAAGGATTGAAAAGAAACGTGTATAAACTTCTTGAGGGATCACTAGGCTTTAGTTTCCCAAACCACCATTTATAGTAATTCATGCCCTATGTGAAATGTAAATACTTGGGAATAGATCTCACTGTCTCAGGCATAAGTAATAACGTTTCCATCATTTCTCCAGTTCTAAACCTAGTCATTGGAGTTATATTTTGTGCTCAACCTTGTGCTCATGGCTGGGATCACAGGTATGGGATCCAGAATCCTTGAACGTTTCTGTAAAGGGGCAAAGTCTTAGACAAAGAGTGACCACAGTAGAACTGCAAAACCGAGCAGACTCTTGCACTGCTCTAGGAAACGCATCTGCAAATCACCCAGCATCCACAAAGGTCATCCGAGGAGACTAGAGCAGGGAATTTACTTCTGCAAAGAAAGGCTTTGATTTGTGATGACAAAAGTAATTTTTTGATTATGTTCCTGCATTCAGTTTGATAATGGTAGAAGTAAATGCCATTGCCTAAATAGATTTAAATATGTGAAAAACCCAGACAGAAATATCCCTTGTTGAAGCCACATTCTAAAAGGTGTTTTACTTATTTAGGTGTATTACTTACATATATGTACACATATATGTTTCATATATATGAACAGATATACATATATACACACACATATATATATATGAAACTGCAATGCAGGTACTCCCCTGTACAGATATTTTTGCAATAAAAATAGAATGTTATAAAGAAAACAATGTTAAAGCATGTCAATAGCAACAACAACAAAACCCTGACATATATTAAATGTCAGCATATCAGCCATTAGGTATAAAGTTGAGAAAATAATGGTTTGTGTGATTTCAAGGAAACTAGTCTACTGAGAGAAAGAAAAAAAATCTAGACCAGTTAATACAATATATATTTTAAGTGTTTTGATGGAGTTCCTCAGAATGACAAATGTTCCGAGGAAGGAACAACAAATAAACCTTGGATTCAGGGAATGGCTTACAGATTAAATGAAATATGCACTGAGTTTTGAGTTCTAAATGGGAATTTTGAAAAGTAAAGAGAAGTCAGATTGTACATAATATGTAAATTAATAATAAACAATCACGGCTTATTTCCAGACTTCTTAGATTGTTGTGGTTTTTATACACTCACTTCTCCTTTTTCATTTCTTTCCCTTTCTTGATTCAATTATAGCTATTTTGAGCAAATCTTATTTGGATGGGACAGTCACACCCTTTATCCCCTTTCCCTGAGCCTTTTATTTTTTTCCATTATAAAGGAAATACCAGTCACCACACCCTTAGTCGGCTTTACTCTAAGATCCCTGAACAAGTATTCACCATTGCTATTTCTTACCCATTGTCCGGTCTTGACTAAATTTTGGTGAGCTTTTCTCCTCCCCACAGGTGTCTGTCCTCTTAAAACCTTTTTTTTTGTCAAAGGAGATGACCATATTTAAGGTCATCTCTTTTTACATGCCCAGATCAGAAGGACATTTACCATCTATAAATATGCTAAGCCTAAGAACTCCTCAGTCTGTTCCACTCTCATAATAGTCAGGCAAGACCTTAAATTAACTCTACTTAACAACTGATCCCCTCATTGAGAAGCTTAAAATGTGCCAATTTAAAGCCCCTAAATATGAAAAGGTCAATTGGAAACTAGTTGGATATTTTAACCAACCAGATGTAATTTGGAGGCACCCGGATGGCCATTTGCTCCCTGACCCAAAATTTACTCTCTGCCCTCCATATCACTCAACATGGAAAGGTGAAAACTAAATCCTCTCTTCTACCAACGTTGAGGAAATTTCACTCCCATCTGGAACAAGAGGTGACTTTTTGCACCATCTGTCAAAAATAGAAACATGGTAAAGTTATAAATGTGAGACAAGGAAGGGAACCATCTCCAGCAGAACCTTTTCTTCACTGGCAATTAGATTTTATTCAGCTCTCTTACCACTCGGTTTTATTGAAATATAATAGGCATACAGCACTGTATATATTTAAGGTATAAAACATAATGGCTAGATTTGTATATATATTGTGAAATGATTACCACAATAAGTTTAGTTGACATCCATCATCTCATATAGATACAAAACAGAGGAAAATATGCTTTTTTTCCCTTGTGATGAGATCTCTTAGGGTCTATTAATAGCTTTCAAATATGCTATAGATCAGTGTCAGCTGTAGTCATCAGGATGTACATTACTGATTTGTCCCCAGCACTTATTTATCTTATAACTGAAAGTTTGTATCTTTTGACCACCTTTGTCCAATTTTCCCACCCCCACTCCTCACCTTTGATAGCCACAAATCTAAAATCTACAATCTGATCTCTTTTTCTCATTTTTTATTAGATTCCACATATAAGTGAGCTCATATGGTATGTATCTTTTTCTGTCTTATTTCACTTAGAATAATGCCCTCTAGATTCATCCATGTTTTTGCAAATGGCAGTACTTTCTTCTTTTTATGGCTGAATGAGACTCCACTGTATATACTCATACATGCAAAAAACTTCATCAAAGGCTAGCATGTAGTGAGTGCACATTATGTATGTTAAAAACAAATTATTGGAAGAAATATGTTACTAGTATATATATATATATATATATATATATACTAGTAACATATTAGTAACATATATATATAGTAACTAGTAACATATATATATATATATATATATATGTAGGTGTGTAAATGGCAATTTGTGGCTAAAGGCTCCTTGTAATGGTTCTCAGAAAACAAGAGTTTCTCAGAGTACTGTTTGGGAAATGCTACTCTAGCAGTTATGATACATAAAAATGATTAGCTTCCAAAAGTTTTACCATATAGCATAAAAAGAGAAATAAAGAAATAGTTCTCATTCCTTTTCTTCCTCTGTCTATAGAAGATGTTTCTTTTGGGACACAAAGGGATTGCCATTCACTTGCATCTGTAGAGAACCCAATTCTAAACATAACTTGAATTTTCCTTTGAGTATAAAAGAGCCATTTAATTTACATTTTGTCATGTCTGTGTTTTTCAGCACATCAGGTTTCCATTCATCAAAGTAGGATAATTTTTCATATTGACCACAGAAGAAAACAGGTGTCATTTCTTCTGTAGTTTCTATTACCTGTCTCTAATCTCTCTTCAGCACAGCCCTCAAGCATTATCACCCTTAGAGGAGAGTAAATTGAAAAATCAAAGAATGCTTTTTAAATTTGTCCACAGCTACACTGAAAACGAAACTCAAAAATAGGGCCTTCCTGCACTTTCTTCTCTCTGTCATAAGGTTTGGCAATAAAAGAATGCCTTGGAGGAACAAAGGGACCCAAGCTTTCGATGAATAGAGCTCTCTATTCAGACAGAACACAGACCTCTAGATGATTGACAGGGTTTCCACCTTTTATTCCCCAGCATCCAGCACACCCAGATGAGAGTCCCTCTGTCCCTCGAAGGCTGTCTAGGCAGCAGTGTTTCAGCCTGGGCTTTTAGGACCCATCAGTAGGTCCACAGTTTGGTCTCTAATGCTAAAAATCTGGGTAAGAAATGATACTGCTAATAACTATTTTCCTGAATTGTTCTAGAACATTGTCATGAAAAGTTAACCAAAAATAGGCATCATCTCATAGAGTTTCTTCCTATTATTCTGATTAGGTTTCACTTTCACTGCTTCTTATTAAGAATTTCCATGTATATGTATGTGAGAAAACATTTAAAAATAACATATCTGTGTGAACAATTTATTCTAATACTCATAGTCCTGTTATGGAAAATATCAGTGAGAGAAATACTTAGAATATGGAATAAATAACTTAGGTAATGTTTGAAAATGTTCTCTATTTATGTAATCTCTTACACAGCATACTGACATTTATTTATTGTGATATCATAGAAAAATACTTAGGTGGCACCCAGAAGAGATCAACCACATTTTATTTAGAAACTGAGAACCTGTGGAAGTAAGTGTGCTACACGAGATGGGAGCATTGTTGCATTAATGAACAAGACTAAACTATATGATACATTTTTTTTAAAGAAAACTTTAGATTACTTTTGAAAAAAAATACCACATGCAAGAACGACTAACCCAAAGCAACTAAAACACAAAACAAAAATACTTTATTGAGGTTCGGTTAACATGCAAAAACCATACATAATTAATGTGCACCACTTGATGAGTTTGGAGCTAAGTAAGTACACATCTGTGAAACCATCACCATCATCTATGCCATAAGCATACCCATCAGTTCTATAAGGTTCCTTACACTCTCAAAAAAATTTCTTAAACCTATGGAAGTTATTTAACATATACTCTTTTTTTTTGCATGTGAACATGTATGCATATAACATACAGCCATATCTGGATCTATGAGATGATTTACCTTCCTAATGTATCTAATATTTTGACAACTGAAACTGACGATAAACCAAGGAACAAAAGTAAAGAAGAATGATTTCAAAAAGTGGCTTAATGAGTTAATGTATAAATATTTACCTTTATTAATTACATCTGTGGGATGTTGCATAAGCTTTGAGTGTGATGCTGGCACAAAACAGAAGACTAGCATTGCCTTTTTGGGAAAAAAAAAGTAGTTTTTATATAAATTGTATGTATTTACAGTACATTGCATGTTGAGTTGTGTCCATTAAAATGACACCTTGAAACACTGTCGTGCAGGGGACCCTGCTCGCTGCACCATTTGTTATGCAGGGTCTCAGCTCCCACTCCCCGCCCAAGAACGCAGGACACGGTAAGGCCAAACAGGAACACCCACGGAGCCATAGTTAGGGGAGTCAAACCAATATATTCTCGCTGGCGGCTGGGCTGGAGACACAGGAAGCAGGATCTACATAATCTGCCTAACAGCAGTCCACGCTTGCCAGACACCATCTTTTTGCTAGCCCCCATTTCTCTTCTGCCAGCATCACCACAGCAGTTATATTAGTGGCCAATGGCTTACAGGTTACAGTTGCCATTGTAACTGTAAATTGCCTTTGTAACAGTAAATCTGATCACAGTTGATGGCCATTTACTACCCGAGCCAGCATCTTTCTATGTGAGGCCAAGAGCCTGGAAACTGCTTTTTGGGGCTTTGTCCCCACAAACCCTGATACCTATGAAAATTACTTTACTTGGAAATAGAGCCCACCCTAATCCACAATGACAAGACTATTATACCTGCAAATATCCTAAACCCAATCACCGGTGTCCTTATAAGAGACACACAGGGAGAAAGTCATGTGAAGACAGGCAGAGATTGGATTGATGTATCTTCAAGTCAAGAGATGCCAAATATTGCTAGCAACTACTAGAAGCTAGAAGAGCATGGAACAGATTTTTCCTAAGAACCTACATCTTGATTTCAAATTTCTAGCTTCCAAAATTGTGAGAAAGTTTCAGTTGTGTTACACCGTAGTTTGTAAGATGTTGTTACGGTAACCATTGGAAATTAATCTACTGCCTTGAAAACTGATTAATGTAGAATCAGAAACTATAAAACATCATTAAGAAGAAAATTAAACTTACTTGAAATAAGTTTAAATTCGGTGAACTATGACAGTTATCTGTTCAAATTGTCATTTGTTAAACTTTGTCTTCAGTTTTATATATATTTTTGTATGTTTTGGCATGTTATATTCCATATTTTTATCACATTTATGGTAGTCAAGTTTAGTTTCCTTTGTGATTAATTGATTTTTGCATAATACTAAAAGTATATTCCCATTTATAAAAATATAATTCACTTAATACTGTTACTATTCCATTTTTATATTAAAATATTACATCTCTTCTCTTTCCCCCTCTTCCCCTCCATCCTTCCTTTTATCCTTTTTTTAATGTAAGGAGAAAAGCAGAGTTTTATGCTTCAAACAACCAGCAAAAATCTCAATATTACCTATAATATTTCATCTTTTCTCAAATAATTTGAACTGCCACTTTTAGCATACATTACATTATATATGTCAATGACTTATTTTGTGCTTTCCATTCTGTTTCATTGATCTTTCTATTCCTGAAAGATTGTCATATATTTTTAGTATAAATATGTGATATTTATATATCTAAGACTCTAATTTATTCATCACTATCTTTTTTTGTCCAGATTTTCTCAGTTCTTCTCATAAGTGTAATATTTCAGATGAAATTTAGAATAATTTGTCAAGAGCCATTAATTAATTTTAAAACATATTGCTTATATAATTAGAAAAAAATAAAAATAGTAAGGACAGTTATTATTTTTCAGCACGTGTTTTAAAATTTGTAGGACCTATATATCTTGTTTTTAGCAAGAAAATTTTAACATGGTAAAAAGTTCATTATTTTTATCAAGACGTGGCAATTAATTCCAATCTTACTCCTTAGTTAACTGAATTCATATCATAGACGCTATTTTTCTCTTTGGTTGCCTCATCCATCCACACCTCTTCCCAGGGTATCAGTAGACTTGCATTCCCACACACAGATAAGCCATAGTAATTATCAAATATGTTTCTTCTTCAAAATTGTCTCTATAATTATGACCATAAATTTTGTAAAAAAGTAAGTATTTTACATTTTAAAAAAATCTTGCTTTTCTAACTTGGGTAGGAAATTTTCTTCAGTTTTAATTACATTTTAATTATAACTTTTGTTTCATTTGCAGTTTTTCTAAATTTATTTCTCTATTGTCCTTCATTTTGTTTCCTTTTCTTACTTGGGACAATGAAACAATACATGATTTTAAGCACTTTGTAATTTGATAAGTTTCACAAAGTGTAATGGATGGATAATCTCTACTTTTCAAATATATTTCAATTTTTGCGATACTGCAATGTAACTGTACATTTCTTTAATTTCTCTTGAATTGGAGCATCTCTATCAATCTTCTGAATATTTTCCTCTTTGCAATGTCAAGTCATCTCTTTGCCATGTTTATTACATTCATTATTTGTCTTATTCATCTCTACTAAGTAATTTTGATATTACAGAAATTAATTTTTGTCTGTCTACTGGGATATAATTTTTTGTTCTGTTTTGTGTTCATTGACTATATCTTATCACATATTTATTTTTTATAGCTTTTCAATTTCTTGTCTTCCTTAAAAAGATTTTCCTATATTCAATACATGTAGTTTCCTAGATTTCCTTGAATCATTTTCCTTGCCTTTAAAAATATTTAAGTATTTCATTTATCTGGATTTTAGTTTTGAATATGATGAAAGCTGGGAATGAATTTTTTTTTCTCTTTCTGTTGAATGTCATGTGTCTTGTACTATTGATGACAGAGTCCCTCACTTTCCACTGAACCAGTTTCTATACTCATATATATTAATATGTCATATAGGAGAATTCAGTTCTTTTTTTCTCCATTCGGTTCCATTATTTTGTCTATTCCTATATAGCACTAAAGTAATTTGATTGTGTATTTCTTATATTTTAATATCTTTGTAAGAAAATTCTCCACTAAAATGTTTAATAGTGTTATAATATATTCTCAGTTTTTTTGTTGTTGTTGCATACACTTCTGCTGTGCTCTTTCTCTTCCCTTTGGCCCAACTCTGATTTCAGCAGCATCTGCATTGGATAATTCCTCGAGAACTCACTTACCTGTCACTGTCGCACCCTAGACAAAGTCAAACTTTCATCCAAAGTCTTTCCATTTTTGGCTCCAGGTCTTTTTGAAGACTTGAAGCTTGTTTGGCCCAAGTTTTGCGCAGCCTTGAATTAATGACCCCCCTGGTTCCATCCTTAAAGAGCAAGGGACTAAAGATAGTGGAGAAATACGCCAGCCTCTCAGCACTCTAGGGTATGATCCTGGGGGACATTCTTTATACTTTTCAGGTAGCCCCAATGAATTGAGTCCCTAGTGCCCACAAACTGAAATCATGATCACGCATCCGCTTACGGATACTTTTTTATCTTTACTCATTCTCCCTGTTCCTTCCCTTTTGCTTCCTAAGATCACCTGCCAAGTAAATCACTTGCACTTGAATCTTTATCTTAGGTTTTTGTACAAGTGGATACAAACCAAAACAATTGTTTCAACAATTTTATTTAATTTCATGAAAATCTCTTTTAGATTTCCATTGGTATAACATTAAATGACTGTATTAATTGTGAGTGAACTAATATTTTTACAATGACATCCAAGCACTTGCTGCATACAATGTCACATTTGTTTCTAGATTTTGTTTTATGTCAGCTAATGACTTTATAATTTTGTTTCATACAGATATTGTACCTATCTTGAGTATTATTTCTTAAGTATCATCAAGTATTTTATTTTAATGTATTAATTTCACTGTTAGCCAATGAAACATTTTTTATTTATTTAACTCCTAATATTTAGGAGTTAAAATGAAGATAAATTTTCTCACTTGAGCAACTCTAACTTAGAAATTTTTTAGGTTTTTATCATTTCATTTAGCAAAACAAAGTGATTTCATCTCTTTTGAAGATAATGTGCACTTTATTTTCATCTCTATATCCTCCAAGGAAACGTTAAACTGTAATAATAGTGGTCATCTTGTCTAGATAATTTTTTAAAACAGAGTAATTCATTGTGTCACCTCTTTATATATTTTCTTTTGATATTGGTTGATAGTTTTTGTTATTCTTATCTAATTTCTTTCCAGTTCAGTGATACTTAAGAGTTTTTATTAGGCAGCTCTCTTGAGTTTTATCAAATACCTTTTCAGCATCTATTAATATGATGCAATGATTCCCTCCCCCCTCCTTTGTTTTTGGCGTAATTGATTTCCTAAGAGACAGCTGATCTATTAGTATTAGAAAACGGTGTGCTTTTTTTGAAGATTGAGTAAAACACCAGATAGGAACCTATACCATACACTTTTGGATATCTTTTAAAGGTTTTAGTACATGTTCTAAATCTAAAATCAGCAAACTATTTATGGTGCTGTTTATCCCATGGCCAGTATGCATGGGCATGAGAACCGAGATGTGGAAGTAGAGATGATTATTTTCAACATTACATCTAATGATCCATTTCACTATTTTTTTCTTCTCATCCTGCATCTTTAGACTTTGTTCATTTAGAGGCCTTAATACGCTTAGAGAGATGCTTCCATTAGGAGATACAGCAGTGGTTTCATTGAACTGGAAATCAAGGTCTCTTTGAAAATACAGACTCTTCATATCATTGAACAAATAGGGTTTCTGTGTTGTCTGGAATATTTAACTCTTATTATCAAGAGTAGTGGGATTGGAGCAGTAGTCATATATCTGTAGTCTAGGCAATTATTTGGGATGACTTAGTACCTCTGTATCTAGTGGTAAAAAATAATAACCACAGTAATTTATCCAGGCAGTACCCTCAACACTCAAATATTTCATGTATGATAATTTAAGTTACCCCCATCAGTTAAAAATTCTTGATCAAGTAATGGAGGTATTTCAGAACTGAGTTAACATGAATTAAACAGTAAAGGAAGATGGTTATAAATAAGATTGTGATGAAGTGCAAAAACAAAGAATGTAATAGCTATCCATATTTTTGACCTTGTTGGATCTGTATGTTTTCTATATAAACCAATTATCTTTCTTCCTCTTATTCCTTTTACAAAGTGCTTTATATAAAGATTGTTATTTGTGGTTACTTATATAATTTCTCTCTTAGGTTATACACTATGTATGGAGGATTGTAATTAACCAACAGTGGAATAAATGTCATACAGAAAGAAATTGAAAGATTCATAAGAATTTTCTCATCCATTTTTAGGGAGAGATTGAGCAGTGTTTTGTCCTTATGCTGTTAATTATTGTTGTGTTGAAATTTAGGGACAAGTAGATATGTATTCTTCATTGTTGAGTAGACAAAGGCTGTACTTTGTTATATACCTTGTTTTCCTGAAAATAAGACCAGATCTTAAACCATATTTCCCTGAAAATAAGACCGAATTTTGTATTATTTTTTGCTCCAAAAGATACATTAGGGCATATTTTCAGGGGATGTCTTATTCTTTCATGTACAACAATCTACATTTATTCAAATACAGCCATGTCATCTTCTGGAACATCATCATAATGCACTAAATGTGTCTATCTGGCTTATTTTTGGGGTAGGTCTTATTTTTGGGGAAACGTGGTATAATCAATTGGTATCCCTTACCATTTCTACTTCATTCTAGTGAGTTATCAGGTGTAGCAGAGGATGGATAGGTAAAATGAAACAAAATGCCTCATCCTCCTTTGCAACATTTATGGATGCAAATAAATTTGCATTAAATAGATTCACCTGCCAAGTTTATGCAACAGATTTTACTTTGTACTGCTTTGTCTGTTTCTCAAGCAAGAATGGGAGGGCTTGACTCTTGAGAAACCACTTTTATTGGCAACAGCAGCTAGACTGGAAGACCAAATCACGTAAGTCAGTTGCACAAAAGGCAACGGCATCTTGCATAGTCTCCTGACTTTACTCCCACACCTCTCCAGCCCTTTTCCTTACACCTACTTCCGTGGATTAAATCCCATTTTCTTAAATATATAAAATGTTATTTCTGTTTGTTTTTGTTTTGTTTTGTTTTTGAATTTACCTTGATTCATTGGAAGTTCACTGGAGATAGAAATAAATGAAGTGACACATTGGGGAAAGAGAAGATAAAAATATTTTCACCTATGAGAGGAAGAAATAGGGGAGGAATTGGAAGGCAACAGAGAGAGAAAAATGTGTAATATGATGGGAAATAGACGGACTCTTGCTTATAAATAAATGTAAAATAATAAATGATTAAGAATGGTAGAGAAAGGATAGACTTTATCAACTAAATACAAAAATACTGGAAAGTCTCATAATTATTCCTCATTTTTCAGTCATTTACATTTTTGTCTTAAGCTTTAGATGCTTCGAGCACTTTATTTTTCAGGCCACTTATTTAAATCTCAATAGTGATTATTGAAACCTGTAGGTTTGCTACTAAAGTGTGTTTTAGGAATTTATTTGATCCTTTCATCTCTAAGGTATTTGAAAGTTAATTGAGTAAAAAGTGGAACAAAGTGAAATTTGGGTATTAAGATTCAATTGTGAAAACATGTCAATCCATCTCATATTAATGCATAAAATACAACTTATGCATTGATATGCAATCATTTTTCTTAGATCATTTACTTAAGAAAAATGTAAATCCTTTCTCTACTCCTTTGAGATATATTTTTTTTTTAAAGTTACCTTCCTGCTTTAGAAAGCAGAATTATCTTTCTCTTATAGGGAGCCATGTCTTTGAAATGTAATTGTCAAGTAAAAGAACACCCCTATGTCAAGGTCTCTGTGGAAGGGTAGGATCCTTACTTGTGTGGGTACCTCTCTCCAAGTTGTAAAAAAAAATCTCCTTCCATAAAGATATGAGAAAGCTTACTTTTCCTTTGGGTGAGGCCAATGGCAAACACAACTGGCCTATGATCCCCACTCCAACTATTAAAAACTCTCCTTTGTTTCAATGGAGTTGAACTTAAATGAAGTTCTGCTCCCTCTGCCTTATTACAATAGTTTTGATTAGTCTTCTTTTCTTCCTTTTTGCTTCAACAGAAGAAATTTATGATAGCAAATATGAAAGCTAGTTACAGAGTTATATATCTTCATTCCTAAACACTATAAAATGAGTAACAGTAAATTATATTTTAATTCTTTTTTTTCCCTGAGTTTATTTATTTCTGGAAAATATCGAAAGGTTTGTTTGTTTGTTTGCTGGCTTGCCAAATATTTATTCTACGTTTTTTTCCTAGTGCATTGAATGAACTGGTTTCAATAAGATACAAGCTAAAGAAAATGTATTCAGTTCTGCAGTTGATTCTTTTAAATTGCTGCTTTGACTTGCTTAAGAAAAATCTGGATGACATTGTGGGCTTTTGCAGTAAGTCTTAGGTAATGTACAAATCCAGTTTATTCTCAAAACTCCTTACGCTCATCCTTCACCCTGGTTGATATTACTTTAGGCTGGAAACTGGTGTTGAGTGAAGAATGAATGACTCTTGCCTTCCTACCTTGCTTCCCTTTATTCTATTCTTTTTTTTTCTTTTTCCCCTTTACCCTCATTTATCACCTCCCTCCTCCCTTATCTTCTGGTAACCACTAAACTATTGTCTGTGTCTATGAGTTTTTGTTTCTTCATTTGTTTGTCTTGTTCTTTTGTTGTTTTCAGTTTTGTATATCACATGTCAGTGAAATCATATGGTTCTCTACTTTTTCTGTCTGATTTATTTCACTTAGCATAATAAACTCAAGATCCATCCATGTTGTCACAAATGGTACTATTTCGTCTTTTCTTATGGCAGAATTAAGCTTCAATGAATATCAGAGCACATATATCACAGATAAATGTTTTCAAAAATCACAATGAGATATCACCTCACCTCAGTCAGAATGGCTGTCATCAACAAGACAAATAATCAAGTGTTGGAGAAGCTGTGGAGAAAAAGAAGCCCTCATATACTGTTGGTGGAAATACAGATTGGTGCAGTCACTATGGAAGGCAGTGTGGCGGTTCCTCAAAAAACTAAGAATAGAATTACCATATGACCCAACAGTCCCTCTCTAAGGTATCTATCCAAAAAGCTTCCCTTTTTTCAAGCTGCTCTCTGGGGTTCCTCTGGAGTCAGGCCTAATGGGAAAGGACTTATACATTCAGGAGAGATACAATCTGGTGGATCACAGTCACCAAAGAATGCTTGCACTTAGAGGGCACATTTTGGGGTTCCTCATACATTCCTTTTCTGGGTACTTTAGACAAAGTTCCCTGACCTGGGCAGTGCTGTCTCAGTTTATTATGACCTCTTTCTTACTGCCCCAGTCTTCCACTGGTCTACTCTCAATGCAGTTGTTCTGAGTGCGGTTCTTTGTAAAAGTAACTCACATTCAGATCCCTTCTTCAGTGTCTATATCAGGTTCACAGAAGGCATGCAAGTGTCTTTGCTTGACCAAACTTGAACTGTGAAGGTGGTTTGCAAGGTAGCCCTCTTTCCATTTCTGCCCGCCAGTATCTTTTTGTTTTTTTTTGGATTTTTACTTATAAATTAAATAGCAGTCCCTATGATACTTAAATGCCAAAAGACTTCTGCCCAATTCTTGTGAGCGTCTGTTTGTGTCAGTGTCACTGTAATCAAAGTAGGAAAGAAGAAGTCTCCATTCTCTGGTGTCCATCTTTGTATCTGATAATTCTCTATAAAGACACTCTTATTCTGCAGCCTCTCTAGTTTAGTTTCTTTATGTCATTCAGTCAGACATCATAACTTTTTGTGTTGAAGTTCAATATCTTAATTGAAAGCTATTTTGGCATTCATTAATTTGTGTTACTTTATTTTGTTCAACCTTTAAAAAATTCTATCTTGAATTATATTATATGGTATTTTTTTGTTACTGTCCTTTTATGAACAATAAGTTTCTAAATGATTGCTCTCTAAAATTTTTCTCACTTACCATCATGGACAAGCTCTACTACTGTGCTTACTTATCTTTTCTATTTAATATTGATATTTGCAAAGTAAATTTCCAGATTGAAAATTTTCTCTCAGCTTTTCTCTCTTTCTCTCTCTTTTTCTCTCTCTCTTTCTCTCTCACTCCCCATTGCTTTGATTTGCTTCCTTTCTGTGGTGTCCATCTAGTTTAAGAAACAAGGTAGAGCTTTGAGAAATTTTTTCTTATATTAGACATAAAATATCATTCATAATAGGATATAATATCTCATAAAACTCCAATTCTAGATTCTTAACTAGGAAAATAAGTCTAAATTATATTTTAAATGTCAAGCCTTCACCCGACATGGATTTTCTATCTATATAAAATTAATTCAATAAAGTATAATTACTTACCGTATCAGACTTTTTATATTCACTACATAAAATTGAAGTATATGAAAGCAAGAAATTAATTATATGTACTATAAGAGCTACCTTGATTTTCCTGAATCTTTTTATAGCCCAAAAATAGATATAACTATTTACAGGGATTAGTACATGGAATACATTTTATTACATTTAATTTGGATTTATCTCTCAGAAAACATTAAGTTTCATGAAGTGAAAACTCAAAGATAATGCAGATATTGAGACCATGTACAAATAAATGAGAGTGGTCACAAAACTACAAACAAAAATTCCATAGTTAGATGTATGCATATATTGTAATTGCTCAAAAACATACTATTTGACATATATCTTAAGTGAGACTTAGGTAACAGCCTTAAATATTGTTACATGGAGAGTCAAAGGTATTTGCTATTTCTTGATTGTCATCATGTTCATAGTCTGTTAAAGTTTTTTTTTTAATTTAAAACAGTTGTATTCTTCTACGTTTTAATATGAAAATCATATGTCAACCCTAAAATGCACCTTAAGGATTTGCAGTGTTTTGTGTCAAGACATTTTCTCCAAATCGACTTCACTGTCCACAATGAGCCTTTCATGTGGCAGTGGGCAGTGACTGGAAGGGAGTGGGAGGATGCATGAGGGAATAAGGAAGAAGAAAATGTTTAAGTATGATTCAGCTTTTATCAGTGTCTTATATGCATAAAGTAAACAGTAAATCCCCACTTTGTCCTACATAAAGAGTTTGAAAGTCCTAAAAAATGTCAATCTGTTAGGAAGTAAAGCAAGAAAACATTAACTCCAATAACTAGGAATTATATGATAATATGTAGTTTCAAAATCTTGTCTTCACATTCATACATTCATTGAAACCTCACTCCTCAAGATAAGTACGTTTCTTATAATGTGCTTTTTATCTATAAATGAAGTAAAGCCAAGAAGTTAAATGGATTGGTCAAAATTACTAAATTAATCTACATTGAGGCTTCAATTGGAAATTAATTGTTTTGGTTCCAAATGCAATGGCCATTCCACTAAATTATAATGCCTTGCATTTATATGTGTATATATATACATATATATATTAGTCTAATTAATTAATTACTTATTTTAGATACATTTAGATTTAATTATGCTATAATAAATAGTATCTATTTCTGAAAGACACAGTATGGACATCTATGATAAAGGAATTTCTGTACATAGAGAATATGTGTTTAAGTTCAGACAATATGAGTTTAAATTACAAAAACCTTAGCCAAAAATAACTGTAAAAGAATTCACTAAGATCAATACTTTAAAACCATGGGGAAAGAAATCATAACTGGGGCTGTATTTTAAAGCCAAAGGCAAGAAAGCAAATTCTAATTTAAAACTTTCATCGAACCAGAACAAATTAAGGCTATAAAAAGATGAGCTCTGGAAATAGATTTTTAAATTTGGTTTGGGAAATATTAAAAAAATGGTCACCAAATTCTATATAGTTCTATTATGATTTTTATTTCATGGAAATAAGTGATTGGGGAACTCTTCAGTTTTATAAAGAGCAGTTTCAGGGCAAATAGATAATTTTGAGAACCCTCATCTAAAGTACAAAGAGGAGTGCAACAAGATGTGCCTTAGGTCTACATTAAATGGTAGGTCTTTGCTTTTTTATTATTTGTCGACTCATTTAAAACTTATTTTTTGCTTTAAATTAGTTTTAGAGCCAGAGAAGAGTGTTAAAATACTGTGCATTTTATATTTGTTCTCCATCAGTATCTTCCATAGAAACTTGTATAGTTTGCAAATTTGTATATTTGCAGTTTAGTGTGACAAACTTAATCCGGAATGTGTGACTCACGATATGCTCTCCTCACACCTTACACTGTCATCACTAATAAAATATAGCTAAATATTTTGTTGCTGACACATGAGATCAGGTTGTTCTCTAGCCAGTATCTGTATGCTCAGAAATGCTGGCTGAGGTTAAAAAATAATGTATCAAAGTAAGCAAATCTAAGTCAAGAATGTGGCTTTGTGTATACAGCAACTATATTGTTTTTTAAAAAGTGGTATATTTGCAGGAATAAAGGATTTCAGATGCTTTTGCTTAGTGCAGTGGGAATAAGGGAGGGTGAAATTCCTACCAGTTAAACTGATTTCTTCCGTCCTCATTCAAAATAGTCTACCGTTAACTTTTGAAGGAAGTGTTTGTGAGACATCATGTTGAGTGCTCCAGGCTATACAAGAACTTCGTAGTGACAGGGATCCAATTTATAACATAGTGCCATTGGAACCACATCATCCTGCCTGGTCAACATATTACATATTTTTTTCTAAAGCTTTCTGTCCAATGTTATTGAACAATTTAGTATTTACTGGATAGCTTGTAGTAAATACCATATCCCTGGTATTGTACAAAATGTATACAAGAATTCTCTGATAGCCACAATCTTCAAATTAGAAAAAAGTGCATGATATGATGCATGTTATTTATGTTATGTGATACATATATATATATATATATACACATATATAATATATACATATAATGTTATGCGTATAGTTGGTAAGAAAATCTTTTCAATCTCCTTCAAGTATATAATAAATAAAGGATAGTGTATATTTAATAAGCGTTTATATTAGCTTAACATGGTCTTATATAAAGGTATATAGACTTTAATCATTATGAGCCAATGTTATCATAGAGGAAAGAACCAGGAAATGGAGATTCTGAGTTAAGAAGAATGAGGAAATTGGAAAGAGTAGTAGCTAGCTTTTATTAGATACTTATGATATGACAAGCACTGTCTAAGCCTTAGTTTTTTAATTTATATAATTCTCTAAACAATCTTAAGGGGTAGATACCTTTATTGTCTCCATTTTAAGAAGAAAAATGGAGGAATTAAGAGTTTAAAAATGTGTGCAAGATCATATAGCTAAACCCTACAAAGGCAAGGCTATAAACCCAGGACTTCTGTCCTTGGGGCGTGTCTTATAAATCAAATCTCCGTTTAATGGTCAATAATATTCAAATAGGCTTTGTTTCTGTACAGAAATTATATTATCCCACTGTGTCTAAATTTCCTCTTCTCTGAAACATGGATATTTCCTACTTTTTAAAATCAAGCCTTGCCTGTAATCTGGGAAGTGTTTATTTTCCAGGTCTGAAATCTCCTGTCTCTGTTTATGAGGGGAATACATATGTATGAATATATTTTTTCTATTAATCAGTGAGCAAGTAATTCAGAATTCTGAAGTTAAACAAAACTTCGTTTATATTCTACCCAAGATACATTAGGTAAAAATGAGCTCTCTCACACTGCTCTCCCAACCCTCAGCTGTTGTCTTTATTTGTGTCAAAATCCCGAAGAATGATGACTCATTCAATCTTAGAAAGCACAGCTATATTACAGTTCTTACAGAGTTAACTTCTGTAGACACAACCTTGTAAATGCTTCCAAAGGAAGAAAGGCCACATTCCTACTTTATAATAGAATTTTTCAAACTTTTAAAAGTGTAACTCATGGTAAGAACGACATTTTCATTGTGAGACACTCATAAACACATGTGTTTTTAATAAATCAAGGTTCATGAAAAAAGATCCTTACTATGTGCAAATCCTTTTTATTATATTCAATTTTAAATAAATCCATATGTACCTTTTTAAAAATCGCTGGTTTTGACTGATTGCTTTGATTTAAAGACACACTAAGGATTTCAACCTACAATTTGAAAATCACTCATCTACACGGTTGAAAGAGATAATTTCTGATTATAGTTGTTTCTTTTTTTCTTCTTTTTCTTTTTTTTTTTTTGTAACTTTGGTAATTGAAAGTGAATTCTGCTATTTTTTAATAGAGTCATCACAAAATAGTCAACACACATAATTTCTTTGAACAGAAGAACCAGAAATGTAGAAATGTTGTGTTTGTTTGTTGATTTGTTTAGAATAATTCATATTTCTTCCTTTATTGTAACTTGAATAAATTTTATTTTGGAGTGAAACCTTTAGAGCCTTGTAGTAACATTGTTTCAGTCTAGTTCCCAGAAGAATCAGTCAGTATATTGAGCTGTAATTTTATTTATTTATTTATTTGTATTTATTTATTTATTTATTTATTTATTTATTTATTTATTTTTATATGGAACGCTTTAAGAATTTGCGTGTCATCCTTGCACAGGGGCCATGTTAATCTTCTCTGTATCATTCCAATTTTAGTATATGTGCTGCCGAAGCTAGCAAGAGCTGTGATTTTAAAGAGCTTTTCGTAATACGGGGACTATTGATAGTTTATGGTCTAGGTTATGAGAACCAGTTTAGGATATTGAGACACCCTGATGTTAGCAATAGTATATGTTGACTTCAAGTTGTGTATTTGTAAGGAAGGTATTGAAGTATGGGATGAAGCCAGTGGAGTTTCCACACAGAATCTGTTCTCACACAGGGACACAACCTCTGTCAGAAAGACTTTGAGAAAGAATGACAAGAAAAACATACATCCTAGGTTTGTTCTCTTCTCCTTTGATTTCCTGCCAGCACCTCCTATTGACCAAACCCAAGAGGAAGTCAGATGACAATGGAATCTGGCTGATGCAGCTCATAAACAGTCTCCTGATGAGTATTATAGATCAAGAAACATAGAACATGAATCTAAGGGGCAAATGGAGAATACATGACTACAATCAAATTTTTAAAAGGTGAAATGGGGATTATTTGTTATGTTGCAAATAACAGAGTTGTCCTAATAGTCTCCTGGAACTTTCACTTGAGATGCTTTTGTAATGATTACATGAGATTACAAAAATAACTTCAAACAACTCTTGACTCATTATCCATGCACAGTAATGTTCTATCCACCTCTCTTATGTTACTACCTTTCAGAAAGAAACATGATTTAGGATTGTACATGTTTTCTAAACTCATACGTGGATGCAAGCAGTTAAGACTAATCAAGCCGACGGTGAAGTACAAACCCCCGAGCCCACAGACACACTGTTCATCCTTGATGAGAAGCATTACATCTGCTCTACTTCTACAGACTCCAGGGAGAGAGAAGAAAGGTTAACCTGTTAGCAGACATGTTAAGTGGCTTCTGGAACTAAGAAGGGGTGGGGGGAACAAAACCAGGGCTCTGTCATTTTTTCAAGGTTAACTATTCCATATTGCTTCCCATAATACTGTAACTGAATGTATTTATTGTGAAGTTGGATAGTGTTTCATTATTTCCTCATCTACATAGGGACCTTAGCATGTATGGCACATGTAGGGTAAAATCAGATTTAAAAATTGCTGAGATTTTGAAAATTTTTTAAAATGATAAAACTACATTTTAACATCTTTAGTGTTAGAAATTTTATGACATTTGTAGATAGAAATATAGTTTGCATAACTTTGGTATAGTGAATCTGTAGTATCTTTCTGAATTAGATAATGATGAAATTACTTTTATCGGACATAGCAGCCCACAAGTCTTAGGTGAATCATAATGTTCTCTATGATTTCAATTCTGTTTGCCTATGAATATCTTCTGCCTTCTTAATTATTTGCATGATGTTCTCACTCTTCTTTCATATATGTCAACCCTGTAATGAAAATAACTGATTAGACGAAAAAAAAATTATACCCTGTATTCTATCACCCGAACAGGAATTGAGTTTACAATTACTTGAAAAGATGGATAAAAACCAAAGATCTGCTCAGAGTTGCAGTTACTTTCACTCTCAGGACAAGTAATTCTTAATTGCTGGATAACCATTACTTTTTCTCCTAGTGTTTTAGTAATCTTTTGGCAATGTTACTTTGAATACCTCCTCCCAATTTCCATAGATACCAAAATTAAATTCTAGGTGAGGATAATGTATGGGAATAGTAATTTGAAATTTAGGTTTTCTGCTGTTGTTATTTTTCTTGTCTCTTTTTAAGGAAGTGACAAAGGTCAGTTCTAAGTTTTAGTGCATTGTGTGGAGTCAGAGGAAATATGGATAGTATTTGTTGTCCTGTGTATTTTAGGGTCAAAAACTAGGAATTTCCAAGTACCTAAATGTCAATCCTCACCTAATGGGCTTTTGTTGTTGTTGTTGAGGAAATGTTAAGTAAACAGAGCTACATGAAGTGGTTTAATACTCTTCTTTAAATAAAAAGATTTTTATTAAAAATATAGCTAACATAATACATTATATCAGTTTTAGGTGTACACCATAGTTGTTCAACATTTATATACCTAAAGAAGTGATCACCATAAATCCAACAACCATCTGACACCATACCACGCTGTCACAATATTATTGACTATATTCCCAATGCTGTACATTGCATCCCCAAGACTTATTTGTTTTATACCTGGAAATTTGAACCTCTTATTCCACTTCACCTTCCCACCCACTTTTTAAAATTTTTCAATTACAGGTAACGTTCAATATTATTTTATATTAATTTCAGTTCTATAGCATAGTGGTTAGACATTTAGATAATTTAAGAAGTAATCTCCCTGACTAGTCTGGTACCCACTTGGCACTATTCATAGCTGTAACCGTATTATCAACTATATTCCCTCTGCTTTACTTTACATCCTCATGACTATTTTGTAACTACCAATTTGTATTTCTTAATCCCGTCACCTTTTCACCCTATCTCCCAACCCCCTTCTCATCTATCAACTCAATAAATCTAGTACCCATCTGACACTATACACAGTTATTACAATATTATTGACTATATTCTTTGTGTTGTGTCCTACATCCCCATGTCTACTTTGTAACAACTAATTTGTACTAATTGTTGGGGATATAGTGTAAGCACCATTATCTGTTAAAATCTCCCTGAAGACTACTGATATGTATGGAGGGGAGAAATAACAGACCTTTATATTTACTAACAGGAAATACAAGAGTTGAATGGAGATAAAGTGCTGTCACAGGAGGTCTCCATGTGATGACACCCTGTGGACTTGCCCTTAGCTAAAATTGAGGAACAAAATAATCCCAGATGCTGGTGGAAGGTGGGCACAGAATTTTGAAGTGGGGGTGGATACCAGAAAAGTGTTGCTGAATTTATTTTGCCAAATGTCAACTTGATGTTCTGCACAGTTTTTCAGAAGAAAGTTAAAGGTGAATGTAATTAATTAATTAATTAATTAATTATAGCTGTACCATATTTGAGGGAAAAATAATATACAATGAAATTGTCTAGGAGACTATTAGAGATTTGAAACTGAAAAACAATGAAGGACAGGACTGAGAAGCAGCTTTGGAAATCTTCAGCAGAGAAGTGATATTGAAAAACTTAAGTTGGTGAATTCAGAAATGTATGGGACAAAATAATGTACACTGATAAAGGGAAGTTCAAAGCTAAGTGAAAAATGTGGTAATGAGGCAATAAGAAAGCTAGACATAACAGTCAGAAGTTGTCAGAGAAATACACAGAAAAGAGTTTCAATAATAAGCTGTCAATATCTACAGGGGGATTAATTCACCTATGGATTATTTAATGTATGACTTGTTTAATTAAAGAATTATATTCAGATGGATTTGATTTTCATCCAGAATATTTTGGTTCTTAAATTAATATGATACCTACTCATGAATGATCAACTCTATCAGTGGTCAATTGAATAAAGTGTCAGAGCATTCAATTAAAATAAAAAATGATACAAGGCCAATGAGTTTTTTTTTACTTTATGTTATGTATGTTATTATTTTTTATTCCCTATTAATTTTTTGGAGGATGGCATTGGTCAGTAAATTATATAGGTTTCAAGTGTACATTTCTATAACAAATTATCTATATATTGCATTGTGTGCTCACCCAGAGCCAGTTCTCCTTTCTTCATCATATTTTTAAATCTCTTTTCTCTTTTCTACTCCCTCCCTCCCTGTGATAACCACTAAACTGTTGTCTGTGTCTGAGTTTTTATTTATTTATTTGTTTGTTTGTTTGTATGTTTGTCTTCTTGGTTTCGGTTTTAAATCCCACGTATGAGTGAAGTCATGTGATTTTCACCTTTTTCTGTTTGACTTATTTCGCTTAGCATTATGATCTCAAGATCAAGCCATGTTGTCCCAAATGGCAGTATTTCATCTTTTCTTATGACTGAGCAGTATTCCTTTGTATATATGTACCACATCTTCTTTATCCAATCATCTATTGAAGGACACTTTGGTTGTATCTATGTCTTGGTCACCATGAATAATGCTGCAATGAACATAAGCGTACATATTTCTTTATAGATAAATGTTTTCAGAGTTTTGGGGTAGATACCCAGATGGATTGCTGGGTTATGTAGTGATTCTATTCTTAATTTTTTGAGGAAACTCCATACTGTTTCCCCAGCCGCTGTACCAATTTACATTCCCACCAGCAGTGTATGATGGTTCCTCTCCAACACTTATTATTACTTGTGTTGTTGATAATAACTGGTCTAACAGTTGTGACGTGGTATTTCATTATTTTGTTGTGGATTTGATATGCATTTCCCTAATAGTTAGTGAACGTGAACATTTTTTCATATATCTGTTGATCGTTTGTTTGTTTCCTTGGGAGAATATCTGTTCAGGTCTTCTGCCCATTTTTTAAATTGGATTGTTTGTTTGTTTTTTTGTTGATGAGTTTTCCAAGTTCATTATATATTTTGGCTATTAGCACCAGACCTGAGGTGTTGTTTCAAATACCTTCTCTCACTTAGTTAGTTCCCTCTTTGTTTCATTGATGGTTTCTTTTCCTTTGCAGAAGCTTTTTCGTTTGATGTAGTCCCATTCATTTATTTTTCTTTTACTTCCCTTGCCTTTGAGGTCAAATTCATAAAATCCTCTCTGAAACCAAGTTTAGTGCCTATGCTTTATTGCATGAAATTTATTGCTTCAAGTCTTGTGCTTAGGTCTTCGTTTCATTTTGAGTTAATTTTGGTATACATTGAGAAGTAGCAATCTAGTTTCATCCTTTTGAATGTGACTTTCCAATTTACCCAGCACCATTTATTGAAGAGGCTTTCTTTCTCCATTGTATGCTCTTGAGTCCTTTGCTGAAAATTACATGGCCATAAGTATATGGGTTTTTAACCTCCCTAGACTACATCACAAAGAACTGGAAAATCTAAATAGACTGATCAACAGTAAGGAAATGGAAATAACCATCCAAAGCCTTCCCAAAGCCAAAGTCTAGGACCAGATGGCTTCATTAGTGTATATTCTACCAAACATTCAAAGATGATTTGATACATGTCCTCCTCAAACTCTTCCAAAATATTGAAGAAGAAGAGGCAATTCATTCTAACTCATTTTATGAGGCCAGCATTATCCTGATCCCAAAACCTAGTGAGGATAACACAAAAATAGAAATCTATAGGCAAATATCTCTGGTGAATACAGATGCAAAAATCCTAAACAAAATACTAGCAAATCAAATACAATAATACTTTAAAAAGACTATATATCATGATCAAATGGGATTCATTCCAGGGGCAAAATGATTGTGAAACATACACAAATCAGTCAATGTGATACACCGCATAATCAAAACAAAGGATAAAAATCATATGATCATATCAATAGATGCAGGGGAAAAAAGCATTTGACAAGATATAACATCCATTTCTGATTAGAACACTTAATAAAATGGATATAGAAGGAAAATACCTCAACATAATAAAGGCCGTATATGGCAAACCCTCAGCTAATACCATACTTAATGGTGAAAAACGGAAAGTTTTTCCTTTAAAATCAGTAATAAGACAGGGTTCCCCCCCCCAACCACTGTTATACAATATGGTATTGGAAATCCTAGCCGGAGAAACCAGGCAAAATAAATAAATAAATAAATAAATAAATAAATAAATAAATAAAAGGCATCCAAATTGGGAATGAAGTCAAACTGTCGCTTTTTGCAGATGACATGATTCTTTATAAGAAAACCCGAAAGACTACCAAAAAACAATTTAAAACAACAGATAACACAGTAAAGTTGCAGTACACAAAATCAATTTTACAAAAATCCATAATATTCCTATATATTAATAATGAAATTTCAGAAAAAATAGTGATAAAAACAATTCCTCTTGTAATTTTCAACAAAAAGAATAAAATACATAGGAATAAATGTAACAAAAGATGTGAGGGACTTGTACACTGAAAAGTAAAAGGCATTATTTTAAAAATTTTGAAGACTCAAAAAATGAAAAGATATTCTGTGTTCATGGATTGGAAGAATCAACATAGTTAAAATGTATATGCAGACTGAATGCAATCCCCATCAAAATCCCAATGGCATTTTTTAAATAAATAGAACCAAATATCATCAGATTTGTATAGAATCACAAAAGACCCTGGATAGCCAAAGCCATCCTAAGAAGAAAAGAACCAGGCTGGATGTATCACATTTCCTGACTTAAATTTATATTACAAAGTGACAATAATCAAAACAGTATGGTATTGGCATAAAAACAGACACACAGAGTAATGGAACAGAATTGAGAAGCCAATGAGTGTTTTAAAAAGCAAGTTCTGGATAATTTATTAGAGTAACTTCAGTTGAGAGTTGAGGATAAAGGCTCACATAGGAATGGTATTGAGTGACTAGATGAAAACTTTAAGCAGTGGGTCTAGTTACAGATTTAAAGAATTAGAAATAATGAAAATGAACAATGGAAGAATAAAATCATTGATAAAATGATTGTAAATTAAAGAGACATTTAAAAAATAACAGAAATCACACATATCAAAAATTGAAAAGAAAGGGTCATTGCAAAAGAATAAGACTGAAAACAATAGAAAAAAGGCATTGACAAAGCCAATCTCTGGAAGCTTTCTCCCCATTTTCTTCTAGAAGTTATACACTTTCAGATCTGATGTTTAAACCTTTAATCCATTTTGAGTTGATTTTTTTTTTATATGGTGTGAAATAAGGGTCCAATTTTATTTTTTTGTATGTGTATATCCATTTATACCAACACCATTTATTGAAGAAACATTTATATATTGAAAAAAAACCTTTTCCCATTGTTTATTCTTGGCATCCTTTTCAAAGATTAGTTGATTGTATATGTATGTGGGTTTATTTCTGTGTTCTCTATACCATTGCATTTCCTATATCTCTTTTGTGACAGTAACTGTAGTTTTCTAATATATTTTGAAATGAGGAAGTGTGATAACTCCAGCCTTGCTTTCTTGACCAGAATTGCTTTGACTATTAAGAGTCATTTGTCTTTCCATATAAATTTTAGAATTTTTTTTTATTTCTGTAAAATAAATGGGATTAGGATTTTATAGGGATTTCATTGTATCAGTAGATCACTTTGGGTAGTATGAATATTTTAAGGATGTCAATTGCTCCATCCCATGAGCACAGGGTATCTTTTCATCTATTTGGGATACTTTAGTTTCTTTCATTAGTGTTTTACATTTTTTAGTGCATAAGTCTTTTACCTTGGTAAATTTTATTCTTAAGTATTTTATTTTATTTGCTACAATTATAAAATGATTGTTTTCTTATTTCCTTTTCATATTATTCAGTCCTTCTTAAACTCTTCCAAAAAATAGAACAGAACGGAACACTTTCAAAGTTTTTTCTGTAAGGCCAGTGTCAGCCTGATACCAAAGCTGGGCAAAGACACCACAAGAAAGAAAACTATAGGCAGTATTCTGATGAAAATGGATGCAAAAATCCTAACAAAATATTAGCAAACTGAATTCAACATCAAATTAAAAGGATCGTATCAATGACCAAATGAAATTTGTCCCTGAAATGCAAGAATTATTCAATATACACAAAACAATATGATATACCACATCAACATCAAGGATGTAGGATAAAAATGTTATCATCTCAAAAAATGCAGAAAGAGAATTTGACAAATTCAACACTTTTTCATGATAGAAACTCTATAGGTTAGTTATAGAAGCAATTTACCCTAATATAGTATAGGCCGTATATACAAATCCCATAGCTAACATAACGAATGGTTAAAAAATAAGAAATTTCCCTCTAAGATTTAGAACAAGGCAAAGACACTCACTCTTGCCATTTGTATTAACATAGTACTGCAAATGCTAGCCAAAACACTTGGTGAAGGAAAAAAAATACAAAAGACATCCAAGTTGAAAAGGAATAAATAAAATTGTCTCTGCTTGCAGATGACATAATCTTATACGTAGAAAACTATAAAGACTACACACACACACACACACACACACACACACACACACACGATTAGAACCAATGAATTCAGCTGTTTCAGGATACAAAGTTAATGTTCAAAAAAGTTGCATTTCTATACACTAAATTCACCAATATTTTAAGACAGTGATCCTCTATAGTGAAAACATTTTTCTCCCATAAAACTTGGCATAACCCTCACTCTCGTTCTCAAGTGCTTTTCTTTGTTACCCACATGTATCATCTGGTACTCTAGCAAAGTATATATTACCAGTGCTTCTCAAAATACCACAAAATTAATTGATTAACATACTTTCTTATGATGATTGTATCGTGCCTAGAATCTTCCCTTTACTAGGTGAATTTGTTAGGTGGTTGAGGATCTCACAGAGTTACTTTGTGGATCAAATCTATGATAATACAAATTGATATTTACTAAGCATTTGTTATCAACAAAAAATAGCTCTTTTACCTATAGTTTCACTTTCATTTTCACTTTTTCATAAAGCTTAAAGCTACCCCATAAGTTTGGGCATGTTTTCTCATTTTAAAGAGAGGAAACTTTTCTGAGAAGTTGTGATTATCCTAAGGTTACCAAATTAGTAAATAGTAGAATAGCCTTCCTGTATAAATCAGTTATGTTACAAGGCCCATGTTCTAAGGAGCTCTACAAATTTTAAATCTCAGCAAAGTGAGGCATTATTATCAAAATCCTATTGTTATGACGGGTATTGTTACCCCTAATTATGGAATTCTAGTGAATATAGTCATTATCTAATTGATAATATTTAAAATGAATCTTTTTTAAATGCTATGAGAAAAATACATTTTGTATCAATTCTAACTATCCATCAAAAACCAAGAAATATGCATTTTCATACAAAGTATTCTGTCTTATACGATAAGGAAACTTTTCAAAGAATAACTGTATTTTATATTTATTGAATGTAATTGTACTGAAAATAAACCTGTTCCTATTTTTAAATACTGGCATATATAACATCCACTGTATATTGTTTAAGACATTGATCCTGCAATTGTAGCATCTGTACAACAATTAAATCTGCACATCAATTAAAAATGTACATACACGCTTTCAGAGATCAAGGCTAATTAAGCCATCAGCACATGGCACCCTGCAAAGCACAGGGTGTTTTTAACTGCTTAGTCACACAGACATTTTCCGTTTAATTCCAGACTAATAAACAACATTGTCCATAGAGATCACAAAACAGATAGATGACACAGAAAGGCACTTGCCTCAGAAGAGTTTGGCATCCATACGGTATGATTATCAAAGTTACTGTGTTGATTCTAAGTAGAAGAACATGAGAGAATGTGTTCAACAAAGGTTTGTCATTTGTATTTCAATACATAAAGACAAATATATGAACATTATAAAGATTTATTTATTTATCTGTTTATCTATCTATCTATCTATCTATCTATCTATCTATCTATCTATCTATCATCTATTTATTTATAGTTTTTATTGGGGAATATTGGGGAACAGTATGTTTTTCCAGGTCCCATCATTTGTTGTCCTTCAATCTAGTTGTGGAGGGCGTACATCAGCTCCAAGTCCAGTTGCCGTTTTCAATCTTAGTTGCAGGGGGCGCAGCCCACCATCCCATGCGGAATGGAACTGGCAACCTTTTTGTTGAGAGCTCGCACTCTAACCAACTGAGCTATTGGCCCGCTCCTTAAAGGTTAATTATACTTATGTAAGGTAAGCCATATACATTTATTTAGTTTAAGACAAACATTGGATTATTGGTATTCTTATCAGGTTAATGTAACTACTGTATATTGAAGAGTGTCACAATTCCTTAAATAGGAAAACACTGTTGACAATCTTCAAGACCTCAGCTGGATGGAGGATAATGGGGGAAATTCAGAAAAGAGCAGCACTGAGGCCAAGAGCAGCACTGGCCCCAAAGAAATAGTCATTATACCAAAAGCTAAGACAACTTTGGCATCCTGAGGTCAGGCATCAAGATCGAAAAAGAAGGTAATATTTCTTGCTGATTATGGATAGCATTGTTTTTCATATAGATACTTGTTCTAAGATATAGTTTAGACTCCAGATGATGACTCTGGTTATGGAATCTTCCACTCTCTTGGAGAAGGGGATTGGCTTAGTCAAAACCTGTGCCGAGGTCCTTGCAAGGCAAGGGAGTGGACAGGGCCTTAATGAAGATTCCCTGTGGCACCAGGTACAGTGTGTGGCTAGATGGATAATTCACTCCTGAATTATCCAACTAGAAGGAATGAAGACCTACCTGTACGATGAGCTGTCAGAGTGGATCAGGATTGGTTCAGAAATGTGGTGTAATAAGCCTATAGGTTAAAGGCATCAGGCATCAGGGCTTGGAATGCAAAGAACCTGCATAACTATTTGCCAAACCCCTATCTCTGTTGTGGTAGTTTAGTATTGTTGACCACACACAGAATTTGGGGCCAATCTAGGTTTGAATACAGATTATTCTGCTATTCTATTAACTGTGAAACTATGCAATCTAGTGCATAGTAAACACACATGAAATAGTGACTGTTTCGTTTTCGTGTTTTATTTTCACTGTAGCATCTTTAGGGTAAGGTCTATATTATTTTTATCTTTTTTTTTTCTTCTACCCTTAGCACTCCACATAGTGCTTAGCACTTAGTGACTTTTAGTGAATGTTTGTTCAATGAAAGTTTTGTGGCATACGCTATCAATTTTATTATATACATTACTACTAGGGCAATCTATAATAGTCATCACAAATCATCTGGAAAGTCTTTCCCCAAAAACCTATCATCATAGAGTACAATGAAGGGAGGTGGTCTGAAAATAAATATAGCTCAATGTCTTCCCCCATGAAAGAAGAGAATCATGTTTTGACTGTGCTAATCACAAACTCATTCATTTCACTGATGAAGGACAGTGAGATCAGAGATGAGATATAATCTGGTTTAGGTCACACAACTGGTCTTTGTGATAGTTAGGACAACAGAAAAGTCCCTTAAAAACCACATCTATTTGCACTTGAAAACTAATGCATGGGATTTTTGTTATAAATCAAAACTATGTTATTGAGTCACAAGTGGTGGAATTTTCCTAGACCTGGGGCTGGGAAGCGTGAATCAGCATCTCTGTGGAGCATAGTGCTGACGTGGTTAAGTTCGTGGAATTAAATTTTATTCCTATCATTATATACAGAAATTCCTCTTTATAAGCCACCAATTGTCCTCTTAGCCATACGAAAACAACTCACCAAGGCAGGTCATGATCTCAGAAAAGCCCAAGTGAGATTCAGCTTGATCCCTGCCTGGAATACACCATGAGTGATCTATTCCCAAGGTTTCTATACCTTTTTGAGGAAAAGACTTCCACCAATAATCCATCCATGTCTATAGGCTGCAACACAGCATTTTCCCTTCACAGTTTTCAAAGACAGAAAAAAATATCTACATCCAAATGGAAATGTTGAAAAGAATGCACTTAGGACATAATTACCAAGATTAGGCAAACTACTTCTTTGGTAGTTTCTGCATGTCCCTAGACCGTGCTTATTGTAATTTTACTCACTGTTTTGTCAGAAGGAAGAGACATGTTGTGATAGCACTGGGTAATTGGCAGGACCATTTATGTGTCTTCAGTGCTTGCAAATTTACCCCATTGGTTCTCATTATAGATGAAATGAATTATCCTGAAACAGCTCTGTGGGGCACTATTCACACCAAGTAATGTTTAGTGAAAATCATGTTTGGCTCTTGATGTACTTATTTACATTTCTCAGCATGTGGAGTAAGCAGCCTGTGGTTGTTCAAAAGATTTCTTTCAGCATTTAAATCTCTTCTTTTAGAAATATTTAAAACATGATAATTGATCAGGTGTTTCAAGTGCTGCATAAAATTATATTAACTTGACCAAATTATTTAAAAATACAATTATTTTAAAATGTATTTTAAACGTAGGTTTTAAATATTTCTAAATTAAAAGATTTCTTACAATGAAGGAATGAATCCTCCAGAGATGGACGAGACAGGATTTTTTTTCAGTAATTCTCTGGAAAATATTAAATAGAATAACATTGAGAGAGAACATTAGACTTTAAGCCCGCATATCTGAATTTCATCTCTGGTTCTTTCCTTACTCTTCTTATGTGACCCTGATCATGTGTCCTCTTAATGAAAATGGGAAAACAATCCCTGCTTCTTGTAAAGGTTAAATGTACACTTTAAAAGTTCCACAGTTGGTGAACAATATCCTTTTATTATCACTGCAAAAAGTGTTATTATAAATGCCAAGCACATGTTCTTCCAATAGCATATTGTCGATAAACATGTAACATATTAGAAACTCCTTTAATTTACTCTTGGTTACATTTAACAATTTATTTTTAAGGATCGTGGAAACATTTGAAATTTCCTTTAGGTTTTTCACATCCTTCAAACTAAAACTTAACTAAATTATCTTAGAAAATAATCTTTATTATTATTCAATGGTTGAAGTTAGTAATGTTCTGAGTTAAATCCTTTGCTAGCCCTCTTTGACTATGAGGCAAACAAAGGAGGCTTAAAACAGTTAAAGGAAATTTGTAATATTTCAGAACTAGCTTGGGTAGAGGTAAAAATCACAAGCCTTGATTCCAAAGCTAATGGATATAGATATCATACCTGTAAGATTAAATATCTTCAGAAAATAATTTCCACTTTTTTTTTTATGTTGAGGCAAAACATATTGGTAGTATTTTGATTTCTTCAGTTTAAGCCATGAGATGATAATTTGAACTTGGCATCAAAAGGTGGTTGATTTCACTGCTCTAATTATGTAACTTTGAGATATCTATATAAATGGTCTAATTTTCAGTTTCATCACCTCTAAGGTGAATAAAATAATACCTTCATTATAAAAAAAATATTGAGTACCTCAGTGATTGCAGGGGAGGATTTAGAGAAAGGAGAGGGAAGCAGAAAGATTGCAAAAGTAAGCTGAAAAGGTAGACATGAGTCATATTTTACAGAACTTTGTAGACCGAACTAACATTTGGGCTTTGTCCTACTTAGTCATTGGAAATCATAAGCTATAACCTAAAATATTCTCATAATTGTATTTTAGAAAGATAACTCTGACAGCACATATGGAGTGAATAGAAGTGAGTGGGGGTGGGAGAATGAGAGACAGAGAGACAGAGAGAGACAGAGACAGAAAGACAGAGAGACAGAGAGACAGAGAGAGAGAGAACGAGCAGTTAGACTGAGACGACTATTTAGGTGCGAGATAATGAGATATGAAATTGAACTGTGACACTAGGATGGAAAAGAGTCTGCAGAAGTGAGATGTGAGAGACTTAAGAAGAAAATTGGCAGCACTTAGTAACCAGTGGTAGATGAAGAAGAGGGGAGGATGAGTAAAGGACAACTAAAGTATGCAATCTAGGAAATAGGTAGATGGAAAATGAAAAGGGTAGTAACTCTGGAGAATAGGAAGAGGACCAGCTCAGTTTTGAACATGGTTAGTTTCTGATAGTGATGGACATGTGTATGTTAGTCCCCATCTGTTTGAAAATTTGGTCTTTGTGCTCAGGACATATAGGACAGAAGTGGAGATACAGAATTGGGAATCATCAACATAAAAATGGTACTGGAAAACATTATATATGTGTGTGTGTGTGTGTGTGTGTGTGTGTGTGTGTTCAGGCTATTGATTTACACATAAAATAGATCTCCATTCAGATCCTATAAACTTTAGCAAGAAAATACATGTGTTACAATCATATTAGAAAACTCTCAAGAAGCTATGTTTTATTCACATAAAATACTATGCTGACCTTCATGGTTCAGTTATTGTTTTTACTCTGCACCTTTTTAAAGGCATAAAATATGACATACTAATTTTTTCAAAACTAAGCAGTTTTATCAAGCATAGCTAACTCTTATGCCACTATTCAAAAGATAATGAGAATTACCTAAAGTACGTTGAAACCTGCATTCTTCAACTCAGTTCACACATGTGATCAAAATCTACATATTTGCATGGCAACCAAGCATATTAGATGGATATGAAACATTTAAAAAGTGAGGACTTATATCTCACCAATGAAGCTTTAAAAAGACGACATTTTTTTCCTGAGAAACAAAAGGCTTAAAGCTGACACTTCTTGGTATTACTTGAAAAAATCTCTTGCTGAATGCTGTATCAGCAGACAAAGAAGTGGAGGCTGCATGAAAGTGTGTTGTGCCTGTGTGACATCTAGCTCTTGGATAAGAGAATGGATAGTAGAAAGCATTGATTCTAAGGGAAGACTCAGATTACCCAGAGGTTATGAGAGGATGGGAACAGATAGTCTCAGAAAGGGCCATTTGCCTCTCAATGTCAAGTGAAAATAATGAGTTTATATATTCTCAGCATTTAAATATTGAAAATCCTTGGGAATTCTACAGTGCAAAAAAAAAGCTGGGATGATATTTGATATGTTGAGATATGCTAGAATCTTGATTTTACTTCCCATGTAAAATCAATTTGGCTTTTTGCTTAGAATCATCATCAAATGTTACTACAGTTTCAAATTATCTCTTCCAAACTTGTAGAAAGCCACCTTTTATATGTATCTCTTTCCCTCCTTTAATAGATAAAAGCAATACCTCCCAAACTAGTATAATCTCTGTCTCAGGCTCTTCCCATATTGCTTACCTTCAATTACTTCAATTGCTTTTCTTTTCTTTCTTTTTTTTTTTGGCCAGAAAATCACTACAACTGGCTCTTCCAAAGGCCAAATTTGATAAGGCCTTATAGGACACTATAAGAACCATTAGTTATATTTATGGTCCAGGAACACAAAATTGCATATAGATCCAAAATATATCCTCAGATAGATTTCATCAGTAAGATCTGCTATGTCTGTCTCTTATACAAAATTTAATGCCGCACCACTCTTTACTCTAGTCTCCTTTAAAAGACTGAAATCTTTAAGAGTTTGTGAAATCTCTGTCCCTAGCACACAGGAAAGTATTTGGTTTAGAGTAAATATTTAATACATGTTAGTTGAATTGCATATTGCATTGATTTGTTACAGACATAGGATTGAAACATGCTTCATTATGTCAAATCCTGTTTATGTTGTTTTGTAATTATATAAAAACTAAGAAATAATGAAGTATATATTTTTAAAAAACAGCAGAAAAGTAGCTTGTTGCTCACCAGAGCTATGATGATCAAACTGTCAAAAATATTGTGGTTCAAAACATTTGAAAAATAAAAGTCTGGTAGTTATAGATGAACATATTTATATTTTTGTATTGTAGATCCAATAAATTTATTCTTTCAGTCACTCTTGTACTTGTGAAGAACATACATTTACATTTGATGATAATATGAATACAGTAAAAAATTGCAAATGTTTAACTTCAATGTATAAATATCTGTAATGCAAAATAAAAATTTGAGCATATTTTTACACATCAAATGGAATCTTTTAAATATATAGAATTTTTTCTCTGGTTTATAGTATTTCTTCTTCCTAATTATATGAAACAATTTAATGTATATTATGGTACCTATAATAATTACATATTGTATTATAAAAGAATATCAATAAGATAAAATTAGTAAGCAATGATGACCTTATGTAATTTAATATTACATTATAAATATTTTATATAATTGAATATTTATGTAATTAAAGTATAAAATACTTACTTAAAGAAAAATACTCAGGTTACCCAGACGTTATTCTGGGTATTTCATATACTTTAATCATGTTATTATCAAGAAAACCATATAGATATTATATTACTATGTATTTAATATACAAGGAAGATAATGTATTTAATATACATATATACATATATATACACATATGCATATATATATGCATATATATATATATATATATACACATATAGTTTTGGCTTTGTTCTTGAACCTACACACTTATATGATTAATCATCATCATATTAATCTATCTGTTGGAATATATATTTAGGAAGACATGAAGAAATAATTTTTTAAAGAGTCATAGCTGCACAGTCAAGAATGTTGTGAAATGATTATAAAAGACTGAACTTAGGTATTAAACAATCCATAGACATACAATCAATATAACAAACTTTGTAGATAGCTGATTGATAGCATGCTGAATATGCACCAAGGTAATATGATAGGCACAATTTTGAAAATAATACTCCTAATGAGATCCAGTTTACCAAAAATTTTATGAGTCAGTATGGTTTAAGAGAAATTGAAATTGAAGCTTGATATAGAATTTTACTACAAGATGATTGTTTATTCTAGTGAATGTTAAAGGATGGCCATGAAATAAATTGCTTTCTATGATTTGGAAAACATATAAAGGAAAATGTAGATATATTTTCAATTATATGATACCATAATAGGAATAACGGGACTTATTTCAGCAGTAAAAAGTGTAATTATACATAACAGAGCCACATTTGGTACGATTGTGTTTTATACTGAGAACATAACACACATTCATAGATTGAATATTTGGACTTCTGATCTAGTCTTTAAAAATGACTAATATTAGATTAATATAGATTAATTAATTAGAATGACTACATTTTAGAGCTCAGCTGTTGGTTCGATACTTTATTTTACAAATGAGGAAATTGTCCCAGATGGTAAGCCATGAATAAATAGAATGGGTTTCTTCTGATTTCTAGTGTAGTGCACGTGACCCTGTATTTAGGAACAGGGCGGTTTCATGCAGAGACAGGGACAGATTGTCTCTTGCGGACTGGAAGCTGAAAATTAATTGAGTAATATACTACAGGGTTAATAAGACCTTAATAACAGTAGATCCTAAATCAGTGACTTACACAGCTTACATTGATTAGCATAGCTGAAGAGAATAAAGAAAAGAAAGCTAATTTTGAATTGAAATGGATAATATTTATTTTGTTGAAAAATCATTTTCTTTTTTATATTTTACTGTCTTGAAAACAAATTTTAAAACTTTACAACTTCCCAAATATATGTAAATGTGTAAATTGGAATCAAATTGTTAGTTGTTGATGAAATTACAAATTTTCATTTTCACTTCTGTTTGTGTAGTCATTTTAACTGTAGATATCCTTGACAGTTGTCTTTAGTAAGAGAGGCTTTACATAGGTTTTGCACATTTAGGGTGTTTGTTCTCTATTCATTTTGTTATCACTGACTTATAATTACTTCTTATTATGCATGTTTTCAATAACTTTATTTTCATGCACAAGCAGAACAATTTTCCAATTAGTTGCTCATTTTATCATAGCTTTATCACCTTTGTTTTGATTGTGATAAATCATGACATAGTTTCTTATAATAATGTGCATGTAATGTCTGGAGTAGTATATCATAATCCTGCTTCAAATATTTTTCCTCACTTTCAAATGTAACACTGTGTATGATTCAGTAAACAAGTTAGCTATCAATTATAAAGATGCATGTTATGTAACAAAATGAAAGTTCTATATATGTCCAGTAATCTGTGTGAATACATTTATTCAATAAGTGCGCAAAACATATTTTCTAGTCAAATGAGTGAAAGCTGTGTTTCTATTCATAATGGTAAGACTTCACTATTGTGAAAATAACAACACTCTTGAAATTCTATTTGTGGAGGTATTTTTTTTAAGTTATATTTAACATTACCATTTTGAAAGTTTAAAAAGCCACTAAATATTTTATATAGATATATAAAACCTGTTTTGTGTTACATATTCACGTTTCTATAAATAGTAAAGGTTGTTTTTTTCCTATACCATGCTATTGATCAAATATAGCTTATACCTATATTTTATTACTCATTGAATTGACTAGTTAGTCAATTAGTGATAAGTAGTGTTATAATGAAACCATTTCTTTAGTGATGAATTATGCCCTACTTGCAGTGAAGATTGTATGGTTTACCTGAACTGATTTTCTAGACTTTTTTCATAAATAATAAAAGCCTCATGAAAATAATATTAGGTAATATTATACTTCTTAATATTTGTAATATTTGCTCCAGGGAGAGGGCATATCAAATTCTGTAAAATAGAATAATCAGGATTATTTCTACTACACATCTTCAACGTATCATTAATATTTCTTATTATTTTTCTGAGTAGCTTCCTTCATAGTTAATACCTAAAATATGCATATGATGGGAAATGATTAGACAAGATAACAACAAGAATGCCTATCAACTGTCAAAAAAAAAGTGCAAGGCAATCAATGTGTTTTGTGTTGGCTATGAGTAGCTGATGAAATAAATACAAGGTGTGACATGATGTCTCTTTCATCCATAAAAGTATCAGCTCAGAGGTTATGCTTCATTAACTTCAAATGAAGCATGCATAATAAAGTAGAAAAGCAGAGCAATTCTTTGATTCATTGTGAAAAAGCCTATCAGGCGCCATTTCAAGTGACAGTTTATTAAATAAGGTGAATAATGAAAAAATATTCCAACTAGAATGGAATTATAACCCTGTATTTGGCACTTGATTGCAAAGTAAAATGACAGAACCATACCTCCATTTTGTGTGATTAAAAACTAACTGGCAAGAGAGAGGCAATATTCCCTGAATTTAATGACTTTTTCATTTTTCTCATTTCCTTCTTTCTTTAGTCATTGTTTTTGTATTAAATAGTTAATCGAACCTTAAAAAGTAATGGAAAAAATACTCTAGTTCAAAATACAAGAATACTTTAGTTTCTTCAGCATGGAGATGATCAAGTTAAATATATGAGACATACCTTGAGAAACAATGCTTTTGTCTACATTCTTTTTTCTTGGTATACTTTGCAAAGACATTGTCTCCAGGCCATATCTTTCTCACTTGTTCAATGATTCATTTATTAGTTTATTGTTTCCTTCATTTATTCATCGCTTCTATTATTCATCCAATCAACAAAATATTTTATCATGCTATATTTTATGGTGGATTCAATAAACCTTAGATTC
The DNA here is from genome assembly GCF_964194185.1 of Rhinolophus hipposideros. NCBI lineage: Eukaryota > Metazoa > Chordata > Mammalia > Chiroptera > Rhinolophidae > Rhinolophus > Rhinolophus hipposideros. The sequence goes on from NC_138057.1 coordinate 25,804,258, forward strand.
TAAAATATAAACATGGCCATTGCTCTTAAAGATATTATAGTTTATAATAATGTTTAGCATTTTTTGGTGAGTCTAGGAATTTTCTACTATATAAAAATACCAGGCTGCCTTTGCTATCCGTATACCCCCACTTTCTTTCTTTTTTTAAATAATAACTATTTATTTAGAGTAATGCTTACTACTATTACTTAAAACTTGGTTCGTATTCTTTTTCTTTTTACTTTTTAAAAATCTTTATTACATTTACTGGGGTGACATTGGTTAGTAAAATTATATAGGTTTCAAATGTACAATTCTATAATGCATCGTCTATATATTGCATTGTGTATTCACTTTCAAAATAAATTAAATGTTTATTACTTCCTATGACAAGATTGATTGCTCCTGAATTGTACTCCAATAACACCAAGTGTATCCTCAACTGTAGCATTTATCAGGGCGTGGAATTATTTTTGGTTATTTACCTATTTTTTCTGACTTTGAGGTCAGATCCTATGGTAATATTTATCAACACTGATTCACCAAAACCTAATAAGACAGTTAAGTAGTTTAATAAAATTGTTAAGAGTACAGAATTGAGTAAGGGCCAAAAAAACCTCTCTATCTCTATCTCTTGCTACTTTTTATTACTTTTATTTATTACTTTTATTACCTTGATTGAGTTTCTTAATTTCTCCAAGTCCGAATTTCCCTTTCTGCATGTGAATATACATTTGCACCTCATAGGGTTACAAGGATTAAACTATTTCCTGGTACCTAGTAAATATGATGTATGTTAGCTACTATTAATATTTATTTAGTATTAAATGAATCACAAATAGGTATGAGTTTAGCAATGTTAAGATTTTTTTTAATAGTTTAAAATTCTGGATGTAACATGCATAATATTAAGATATTCTACAGGCAATGTTCAAAGTTTATCTGAACTCTAATAAAAATAAATCAAAAAAGAATAAATGGAGGAAAAAATCATCACATTCTCTTGCCTTATCAATTCGAAATCCATGATTTGCAAAATGCCATGGAAATGTAGAGAAGGAAGAGGTCACATTCAGCTAGAAACATCAGGAATGAGTGCTTTGTGAAGGAAATGCTATTTGTTTTGGTTAATTGAATCTGTAAGAGCTAAACACTGATGTGGACATTTCTACCAAATGACAACTGCATGCACAATAGGCTGTGAAGGGAAGTGCAAATTGCGTTGTGACGTGGTGGTTGGTGTATGTAAAGAAGAGCGAAAGTAATAAGATGAGATATTGAGTAACGACATTTTAACATGGGAGACAAGTGGAGAATGCAGAAGTACTTGAATTGTATAAGCAGGACAATACATTATTAGAGTTATGCTTAAAAGAAAGTAATCTGACAGTATAAGATGAATACTAATTTGACTTTTACATCGATATTTTTAGATCATCTGTTTTTGATCTAAATTCGGACTTGGAGAAATTAAGAAACTTTTCCCCAGTAGTCTTATTTTAGAAATAAGTTTTTCACATTTACTGCAGGAAACAGGGAGTTGCCTTGAGTAATGAGGATGCTTCAATTTGTGCAGATAGTCATTCTATTGCATAAAATCCACAATATGCTTATTCTGAAATATTTCTGAAATAACTGTAACTGGTATGCACAGACTTTGAGAAATGCTGCGATTAAGCTACTGATGAGATTCTTCCAGATGTTTGCTGTACTGTAATATGCTCTATCGCCAATTAATCTCCAAAAAACATTTAGTCATTGACAAGAACAGTGCTAATGCTTCATAAATATAAATCTCGTTTACAGTCAAACTAGAGCAGTGGTTTGAAATTTGATTCTTCCATTTTGCAATGTTACTGTTTTTTTTTTTAAGTACAGCTTTGCATTGATTTGTGCCACTCAAACTCAAAAGCATCTGTCAACCAATTGCAAGGTGAAGTATGTAGGCACAAGATCCACTTTAGCTTTTGGTGGGTCAATGAATCTCTGCCTTGTGAACTATTTCCTGAGTTATATTTCCATAAATTAACTCGGTTGCAGATGTGTGGTATCATGAAGCATGTTGCCTTTCATTCTTCAGCTTTTTTTCTGAACAAAATCATACCGTCTGAACTCACAAAATAAACTAGATTAAAACCTCCTGCAATAGTGTGTGATCTTTTAATGGAGAGAAAGTCATTGGGGACATCAGGACTCATGTGTTCCATTGTACATTATGATATCCACTTAATCATACAGACACAGTGAAATTCCTTTCTACTTATTAGAAAATGGCAATTATGCAAGTTGTCCAATTGCTTTTATCTTCTCAGTGAGACCTTTATGTTACGGAGATAGATAGTTTGAATTCATAACCTGTATTTTCTATGAAGTTGCATTTCTTTATATTTACTCTACTAAAATAATGCAGATATTTTAATAGATGAGAAACTACTATCATCACATTTCACTGAACTGAGTCCTGTAATTAATAGCTCAAAAAAGCACACTATAAAAATGTATGATAATTTTAATACCTATGTAGAAACATTGACCACCTCAAGAAAACATATTAAAAAATTGACCCAATTACATGTTTTAATACTTACTAGCATAGAAGGTTAGAAGCATAATTTATTTCTTTCAGCTGGAAAAAACAGTCTTGTTTTTATATTTCCAGTATGTAATATTTAGACCAATTGATAAGAAGATAAGATTCAGCCTACTTTAAAATTCCTGTGAAACTACATTCATTTATTACCAATCTCACACAACAAATGAATTCTTATCCTTTGATTTAACTTTATTCTGCAATCTAGGTACCAATTAACAGACTTTGTCTCGTTTCATGTGTTGGCTATTTTAAGAGACTTAAATTTCACTGCTTTACATTTCTACCAAGACTAAGAAAGTGGAAAAGTGCACCTTTTTTTTTTTTTAATTTAATTATAAAGCTTTAGGAATATTCCTTTTAGGGAAAACAAAAGATAGTATCAGCATGTGGCTTTTTTGTTCCTTCTGTAGTACTGTGTAATAATAATTAGAGAATAATGCCACCAAAGATCTAAGAATAATTAGAAATCAGAACAATAATTTGAGTGTTTTTGATTTTTTTTTTAAACTAACCCTGAAGGCTGAAGACTCTGGTTCTTGTGTAGCTGACTTTTGCCTGTAGGATGTTGCTTAATTCATTTAACATAGGCATCCAAATTCTTCATTTATAAAATAAGCCTCATGATCTGTTTTGCTTCAATGTTTAAGAGTTTAGTGAAATATCATACATAAAAATACTTTGTAAATGATTATCCTTGAGAAATATGACATCAAAGTACTTAATAATTATTACTACCTTTTAAAATCGGTATTTACAAATAATGATGTTCTCAATTGACGTTAAGTTTGTTGAGCCCTATTTGTAAAAAGAAGAATTAATTAAACTGATAAATGGTTAACTCTGGAAGACAATGTGGAGAATAGGCCAATCTCTTTATTTTAAGTACTAAAAATAGAAGATTATATAGCATTGTTAGTAAGATTGAACATGAGTTTCTATTTCTCATAATTTAGAGGTACAGGAGGCAATTTCAAGTTCCCTTTGCTTTCTAGGAATCTGTGCTTCATAAATGAAGGGCAAATTAGTCATATCATAAATTATCATGTGTTCTTTTTTCATCCAACTGCTTGTCCTCCTCTCAACATCTCATTATTCCATACAGATTATTTGGCAAGGAATGAAAAGTTAAAATGAACAGTATTACTGTTATTTGGCAATCTCTAAATCATTTAGCACTTTTTAATTGTTTAGTATTTTTTAAATTCTACCTTTTATTGGAGTTTTTTGTTACAAATCTCTCCCAATAGACTGTAAACATCTTGAAGGAAGGGTTCTTGTTCAATTTGGAGACTGCATGGTGTCAAGTTAGGGTCTGGTTCATGGAGATACCCTCAGGAAATATTTGTTGACATGAACCCTTCCATCTTTGCATGATCCTCCACAGTTATAGACTAATAGTTATTTTCTGAGAGCAATTTAATTCAAATTAATTAAGACAATTTGAGTACCCGCTTGTTTTGATAATTAAAAAAAAAAATCTTTCAGCATAACAGTAAACATAGTATGTATAGCCCTATACTTGAGAATTTTAGTCAAGCATGGAAGATGAAAAATTAAAATTAAAAAATATAATGAGTTATTTTTAAATTAAAAAGTAATATACCGGGGATGCCAAAAAAATGTATACACATGACTTGTATTCATCTTTTGTTATCGGTATATATTATTACAATTTTAATACAGTTTTTTACTTTCTTAACATATGTATACATTTTTTGGCACCCTCTGTATTTTAGTGTGGAAAGTATGTATAGCCTGTGGAATAAGACACACCTGGTGATAAATTTTGTTCCCCTTACCTCAAGCTGTGATTGACTGCCTTGAGTCAGTTATTTATCCAGTTTGTCCTCATTTTTTTAATATTACTGAAAGAGAAAAAACACACTGTGTAATATAGCCAGTAGGGCTGAAAGAAATAACCTCAAATACTCCAGACATAGAAGGAAAACGTGGATATGCTAAAAATAAAACAAATCAAAACAAAAACCAAAAACACTGGAGATGTATATGGAGAGGTATCATGTCAGACTTCCTTTCCTAGTTCTCTCTGTACATTTTACATACTTGGACTCTAAACAGAATATTCTGTCATCGATTATGAACCACAGTGCTGTTAACACGGTTTTTGATTGTTAACTTTGTGGTGCTTTTGTATGACACATTAAGTGAAACACATCTCTAATGGGGAGAAGAAAACATTAAGCAAATTATTCTAGAATTTTGTCTCGTCTCGGAAATGTCAGTGTGAAAATAATCTCTCAGTAACTATAGTTTTTTTTTTTTTTCCCCCTAAATCCCGTAGGTGAGAAGAAAACAATATTAAGGTCAATCTCTTTGAGAATCTTCCATTCTGAGTCTGAAAGAATGAGAATAATGGGGAAAATCAATTGAATTTCAGCACTTTTTTTTTTACAGCTTTATTGAGACATAATTAACAGATAAAATTGTATGTACTATATTTAAAATGTACCACATGGTGATTCGATGTACATATACACTGTGAAATGATTAGCATATGCATAATCAAGTGAACTAACACATCCATCACCTCACAGCTAATTGTTTTCTTTTTTGTTTTTTTTGTTTTTTTTTTGTAAAAATGCATCTTAAGATCTACTCTTTTAGCAAATTTTAAGGAAACGATACACTATTATTAACTATAATCAGCATGCTGTTATAGATCCTCAGAAATTATTCATCTTGTAACTAAAATTTGGTAGTGTTTGACAAAAATCCACCTATTTTTCTCACTTTCTCGTGTCCAGCAACCAACATTCTATTTTCTATGAGTTCCATTTTTTTTTTTTTTTGGATTCCATATGTAAGTGACACATAATATTTGTCTTTTTCTGACTTATTTTATTTGGCATAGTGTCCTCTATGTTCATCCATATTTCAAATTATTTTTTTATGACTGAATGATATTTCTTTCTTTATTATTTTTTTGAATGATATTTCATTGTGTGTGTATACCACAATTTATTTATCCATCCATCCGTAAACACTTTCAAACTATGGTTAACAAGTATGCAAAGGTATGGAAAACTTTAAAAAAATTAAAAAAAAATATTAAACAGAAAAAAATAGTTTAAATAATACACTGATAACTCTGTCTTTGAAAAGCTGCCAATATGCAAAAATTTGTTAAGAAAAACATAGGGAACACAAATAAGATCAACATTAACTTGGACAAAGAAAATATATAAGCTAAAAGAAGGCAAATATTATACAGGATTTTATACTAATAAATTTAAAAATCAGATAAAATGTAATATTCTAGAAGGGTATATAAATGACTAAAGTTTAATCATGAAGGTTTGAAAAATGTGAAATGAAAAATAACAGTGCTATATAGTACTGAGACTTCTCCTAACTTTCCATTAAGAAATTATATTTCTCATTTTAAAATTCCAGAGAAGACACTTTACTATGTGAAATTACTGTAATTCTGACTTACAATGTAGCAAACTATTGAACATAAGAAGATACAATAAACCAAACTGACAAATGGACATAAAATATTCTATATAAAATATAAGAAATTGAATACAGCCTTGTATTAAAAGAGTTATGTGGTGTGATTTAGAAATTTTTAATCTAAAACATTGATTATAGGGAAAACCACTTGTGTGACTTACTGGATTAAAAGATTAATGTAATCACCTCAGATATGAAAAAGACACCTGATAATTTCAACACTCATTTTTTATTGAGTCATAAAACACAAGAATCTAAAATTAGACAGAATCATCTTATCATGAAAAAGAATCATCATGTATCTTTGAGAAATCAATAGCAAACATGATGTCTGATATGGAAACTCTTAAAAACATTTCTGTTGAAATTAGGAACAAGATATGGAAACCAAAATCATTCGCATAATTTTAACATATCCTTATCATAAACAATATGATAAGGTAGAAGCAGATTAAGATGAAGAAATATTTAAAAAAAGATGAAATGTACTATTTTCAGGTGCTATGGTTGTTTAACCCCCAAAATCAAGGTTATATGTATTGGTGCAATCTTGCAGAAGGCAATTTGTTCATGCTTACTCAAATAATACAGCTCTGAGGAGCCTATTTGATAGATACTCATCAAAGTATTGAAGAGTATATTTTAAAATATATTCTTTTAATCAAATACAAATACGTCAAAAACACCATGCAATAAATTAATATATCTATTGTATGAACCATTATGCAGTGTGTTAAAATAATGGGCTGTATCTCTGTGTATTAATGTGACAAGTTGTTTATTATATAGTGTTAAAATATTAAAGAGTTGATATGCATAATATATAAAGGGGAATGTACAATTGTAATATATCATGTAATATAACGTATATGTGTGGGTGTGCAAAAATATTCAGTCTGCAATAATACTTATTTTATTTTGATTCTACTCAACTCAATATGTGACATACATACCAAAATCTTCATTGCACTAGGATATGTTAGGGGTTTACACATTTAAAAAACAAAACAAAACGCTTCCTTTCCTTAAAGACCATACTGCTTTAAAAAAGAAAGTTTAGAGATGTCATCAAAATGTCAGCGTGAGGTGAGCCTCTGTAAAGCTTCCCAAGAATTTACAACTAATCGAACAACAATAACTCCACAAAGGACTCCCTGCACAACAGAGAGGCAAGACGAAGAGGCCCACTACTGAATTCACATAAAGGTGGGAGAATCACGCGAGTGTAGGAGGAGGGAAGGGAGAAGTGCAGGGATGGAGCCGCGTGGGTGCAGGACGCAGACCTAGCTCAGTGCTCCGAGCTCACTGCATCCCGGAACTACTGCAGCTGAGAAGAGGGAAGAACTGGGACTGCTAGGGCTCCGCTTATGGCTCACAGGGCTGGGGGGCAGCATATAACACGGCTAAACCCAATGCTCACGGCAGAGACCTTGGAGCAAAGACTGAGGGAAGAAGGCTGAAAATGGTGGTATAAGCCTTCACTGCCAAGCAGAGAAGGGAAGACTTAGGCAATGAGACTAGCCGCCCCCTCCCCATCCTCCTAGAGCTCACGTTGCCCCTACCTGCCCAGTGCTAGAAGTGGAACAGTAGCAGTGTCAGATCAAAAGAACAGAATATTTGCTGTTCTGAGAATTGTGGATCACAGACACAGATTCGCAGCTCAACTAGTTCCGGAAGAAAAAGAGGGAGCTGTGGGAGCAGGACCGGCTGTGGTGGTGGTCGTTGCCATTGCTCTGGCCACCTCTCACAACTCACCCCACCTCTGGCCCCACCTATCTGGGTGGATCCCTGCAGGAGTAAACAGAACTGGTCAAACATATGGGTTCTGAATGTAGTGCAGGAAGAGCTTTAGAACTTCAAAAGCTCTCCGCATACCCACACGAACACTGCGCCTTGTGTCCCAGGTGAACTATTAACAGAGGAGTAGCCCGTCTTCCAGGGAATCCTCCCATTGTGTGAGAAGCTGGAATAGTGCAGAAAAAACATAGCACTACAATGTGAGAGAGAAAAAAAAAGGTTGCAGTCGGAGAGAAAATAAAACATTCGACCAACAAATATTGGAAAACAAAAGAAAGACCTCTTCCTATCAACCTGTTGCAGAAGCCACTCCTGTAGGTGTCTAGAAAGAGAAATAATAAATCATTAATTGCCATGAATAACCAAGGCAACAAGACAGCTCAGAAAAAAGTGAAAAGTCTCCAGAAAAGGAACTTAAAGATATGGAAATATGTGAATTAAATGACAGAGATTTCAAGATTGCAGTTCTGAAAAAACTCAACAAGATGCAAGAAAACACAGAAAGGTAGTTTAATGAACTCAGAAACACAATCAAAGAACAACATGAGCATTTTACGAAAGAGATTGAAATTTAAAAAAAAAGAACCAAATTGAATTTCTGGAGATTAAGAACTCAATAGAAGAAATTAAGCTTAGGTAGAAGAAACCAGCTTAGGTAGTAGAGTTGACCAAATGGGGGAAAGAATCAGTGACATCGAAGATAGAAACCAGGAAATTACACAGATGGGAGAAGAAACAGACTTGAGGCTTAAAAGAAATGAAAGAACTCTACAAGAACATTCTGACTCCATCAGAAAGAGCAATATAAGAATAATGGGCATACAAGAAGAAGAAGAAAGAGAGAAGGGAACAGAGAATGTATTCAAATAAATTGTTGATGAGAACTTCCCAAACTTTACAGAAATGGATCCTTGAATCCAAGAAGCAAATAGAACACCTAATTACCTCAATCCCAACAGGCCTTCTCCAAAGCACATTGTATTGAAGCTGTCTAAAATCAAGGACAAAGAAAGAATCTTCAAGGCAGCCAGGGAAAAGAAGATGGTAACCTACAAAGAAAAGCCCATTAGATTATCATCAGATTTTTCAGCAGAAACTCTACAAGCAAGGAGGGAATGGAACCAAATATTCAAACTATTGAAAGAGAGAAATTATGAGCCAAGAATAATATATCCAGCAAAGATATCCTTTAGATATGAAGAAGGAATAAAGACCTTTCCAGACATAAAGAAGCTGAGGGAATTTTCTAATACATGACTGGCACTACTAGAAATACTAAAGGAGGCTATTAGACCACCATCAACAGGGACAATTTGTGGCAACATAAAAAGGGGGAAAGTAAAAGCCTTAACCGGAATATGGGAATGGAGAAAGTAAGCGTGCAGAAGAAAATGGAATACTCTAAATATCAAACTTTATTTTACATAAACTTGAGGGTAACCACTCAAAAAAAAATCCAGAACTGAAATATATACTGTAATAAAAGAAGAAACAGAGGGAAACATCATAGAATACCACCACACAGAAATAATAGACAACCACAAAAAGGCAAAGAAACAATAGAGACTCAGCCTTACCAGAAAACTAAAGATAGAATGACAGGAGAACCTCTTGTATCAATAATCACCCTAAATGTAAATGGACTGAGTTCACCAATAAAAAGTCACAGAGTAGCAGATTGGATCAAAAAACTAAACCCAACCATATGCTGTCTCCAAGAGACACATCTCAGCTACAAGGAGAAGCATAAACTCAAAGTGAAAGGGTGGAAATTGACACTCCAAGAAAATGGTATCCAGAGAATATCAGGTGTAGCCATAATGATATCAGATGAAACAGACTTCAGGGTGAAAAAGATAACAAGAGACAAAGATGGACATTTCATAATGGTAAAGGGGACTATACAACAAGAAAACACAATAGTCATCAATATTTATGCCCCCAGTCAGGGAGCACCGAAATATACCAAGCAACTACTAACAGAACTAAAGGGAGAAATTGACCAAAACACAATTATACTAGGGGACTTAAATGCATCATTGACAGCTATGGATAGATCATTCAAACAGAAAATAAATAACGAAATAGCAGCCCTAAATGACACATTAGATGAAATGGACATAATTGACATATATAGAGCACTTCATCCTAAAACATCAGACTATATATTCTTATCTAGTGTACATGGAACATTCTGAAGGATAGACCATATATTGGGACATAAAATCAACCTCAGCAAATTTAAGAAGATTGAAATCATACAAAGCATATTTTCTGATCACAAGGCTTTGAAATTGGATATCAACTGCAAAAAGAAAGCAGGAAAAAACACAAATATATGGAGATTAAACAACATATGTTTAAAGAACAACTGAGTCAAAGAAGAAATTAGAGAAGAGATCAAAAGATACATGCAAAAGAAACAAATGACAATGAAAATACATCCTACCAAAATTTTTGGGATGCAGCGAAAGGAGTTTTAAGAGGGAAATTTATATCATTATAGGCCTATCTCAAGAAACAAGAAAAATCCCAAATAAATAATCTCATTTTACACCTTAGAGAACTAGAGAGAGAAGAACATGTGAAACACAAGGTCAGCAGAAGAAAGGAAATAACAAAAACAGAGCAGAACTAAATGAAATAGAAAACAAAAAGACAATAGAAAAAATTAATGTGACAAAGAGCTCGTTCTTTGAAAAGATTAACAAAATTGACAAACCCTTTGCTAGACTCCCAAGATAAAAAGAGAAAAGACACTAATTAACAAAATCAGAAATGAAAAAGGGAAAGTTATCACGGACACTACAGAAATACAAAGGATTATCCAAGAATACTATGAAGGAGTATATGCCACCAAAGTTAATAACCTAGAAGGAATGGACAAGTTCTTAGAAACATATAGCCTTCCAAGGCTGAACCATGAACTGGAAAATCTAAACAGACTGATCACCAGTAACGAAATTGAATAAGTCATCCAAAACCTTCCCAAAAGCAAAAGTCCGGGACCAGATGGCTTCACTAGTGAATTCTACCAAACCTTCAAAGAGGATCTAATACCAACCCTGCTCAAACTCTTCCAACAAATTGAAGAAGGGACAATACTCCCTAACTCATTTTATGAGGCCAACATTACCCTGATACCAAAACCTGGGAAGAACAACACACAAAAAAAGAAAAATACAGACCAATATCTCTGATGAATACAGATTAAAAATCCTAAACAAAATTATAGCAAATTGAATAAAACAATGAATTAAAAAGATTATTCATCACAACCAAGTGGGGTTCATCCCCGGGGCACAAGAATGGTTCAACATCCGCAAATCCATCAATGCGATACGTCACATAAACAAAATAAAGGACAAACATCATATGGTTATATCAATTGATGCAGAAAAAGCAGTTGACAAGATACAACATCCATTTAGGATTAAAACACTTAATAAAATAGGTATAGAAGGAAAATACCTTAACATAATAAAGACCATATATGATAAGCCCTCAGCTATTCTCATAATTAATGGTGCAAAACTGAAACCCTTTGCTCTACATTCAGGAACACGAAAGGGCTGTCCCCTCTCACCTCTGCTTGTCAACATAGTGTTGGAAGTCCTTCCAGAGCAATCAGGCAAGAGAAAGAAATAAAGGCATCCAAATTGGGAATGAAGAAGTTAAATTATCACTGATGACATGATGCTATATACAGAAAACCCTAAAGACTCCACCTAAAAGCTATTAGAAACAATCAACGAATACAGTAAAGTTGCTGGCTACAAAATCAACAAACAAAAGTACATTGCATTCCTATATACTAACAATGAAATCTCAGAAAAATAAGTACAAAAAACAATTCCTTTTGCAATTGCAGCAAAAGGAATAAAATACCTAGGAATAAACTTAACCAAGGATGTGAAGGACCTATATGCTGAAAACTATAAGACATTTTTGAAAGAAATTGAAGAAGACACAAAGAAATGGAAAGACATTCCGTGCTCATGGATTGCAAAAATCAACATAGTTAAAATGGCCATATTACCCAAAGCAATATACAGATTTAATGCAATCCCCATCCAAATTCTAACGGCATTTTTAAAAGAAATAGAATAAAAAATCATCAGATTTGTTTGGAACCACAAAAGACCTGAATAGGCAAAGCAATCTTAAGAAAAAAGAACAATGCTGGAGGTATCACACTTCCTGACTTTAGCTTGTAGTACAGGGCTACAATAATCAAAACAGCATAGCATTGGTAGAAAAACAGACACATAGACCAATGGAATAGAATTGAGAACTCACAAATATAACCACATAAATATGGACAAATAATTTTTGGCAAAGAATCTAAAAACATACAATGGAGGAAAGACAGCCTCTTCAATAAATGGTGCTGGGAGGATTGGATAGCCACATGCAAAAGAATGAAACTGGACTGCTATCTGTCACCATGTACCAAAATTAATTCAAAATGGATCAAAGACTTAAGCGTAGGACCTGACACAATAAACTGCATAGAAGAAAAAATAGGTACTAAACTTATGGATCTTGGGTTCAAAGAGCATTTTATGAATTTTACTCCAAAGGCAAAGGAAGTAAAAGCTAAAATAAAGGAATGGGACTATATGAAACTTAAAAGCTTCTGCACAGCAAAAGAAACCCTCGATAAAATAGAGGCAACCAACTGAATGGGAGAAGATTTTTGCAAACAGTGCCTCCGATAAGGCGCTAATATCCAAAATATACAAAGAATTCATGATTCTCAACAACAAAAAAACAAACAACCCAATTGAAAATTGGTTGGGCAGGTATGGGCAAAGTACGTGAAGATACATATCTCCAAAGAGGACATACAAATGGCAGATAGACATATGAAAAAATGTTCAACATCACTAATCATCAGAGAAATGCAAATAAAAACCACAATGAGATATTACCTCACCCCAGTCAGAATGGCTATCATCAACAAGACAAATAGTAACAAGTGTTGGAGAGGCTGTGGAGAAAAGGGAACCCTCATACACTGTTGGTGGGAATGCAGACTGGTGCAGCTGCTATGGAAGGCAGTGTGGAAGTTCCTCAAAAAATATGAATAGAATTACCATATGACCCAGCAATCCCTCTCCTGGGTATCTACCCCCAAAATTTGAAAACATTTATATATAAAGACACGTGTACTCCAATGTTCATTGCAGCTTTGTTTACGGTGGCCAAGACATGGAAACAACCAAAATGTTTTTCGATAGATGAATGGATAAAGTTGTGGTATATATACATAATGGAATACTATTCGGCAATAAGAAAAGATGATATAGCAAGATTTGTGACAACATGGATGGATCTTGAGAGTATAATGCTAAACGAAATAAGTCAGACAGAAAAAGCAGAGAACCGTATGATTTCATTGATATGTGTTATATAAACCAAAAACAATAAAAGAACAAGACAAATAAATGAGAAACAAAAACTCATAGACACCGACAATAGTTTAGTGGTTACCAGAAGGTAAGGGGGGTGGGGGGTGGGAGATGAGGGTAAGGGGGATCAAATATATGGTGATGGAAGGAGAACTGACTCTGGGTGGTGAACACACAATAGGATTTATAGGTGATGTAATACAGAATTGTACACCTGAAATCTATGTAATTTTACTAACAATTGTCATCCCAATAAATTTTTTAAAAAATAAATAAAATAAAAATTCCAGAAAGTTAATACCTAATATATATATATACGTATATATATATATACATATATATATATATACACATATATATGTATATATACATACGTATATATATATATATATACGTATGTATATATACATATAAAGAAAGTTTACCAAGAAATAGATAAATTTGGGGATGTTGAGATGAGCGTAGTTCTTGTAAAATTAGAATGATATGTCATAATCTGGATATCTTCTAAATTTTAAAGTAATAATAGACAGTTACAAAAATTTACTCTAAATATTTATAAAATGATTTTACAGAAACTAGTATACTGAACTGTTCACAAGTTACTTTTAGATAATGTGATATTAAATGAGGGTCATATATATTGTTATTCTGTTAACAAAGAGATAAACATTTTTAGTTTATTTGATTCAAACTTCAGTAAATATATTACCTTGGCTCCTCTAATTTGCATACAGTATTGGGAAAATATAATTGTCAAGATGGAAGAATTTTCATAACACAGACTTGATTTAATGAATTTTCTTTTATTAAGCTGCATGTGTATTTTGACATATTTTATCCAAAGGGGATTGCATTCCCATAATGAAGAAGCTCCTTAATCAATGTAAAGTTATCAAATTATAAAATATATTTGTGATGTTGAACAATTATTGAATGTTTTATTTATAAATTAGTATTTATATTAATTATTTTTGTTTGCTTTCCATTCTAGCAAAAATTTCAGAGTAATCATTGAAAACAATTTTTGTTTCTGAGACCTCAAATTGTAAGGTTTTAAATTAAAACCTTCCAATGTAATTTAGGAAATGGAAAGTTTAAAGTCATGCAAAGTGTTAAACAGAATGGGGTGGTGGGGGTCTTGGGGGTAGGGAGAGGGGGGGGGCAAGCTATTTCTAACATCATCTTCAGTCAAGTTCTTGATTGTCAGAGTTGATTTATAATTGAAACATGTTTTTCATGGCTATTTTCTAACTTCATGGTTTCATTTGCACTTTATAATCACATCAATTCCAAAGAACTATAAATTGGATTATATTCTCATTGTTGAAAATAGAATTAAGGGAGAAGTCACAAGCAGTTTTTATTATTTTTTCAACTAAATAGTAGGTTCATGTTTTTTAAAGAAGTATCTTTTCCTCTGACTTCACTAAGGCATTATTTGATTCAGTGCTGACAAGAACACTTCTCTAGAGATAATTCTCCTCCTCTGGATATAGAGCAATGTGTTTTCAATCCTTTGTACAGTTTCCCTAACAACGCAGGATTTATTATTTTACCTCTCACTCCAAGGTTGCAAGTGACCATTTTCTGTAAGTATAGAAGTTTTCAGGATGCCTAGAAGGCCAATGGTTAATGTCAATCAAACTACTTAATGATGCCCTTATGTCCAAGGTATTAATTGGATAAGAACATTGGGAAAATAATTTAAAAAGAGGAAAGGAGATGATATCAATTGGAATAAGTTCAGAAAACCTTGAATAGGGTTCATGTTTTTAGGTTGAGGACAAATTCAGACTATGTTCAATTTGTTAAATAAAATCTGCTAGAATTTACCTTAGATGAAATTTCTTTGTCAATTCAGGCTGCTATACTATTACCACAGACAGAATGGATTAAGCAACAAACATTTCTCACAGAGCTAGAGCCTGGCATGTTCAAGAACAAGGTGTAAGCAGATCTGGTATCTGGGGAGAGCCCCGTTTTAGATGGTAGATGACATTTTTCTCATATAGTAGAGAAAGGAAACAAACTCACTTTTATCCTTTCTCATAAGAGAATCGATCCCATTATGATGGTTACACCCTCATGACCTCATCTAATCCCAATTACCTCCCAAGCTCCCACTTTCTAATACTACCACATTGGGGTTAGGTTTTCAACATAATGGATTTTTTTGGGAACACAACTTTTAGTCCATAACATAAGCTAACACTGTTTCTTTGGAATTATCATTTGATCCCTGCTTCCTCTTATCCAAAACCTTGCAGAGTTTATTAATATTAATTTTCACAAATCCATATTGAGTTTAACTATCAAACATACTCATATACCATTTGCTTCTTTAAGGTTATCATAAAGTTCAAAAACATCAAAATATCAAGTTTCCTGTATGTGTATAACAGAATAAGTATGCAAAACCACAGAACACTTTGTAATTTCTTGCTGGAAAAGGCAAAGGAAACTTAATAACTGGGTAGTAAAAGTATTTGACAATTTGTGTTTTACTTTTAATACCATACTATTTTGTAGAAATATGATTATTTTATATAAAGGTCTGTATTAAGTGAGAACATGACCAGTGACAAATTCTCCTTGAATAAAATATTTCAAGTCCCTGTTATACATTGTCAGAAAAGAGTTTGTAACAGGAAGTCTTATCTACCTGGAAAATACATAACACTATGTAGAGATTCATAATGTCCCATGTTCAGATTGTATGACAATGAAGCATAATTTCAGATTTTTGGAATTTATTTTCTATTAAATTTATTGGGGTGACATTGGTTAATAAAATTATTTAGGCTTCTATAAAATATCATCTGTATATTGCATTGCTTGTTCATCACCCAAAGTTAAATCTCCTTCCGTCGCCTTCTTCTACCTCCCTTCTATCCCCCCTTTTCCTGCTCATAACCACTAAACTGTTGTCTGTGTCTGTGAGTTTTGCTTGTTTGTTTGTTACTCTCAGTTTTATATCCCTCATATGCATGAAATCATATGGTTCTCTACTTCATCTGTCTAACATATTTCTCATGGATATATTCTCAAGATATATCCATGTTAGCACAAATGGCAGTAAATAAAGGAAAAATTAATGAAATAAGTCTAGTTTGACATATGTATGATCCATATTATTTATTTCTCAGAATATATTAATAAATTGTTATTAAACAATTGGTAATGTGTGGTGGGAAGTACAACAACTTTGGAATATAATAAAAGTAAATGTATCAAATTAAAAAAAATGCTGAGTGAATACATGCCCTAATGATGAAGTAGAGTGAGCTCAGAAACTAGGAGGCTCAGATTTGAGTTTATGTTCTGATCATTTAATCTTTTAAGGTGTATACACACACACACACACACACATATGGCATATATATATATATATATATATATATATATATATATATATATATACTTTTACATATATATGCATATATACTTTTTTTTTACAGTAGAGTTTGATCAAATTATCTCTAGGACACTTTCTATAGTACTACTCACAATCAGGACTGCACAGATTAAAAAAAAAGTCTGGAATCATATAACTTAGAAAACTGTGAAGACAATATTTTAAAATAAATGTTTTAGTGAATATATCATGATTACAGCTCAAATTTTCACAAATTAAATAATTACCTATTTAGCCAGCAATCAGATAAAAATATAGAATATTTCTAATACCCTCAAGTTCTCCTCTTTTCCCATATAGGCACTATACCCCAAAAGTAAATACTGTGATGACTTTTATCATTATAGATTGTTTTTTAAATATATACTATGTCTTTTCCCACCTTAATGTGATGTTTTTGATATTCATCTTTTTATTGCATGTAGAATTATCTTTTTATTCTCATTGGTATATGGTATTCATTGGTCATATATCTGTTTCTGTATCTATATATCACTGAATGACTTATACTTATTGGTATACATATGTTTATATATTAATATACTGGGGGTGCCAAAAAATGTATACACATTACTTGTATTCAACTTTTGTTATCGGTATATATTGAGTATTACAATTTTAATACACTTTTTTCCTTTCTTAAAATGTGTATACATTTTTTGGCACCCTCTGTATATCATACATCTATATATATAAAGATGAGTGTATATATACATCATCGACATATTAATTTTTGATGCATTATAGTGTTGCTGGAGATGTGGGTTTTTCTAGTTCGTGCTGTTATCAAGAGTGTTGCTTAGAATATTCTCATATTTGTTCTGTTAGGAATTCTTTTTGAATCATAAAATAATTAAAGCTTTAATAGATACTGCTAAATAAATAGTTTTCCCCCAAATTATACCAATGCACATTCCCTTTAAAATTATATGATGGTTCTAGTTGCTCCACATGATTGTAAACAAATAATAATATTGACTTCAAAAGCTGTTGTCATTCTGGTAAAAATATGGTAGTATTTCATTGTGGTTTTGATTTGCATTCCTCTACTAAGTTATGGTGATGAAACAATTTTTATAAGTTTATTAGACATTTCATTTTCCTCATTAGTGAGATGTTTAAGTTTTTAATTGTCTTAAGTAATTTGAATCAGGAAATTAGATTTTTTCAAACTTTTATTTGATACTGCTAAGTACAAAAAAGCAATTTATTTCAAGAACTTTAGATAATCATTGGTCTCAGGCTAAGTTAAATGCAGATTTTTTTTTTTTTGTAGTAGTATAAACCTGTCAGCTAGAAAGATTTAATATCATATTAGTGAACTTTTAAAAATATTTTTCTTTTTCATAATAACTGTCAATCTAGAAAGAAATAAGAAACACATGTATTATAATACAGTAATTCTATTTGTTATCAAAAGTATAGTAATGACTACTTCTTTTCTTTTTTCTTCTCTTCCCATTCTCTTTTATTCATTTCTTCCCTTCTCTTCTCTTCTCTTCTCTCCTCGTCTCTTCTCTTCTCTTCTCTTCTCTTCTCTTCTCTTCTCTTCTCTTCTCTTCTCTTCTCTTCTCTTCTCTTCTCTTCTCTTCTCTTCTCTTCTCTCTTCTCTTCCTTCTCTCCTCTGTTTTCCTTAACGTTCTCTACCCTTCCTTTCCTTTCCCTTTCCTTCCTTTCCCTCCCCTTCCCTCCCCTCTGCTTCCCCGCTCTCCTCTTCTCTTTCTGACGAGTACAGACATAAAGCCATTAGATAGGCAGATAAAGAAAAATATCTGTGCTAGAAGTGGGGGATGAGGCACCTAATAGCTTGAAACAAGGAGTTAGAGCTGAAACAGGATGAGGGTGGCATCCACTCAGAGGACATATTAGCATAGGGAGTCAGAGCAGGAATGGGGATCCTCCAGAACAGGTGTTATAGCCCAAGTAGATTGAAGAGGAAATCCACATTGGTGGGGTGATTTGTAGCCTGATCTGGATGATGAAGGCACCTATGGGGATGGAGGTAGTGATGGAGAAGGGGGATTCACAAGGTGATTGATCAAATGAATAAAAGAATTAAGGATAATGATATCTAAATATATCACTTTCAAAGAAAGATCTTACAAATATGAAAATGGAGAAAACATGAGTAAAAGATATGACATTGGACTGTAATTGGTGGTATAGGTGTAAACTTATAGTTTATAGTTCTGTCCACTGATGGAATGTTGAAGCAGCATCACCACCATAGTGATGAGCACATCTAGCACCTAATCTTTGCTTCTAAAGGCAGTTAAAATGGACAAAACTTCTCTGAAAAGTGACCAATTCCATGGCAGAGAAGGTTAAATACAAGATGAACTTGGAGCATCTTTTTGTACCAGAAAGCAATGAAGTACTCAAAAAATAATGAGGACAAATTCTATAATACATCATCTATCTATCACATTGTGTGCTCACTTTAAATAATGATTTTAACATTTAATAAAATAGGAACTCAAGAATCAACACAGATACAAATATAAAATAATTGTGCAAATTTGAATGAGAACCAGGATATATCAGATGACAGTGAACATGGGAAATAACATGTTAGAGATTTTAAAAAAGGGAAGAAGGGATATGTTTTGATGAATGGAAGAGTGAATACACATTCTAAATTTAATACTAATATATTATAGAAGCATATCTTAATGTTGTAGTCATACTAACATTTATGAAATACTTTGTGCCAGAAACAGTGCGTAATGTATTTTATTTTATATATAATTATCCTGTCAAATTATTCTGTCAAATCCTGTCAATTAACATATATATATATATATATATATGTGTATATATATATATATATATATATTTTATATATAAGTATCCTGTCAAAAAAAGAGGTTAGAGTTATCATCATCTCCCCTGTCTTCAGGAGAGTAAAATGAGGACTAGAATTTGAAGTATATATTTAATATAGCAGAGTTACTCCATTACACAGTTTACTGCCCTGTGTTGTATTGTTTTCTATCTCAAAAACATCACTTACAGCTTTTAGCTACTATTTTGTGCTGTATCTGTAAAGACACACCAGCTGAGAGTTTCTCTGCTTGTAAATTGCCCTCTGTTAGACCTTTCTTAGAATATTGAGAAATACAAAGAAGTTTGGGTAAAGAAAACCACCTCTGCCTAATGTTGTCATTATTATAGTAAAACCTATGTGTAAGACTTTACTTTTTAGAGTTTCTGATTTGACTCGCTATATAACAGGATTGGGGAATTGCAAGGTGATCTATAACACGCTTTATTGTATTTGGTTCTCCACGAATAACTTAGCATTAGTGTTACTTTTGCTGATAAGAACATTTTCTTTCTTCCTTTTTTTTTTTTTATTACCCAGTCTTTGGAAAAATGCTTTGCAGCATATACTGAAGGCAAAAGTCGGTTGAAATCTCAAAAATATATTTCCCTCTGCAAAACATGGCAGAAGCTCTAATTCCTTATATATTGCAGATAAAAGGAAATTACCTACAGTAGATGTATAAATATTAATATTCTATTCTGGTATGTGTTATAACCTTTTCTAACATTTTTGTGTGTGTGTTAAATAAAACTATCAGAAATGTAATTTAAAATTGATTTTATTGTGTATCGTCATGTGTACTAGATTCATGTTGTTTATTGTTTGTTTTTTTTTTTTTTTTTTTTTTTTTTTAAGTTTTCATGGAAGAGCTAAATTCCTGGTAAAGGAGTATGTATTCAAAATGAAGAACAAAAACAAAACAAAAAAACAAAACAAAACAACAACAACTAAAACATAATTATAGGTGCAGGAGAACTCCATCTAAATAATAAAGAAAGCGTTCCCTCATGATTGAGGTGATAAGGTTTTAGTCACATTGAGACTGAGTGTCTCACCTATTTATACCTAACGAGCTACACGTGTGAACTTCATGGATAGGTGAAGCTGGATTGAGCTAGAGGTGACAGTTCTGTGTTTATAACATTCATAACCAAGAAACTAAGATGAATGAATTCTTGGCTAATGCGAAAATGTTTTCATATCCCGTAGGTATGCTTTAATACTCTTTACATACAGATAATACTTATTGGATCTCTTCCAGTAAATGTGTTAGTAAATCATTTGAATATGCATTTACAAATCAAGTTTAATCTGAGAATAAATGGACATTTTTGTGTTTAGATAAATTATTAGGTACCTAAGGAACTTCCAAATCTTAAAAAGCAAAATCTATGTATGATATTGAGATTTTCTTCTATATAATGAGATTTAGTAATTCTTGTTCTAGACAATTTGTTATATGTCATATGCCATATATATATATATATGTATATATGTATATAATGTATATATTCAGGGGATATGCATACACACATATACATATATAAATTATATATATATAATGTATTATATATATTTAAGGTATATATATATATATATATATATATATATATATATATGCAAAATGTATGCAAATGGATTTCTGTTGGTTAATTTTCACAAAGTGAATACTAGCACCCAGATCAAAAACACGATTATCAGCAACTCAGAAGTCCCTTCTTCTGTCTTCATATATTATCCCTCACTTCTAGGATAATTATTATTCTAACTTCTAATCATTTGCTTTTCCTGTTCTAAAACCTAAGTAATTAGAGTAAAAAATGTGTACTGTTTTGTGCCTGGCTTGTACTTTTCTCTTGTACTTTTGTGAGAAACATCCATGTTTTTGTGTGGAGGAATACTAGGGCCATAGGACATGTATTTATTTAGCTTTAATGGATTTTT
Organism: Rhinolophus hipposideros; assembly: GCF_964194185.1. NCBI lineage: Eukaryota > Metazoa > Chordata > Mammalia > Chiroptera > Rhinolophidae > Rhinolophus > Rhinolophus hipposideros. The sequence continues at coordinate 25,825,707 of NC_138057.1, forward strand.
TCAGACAGCTTTCCAGATGGATGTCTATCAGTTTATACTCACATCAGCAGTAAATGGGAGCTTTGTGTGCTCCACACCCTAGTCATTATTGATACTGTCTGCCTTTTCTGTTAACATTAGCCATTTTGGTAGGTGAATAGCCATGTCATATTGTGGTACTAACTTCATTTCACCAATGTCAATGTTGATTTTCCCCCTCATTTTTATTTATGTAAAGTATGGCATAGATTAGATTGTATCGTACAGCAAAGCCACTGCAAAATTGGATATTGTCTTTTATAATTAAACTGGATAATTTGTTGTGGAGAGTAGAGCAGAGTCATCGAATGTAAAATCTAGAACTCTGATTTTTAGTCACATTTAGTCTCTCTCTCTCTCTCTCTCTATATATATATATATGTATATATATATATATATATACATAATGTATGTATATATATATACATAATGTATGTATATATATATATACATATACTATATATTTTTTCAAATATATTACATATCTACTCAAGGGATATACATGTTCTGGCAATTAAGTTTGCAAACTCATCCTAGAAAAAGTGCTACATACCTCATTGCTAAACATCATTATGGTCACCGTTGAAGTACTCCCCTTGGGAAGCTATGCACTGATGTCAGTGCCTAGTCTACCCTTCAAAGGAATTTTGAAACTCTTTTTCTGGAATGGCCATCAGAGCTATTGTCATAGTACCTTTGATGTCCTCTGAATGTCATCAAAATGTCTTCCTTTCAACATTTCCTTGATCTTCAGGTAAAGAAAGAATTCACTGGGGGCCAGATCAGGTGAGCAGGAGGGTGTTCCAATACAGTTATTTGTTTATTGGCTAATAACTCCCTCACAGACAGAGCCGTGTGAGCTGGTGCATTGTCGTGATGCAAGAGACATGAATTGTTGGCAAAAAGTTCAGGTCGTCTAACTTTCAGCACTTCCAAATAGTAAACTTGGTTAACTGTTTGTCCAGTTGGTAAAAATTCATAATGAATAATCCCTCTGATATCAAAAAAGGTTAACAACATTGTTGCAACAACTTGGCAAACTTAATTGTCAGGGTCTTGTTTTCTTATCCATTCAGCGTCCCCATCTTTTGATTTGAGCATTTAATCCATTTACATGAAACATAATTGTTGATAGGTATGTAATTATTGCTATTTTATTTTTCACATTTTTGAATTTTTTTTTTCATTCTAAAGAAGTCCTTCTAAGATTCTTTGTAATACTGGTATGGTGGTGATGAATTCCCTTAGCTTTTTATTGTCTGGGAAGCTCTTTACCTTTCCTTTGATTCTGAATGTTAGCTTTGCTGGGTTCATCTAAAAATTTTTTTGAAGTAGTGCTTTTATCCATTGATAACAGAGAACACATTTATTTTTGGATATCATTATTTTTTGTTCTTGAGATTTTTGAGCAAAGCAAAATACTTCTCTTCATTCTTAGGGTTCATCATTTTTCCTTGAAGTTATGCTTTATGCAAATCAACGCTTTGATCCAGTTTAAATAGTACTCCTGCCCAACTCTGATCTTAAAGGTAATTTTTAAGATTGCTTATGAGTCTGACCACAAACAGAACTAAAGCAAAGTATACCATGTGAAATTCAGACCTAATGCAGTTATAGCCTGATAAGGTTAAGTAAAAGTCAATTTTTAAGACGTTATAATTGTTTTCAGGAAAAAGAGAAAATTAGACTTGTAGGCAATTGATTTGGGCAAACATTTTATCCACAACATAATCTAATTATTACATTATTATGTCTGTAATTCAGTTTCTTCCCTATAAAATAAGCAGAAAAAATTCTAAACTATCCCCGTTATTGTTAGGATCAAATATCCTGTATGTGGTGGTAATTTATGGTGCTTAAAAGGAGGACCTCGGAATGAGAAAGACTGAAACCAAATCCCAGTTCTGGCCCTTCCTACTGGCATGATCTTGCTGAGTCCTAAAATCTCATTTTTTCATTGCAACATGGGAATAATAGTAACTATGTCGTTAAAGATTATGGTTTTATAAAACAACGCAAATTTGATAAATTATGGTTATGTAAAACTACTTTATAAACTTGGAAACAATTATGAAATATAACATAATTGCTATCATTATTTCATTCAAGTACTAAGAGGGAAGTTACTCTAAAAGATTATTGTTAATAAATGTGCAAAAAGTAGCAGTAATGTTTCAGTTTTATTTCCACTTCATCTCATTCTTCTGTTTTGTTAAAAGTTGTTCATTTATTTCATCCCGTATATTGCATTTTCTCTATAACAATGACATTAAAATTGCTAATGATATAACCCAAAGAAGTTCCTATTATAATGAAGAAAGTCGGATAACTCTAATAAATCTTATTATAAGCATAAGTGACCAACTTAAAGACATGTACAAATGTTTAAAATATATTATTACAATTCATGAGCAAACTTCATGCCCTAATTTCATTGCCCCATTCTGCACCTTATCAAAACAATATCACATTTGTCTTGAACGGCAGCTTTGCCTCCTAACACGTAGAGAGTTGGGTAATACTAGAAATTAAATCTGATTTTTACAAGAATAATTTTGAGACATATGATACCCATATATTTTAAATGTCATATATCTATGCAAAATCAAGTATATCTTAAGAATATAAATATTACTTTTCAATAAAAAGATATGCTTTTTAAGTAGCACTGGGTATATTTTATAACTGTAATAATTAATTTCACTTTTTTAGAAAATGACTAAATCTTTGTTGCTATATTTGATCTTTTTCTTTTCTGGAAGATAATATTGTTAATTTAAAGACTTTGGCAGCTAAAATCAGAATCTGTATCAAATCTCAACCTATATCTATTGTTTGTTTTAATGTCTTGATTTTCATTCCAATATTTTGGTGTTTTGAGTTTTTAAAAAATATTGATTTTTTAAAAGGTTTTAAAAAACATAAAGACCCCTAAATGGTGTTATTTCTCCTTGTAAAGACTGCATCTTTTTCTCTGTCGGTCAGAAGAGCTGACATCCAGAATGAAGTGCCTTTGAACAAGTCCAGCTGACATGTGGAGGAGCCAAAGTTTCTTTCCTCCATGTGCCTTCACATACAGATTTGTGAGCAAATAAATGCTGTCTTTGTTTTAAGCCATTATGTTTAGGGGTAGTTTCTTTTACATAGAAATAGATAATAGAAACAATTAGCAAGATATAAATACAACATAAAAATTTAAAAAGCTTTTTAGATAACATATACATATTAATGTCTACCAATAAAGTAAAATGTTGAGATAATTCCAGATTATTAAAATTGCCTCCAAATGAGTCTATAGATCCATTGCATTTTCTATCAATATACCAAGTTATATAATTGTTCTGTAACAATTATCAAGCTGATTTTAGAATTTGAAGATATATTTGTTGCATAAGAGTGATCTTCATAGGAAAGAACAAAGCCTGATAATGTACGCCACTAGGTATCAATATTTGTACATAAGGCTATAAGAGATTAAGAATGTTTGGTATTGGTTATGAGTGCAATGATGGAAACATTAGATAAATGGAACACAGTAGAGTATCCAGAAATCAACAACACATATATGGTCACATATTTACATCTAAAGTGACGTCACAGTGCATTGGAATAAGTATGGCCTTTTAAAATTTTATTTATTTATTTATTTATTTATTTATTTATTTATTTATTTATTTTTCCAGTTTAAAGAATTTTATTACATAATTTTTAGAGACATAATTTACATAGGGTAAAATCACCTAATTTAGTGTACATTTCTAGGTTTTTTTTTTTTTTTTTTTTTTTTTTTTTTTATTGAACAGGCCATCTTGTGGTTGAGAGCCCACTGGCCCATTCTAGGGGTTTTTACAAATGCATATAGTTGTGTAACCACTACCACAAGCAAGATACAGTATTTAAGTATTTTTATACCCACATTTTGAAATATTTTTATTAAAATATAGCTAACATACAGTATTTTATTAGTTTCAGGTGTACATCATAGTTATTCAACAGTAGCCACCTGACACTATACAGTTATTACTGCATTATTATTACATTCCCTATGCTAAAGATGTGAACGCCATAATAAATCCAGCAACCATCTGACACCACATCACGCTATTACAATATTATTGACTATATTTCCTATGCTGTTTATTATATCCCTAAGACTTATTTGTTTTATATCTGGAACTTTTGAGCCTCTTGTTTTTCTTTATCTTTCCCCTGTCCCTTTTAAGTTTTCAATTAGAGTTGTGAGGACTATCCGAAGAGTACAACGGAAGAGTTGTGATGCAGGGGTTGACCCTACAGAGCAGGATCTGCCTCAGCAGGGCTCTAGTGCCTGTCCAATTCGCCCCTTGGTTGTGTTATCCTTGGAGATACCCGTGTGATGCTCCAGCTCATTTAAAAGCTGGCCCTGGGCCTCCTGGTAGGGGTTACACTGCAGGTCAAGTTCAGCTATTACCTGTGCCCCACCCAGGGCCACCTGGCAGGAGCCACAAAAAATGCTCAGATTGCCACTGTTCATGCCGTTATTGTAAGTGCCTCAAGAGGACAAGCCATGAACCAAGGCTGGCTGCTGCTAGTACCAGGCTTAAGACTGCTCAGCCAGAGGTACAGGACGTGCTCAAGCCAGATCCTGCTTGTTTGGGTTCCGAACCTTTAAAGACCCTAGGAAAGTCTTCAGCATGAGCCAAGGTGGGCGGTTTGTACAAAAGCTGGAAGCAGCTTGGGTGTGCCCAAAAGCTGCGTAGGGCTTGGTCTTGAATCACCTGGGTGTGGTGAACAAATGGCATTAGCCAGCTTAATGGAGACCCAGATGTTGCAGTCACATGCATCTTCATGTTTGGAAAGGGGAGGGCTCTACAAAGAACCAATGGCCTCTGTTCAGGAGAAAGCTGCCCCTCCAGCCCCCATTCCAAGCCAGACAACTCAGTTTTCCACCATATATCCCTACCACCTCTCCAGATGCTGCCCCAGTGCTGGAGCTCAGAGCCAGTGATTTTGTCAGTGAGTAAGAATAAGTCCATGCTTGGTCCCTTTATGAGGAGTGCCTGGGACTCCAGCCACCTTTCATCTCACTCAGTCATAGTCTCTGCTTGTTTTAACAACTTAAAATTAGGAGGACTTCTCATCCTGGCACTGGAACCCTGGCCCGGGGAAGAGCTGGTATCCTTTGCTCCTTCGGGTGGGGGTAGGGGGAACTTCTGCAGCCGAAATATCCCTCCTGATTTTTTATGGTTACACACAGGTGTCGAACCAGTCCATTCTTCATCTCTGCCCCTCCTACCAGTGTGGAGTTAGCTTCTTCTGCATGTCTTTAGTTGTAGGGCTTCAGTTCAGCAAGATTTTAGGCAATTCTCAATGATGGTCCCTTTGTAGTTTAGTTGTAATTTTGGTGTGGTCATGAGAGAAGGTAAGCACAGTGATTACCTACTACACCATCTTGACCAGTGAGGGTGGCCTTTCTAAAAGAAAATGTTCTGTGTTCTTTGGATATAGTTCTGGAAAACATTAATCTTGTACCCACCCTATCACTATAAACAATCATTAACTCCATATAAGGCATAGCCTGAATATTAAAGGTATAAAAATGAAAGTTCATGAAAGAAAACATAGAATATCTTTATAAACTTGGTGTAGGTAAACAGAAAATAATAAAGGGAACCCTAATAGGTTGGATTATATTATAATCAAAAAAATTTGTTCATTAAATTCTGTACATTAAATTATTCTGTTCACAGAGACTGAAAATCTCATAAACAAAAGTTTTATAAAGATTCTCAATATATGCATATTAATGTATATTGATACATCATATCAGATCACCCAATTCTATAATATATTGAATAATCCTTCACATCAATAATGTAAACAGACAACCAGTAAAACAATAAACAAGAAATCTCAAAAACCATCTAAAATAATTTAAAATAAATCTCAATAGTCACTTCACATAATAGAAAAAAATAATAAATAAACCTTTGAAATGTGACTCAACATTATTAGTTATCAGGGAAATGTAAATTAAAATCACAATGCAAATTACTGTATACAATAAAAATTACTGACTGAGCTTTAAAATGGCAGACAATATCAAATATTGGTAAGATGTGGGAAAATTGATTATCATAACTGCCCCAGCAAAGTTAGTTTGTACAAATAACCTGGATAAAATATTTGGCACTATCTCTAAAGCTAAATCCATATCTGCCATAAGATTCAGCCACTCCAGTTTTAGTTAAAATCCAACAAATGTAAGTACATATGTGCTCCAAAATGAAAATAACCTAAGTATCCATCAGTGATATAGTGCATAATTATAGTATATTCACATCACAGAAAACTAAATGCATGTCACAGACAAAATAATAGGGGAAAGTGGCCCAACACAAATGAATACCCACTGTATAATTCCACTAACTTCAATTTCACACTTTCTATATGTAATAATTCAGTAACAAATTCTAAAGAGACAAAAGATGTTTCTGTCTGAGGCTTCACAATTACCATGCATTTCAGTGGGTCTTGACCCTAATGGTTATATATACAATTTTATTTACTCATATTTGACACATTGAATCACAGTTTAAGTAAATTCGGTGCTAGAAGTACTGGTTGAAATTTATTAAAAAAAACACTAAAGCGTTTCTCTAAGTTCAGTCTATCTTCCGCTTATATCCATTTCTGAATGACTATAATTGATTTATGTCACTTAAATATTTCAGTATTTTTCAAGCTTTACTCAATTGCAGTAGGTGGATACATATCCATTTTATTGTTGAGCGTTTCCTCTTACAGACATAATGAACTTTCCCTATTTTACACCAGTAGAAAGTTAAAGAATTTTGGATCAAGTTTAGTTTTGATCACTGTGAAACTAATTTGTTGCCACTTACAAAGACATTTTCAAATATATGTCTTTGAAATTTAATATTTCTCTTAATACAGTATAGCCACTAGTATAATGATAAAAATAACATGCGTTTTTATAAAGCACTTTTGTTTAAAGAGCCACCCCAAGAAAAAAATTTACTTGGTCTCTTAAATTTTTTTTTGCTTTTTTTAAACATTAAATTAACATTTCTTAATGTATCATGTATTTTATGGTATTCAAGATCTTAAAATTTTCCAGTTCTAGATTTGATTGCTTATGATTGACTGAGTTCAGGTAATTAGTAAACTGTCTGATACAATATTCAGCATAATTCATGTAACTTAAAAGAAAATGATTTTTAAACCCTCATGCACTTCTCAGAATTACAATAATGAAATTAGTTTCTAAAGGTTACAATAATGTCCTTTTTGGAAAGCATTCATTCAGAAATTAATTAAGCATGAGTCATATTTTCTCATGTGATTGATTAAAAAAATAAAATCAGAATTGTTTCAAAGCTGAATTATACATTTATGTTCACATTATCTTTGGCATGTAGTTTTGGTAAATAAATTGATATTGCAATCTCTGAAGGTTGGAAAAATTCATAGAAGTTTAAATTATTGGAATGTATTTTTGTAACATTATCAATATAATAGAAACGTAGAGTTTGAATTAAATTTTAAATTTATTTTTATTCTAAGTTAAATTAAAATTAATTAATAATTCATATTTTATATATTTACCATGCAACTAGTATTATAATGATAATAGTAATGGACTGAATAATTAGTGTGTGCATTCTGATTTATACATATAATCTAGTTTTATTGTATTAAGTTCTGTGTTTACAAAAATTGTTAATCTGATTATTGCCACCAAATAATAGCTAAATATTATTTTATATTTTAAACTTTGAGATGAAATTCTAGGATTGATAACAGTTGTTTGTTTTTGGTATAAATGATCGTATCAGATTATTTCCCAATCAGTTGGCTTTACAGGATTAAAACGAAACAGCAATATGTAATAATGTGAAATTTCATCATGATATTATGCTATTCTTCCATTTTGGACTTCCTGAAAATTTAAACACAGTAGGTGCTGGCATTTTTCCTTTTCATTTCTTTATTTCCATTTTTGTAAATTTATGAAAGAAACATTTTCTAAGAAAGTGAATAACATAAACAAGATGACAGCTGAATTTATAATAAAACAAATGTTATCACAACTAAAATATAACAAAAATGGCACAGTTATGATTATTATATTGCTAAATTTTTCTTGGGAAAGCCTAAAATGAGAGAAAAAATTAACTGATACATCTAAGAGAGCTTCAACCGTTTTATTCCTGCAATTTCTCAACCAGTTATGCAGATTCCTGAGTAAGCAGTTTCTTTGCAAGAGTAGAAAGGCTTTTCACCATTATGTGTTCTTAAATATTTTAGTAGTGCTAGTATATACAAAGGGTTTACTTTACTATTTATAAATTACTGTCTTTCATGAAAGTTGGTTTAATAGACTATGCTAACACTATTATTAGTTTGGTGCAAAAGTAATTGTGGTCTAAAAGGTTAAAAATTGCAAAAGCTGCAATTACTTGTGCACCAACCTAATAGCAATTGTGTGTATTGATCATTTGAAAATAATAATGGTGGTTTCTTAATAGTCCAAATATTGATTTAATTTCATACACCTATTAGTCTATAATAATTAAATCTTTGTATCACTCAAATGTTTCTAAATTGGGGGTATAATTATGAAAGTTATTAATGAATTTATTAGAAGAAAGACGGAAATGAGTTTGAATTGAAATAGCAATGAAATCTATAAAGTTTTATTTAAATAATATAATATGAGGATTTAAGTTAGGGATACCTGGATTCTTCTTGCAATGTTAATGACCTTGTATCATTTATGAATATGAAAATTAATTTTGTTGGAAACATATATTGCTTTCTCTATGTAATAAATTTTTGTGATATTTCTATAATGAAATCAAAGTTTATGTCTAGTAATTCTTACATTATGCAGTTTCTTTTCTTTTTTTTTTTTTGAACACACAATGGGATTTATTTTTATTTTTTTTAATTTATTAGTTTCAGGTGTACAAGACAAGGTAATACTTAGACGTTCATCATTTATATCCCTCACACTGTGAACCACCCTCCCCCCATCCACTATCCCTCCGACCTCGCATGGAGCCACTAGTGCACTGTTGGTGGGATTGCAGATTAGTGCAGCCACTATGGAAAACAGTATGGAGGTATCTCAGGAATCTGAAAATGGAACTACCCTATGATCCAGTAATTCCACTCCTAGGCATCTACCCGGAGAAATCCAAAACTCCAATTCAAAAATCTGTATGCACTCCTATGTTTATTGCAGCACTTTACACAATAGCCAAGATATGAAAACAACCGAAATGCCCATCGGTAGATGACTGGATTAAGAAGCTGTGGTACATTTATCCTTTACTCTTCTTGTTTTATTGCATTAGCTAAGGCATCCAGTAAGAAGCTGAAAAGCAGTGGTGAGAGGGACTTTCCCTGACTTATTCCTAATTTTAGTAGGAAAGAGTTGAGCTTATCACTAACTATGATGTTAGTCATAGGATTTTTGTAAATATCTTTTATCAAGTAGAGAAAGTTCCCCTCTCTTTTAGTTTACTGAGAATTTCTGTTATGAATGGGTGTTGAATTTTTGTCAAATGCTTTTTCTGCTTTTATTGATATGATCATATATTTTTTCTTCTTTATCCTATTGATATGATGGATTATGCTAATTGGTTTTTGAGCCAATTCCATACCTGGAAAAAATTTCAGTTAGTCATGTTGTGTAACTCTTTTTATACATTGTTAGATTCAATTTGCTAATATTGTGTGTGTGTGTGTGAGGGTAAGGGGGTTGCATCTATGTTAATGAGAGATATTTTGTCTGTAGCTTTGTTTTCTTGTACTATCTTTTCTTCATCCATGCTCTTGCATATTGCTGGATTTTCTTCTTTTTAAAGGCTGAATAATATCCTCCTACATGTATATATCACATTTTCTGTTTTCATTCATCCGTCAACAGACATTTAGTGTTTTTGACTATTGTCAATAGTGCTGCAATTAATATAGAAGTGTTAATATTTATTTGAAGTCCTGATTTTATATATTTTGGATATATATTCAAGTATATATATGATTCCTGGAACATAGGGTTGTTTTTATTTTTAATTTTTTGAGAAATCTCCTTATTGTTTGCTACAGCAGATATACCATTTTACTTTCCTACCAACCTACCTATAAAGATTCCAGTTTCTGGACATCCTGACAACAATGCTAACTTTTTTTTTCTTTTTTTCTTTTTTAATAATAGCCATCCTGATAGGTGTGAAGAATTTTCTTATTGTGGCTTAGATTTTCATTTTCGTGATGACTGGTGAGGTTGAGCAACTTTTTATGTTCTTGTTGTCCATTTGTATGTTTTTTTGGAGAAATTTCCATTCAAATCCAAAGCCCATTTTTCAAATTGTGTTTTTGTTTGTTTGGTTTGTGTGTTTTTGTTTTTGTTTGCTATTGAGTGTGGGGCCACCTTATATATTTTGGATATAAATCCCTTATCAGCTATATGGTTTGCAAATATTTTCTCTTTTTGTAGTTTGCTTTCACTCTTATAATCATTTTCTTTGCTGTGCAGAATCTTTTATTGTTTGATGTAGTATGGTTTCCATTTTTGCTTTTGTTGACTGTGCTTATGGTATTGTATCAAGTCATTGCTAAGACTAGTGTCAAAGAGTTTCCTTTTTTTTTTTTTTGCCCCCTTTCCTCAATTCTAGGAATTTTATTTCAAGTCTTACATTTAAATCGTAAATCCATGTTGAGCTGTTTTTTGTGTTTCATGATAATGAGTTCGATTTCATTCTTTTGCATGTACATATCGGACACAGTTTTCCCAACACCATTTGTTGAAGAGATTATCCTTTGCTTCTTGTATTCTTGGTACCCTAGTCAATAATCAGTTGAATGTATATGTGAGTATTTATTTCTGGGCTTTCTATTCTGTTCTATCGGACATATATCTGTCTTTGTACTAGTATCACACTGTTTTTTGTTTGTTTTTTTCATTTTGTTTTGTTTTTGATTAAAGTTTATTGGAGTGACAATTATTAGTAAAGTCACATAGATTTCAGGTGCACAATTCTGTAATACATCACCTATATATCACATTGTGTGTTCACCACTCAGAGTCGGTTCTCTTTCTATCACCATATGTTCACCCCCCATCCACTATCCCTCCGACCTCACACTGAGCCATCACATTATATATATAAAATGATAGTTGGCATTCATTAATGTTTAGCTTCTGGTGTACAATGCCATAAATATGCAGTTTATTTTCAAAAGTGGAACACGTTGCTTTATTTTATGAATCTGAGTAAGAAATATATTCAGTTATATCTCACTTAAAGGAGTCCAGTAGAGAGAAAAGAATTTAATAAAATACTAGTACTTATCTACTTCCAGACTTTACTTATCACTTTCTTCTATCATTTTAAAATATATTTTCAGGATGACATTAACATTTCAGATTAATCCTTTTTAAATATGTGTATTTTTTTCTCACTAGGAAATGTATCTTCTAAAGAAATATTTCTTTCTCTATACAAACTTTCCCCAAACAATTAACTATACAGTTTATCCTATTCTTCTGGTCTCTTTTAATTCCTCTCTCCATTAAACTCTCAATACAATTACCCTCCCCAAAACAAAATAAAAACAAACAAACAAATAAAACCCTATGATTTTTGTTAGTTTTACCAATGGTTTCTATTTTGGTAAATGTAATGGATGATTTTCAGTTCTCATTTTACTTGAGCAAGCAACAGGATTTGACATGTTTAATCCTCCTCTCTTCCTTGGCAGTTTATTTCCAAGAATTCAGTTTCTCTTGGAGTTCACTTATATTGTAAAGACAATGGTTGATCAATTCTCGTCCTCTTCTCTCTATCAACACTTACTCCTTCAGTGATTCATGTAGTATCCTAGCTTTAAATTCAATCCACCTATTAACCCCCTTAAAATTTATATCATCAATCTAGACCTCTCTTGGGAACACCAGATTCATAGTACAATTGTCTATTTAATATCTTCATTTGTATGTTCAGTGAACATTTCATATTGGTGATATCCAAAATTAGTCTTCTGATAGTTTAAAACCTGCTCTTCTCAGAGTCTCCCCCATCTCAGTACTGGTTATCAAAGTATTTGCTGTCTTCCTTGGGTCTACCTTCTTTCTCATATCCCAGGTAGATGGGATATATTCCGTGTAGGTAACATTTCACCATCTCCACTGTTAACCCACTAGGGCAAGCTACTGACCCCTCCTCACATGCAATAGTCTTTTGATTGATCTCCTTGCTTTTAACCTCATTTCCCAGGAGTCTCATCATGCAGCAAAAATAGTGAAGCCTTTTAAATTATTTATTTTTTACTTGTATTTATTACTTGTTACTTTTAAAGTAAAATCTGTACATATTTAAAGTATACAATGCTATTTGGTATACATATACATAGTGAAGTGATTACTACATTCCAGCTAATTAGCCTATCCATCCGCTCACATAGTTTTATTATTATTACTATTGTTATTATTATTACTATTATTTTATGTGAGAGCACCTAAAATCTACTCCCTTGGCAAATTTCCAGTATTCAATACAGCATTATTAACTATAGTCATCATACTGTATATTTGATCTCTAGATTTCTTCATCCTATGTAACTACCCTTCATCCTATATAACACATCCCCGTTTCCCCCACCTCTGCTCCAGTAACTACTGTTCTACTTTCTGCTTCTATGCATTTGACTCTTTTAGATTCCACATGTAAGTGAGACCATTCAGGGATTTTTGTTGTTGTTGTTTGTTTATTTGTTTGTTTGTTTTCCTGTGTCTGGCTGATTTCACTTAGCATTATGTCCCTCAGTTCACCCATGTTGTTGCAAATGGCAGGATCTCTTATTTTTATGGCTGAAATATATTAATATATGTAATCACAAGTTTTTTATCTATTCACCTGTTGACGGACACTTAGGTTGTTTTCATATCTTGGTAATTGTGAAGAATGCTACAATGAACACGGGAGTACAGATATTTTTAGGAAACAATTTCATTTCCTTTGGCTAAATACTCACAAGACGGATTGAACTTTAAAAATGTAGCCTATCCTCTGGCTCCCTATTTATTCAGAATAAAGTTAAAAAAAAAAAAAAGAAAGAAAAACAAAAACCCAAAAAAACAACGACATTGCGATCTCTACCTGGTCCTATCTGATCTGGGCTTTTGAGTTCCTTCTTTGACTTCACTTTTTTTTTTTTTTTTTTTTTTTTTCATTTACTCATCTCCAGCCACACTGCACACTGGCCTCCTTGCTTTAATAGAATATAGCAAGCATAGTTCCACATTTTCATTGTAGTCTGGAAATGTCTTCTCACAGATATCTATGTGGTTAACTACTCAACTTCTTTAAATCATCTCAAAGTGACTGCTCTGATTGCTTTATTTAAAATTGCAAAATACCAATCCTACCCTTTATCACTCTTACTCTGATTTTTCTTCTTTTTATAACATTCATTACTTTCTAACTGGTTTACTGTATTTATTATTTTCTGTTTCCTTGACATCTAGAATCTGAGCCTCCCAAAGGCAGAGCTCTTTGTCTGCTTTATACACCTAAAATGAAGAAAGCACATTATGAACTCTCCAAAAATATTTGTTGAATTACTGCATATCAGAAGTTAAATAAAAGGATTAGTTATATTTTGATATTCCAAGCAAAGCTTTTAAAAATATCATGCTTAACATAGAAGACATGGACAAGTGTTTTATAAAAGTATGAAAATTAGGGAATATCCCAGACCTGGCTTATGAAACCTATTCACATATGTACGCTTCTGTCTAATTGAATTGGATACAATCATGGGGACAACTCAGAAAGGCACATGTTGAAGATTGCAGAGATTCCATCAGCCTCAATTTCTAATCTGTACTGGAAGGTGGATTGTCATAGAGTCCGTTTCTAAGAAGGAGTGTAGGGATGTGAAGTAAGGAAAAGGGCAAAATAAAAATTTTCACCCCACATGCTTGAAAAGATAATGTGAGGTGATAGATGTTTAACTAACCTATTATGGTAATTACTTTGCAATACACATGGGTATCAAATCATCAGGTATACCTTAAATTTACACAATGTTAAATATCAGTTAAATTTCAGTGAAGCTGAAAAAGAAATTAGTGAACAAATATTAGTAAACAATTTTATAAGAAATATAAAGTTTTCTCTTACATGAGTTATTCAATTAATTTTAAGACCACAAAGGTTATAAGTGCCTGTCACATCTCAGTGTTTAGCATATGAAAGATAATTGATATATAGTCATTAAATTAACATATTATGTCTTGCCTATTGTCTTTTATAGAAAGCTTCTACTCTTATACCCCTCTAACCAGTCTTCCACAGTGACCGTGTCATCTTTATTAAATGTAAATTCAGTATACACACTATTACTCAAATATTTTCAACCGATTATCATTATAAAGATAATATGCTTGAATATGACATGTGCATCACAATTTGGCTTTTCTCACTTTATCACCCAATCTCTTCCCAAGTGTTATAAACATATAACATCCAAATGAATTGTCTAGGACTCTTGCTTCTGCACATAATGAGTGCCTTCTATCAGGTAAATTCTTCTATTGAGAAAAAGTAGAAAAGAACATCTCTGAAGTCATTAGACTGCTGCTGAGACAAAAAGATCCTGAGGGTAAGGTTGCAGAAAGAATTAACAGAGTGTGTGTTGAAATTATGAAATTATGAAATTTCTGGCCATTTGTCTCTTCTTGGGGCAGGGGAGATACTGAGAATATCAGGTCGTCACAGACATATAGTTGAGAAACCAGAAGATTTGGCAGTCTCATAGAGCTGGAGAAGCAAAGAAAGGAATTTGGCATTACCAAGGTAGACAGGACTTGAGGATGGGGGTTGGGGGGTCATATTGCAATGAGAAGGGAGATGAGTGGGAAGTGAGCCCTGCCCTCAGCAGCTTCCCCGACAAGGCTTTTAAAAATTAATAATTCTGTAAAATGAAGCAGAATATTGCTGAAGTGGATAGTAGTTTATAACAGTCTAACAATGATGAAGAGCTAAATATTGGAATTTAGAAACTTTCAATGACTAGATGCCCCAGCAAACTCCTTAGGTTCTCAGGTCAGACCCCTGGGGTAGTAGGTAGGGCTTAACCAAAATTCCAGCCCAGCATCTGGTCAATTCAGCTTCTAATTAGTTTAAATGTTCTATTTCTATTATTCATTCATATATATATATATATATATATATATATATATATATATATATATATTTTTTTTTTTTTTTGCTAGAGAATAAGATTCAGCCTTTCTTGAAAGAAGATGGTAAAATGCCTGACATTCTATCAAAAATTACCCTATACACTGAGAATCAGAACCGAGAGACAATGCCACTAATAGATGGCTCACAGAATTAGGCTTGTGAGTCACAGACTTGAACCATTTGTGATAAATATACTCCAAAAGAAGATATTTTTGGAGCAAGATGGAGAACTTCACCAGAGAATAGGATTATATAGTAAAAAAAAAAAAATCAAAAGAAAAATCAAAAACTGACAAATACAATTAAGAATTCAGTATATAACAGTATATGGAGATATCAGAAAAGAAGAATAGTGACCTGAAAGAGAGGTCAGTAGAAACTTTTAATTTGAACCATGGAGAAAAAAACAGATGGGAGAAAAAGATGAAAGATATCAGACACATTGAGACAGTGAAAAATTCTCATATAGCAAGAATTGGAGTCCCAGCAACAGAGAAGAGAGAACATAGGATCAAAGTAATATTTGGAGAGAGGAAATTTAATCATTTTTCATGCACATATCCACCCCAATTTCGACTTCAAATAATCAATTTTTGCTTTTCACCTGTTCTCCATAGTGCTTTGTTCTTATTTATAGCTGTTCTTACCACTAGATGTTGCATTTATTTATGTATTTACAATACATAGCACAATAAATTCTTAAAATTCCCTTTATCATTGACTAAATAAACATTTAAAGACTTATTCTATAGCACAGATTTCTCTTTCATTGTATGCTTCTTTTGCTATTCACTCCAGTAATACATCTCTGGAATATAGTTTGGTGAAGGGAGATAACAAATAGAAACTCCATGTTAAGCACCAATTGATTAAATTTGAGACATCATTTAAAAATATTTGTTGAAGAGAATCATAGTGGAAATGAAGTCCTTTATGTGCAAGAAAAATAGCATATGTTTTGAAATTATCTCTTTGCAGCAGGTGGCAGCAACAATTTTCTTTTTTCCCCTAATTGCCAATATATGAACTTGGAGGATCTCCTATTACTTCATAAAAGTTACAGTTTTATGCCATTAAAGGAAAATGAGACAATGGTATTAAGAGCATAGTACTGTTTTCCTCTTTCATCTTTTAAAAATTCATAAATATTATCAATAATATCATGGATTTGAACAGCAATGTCCATGGTAAATTTCCAAATTGAAATGAAGACAGTAAGCATTTGCCTTTGTGAGATCTTTATAGCCTTAAAAACACGTAATATAGTTAAGCGTGTTGAGACTTCAATCTACTCTTAATGCAGTTGAATCAGTGATGGGTAAAAAATAGCCTTGTCATCTCTGCTTTGCAGAAAATGGTCCTTGTACATAGGAAACATGCTGGGTCAACTGTAAAGGTAAGCCAATGGTGCCTCTTTGGTTTATAGACAATTCTAACAGATGCAATCAATAAAGTTGTTATGAATGTTACCCAGATGAAAGAGCATTTGGCACAGCTTATATAATTGATTTTAAAACTGATTTAAAACTGCATGATTATTACTTTTAAATTTGGAAACCCAGAAGCCATAAACAAAAGATTTCTGTTAACACTAAAGATTCTAACTTACAGTATACTTCTCTGACTCACAAAGGAGACAATTTTGTTCTTACTTTGGCATCCATTAAAAAGAAAAAGAGCAAAATTGATTATTAATTGCCCTGAGAGTAGTAGGACAAAATTAATAATGTCACAGACTCTAGATCAGTGGTTTCTTAAACAATAAAGAAAAATCACATGAATTATAATCAGTTCTACCTGGATTAGAAGATATTACTGGCAATTAATGACCATGTACTTTGAAATCAATGAGGTCTGTCAAAAAGAAATTATGGAGTCCACACCATTTTAATAATTTAGGTATTTTTGCTCAAGATTATTATGAAAAGGAGCTTGGGTTATTTTAAGATAATGATGAAATGATTTATGAGCAAGAAACAGGAATTTGAGAATGCTATACCAGATATATGACTTGTTTCTACTAGAAGTAAATATATTTTAGCTATATTATTAGAAGTATATGCCATTTCTAGTATTGTTATATTTTCAAATATAACAAAGATGGGTCTTAATGGGTCTATCATAATATTTCTATTTGTAATTTATAGTTCATTATATTTTCATTCCTATCACAATATAATATAAATTAGTTTTCAATTACTAGATTTGCTATAGCATCATGTCATTATAGCATGATGTCCTAATAGCATCATTTTTGTGATCATTTCCTTGCATCAACAGATGTCAAGAATTACTAAAGCCTCTGTGAAGTACAGGATTTAATACTAAAATATTTTAAACATGAAGTAGTAAATATTTCATTTATTCTGATTTTATCACAAAATATAGACATTTATATATTTCTTTAAGGTAAGATATTTTCCCCAGTAATTAAATAAAAACGTTGTTATTCATTTCATTATTTGTCTATATTTCAGACTAAAAGCCATGATTTTAGGCAGAGATGTAAAACATCCAGTTAAGCTGTCATAAAGAATGGACATGCCATTATGCTTACAGGTTGAAAACAATTTACATAAAATGGAAATTTCTTTCAGTCTAGATATCAAAATTATGACTTTGTCTCGATTTATCACTATCTGTGTAAAATCAGACATCTGATCCACTTATGGTACTTATTGTCTATTACTTCTGCCCCTGAATGAAAGAGATCTTATGGGGCCTTTTTCAAAAAGTATCCTTGTAAATGCAGAGACCAAGCTGTTACTTCAAATAGTCAAATAAGTAATACAACATCCCTTGGGAAGGTGATACTGAGAACCTGTTTCTATAATTGTCTCTTCAGGAAACAATCTGTTAATTAAGAAATCATAAAGGATATGAGTCTTGGAGTTTATAAAATGAGCTGCAGCATTAGTATACTTGGTAAAATGATGTTCCATAGGAAATCATGAAAATTCAGAATTTGCTTCAACCTATTATACTCCCTTCCACAAAACCAATACTCATAATGATGTACAATGAAATAGGTATTTTCGATCTTAACTTGGTCAACCTTAGGACTGATATTTTTATTGGGGAAAATGAGGAATCATCCATGAAATATGTCAAAAGGAAGGCAGGGTAAATCATTTGATCCTCAGAGGATAAGAGAAAGCAAAACTATTTCTAGGTCACTAAGCTTCTAAGTGGCAGAGACAGGATTAAAATTGAGATTCATCAAACATTACCTTTGTTACAATCACTGACCTAGTGATTTCCAAACTATTTTTAACAACTGTCTTCTTTATTAAATTAAACCATGCCAAGTTCAACCATATTAAAAATTGAAGTTGGGGTGAGGAGTACTCCATTTATTTCTACACCAAACCCCACCCACTCCTAACCTCCACAGTGATCTTTAAGGCACTTCTACAGAGCAACCCATAGCCTATTATAAAAGGGTTTTAAAGTAACTACATTTAAGTTGTTAGATGCTCCATTAATATATAATTTTTTTCCTGTGGACATATTATTAATAATGGTCATTTGCATGATTACATTAGAATGAATTAGCTTATTAGTTGGTTAACTGAAATCAAAGAATAATATCCTAATATTTGGAAGGTAACCTCTCCAGTCACAAATCTCCTTGACTGTGCCTCCTCTAGGAAACAGAATGGTACAGAAACTGCCAATAAATTGGAACGAACCTCCCCGATTACTTGTCACTGGCGTCACCACTGAAGCTTCTAGACTCACCTAAGTAAATGGGTACTATGTTTTCAATATTTAGCTTCTGAAAGTCATAGATAGGATATTCTCTTGAGACTTAGATGCTGTCCAGTCATCTGCAAAGAGAAGGGATCAGTTCTTCATGGGTGAGTTTGCCTCCAATCCATTACTGGAAAATTTCCTGACCCTTCTCATATCTTTACAATCTGACCTTTGTAATTTACTTGTCACTTTCTCACACATATTTACTCAACCCAGGAGATTCAAAGGCATGACTGATTACACAGTAGTTTCACCAACATTGTCCCATACATGACATTTCTATGATTAATTCCAAGAGACTAAGACAAAATATAAATAATACAAGCAGCCATGTACACCTGGGGGATGAGAGCTTCCAAAAATTATTTATCCTGATACACTCTACCACTCTGTGAATTTCTCTAAGGCATGAATTTCTCTATTGGCTGTATCACCTAGCTCCGTTTTAGTCAAGCAATGAATATGTGTTTAGAGAATGACATTGGTTTTCTTGAGCAAATATTGAAAGAAACAGCTCATTAACTAGTTCATAGGTTACCATGTGCTGATATTTATGTTAAAGTTGTGCTATGGATTGATGAATTTATTTAGTCTTATTTAAAAATAAGACTAATCTATGACTAGTATACAATCTAATTATTATAAATTGTTTGAGAAACATACTTCATTCAAGTTCCCCAAATGCCCAGAATACAATGAAAAATATGCCAAAATTTTGGCTGCTTTTTCTAATGGGAATATTATGAAGTATATTATTAACTATATTTTTTAAAATATCGTGTAGAATAATCATGCAATACTCTTCAAAAGAGAGCAATGAAAGTCGAGGCAAAAATTGTACCTGATTTGAAATCACTTGCTATAGGGAGATATTTGAGATTACCTATAAATAACTATTAATGAATAGTAATTAGATGGATGGGTGGTTGCTTGAAAAAATACATAAATAAAAACCTATAGGAAGTGTAACAGGTTGAAAACTTTTAGCACTTTTCAGCTAGAAGGATGCATGTAATTACATAAACAAGAAGAATACAACATTTGGGGTAAGCTAAATTCCAGGTTATTAAATATTTTTTAGCATTTCATGTAGCATGTGATAGACTTGCAAGACAAGGACAGAACAAGATGGCTTTTCTCCTCTTTCTGCTTATTTTTCTTCCACTCTTCCCTTTATCTTCGTCTCTACTTTCTTTATCTCTTAAACCTCTCTGTGACTATTATCAATTTTTCAAAATAAGCAAGAAATCACATAGATGATTTGGAAATCTGTTTGAGAATAGTGAACAAAACCATTTTAATCAAGGGGGTGGGATATCCTCAAACAGTTAATTTAGATAGTAAAGCCCTGAATAAGCAAATTTGAGGGATAAATTGAAGGACAAAAATCCTACAAACATAGCCATAATGTATATATTTTTATTCACATATTGTGAATTTTTCTTCTTCCTTCCTAAAACAACAACAACGAAAAAAAGATCATTAGAAAAAAATGAACACAGATGGGCCTACCAGGGTCCAGGAGGATATCAAAAGCAATGACTTCATCCCTTAATTTTCTTTGAGATTTAATAACTTTCTGATAAATTCATATAAAATTTTCATTGTACTCCATAATACATTGATTTGTTTAAATGTAAAAATGGTGTTTTTATATCAAAATCTTTGAGCTTTCTTGGTAACTTAATAAAATATCATATTTATTTATTTTCATTTTCCTGCAGCTTTCCTCTGTATATTCCATACATCTTGTCATATGATAGGTATGTAGTAGGCCAATTTGAGAGGAATTATGACTTTATAATGTATGTTGAAAGTACTTTAAAGAGTAAAAAATGAATGAGGTTTTGATTATCATGTGGTACTAAAAATTAAAATGTGAACACCAGCCCTTATATAAAAGTATTTGGTGAAATCACTGAGATAAGGAACAAAGAATAAGGACATGGGATAGAATCAATAATTTGAGCAAAATAAATGTGAAATAATAAAGGCTCTTCTTCCTATGGTAAATTTATAATCATGAAGTTATCCCCTGAAACCTAGACCATAATATTAACATTTCACTGAGGTCCTTTTTTTCTTTTTTTGAAATTATTCTATTAAGGGATAAGTGATTGGCAAAGAGTCTATAGTAATATACTGGTATTCACATTTTGTGCTTTCAGGGATCCTTCAAGCATGTAACAAGCAGATAAATCTATATGATTTGAGATAGTTTGCATTGGATTTTGTTGAAATGATTTTCTTCTGTTATTTTAAGTCATCAGTGGTTTTAGCAAAATCAATAAGTAAAATCAAACAAAGATATGGGGACACATCCTTGTGTAAAGCATTTTTCAGAGGAAATTTGTCAATTGGTTAATTGTTTATAAGGAAAGATAACAATTACCCACATATCTTTTTTCACACACACATAACACACACATACACAAACACACACTACCTTTTCCTATATGTATGACTGTCTATAGATAGATGTAGACGTATATGTACAGACATAAATATTTTTTTCCAGGGGCCATTACTCAGTTTTGGCAGATGTCATGGCTGCTGATCACAAGAGAAAAAAAATCACTTTCCATAGGCACTTTTGGTCTCTACTTAGACACATTTTGACAGTATATTCCATCCTCACTCAAAAACATATTCTTATAACTAAAAGTTTGATCAAGTCTTATATCCTATATATGCTCTTCTTTGAAGTTATTATCCAGTTTCTCTTATTATTTTTATTTTAAAATTCTAAAAATCATAATATATAGTCAATGCTTCCATCTTCTCATCAAATGTTTCTAACTATATGTAGACTTTTCCAAGCTAACTAATCTAAATCTAACTGTAGACTTTTCTAATCTACTGACTTTTTTTCAAATGTTAATGTTTACCTCATGTCAAATCTAGTCCTACTTCATATTTTGAAACTGCTAGCCATAAATCTTCCTTTTCTAGTCCCATTGGAAGGAATTTTTATAGTTTCTTATCTATATTTTCCCACACCTATTACTATAAACTGGATTTCTTTTTAGGAATTATTTGAAGCTTGGATTCAGAAGTCGGACTAGGGTTGATACCTGCATGTCCACTCACTAGCTTTGCAACCTTGTTATTTAACCACTCTACGCTTGCTTTCTTCATTTGATAAATAGGGATGATCATCGTATTTACCACAGTATTTGATATGTGTAAATACCCGGAACTCTTTCTGGCACCTAGAAAGAACTATACGAGTGTTAGCTACTGTTTTCCCCCGAAAATAAGACCTAACAGGAAAATAAGCCTTAGCACGATTTTTCAGGATGACATCCCCTGAACATAAACCCTAATGCATCTTTTGGAGCAAAAATTAACATACGACCTGGTCTTATTTTCGGGGAAACAGGGTATCACTATTTCCATAAACTCACTAGGGTATCTTTGTAAGTAAAAATCTAAAGAAATTTGCTTTTCACTGACTTGTGTTTG
Organism: Rhinolophus hipposideros; assembly: GCF_964194185.1. Taxonomy (NCBI): domain Eukaryota; kingdom Metazoa; phylum Chordata; class Mammalia; order Chiroptera; family Rhinolophidae; genus Rhinolophus; species Rhinolophus hipposideros. Next base: position 25,848,206 of record NC_138057.1, read on the forward strand.
CGTGTCTTTTCTTTTAAGCGTAAACATGGAATGACTTACATGCTATCAGAAAAGTAATGGGAAGAGGGCCAAGGGAGCAACAGAAGGAGCAGAAAAAGAAAACCTAGTATTTATAAGTGAGGTGCCAGCTGAGTAGCTGGAATGGCAGATTATACAAACTGTTTATTTCTCTTGCACTTTGCAGTTAGCTGTTCAGCAAGACAGGCTTTTAGGACAGTACTCCTTAGCAAAGTCTTTCAAAGGCCCAGGCTACCATAACTCAGTCACATTCTTATTACACTGTCATTCCCTAGCATTGTGTTCTTATCTACATGGTTGAAGAGGACTCATGGCCTTATCTGTCATCCATCCCCCCAGGAAGAATTATGGAGGAAATTCAGGATGAATGTCTTAAGAAGTCACACACACTTCTTCTAACAGATTCCACAAGATGGGCCTAAGTCAATGCCACATTTATCTGCAGGAGAAGGTAGGAAATGCTTTCTAATTAGGTAGAAAGCACTATGGTTTCTAACTAGGTAGAAAGTCATATGCCTTGATTAAACTTGGAGGTTTCCTTATTGTAGGGTAACACAAAACAAAACAAAACAAAATTCATGCTGATGGTAGCAGTGTTTGCTAAAGTATTTAAAAATTTATCCAATGAAAATTACTTTAGTAATTGTTCATCCTGTAATTTACAAATATGTTTCCCCGTGTGGTATACAGTAAAGATGACAAAGAGGTTATAATTGTAAAATATTCTCTCATCTATCCCATATTGTTTTTGCAATAATAATACTTAGGTAATATTTGTAAAATCTATATCTCTATGACACTGTTGACCCTAAGTTTTATTATATTGTATTTATGAATGCAAAATGTATCCACTTGATGATAGTGTATTTCAGAATCATAATCATTCAAAATTTTTCTTTAAATCCTTCCAATGCTCAAGATTGTTAATACGGCACCCTGTTTTCTTCTATGTATGTCTAGTTGGATTTAAATTAACTTTGCTTGGAATCAGATATACCAGAATTAGAGTTCTGAAAATTACTGTGTGAACTTTTGATAACATAAACTTTCTCTAGGAAAATTTTGTAACCTTTTCAATGGGCTATTATTATCTCCAGATCGTTCTGAAAATAAAATATATTCAAGAACATGTAGGATCTTAACACAGCAGTTGGTACTCAATAAATATTATTTCTGTCTCTCTTCATCATTTCTCCTATTTGTGAGCCAAGAAGAATTATTTCCATTTTCTAAGCAGAGAACTGGAAATGGAAAGATTGCATGGAACTATCGAATGCATGTTTCCCTGTGTCACCACACTAACAAGATCTTAGTGTGAATCATCCTTCATTTCCAACGTCATTAATGAAGCCTTTCTAAAGCTCTTAAATTGTATCTGCTTACTTTGCTTTCCACAGTTCTCAAAGCACCAAGGAGTCCCATTTTTGTACATGGAAAAGAAAACACAGGGAAAGAAATACATTTTAAACCTCTTTTTTGTCTGAAATATTCTACTTCAGCTAACTAACTTCACCACTATGTAAGTAATTTTTTATTTGATTAACTACCATATCCACTTTCACAATCGGGAATTTCAAGGCAAATGCATGGAAATTTCCACATATAGAAAGTCAAACATCTGACACCTATAATCTGTCCATACTAATCACCATAGTGAATTGTGGAAAAGTAGTGGAAATTTGAATTTCCAAAATATTTCAATAATAATTAACACCATATGTTACTTTTTTTTCTTTTTTTTTAATTCTTAGTTTCAGGTGCAAAGGACAAGGTAATACTTAGACGTTCATCATTTATATCCCTCACACCGTGAACCCCCCCCCACCCCCATTCCCCCTTCCACTATCCCTCCGACATGGCACCGAGCCATCACATTATATATATAAAATTATAGTTGGCATTCATTATTGTTCAGCTTCAGGTGTACAGTACATTGATACTAATAAAAATGTGTAGAACAAAATTGATATAGACATACTATGATAGCCTAACTATATATATTATTTTATGTTGCAAGTGTATCTTTTTTCATTTTATTGAAAAACTTTGCTTCTCAGCTAAAGGGTTTACTAAAACACAAGAAATCACCATTACATTCAATTGGTTGTGTTCATTAGTATGTGATTTATACAAATACTAATAATTCTATATTGGCTTAGCTTTAAAGTGGAAAAGAATAGGGTTTTTCTTTTTTAATAAAAAAATGAGCCTACAAATGTTTCATTGAACATGTAGTTCTATGTATCCAGTAATATTATAAGTGAATTACATTTTCTAAATTCTGTCTTGCTGAAATAAGCCTAAAAAATGAGAAGTAGTACCTGTGCAATATCATGTAATGAAATGAAAATAGTGAAATGTTTTTTTTAGAAATACTAGACTGTAGAATCACGTCTTTCTTGAGAGCCAAATTCAAAATTTAGGTGAAAATTACTGGGATAAAAATTTGCATTTGTATGTTGTTTAAATAGCCTAAAACATATACTATAGATAGAAATGTACATACCGTGTTTCTTATTTTAGTATAATATAAGACTGGGTCTTATATTAATTTTTGCTCTAAAAGAGGCATTATAGCTGATGGACTGGCTAGGTTTTCTTTTCAGGGAAACACGGTAGTATGTTTTATGGGAAAAATTATTTAAAAAACATCTGAGCTAGAGAATAGGAACAAATGAAAAAAATCACTATGTTCTTTCAAACCATTTTGATTTTATGATTACTATTAAAAATTTCTATGTAAAAGTATATAGACTACTAAGCACTTTTCTAAGTACTTTAAATGTATTCAATCCATCCTTACTAAATACAATGAAATATTCTTAAGGTTAAATAATGCTCATAACATTATTATCAAATGCCTAATTTTGAAGAAACGTTTCTGATATATGTTTACCTACAGGGTTTACTAGATTTTGCTTTTATGTTATTTCTAAAATCTATGTTGGTTTACACAGATTGTTTAATTCAAAACTTAGGCAAGTTTTACAATATATTTCATATTTACACAAAAAATATTCTTACACCTAAAAACTTGATCAAGTCCTATATCCTACTTTATGCTTTCCTTTGAAGTTATTATCCAGCTTCTCTTATTACTTTTATTTTAAAATTCTAAAAATTATAATCTATATTCAATGCTTCCACCTTGTTTTTGTATTTGTGTGGGTGTGTGTATGTGCGCATATATGTGTGTAAATATGAAAAGGTTAAATTTGTGCTGGTGAGATTTAAATGGGTCACTGATATGAGTTTCTTAAATGTATTGGATAGTTTAGAAACTAAGTGTGCATAGAACGATCTTTCTCTCCCTTTCTCTCTATGTCAAGTGTCTGACTCCTTATACATTGTTATGAATTCACATGCTTTTATTATTTAATGACTACTATAATTATTTATTTTGATGCTCAAATTGCACCAAATGTGACCAATAGGAGCTCTTTCAAGCTTTGCTCATTTTTTTTTACCTGATTCCATTAGTCTTTGAATGCTGCATGCATAACAAAATACATCAGTCTTATTTGTGTTTTTCCTGCCATAGAACTATATTCAGCTATTTCTTCAAAGAATTCTATTTTTTATTTATTTTTTTTTATTGGCAAATGGTAGTTGCAAACCCAGACCTGGGTACTAGGTATTCTAAATGCTTTATGTGTGTTATTGCTTTTAGATATTTTCAGCACACAGATGTAGGACATATCTTTTAAAATAAGTTTTATATTTTAGAATACTTTTAAGTTTACAGAACTATTGCAGAGAGTAAAGTTTTCTTAAACTCTACACTTGGCTTCCTTTATAATTAACATGTAATGTTATTTGTATGATACATTTGTATGATACATTTGTTATAATTAACCAATATTGAAACATTAAATAAAGTTCTCTTCTTATTCAGATTTTTTGGACATTGGTTCTCCTGGTTCTCAGACATTTGGACTTGGACTGAAACCTACACCATCGACTCCCTTGGTTCTAGGACCTTTGGGTGGAACTAGAACTACACCACTGGCTTTCCTGGGCCTCCAGCTTGACTGTAGATGGTGAGATTTCTCACCCTCCATAACTGCTCAAGCCAGTCCCTCATAATTCGCTCTACAATTTTATTGGTCCTGTTTCTCTTGAGAACCCTCACTATATAGGTATACTCATTGCTACTGGGGTACCTTTGCCTCTAGGCCTCCTTAGCTTCCAGAGGAAGAAATGTATGTGTGTGTATACTAACCCTTGTATATACACATTTCTGTAAATATCTTTCTATATAACCAGATGTATCTATATTAATCTTAATATGCATTCGTACTAATGTTGCCCATTCTAATTTATTATCATGTCATTCATTTTTGTTTATTTCTCTTGCTTATATCTAAACTTCCACTACCACAGTAATAAAACTGTCTTCCACCATCCACCTTTCCTTTGCTTAATTCCAGTAGACATATGTGAAAGTATCAGAATTGTTAACCTGATGGGTTCAATGTTACGTACAGTTTCTTTTTTGATAACTTTTATCGTCTCACTCATTTACAAAGTTACTTAGCTCAGTACCTATTTTCCCCACTCCATCTACTGAGGTTGTGTCATATATTTGTAATAGAGTTCAGTTGCTTTGTCACAGCCTGCATTCTATTCTGGTATGCACTGACCTGAATTATTATTATTTAAAAAAATTCAGCATTAAAGTTCAAACTTTCTGCTGTGTTCGTCAATGGATTTTAACAAATGGATATTGTCATTTATCCACAAATATAGTATCATATTTAATAGATTCACATTCCTAAAAACTCCTCTGTGCTTCACCTAATCAACCTTACCTACTCATTTTCCTCCAAATCCCTGGCAACTTATCATATCCTAATTGTCTGTATAGTTTTGGCTTTTCCGGAATGTCATATAATTGGAATCCAAAAACTGACTGGCTTTTTTTTTTTTTACTTGTTACTATCCATTTATGATCGAAAGATGTGTTTTTGTGGAATAATTGATCATATTTTTATCACTGAATAATATTCTATGTTATGGATGTACCACAATGGATTCTCATTTGAACCTATTGAACGGTAGTTTTTATTTCTGGTGACTGTGAATAAAGCTGCTATAAACATTTGCATGTCGGTTTTTACATAGACATAGCTTTTCAAATCAGTTGGGTAAACAAGGAATGTATGCAATTAATGGATCATATAGTAAGAGTATATTTAGTTTTATAAGAAACTTCCAAACTCTCCCAAAGAGGTTTTACTGTTGTGCAGTCCACCAGCAAAGAGTGAGAGGAACTGTTCTGGGTCTTCACCAGCAATGGTGTTTTCAGTTTTTCGGATTTTAGCTAATATTATAGGTATATAATGATATCTTGTTTTAATTTGCAATTCCCTAAGGTATCTCTTTAGATTCCTTACCTATTTTTTTTTGTGTTCCTTTTCCTTATTCCTGAATATTGAGACTTCTTTTTATAGTTTAGATGTAAATCTTTATTAGATATGAGTGTTTGGAAAATCTTTTCTCCCAGTCTGATTTTTCTTTCATGCCCTTAACTATCTTTCACAGACAGGGAGTTTGATAGTCTGTCCATTATTATTTTTTTTTCTTTCGTAGGTGGCATTTTGGGAGCTTTATCTAAAAATTCATAATCAAATGCAAGGTCACTTGGATTTTCTCCTAGGCTTTCTCCTAGAAGTTTTGTGGTTTTGCATTGTCTCTTAGGTCTATGATTCATCTTTTTTTGTAAAGGTTGTAAATTCTGAGTTTAAATTAATTTTTTACTGTTATTATTGTTGTTATTAATTATTATTATTATTATTATTATTATTATTACTACTACTTTTGTTTTTATTGCTTCATATGCACATCCAAGGTTCCGGCACATTTGTGGGAAAACTGTTTTCTCCATTGGATTGTCTGTACTTTTGTCAAAGATCAGTTGGCTGTATTTGTGTGGATGTATTTCTAAGCTTCCTATCTTGTCCCATGGAACTATTTGTCTATTGTTTCACTACTCTGTTTCCCCAAAAATAAGACCTAGCCAGACAATCAGCTCTAATACATCTTTTGGAGCAAAAATTAATATAAGACCCGGTATTGTATTATTATGTTATATTATATTATATTATATTATATTATATTATATTATATTATATTATATTATATTATATTATACCTGGTCTTATATTATATTAAAATAAGACTGGGTTTTATATTAATTTTTGCTTCAAAAGACTCATTAGAGCTGATGGTCCGGCTAGGTCTTATTTTGGGGGAAACATGGTAATACTATGCTGCCTTGATTACTGTTAGAGTAGGTCAATAAGAGGATATGATCACTGGTTGACTCACAAGCTGGATCTCTGCCATCAGAGGCTCCTTACCTACTCTTCTGTCCTTGGAATGTGTATTCTGCCCAGCATTCTCATAGCTGGAGCTGTTTCAAGGACATAGCCTCAAGAGATTAAACTGTTTTTGAGACCATCTGTACTGAATACATGACTGAACCCAGTTAAGTCCACTACATAGACTTTTAAGATTCCGGTGGGCAGATATTGAGATCTCCTCATACTGCAGATACCCAAGATAAGCCTCCTATGTAAGTCCCCTTGCTTATTAAACCTGCCACCTACTAATCTGGCGCGACCTACCTATTTCTTCTGTCTCTTCTCGCCCTCCAAGTGTGGGAGCCAGTTTCAGATTTCACCCAAGCAACACCTAAATTTGTAAGCCAATTACGTCCTTAGCTTTATATTAATTATTGGAATTGGGTAATATGAATTCTGTAAGTCTATTTTTTTCTTCAATGTTGTTTTCATTATCCTAGGTCCTTTGCATTTCATATTAACTTAGAATCAATTTGTTAGTACCTACAAAATAGCTTCCTGGGATTTTGCTTGGGATTGTATTGAATCTGTAAGTCAAGTTGGGAATAACTGACATTTTAACAATATTGAGTCTTTCAATCCATGAACATGAAATATCTCTCCATTTATTTAGATTTTGTTTGATTTCTTCCATCAGATTTTATAGTTTTTAGCATAAAGATTCTGTACAAAATTTGTTAGATTTATACTTAAGTATTTCTTTTCTTTTATTTTGGAGGGGTGTTTTTGTAACTGGTATTGATTTTAATTTCAAAATCAAATTGTTTATTGCTAGTATATAAAAAGTAATTGACTTTTGTATAACTTTGTATCCTGTGACCTTGCTGTATTGGAGTATTAATTCCAAGAATTTCTTTGCTGACTCTGAATTTCTACAAATATTATCATTTGAGAACAAAGAGAGTTTTATTTTTTTCTTCTCAATTTTTATACAATTTATTTTCTTTTTCTTTTGGTCTTATTAGAGTAAGTTGAACTTCCAGTACAATGTTGAATAGGAGTGATGAGAAAGGATATGCTAAAGTTGTTCTCATCCTTGGGAAGAAAGCAGTGAATGTCTCTCCATTAAATATGATGTTCACTCTGTTTTACAGATGTTCTTTATCAAGTTGAGAAAGTTCTGTAATATTATGATTAAATATCAGTTCTCTAGCGGAACTGTGTCCCTGACGTATGCCTTTTTTTTTTTTTTTTAATAAATGGAGACAACTTATTATTTATTTATTTTTAAAATTTTATTTATTTTAAGTGTGTTTTTCCAGGACCCATCAGCTCCAAGTCAAGTAGTTGTTTCAATCTAGTTGTGGAGGGTGCAGCTCACAGTGGCTCATGTGGGGATCGCACTGGCATCGTTGGGTTACCAGCACCATGCTCTAACCAACTGAGCAATCTGGCATCACCCTGTAAGCATTTTTTAATGTCCCAGCCCCCACCTCTCCACCCCCTTGCTCCCTGAGATATGAAGGCCAGAGCCCCTAGAGTTGGGGAAATAATACCCTTTCCTGTCCAAAAAGGCTTTGACAAGGTCTTTTTCTTGGAGAGTAGGCTTTTGTTACAGACAAAGCTCTAAACCTATTTCACAATGGCTACCTTTCCTCTTCCTCTGAGAGAGTCACTGAGGGAGTTTTCTTGGCAGCTCTTTACCACTAGAATCTGGTCGATTTACTGGAGGTGAATCTCACTGAAGGTTGTGACCTCTCAGACTCTAGACCTCAAGAGTTTCTCGGTCTTTCACATTAGTCTATGTTCATCCACTAGGAATTCATCAAAATTACCTTGTAACTCTCCTCAAAAGATTATGGCTTCAGACATGTTTTTCTCCAGGTAAGGAGTCCCAGCTGTGACCCGTTGGGTTTGCGTCTCTCTGACTTTCTAAGTGGCTTTTTGCCTTGCAATGTCAGTTCTCTGATGAGTCCAAGATAGCTCATTAATTTTTATTGTCTTCAGCTGTTTCTTGTAAGAACGTGAGTAAAACTTCCAAATTCTTTACATTGTAGAGCTAAACCAGTTCTTGGATTTATATTTTTTTAAACCTGAGTTTTTATTATTTTCAATTTAAATATTATACAATATTGCAATATTTTCATTGTATTTTTATCTTTCTTTTCTTGAATATGAAGCATTTTACTAGTAATATTAACTTATTTGTTAGTGTTACCTTATGATACTTTCAAAAGATTTTTAAAGTTTTAATACTAATATTGTAGCCTAAGATTCCTTGGCAATTTCTTTTGTCCCACAAAGTATGTGTAGTAAGAGTACTATATTCAAACTTATTACAAAACAGTTACTGTCTCCTTGAAGTTATGATAACTAGTGCTGTTCATTTTTTCTTGTATTTTGTTAAATTTTAGGTTTCTACTATATTAAAAATTGATTTATATATTTTTTGCTATGTAAAACAGTGACATGGTTTAAAAATAAAAACTTTTAAAAAGATGTATATTTAAAGAAATATGACTTTCATTTACATCACTGTAGAGACCTGTTACACAGGCAGAAGTCAAGGGCTCCAGTTTTCCTGGGACACTGTGTACATGAAAGCGGGTCTGCAGGGCCTGCCCGATGCTTTCTCCCACAGAACGCTCATTGTTTTGCTGTACCTATATAACCTTGCTTCTGCTCTACCTGCGGGTGGATCACTATCTCTCTGGTTGGCTGGCACCGGAGACTCTCTCCAGTCAGTAGGTCTCAATAAACCTGTGTCTTGCACTCAGGCACTGGTACTATGTTTTTTGGGCTCCAGACTTCTCAGGCACAAATCTTGGAATAGCTCGGATTCAGTCCAAAAAAATCACCTGTACTCTTTCCTCCTGCCGTCTCCATATCAAATCATTTTCAATATTTTATGATTTACCCTTTTTTTGCAAAAATATATATTTTTTCGTGTTACTCTTTGTATTTTACACAATTTTTAGCCAACTACAAAAAAAATCGGCAACCTGAATTTTTAACTTAACAATATATCCTAGAAGTAAATCAACACTGAATATATTCCTTATTTCTCTCAATAACTACGTAGTATTCCCCTGGATTGTAGTTTGTCTAACTAGTTACCTATTATGGAGTTGAAGTTGTGTATTATTTCTGATTTTGATATAATAAATAACTATAAAAATACACTTGTACATTATATTTGTAAAAGTGAATAAAATTCCACTCAGAGATTATAAGATTTTGAAATCCCTCACAACATATGAAAATTCCTATTTTCTATATTTTAGCCAACAGAGTATATTGTCAGTCTTTCTGATTTTGCCAGTCTGATAAGATAAATGGCATCACTGTACAGTTTTACAACTAGTTATTATTATTATGTTAAACATAATTTCATGTTCATAAGGATCACTTTTATTTTTTCCAATTGTTCATTTCCTCTTGTAATTTTTTTTCTATCAAATTGTTCTTTTTATCCTGCCTATTTTTTAGAGTATTTTATGTAATAGTTATTTTAAGGCTTTTTCTGTAATATCAATGGAAAATATTGTGTTTCAGTTCTTCCTTTGACAATTATTGCCTATTCTCCAATTATTTTTTTATTTTTAAATTATTGTATTTATTCATTTCCTTTTATGTATTCTGAGTTTTAAATAGTAGAATGTTCCATGAGCATTCTGTAGCTGCAGTTTCTAGAATCAGAGTGCAAAATTAGATATATCAATAAGAGCCACGTTATTGATTACTATTTAGATTTTTTCATCTTTACTCAATATTGTGCCCGTTTGATCTGAGACAAAATACTGTGCTGGAGGTTTATTAAGAAGTGCTCTAGGGTCAATATTTATTGACAGACATGGAAAGATACAGAATGGGCCAGAAGAAGTAGTTGGGCTTTCATGCAGTCTCCCCAGAGGCTTCAGCCAGCAAACCTAAGAGGAGCACTGAAGCTGGGATGGCCTTTCAGAGTTGCCTCATGTTACATCGATGGGAATTTAAGCTCTTACATATTTTTGTATTGATTGGTCTCTGGATATAGTCTGTCACCAGAAAGGGTGCTCCCTTCAGCCAAGACAATTAACAGAGAGGGCTAACAAGTAGGAGTTGGCAGTACTCCAAGGAGACTAGGGAAAGGTCTTTTCAATCCTAAAGAGAGTGGGCAGTTTCTATAGCTTTCTTTTTGTATGTCCTCTAGTATCTGCTCTTTGAAGGTGGCTGCTGATTTTTAAGTCCATGGCTACCAGTAAATGTTATATCTTCATTGCGAATTGTGGTTATTATATTATAAAAATATCTTATTATATATGTGTGTGTGTGTGTGTGTGTGTGTGTGTGTGTGTAAGTGGTATTTCCACGAGCAATGAATGAAAGGTCTTATTATTCCACATTCTCGCCAGCATTGGGTATTTTCAGTGTTCTGGATTTTGGTCATTCTAATAGATGTGTAGTGTTATTTCATTATTGTTTTAATTTACATTTCCCTGACACCATATGATGTGAAGCATCTTTTCATAGTCTTATTGCCATCTGGATATTTTTGATGAAGTATTGGTTGAGGTCTTTGACCCATTTTCATATATATATATGAAAAAATATATATATATATATGAATGAAATAGTCCGTCCACCTTATTTAAAGGTGTTATAACTCCCTTTGTCAGACTCAAAGTTTTCAGTACTTGTTTGTTTTGTTTAAATGGTCTGACATATTTTGCCCAATGTTTAGCTTTTATCCATTCATAAACTTTGTTTTCAGTGCATTTTTGTATAAAATATAGAATTATGTTTTGTTTTGTGAGCCATTCTGAATTTTTTTCTTCTTTTGAAAGGTGAGTTAAACCAATTTACATTTATTGATGGAACTTATGTTTATTGTTAACTCTTATACAATTTTATGTTAAAAATACTATATGTTATATTTGCCATTTAGTTTTTACTGTTATATAAGGTCAAAGGTTTTTTCACCAGCTAAAAATATTCTGGTATTTAAAATAGTTATACTTCTGTCATAATGGTTACTTTTATCTTAATGCTGTTACCTGACACTTAAAGCCACTTTTACCCACTCAGGCTTCCACTGTTTGGTTTGTGACTTTTCTATTCTTTGGTGTTCCATTCTTTTGGTATTCTCTTTGCTATGTGGATGTCAATGATGTTACCATACTTTTAGTTATTTTGCGCGTGCGCGGGTGTGTGTGTGTGTGTGTGTGTGACAGAGACAGAGAGAGAAAAACAGAGAGTGAGAGAGAGAGCAGTTTAGGGTTTACAAGAAAACTGAAAGTGCAGAGATTTGCTATATATGCCTTGCCCCCACGTATACCTAGCTTGCCCATTATTAACATCCGCTACCACAGTGATGTGTTTTTTATAACTGGTGAGCCTACATTGACACATCATGGTCACCCAGAGTCCACAATTTACCTTAGGGATCACTCATGTGTTGTACATTCTGTAATTTAGACAAATGTGTAATTCCGTGCATTCATTATTGTAGTAGCATGAAGAGTATTTTTACTGTTCTAAAAATCTATGTTCCACATCTGCATCACCCCTTCCCCGTGAACTCCTGGCAATTACTAATCTTTTCACTTTCCTCTATAGTTTTTGCCAATTCCAAAATGTCACATAGTAGAATCATATAGTATATAGTATTTTCTGATTAGCTTTCTTCACTTAGTAATGTTCATTCAAGATTAATACATTTGTTTTTGTGGATTGATAGCTCATTCCTTTTTAGTGATGAACAATAATCCATTCTCTGAATGTGCCACAGTTTATGCGTCCGTTAGCCTACTGACCGACATCTTGGTTGTTTCCACATTTTGGCATTTACAAATAAAGCTGCTATAAACACCCATGTGCAGGTTTTTGTGTGAACATAAGTTCTCAGGTTCCTTAGGTAGATACCAAGAAGTATGCTTGCTTGCTCATATGGTAAGACATGTTTACTTTTGTAAGAAATTGCTAAACCATCTTCAAAAGTGGTATTTCCACGAGCAATGAATGAAAGGTCTTATTGTTCCACATTCTCGCCAGTATTGGGTATTTTCAGTGTTCTGGATTTTGGCCATTCTAATAGATGTGTAGTGTTATTTCATTATTGTTTTAATTTACATTTCCCTGATACCATATGATGTGAAGCATCTTTTCGTAGTCTTATTGCCATCTGAATATTTTTGATGAAATATTGGTTGAGGTCTTTGACCCATTTTTAACCATTGTTTGTTTTCTTATTCTTGAGTTTCAAGAACTCTGTGTATATATTGGATAATACACATTTATTAGTTGTCTTGCAAATTTTCTACCAGTTTGTGGTTTATCTTCTATTTTTTCTTTGTCTGTGTGTATGTGTGTGTGTGTTGTCTTTCACGAGTAATGAAGTTTTTTTTTTTATTTTAATGAAGTGAAACTTATCTGTTATTTTTTTTTGTGGACCAAGTCCTTGGTGCTGTATCTAAAAGTCATGACCAGAGACAGTGAAAATGTAATGTCTGTGTGCGAAGTCAGAAGTTTAGTGGGGTATAAATGATAAATGTCTAACTATCACATTGTTTTGTGCACCTGAAACTAATTAAAAAATGTTAAAAGAAAAAGAAAAGAAAAGGTTAAAGCAATTAGTGGAGGCAATCTCAAATGAGAAGACCCTAGAAAATTAAGTCAGTGAAGCTGTTGAATAAAGCATATCATCTTAAAAATAAAAATAAATAAATAAATAAATAAATAAATAAATAAATAAATAAATAAAAGTCATAACTATATCCAAGGTCATCTAGATTTTTTTCTATGTTATATTCTAGGGGTTTTATAATTTTATATTTTACATTTATATATACGGAAAATTTTCACATGGGTGTATGGTCTGTTTCTAGATACATTATTATTATTATTATTATTATTATTATTATTATTATTTTTGCATGTGGATGCCAAGTTTTTCCAGCACCATTTGTTGAACAGACTATCTTTGCTTCAGTGTATTAGCTTTGCTCCTTGATCAAAGCTCAGTTGACTATATACATATATATATATATATATATATATATATATATATATATATATATATATATGTATATAGGGTCCATTTCTTGGCTGTCTATTCTGTTTCTTAACCTATTTGTCTGTTCTTTCACCAATACCACACTGTCTTGATTACTGTGGTAGCTTTAGAGTAAGTCTTGAACTCAGGTAGTGTCTTTCCTCTATCTTTGTTCTTCTTCATCATTATGTAGATATTTTGGGTGTTTTGCTTCTCCATATAAACTTTGGAATCACTTTATCAACATCTATAAAATAACTTGCTAGATTTCAATAGATCTAGTTGGAAAGAACTGACATTTTGACAACAGTGAATCTTTCTTTCCATGGAACATGGACTATCTTTCTATTCTTTTCTTTGGTTTAATTCATCAGAGTTTTGTAATTTCCCCATAAAGATCGATTCCACATCTTTGCTAGATTTATGCAGAAATCTATTTTATTTTTATTTTATTTTATTTTTTGTGGGTGCTAGCTAAGTAAATGTTATTGTGTTTTTTATTTCAAATTCCACTCATTTATTGTTAATATGAAGGAAATAAATTGACTTCTGTGCATTAACTTTGTTTTCTAAAAAAATAGCTACAATCACTATTTCATTCTAGGTTATTTTTTATTTATTTTCTTGGATTTTCTACATAGACAAATAAAGATAGTTTCATGTCTTCTTTTCTAATCTGTTTTCTAATCTTTTTCTTTCCTTTCCCTCCCTTATTGTACTAGCAAAGACTTTCAGTACAATGTTGAAAAGCAGTAGTGAGAGAGGGACATCTTTGCCTGTACCTGATCTGAGCGGGAAACCTTTAAGTTTCTCAGCATTAACTGTGACTTTAGCTGTAAGATTTATGTGAATATGCTTTATAAAGTTGAGAAAGTTTCCCTGTGTTCCTAGTTTATTGATCATTTTTATTGTGAATGGGTGTTAGACTTTGTCAAATGTTTTTTCTGGTTCTGTTGATATGATCATGTGCTCTTTCTTCTTTAGCTTGTTGATGTCGTGCATTGCGTTAATTGATTTTCAAATGTTAAACCTGCTTTGCATATCTGGGATAAATCCCACTTAGTTGTGGCATATGATTGTACTTACACCTGGTTGGATATGATTTGCTAATATTTTGTTGAGGATTTTTGCATCTATATTCATGAGAAGTATTGGTCTGTACTTAGTCTTCTTGTAATGTCTTTGTCTGCTTTTAGTATTAGGACAATGTTGGCATCATGGACTGAGATAGGAAATATTTTCTCTGCTCTATCTTCTGAAAGAGATTGTAGAGAATTGGTATAATTCTATCCTTATGTGTGTGTGTGTGTGTGTTGTATTTTGTTTGTTTGTTTGTTTTTGTTGTTATTTTTAACGACAAGTGAGCCTATTTGGGCCTGGTACTTTGTTTTGGAAGTTTACTAATTATTGATTCATTTTATTTTTAAATAGATATATGCTTACTCAGATTGTATATTTATTCACGTGTGAGTTTTGGCAAATTGTATCTGTCAAGGAATTGGTCCATTTCTTCTTGGTTATCAAAGTTTTCAGCATAGAGTCATTCATAATATTTCTTTGTTATCCTTTAAATTTGTGTGGGATCAGTAGTGTTGCCCTCTTGTTTATTTTTCATGTTAGTAATTTGTATACCCTCCTTTTTCTTTATTAACTTGACTAGAGACTTATCTATTATACTGATCTTTCCAGTAAACAAGCTTTTGATTTTGTTGGTTTTTCTCTAATCCGTTGGATAAAATTTTATGTTTCATTGACATCTGTTTACTTTTTATTATTTGTTATCTTGTGCTTGCCTTGGTTTTAATTTGTTTTTCTTTTTCTAATTCGAAGGGAATCTTAACAATTGATTTTAGATATTTCTTGTTAACTAATTTATATATTCAATGCTATAAATCTACCTTTAGGCACTGCTTTCACTGAATCCCCAAAAGTTTGGTAAGTTGTGTTTTGCATTTTCCTTCTGTTAAGAGTTTCAATTTCTTGATATTTCTTCTTTGACCCATGTGTTACTTAAAAGTATGTTGTTTAATCCTCAAGTATTTTGATATTTTCCATGTATATTTGTTATTGTTTTCTACTTAATTCCATTGTTGTCTGAGAAGAGACATTTTATGATTTCTATTCTTTTAAATCTGTTAAGGTGTATTTTATGGTCCAGAATGTGGTCTATCTTAGGAAATGTTCCATATGAACTTGAGGATAATGTGCATTTTGATGCAGTTGTATGAAATAGTCTGTAAATGCCCATTATATCCAGTTGGTTGATGGTGTGGTTAAGTTTAGCTATGCCCATACTGATATTCTGCATACTGGATCTGTCCATTTCTGATAGAAGGAGTTAAAGTTTCCACTGCAGTAATAGATTCATCTGTTCCTTCTTGTAGTTCTATATGTTCAGTTTTTGCTTCACATATTTTGACACTTACTTGTTAGGCACATATACCTCAAAGGTTTTTATGTGTTTTGGAAAATTTGACCTCTTCATAATTATGTAATGCCCTCTCTTTCTCTGATAACTTTCCTTTCTTTGAAGTCTATTCTATTTGAAATTAATATAGCTACTGCCACTTTCTTTTGATTAGTGTTAGTATGGTACATTTTTCTCCATCCATTTGCTTTTAATCTATATGTAACTTTATATTTAATAGTGGTTTTCTTGTAGATAACACATAGTTGGGTTTCTTTTTGGGTCCATTCTTATTATCTCTGTCCTTTAATTGGTCCATGTAGACCACTGATGTTCAAAAAAATCATTGATAGTTGGATTCGTATCTACAATATTTTTAGTGTTCTATTTGTTGCCTTAGCTTTATTTTTTTTCTGTATTTGTCTTCCAATCTGTTTATGCCTTTTGTAGTTTTAATTGAGCATTTAATATGATTCCATATTTGTTCCTTTCTTAACATACATATTGTAGTTCTTTTTCTACCTGTTTTAGTGAATATCCTAGAGTATGTGATATACATTTACAATTAATCCAAGTACACTTTTAAATAACACTATACTAACTTGCCAGTAATATAAGTACCTTGTATTAGCAAGATGATCCTAATTCTTCCTTTCCATCATTTGTATATATTGATGTTATTTATTTCACATTTCACTTATGTATACACATATATAATCATATATAAATACATATATGCATACATAATTTAATACTCCCTACCTTTATTTCTTTTCCTGTTATTTTTGAATAAACTGTTATCTGTTAGATCAACAAAGAATGAAAAATAAAAGTTTTTATATATCTTCATTTAGTCTCTAATGCCCTTTGGTATTTATATTTTATCTTATAAATATCTAACATACATAATTTTATTTTGTTCTAAAGAACATTTTTAAGCATTTTCTGCAATGCACATCTACTTGCTACAAATTTCTTCAATTTTTGGTTGTCTACTTGTTTAATTCTCCTTCATATTTGAAGAATAATTTCACAGGGTACAGAATTCTACATAGGTGGATTTTTTTTCCTCTCAGCATTTTCAATATTTCTCGCCATCCTCTTCTTGCTTACATTTTTCCCCCTTGTGGAGAACCTGGATGTAATTCTTATCTTTGTTTTTCTATAGATGAGGTGTTGTTTGTTTGTTTGCTTGTTGGTTTGTTTGTACAGTTTGGTGTAAATCTTACAAAGTGTGTAAAGAATCCGTGTTTCTCAACAAAAACAATCAAAAAACAAAGGTTACAACAGCAGTTGTATGTACAAAATACAGGGATATTATTTGACTTGCAAATAGGTTACTGACCAGACAGGGAGATAAAACAGAGAGAGGCTAGTGAAGAGTGGGTTGTGTGCTTTAAAAAGGGTGAGATGGTGACAGGAGTCTTCTCCCAGCACAAATCTACAGGCAGGAGATGGATCTGTGCACACGTGGGAGAGTTACAAGGCCTGTGAGCCTTCAGATCAGAGGAAGCTGAAAGCTAAGAGTGCTGGGCTGTCCCGGCCCCGAGTGCCTTACTCTTCAGGGTTCCACTTGGAGAGGAGTTCAAGGTGGGGGCCAGGGGCTAGGTGGGCAACTGTCGAAAGAGAAGTGAACGTTAGACTAACAAAGAAAGAGCTTTTTTGCCTTTAAATAAGAATTTGACAATGCATAGGGTTCTAACCAAATTTGCTTTTTCTTAGGTGTGTGCGTGTGTGCACATGTGAGTTTCTTAATATATAAACATGTAATACTGGGTCTCAGTTCCTGCTCCGGTTCCCGGCAGGTAAACGCAGCATGTAGTGAGGTCAAAAAGGAACACCAACAGAGCCAGGGTAGGGAGTACATATCACTATATTCTCCATGGCGGCAGGTAGAGACACAAGAAGCAAACATCTGCCAGTACCCCAACAAGGGGTCTTTCTGCACCTTTCGGCCAGGGAAGACACTACTTATGCACATATATTTTTTCATAACATTCAATAATTTAACAAGTTTATGAACCCACTTAGAAGTTGAATAGCTTTCCTAACAAGTAAGAACCTGACCAAACTGGAAAAGAACAAGTCTCTCTATATCCTGAAGAGAAGTGAGGACACGGAGCAAATCAGTGCTTAAAAAAATGGAGACGTAGACAGGCAAACACAGAGAATCACACTTACTGGAGAAGAAACATCCTCAAAATCAGTGCAGATAGGGAAATCAGAACTGCAAATAACAAATTGCTGGAGGCCACGAGTGGACTACTCTGAAGTGTTAAAAAATTCCAGGACACTCAGTATGTGAGGGCTCCACACTCTTGGAGCTTTAAGTTCTCACAATGAATGTCTGAGAAAAATCCCCTTGTGCTTCTTTCAGCACGGGCAAGATGGGGAAAAGGAACCACTTGCAAACATACCAGGACATTTTATACTTCTTAATAGGTTAGCCTCAGGAGAAATTAATTAACGATATCTTAACCAGATGGGGAATTATCCGAACCCAGTTGCTTTGGGGGAAGGAAAATATCCACCATCTGATGGCTACCCAATTCCAGCCTACTCTAGCCATCCTGCCCAACCTAAGAAGGGAAAAATCTGACAAGCACATTTGAAGCATGCAGCATAGAGGCACTGACTCACTAAAGGCCTAAGACTCACTGAGACCTAATCATAGGATTATAGAACTCTTCCCATCCCCTGACACCTCATCACCACATTACTAAAGGCTTATTTACAGCATTTCTTTTCACCCAGTAGATCACGTTCCACCAAAAGGCAAAAAAATAAAGAAAAAAGTTTGAGGAGACAAGGGGCATAAGACATGGCAGGAGTGTTAGAATTATCAGACTAGGAATTTAAAACCACTATAGTTAATAGGCTAAAGGCTACAATGGATAGACAATGTGTAAGCAGAAAGATGGAAATTTTAAGAAAGAACCAAACAGAAACACTAGAGATCAAAAACACTCTAAAAGCTAACAAAAATATAGAATGCTTTTGCTGGGCTTATTAGTAGTGTGGACACAACTGAGGAAAGAATACCGGCCTTGAGCATTTTATAATAGAAACCTCTAAAACTGAAAATCAAACAGAAAAAAAGATTGAAAAATAGAATATCCAAGAACAGTGGAACAGCTACCAAAGGTATAATATACACATAATGGGAATACTAGGAAAATAAATAGAAAGAAACAAAAGAAATATGTAAAACAATAATGAAAGAGTTTCCCCAAATTAACATCATACACCCACAAAAGATGCAGGAACCTCAGAGAAAACCAAGCAGGATAAATGTCAAAAACACTACACCTACACTTACCATTTTCAAAACATTGAAAAATAAAGATTAAAAAAAAATTCTGAAAAAGAAATAAAGGTAGGGGAAATCTCTTGTTCTCCTTATGACTCCTGCACTGTTGTCCCAATGTTCTGAAAGAACAATGGAAATTGATAAAGTAGCAGCAGAGGAGAACTGAATCACTTGATTAAATGTTTTGCTCTCCAATACCAATGAAGATTTTAATGCAAATAGTCTAATATGACAGAAATATTGGAAAAGTGCAATATGGGTTGGAAGGACTATTGGTGATTTATCTTCATATTCTATCCTTATGTAATAAGAGAGGAAATTTCTATTAAGACTATCTAGTTAACTCATCCTCCCCATCTGAGAAGTGTGGTTAACCTGATTGATTGGAACGTGATCATATTTGACTAATTTATTTCAAAGAAGTTTCCAGAACATTATTTTTATCACCCTTTCAAATCAAATAACATAGTTTCTCTACCTGGCTCTCTCCTCCTGGACTAGATGCAGTAGTCCTCTTTCCATATTAATTACAATAATCCAGAAGCACAGAGGATTTGATAATGCAGAGGCAAGATTTATGGTAAGGTTTTAGGCAAAGTAAAAGGTATAATGTACCTCATCCAACTGAATTTCATGTGTGTTTTTCAAAGTAAAGTTGATATTTGTTATGGTATAAATAGGGCAACTTTAATGATTTAATTAAAAATTATACTTAGGTTATTTAGTTTTGTCTTTCTTCCTCCTCTATGCTGCCAGGTTTCTTTGTATTTCTATTGGCACGTTAATTGTACACTTCTGTTCATCAGCCCTGTTTGCCTGAGTACAAGCTGTGTCTCCATTTCAATGTGATTGCCTTTAAGTGGGATTCACTTAAAGTCCAGTATGTCTTCATATAAATCTACAAATATTATTATACTGGATTCTTTTAAATTCCTGAAGTGCGATTTCCTTTGCCACATTTCAGTCATCTCAAATAGCACAGTTCACAGGTTTTCAGTCTTAAAGCGACAATCACAACCCTACAAAAAATCATGTAAATTATTCCTCGTTCTAGATATTCCTGATGGTATATCATTGACATGAAAATGATTGCTTACAAGTTCCTTTATCACAGATGTATTTTGTAATTTAAAAAATGATGAACAAAATGCATTTTATCAACCTAAAATTACTTCAGATGAGAAAATTCAAAAATAGTCCACACTCAGTCTTATGATACTCAAGATGTTTCTAAGTTGTTTTTTTTTTTCTTTCAGTTATCGGAAAGAACAAAAATGTGAGAAGGGGGTATGAGTGTATCATTTTTATTAGAGTCAATTTAACAGGAACAGGTGCCAGGTGCCACATCAAAAGTTTGATGTAAAAGTTTGTTCCTATGTTGTTGTTTTTCACCTTCCAAATTAATGAATTTAGTTTTCTCTGAGACCCAGAGGCCTGAGCTTATAATTTTTAGTTTTGCTTGAGACCACTTAAAACATCATTCAGAAGTATTCACAAAAAAAGACAGAAAATGCATAGCAAAGATTAAACTGACACAGAGTAAAGCCACTGAAATAAAGCTTGGCATTTCCCCCCCTTCTAATATTATATCTTTATAGTGAAATACGATGTGAAATTTCTCTTAAAATAATGAAAAGTGACTCAGTATTGCTAGCCAACTGCAACATATTGATGGTCCCATAAAGCTTAGTGAGGAACCTCCCTCCTAGTTTCAAAAATGTTTGAAGTCTTTGCTTTCTGAGCATTAATATCCAGTTGACATAATGCTATTTACTGAAATATACCTTCTTTCTCCTCTGCAGTGTTATCCTTCTCCTAATTAGGTGAACATTTATGTACATGGATAGACTGGAGATCTCTGTGATATTCAGTTCATTAGTTTGCCTATCCCAGTGCAAAGCAAACAATACACTTCCTGATTAATGAATTTTATAATGGGTCTTAGTATCTTTTAGTGTAAGTTGTCCAGCATACTGCTTCAAATTCCCATGACACTTTTAACCATTGCATTTCCAAATTTTAGAGTCAATTTTCAAATTCCATCTAAATCTTCACAAATATATGAACACAGACACACACTCCTGTGATTTTGATTGGGATAGCATTGAATAGATAGTTTATTGCGGGTAAAATGCAATTTTACATTATTCAATTTTCAAATGTATGAATATTGGGTGTCCATTTTTTTTTTTTTTTTAGTTCTTCATTTATCTCAGTAATAATATGTAGTTTAGAAGGCAGATGTTTCCAGGTGACTGTAGTTTTGGTGCATTAGCACGTATGATTTAACACAAACACAATATCACACATAGCACCATATAACTTTGTTAATTTTTACCCAAGTTTACTTTTAAAAAACTGTATATTTCTTTACCTTCCCTCACATTTGTTTCTTGAGATTCCCTCTGTATATTTCATTAGATTTAATTTTAATTCCTATTTCATTCTCTTTCTTGATTTATAAACTATAGATTATATGTTTATCACTTCATTGTTTTAATGCTTCTCTTTAACTTTTTGAAGTCGGCATATTTTCTAACATCTACAGTTATTGAGCATCGATACCATTTTTTTGACTAGATTTTTTTTTAATGTGCTTGAACTCCCCATTGAACACCTCTTCAAATTGGTAGTTTCTTTTTTATTTTATTATACATCTATTTAACACAAAATATGGGAATATTATTACAATGTACTCAATAGTTAAATAAATTTAAAATACATTTTATAAATTTATTTTTCAGATTTATTTATTTTTAAACTATAGTTGGTACACAGTATTATATTAGTTTCAGGTATATAACATAGTAATTATTCATCTAAATACCTATGACCCTTTGTTTCCTTTACTCATCTTTTTGTAATTTTTTAATTATTTATTTATTTTTTTTATTTTAATTTATTAGTTTCAGGTGTACAAGACAAGGTAATACTTAGACGTTCATCATTTATATCCCTCACACTGTGAACCACCCTCCCCCCATCCACTATCCCTCCGACCTCGCATAGAGCCACTAGTGCACTGTTGGTGGGATTGCAGATTAGTGCAGCCACTATGGAAAACAGTATGGAGGTATCTCAGGAATCTGAAAATGGAACTACCCTATGATCCAGTAATTCCACTCCTAGGCATCTACCCGGAGAAATCCAAAACTCCAATTCAAAAATCTGTATGCACTCCTATGTTTATTGCAGCACTTTACACAATAGCCAAGATATGAAAACAACCGAAATGCCCATCGGTAGATGACTGGATTAAGAAGCTGTGGTACATTTATCCTTTACTCTTCTTGTTTTATTGCATTAGCTAAGGCATCCAGTAAGAAGCTGAAAAGCAGTGGTGAGAGGGACTTTCCCTGACTTATTCCTAATTTTAGTAGGAAAGAGTTGAGCTTATCACTAACTATGATGTTAGTCATAGGATTTTTGTAAATATCTTTTATCAAGTAGAGAAAGTTCCCCTCTCTTTTAGTTTACTGAGAATTTCTGTTAAAATGGGTGTTGAATTTTTGTCAAATGCTTTTTCTGCTTTTATTGATATGATCATATATTTTTTCTTCTTTATCCTATTGATATGATGGATTATGCTAATTGGTTTTTGAGCCAATTCCATACCTGGAAAAAATTTCAGTTAGTCATGTTGTGTAACTCTTTTTATACATTGTTAGATTCAATTTGCTAATATTGTGTGTGTGTGTGAGGGTAAGGGGGTTGCATCTATGTTAATGAGAGATATTTTGTCTGTAGCTTTGTTTTCTTGTACTATCTTTTCTTCATCCATGCTCTTGCATATTGCTGGATTTTCTTCTTTTTAAAGGCTGAATAATATCCTCCTACAAGTATATATCACATTTTCTGTTTTCATTCATCCATCAACAGACATTTAGTGTTTTTGACTATTGTCAATAGTGCTGCAATTAATATAGAAGTGTTAATATTTATTTGAAGTCCTGATTTTATATATTTTGGATATATATTCAAGTATATATATGATTCCTGGAACATAGGGTTGTTTTTATTTTTAATTTTTTGAGAAATCTCCTTATTGTTTTCTACAGCAGATATACCATTTTACTTTCCTACCAACCTACCTATAAAGATTCCAGTTTCTGGACATCCTGACAACAATGCTAACTTTTTTTTTCTTTTTTTCTTTTTTAATAATAGCCATCCTGATAGGTGTGAAGAATTTTCTTATTGTGGCTTAGATTTTCATTTTCGTGATGACTGGTGAGGTTGAGCAACTTTTTATGTTCTTGTTGTCCATTTGTATGTTTTTTTGGAGAAATTTCCATTCAAATCCAAAGCCCATTTTTCAAATTGTGTTTTTGTTTGTTTGGTTTGTGTGTTTTTGTTTTTGTTTGCTATTGAGTGTGGGGCCACCTTATATACTTTGGATATAAATCCCTTATCAGCTATATGGTTTGCAAATATTTTCTCTTTTTGTAGTTTGCTTTCACTCTTATAATCATTTTCTTTGCTGTGCAGAATCTTTTATTGTTTGATGTAGTATGGTTTCCATTTTTGCTTTTGTTGACTGTGCTTATGGTATTGTATCAAGTCATTGCTAAGACTAGTGTCAAAGAGTTTCCTTTTTTTTTTTTTTGCCCCCTTTCCTCAATTCTAGGAATTTTATTTCAAGTCTTACATTTAAATCGTAAATCCATGTTGAGCTGTTTTTTGTGTTTCATGATAATGAGTTCGATTTCATTCTTTTGCATGTACATATCGGACACAGTTTTCCCAACACCATTTGTTGAAGAGATTATCCTTTGCTTCTTGTATTCTTGGTACCCTGGTCAATAATCAGTTGAATGTATATGTGAGTATTTATTTCTGGGCTTTCTATTCTGTTCTATCGGACATATATCTGTCTTTGTACTAGTATCACACTGTTTTTTGTTTGTTTTTTTCATTTTGTTTTGTTTTTGATTAAAGTTTACTGGAGTGACAATTATTAGTAAAGTCACATAGATTTCAGGTGTACAATTCTGTAATACATCACCTATATATCACATTGTGTGTTCACCACTCAGAGTCGGTTCTCTTTCTATCACCATATGTTTGAATCCCTTTACCCTCATCTACCACTCTTCCCACACTGTTTTAAGTACTGTATCTTTGTAATATATTTAGAAATCAGGCAGTGTGATGCTTCTGGCTTTGTTCTTCTCTCTCAAGCTTGATTGACTAGTAGTGATCTTTTATAATTTCAAATAAATTTTAGAATTGATTTTTTCCCTATTGATGTAAAAATAACATTGGAGTTTTGACAGGGATTTCATTGAATGTGTAGATTGCTTTGCATAATCTGGATATTTTAACAATATTAAGTTTTACAGTCCATGAACACAAGATGTGTTTTCATTGTTTGTATCTTCTTTAATTTCTTTCATCAACATTGTTCATCAATGTTTTGTAGTTTTCACTGTACAAGTCTTTTATCTCCTTAGTTAAATTTATTCCTTATTATTTTTTTCTTTGTGAAGCTATTATAAATGGGATAATTTTCCTAATTTCCTTTTCAGATAGTTTGATGTTAGTGTGGAGAAACATAACCGATTTTTGTTTGTTCACTGTGTATCTTTTATTGTGCTGAATTAGTTTTTCTAGCATTTTAATTTTTGTGGAGTCTTCAGGGTTTTCTATACATAAAATCATGTCTTCTACAAAAAGGCAATTAAGGTTAAGATTATACTGTAACAAAAATTGATCCATTTGACTGACTGGGAGAGACAGGACATTGAATACTTGCTAATAGTAAATAGAAATGACAATTTCAAAAGTGTTGTATTAAAAACAATGAGAGTTAATATAGTGGTAGCTGGAAAAGGAAATGAAGTCTTACTTCTAAATAAACCATGAGTTAAATAAGTCTCAAAATTAAAAATATTTTGGTCTACATGAAAATGAAAATGGAACTGATCAAAATTTGTGAGACATAGTGAAAACAATGCATAGAGGGAAAGTTATGATATTGAATTTAAGTGTGGGAAAAGAGAAAACTCCAATAATCAAAACTTCCACTTATGGGACTAGAAAAAGAAGAGCAATATAAACTCAAAGCAAGTAGAAGGGAGATAAATAAAAGCAAAACAGAAATCAAAATAATTGAAAACATGAAAAAAATAGAGAAGTAAAAAAAAAATTCTAGTCCTATGAAAAGATCAATGAAATTGATAAATCTATATGCTAATTAAGAAAAAAACAGAAAACAAATTATCAGTATCAGAAATAAAGGATGGATTATCATTACTAAATGATGGACATTAAAGGATAACAAAGTAATACTACAAGCAAATCTATGTCCATTAATTTCTTTCTTTTGTTTTAATTAAAGTTTATTGGGGTGACAATTGTTAGTAAAGTTACATAAATTTCAGGTATACAATTCTGTATTACCTCATCTATAAATCACATTGTGTGTTCACCACCCAGAGTCAGTTCTCCTTTCATCACCATATATTTGATTTCCTTTACCCTCATCTACCAGCCCCCTACCCCCTACCCTCTGGTAACCATTAAACTATTGCCTGTGTCTACGAGTTTTTGTTTCTCATTTGCTTGTCTTGTTCTTTAGTTGTTTTTGGTTTATATACCACATATCAGTGAAATTATATGGTTGTCTACTTTTTCTGTCAGACTTATTTCGCTTAACATTATAATCTCAAGATCCATGCATGTTTTCACAAATTGTCCTATTTCATCTTTTCTTACTGCCGAATAGTATTCCATTGTGTATATATACCAAAACTGCTCTATCCATTCATCTATTGAAGGACATTTTGCTTGTTTCCATGTCTTGGCCACCATAAATAAAGTTGCAATGAACATTGGAGATGAACATTGGAGCACACATGTCTTTATGGATAAATGTTTTCAAATATTTTGGGTAGATACCCACGAGAGGGATTGCTGGTAATTCTATTCGTAATTTTTTGAGGAACCTCCACACTGCCTTCCATAGCAGCTGCACCAATCTGCATTCCCATCAACAGTGCATGAGGGTTCCTTTTTCTCCACAGCATCTCCAACACTTGTTACTATTTATCTTGTGGATGATGGCCATTCTAACCAGAGTGAGGTGATATCTCATTGTGGTGTTTATTTGCATTTCACTGATGATTAGTGATGTTGCACATTTTTTCATATGTCTATTTGCCATTTGTAGGTCCTCTTTGGAGAAATGTCTTTTCAGGTTCTCAGCTCATTTTTCAATTGGGTTGTTTGTGTTTTTTTGTTTGTTTGTTTTTGTTGTTGAGTTGTAATAGTTCCTTGTATATTTTAGATGTTAGCCCCTGATTGGATGCACTGTTTGCAAAATCTTCTCCCATTCAGTTGGTTGTCTCTTTATTTTGTCGATGGTATCTTTTGCTGTGCAGAAGATTTTAAGTTGATGTAGTCCCATTCATTTATTTTAGCTTTTACTTCCCTTGTGTTTGGAGTCAAACTCATAAAATGCTTTTTGAACTCAAGGTCCATAAGTTTAGTACCTATGTTTCTTCTATGCAGTTTATTGTTTCAGGTCTTACGCTTAAGTCTTTGATTCATTTTGAGTTAATTTTGACACATGATGACAGATAGCAGTCCAGTTTCATTCTTTTGCACGTGGCTATCCAATTCTGTGAGCAGCATTTATTGAAGAAGCTGTCTTTTTTCCACTGTATATTTGTTGCGTTTTTGTCAAAAATTATCTGTCCATATGTATGTGGTTTTATTTCTGGGTTCTTAATTCTATTCCATTGTTCTACATGTCTGTTTTTCTGCCAATACCATGCTGTTTTGATTATTGCAGCCCTGTAGTACAAGCTAAAGTTAGGGAGTGTGATACCTCCAGCATTATTCTTTTTTCTTAGGATTGCTTTGACTATTTAGAGTCTTTTGTGGTTCCAAACAAATCTGATGATTTTTTGTTCTATTTCTTTACAAAAATGTCATTGGGAGTTTGATGGGGATTGGATTAAATCTGTATATTGCTTTGGGTAATATGGCCATTTTAACTATGTTGATTCTTCCAATCCATAAGCGTGGAATGTCTTTCCATTACTTTGTGTCTTCTCCTATTTCTTTTAAAAATGTCTTATAGTTTTCAGCATATAGGTCTTTTCCATCCTTGGTTAAATTTATTCCTAGGTTTTTTATTGTTTTTGTTGCAATTGAAAAAGAAATTGTTTTTTGTTTTTTTATTTCTTTTTCTGAGATTTCATTGTTACTATGTAGGAAAGCAATGGACTTTTGTTCCGTTCATTTTGTAGCCAGCAACTTGACTGGATTGTTTCTAATAGCTTTTTGGTTGAGTCTTTAGGGTTTTCTATATATAGCATCATGTCATCTGCAAAAAGTGATAATTTAACTTTTTCATTCCCTATTTGGATGCTTTTATTTCTTTCTCTTGCCTGATGTCTCTGGCAAGGACTTCCAACACAATGTTGAAAAGCAGAGGTGATAGGGGACAGCCCTGTCGTGTTCCTGAATGTAGAGCCAATGGCTTCAGTTTTTCAACATTAATTATGAGATTAGCTGAGGGTTTGTCATACATGGCCCTTATTATGTCAAGGTGTTTTCCTTCTATACCTATCTTATTAAGTGTTTTAACCATAAATGGATGTTGTATCTTGTCAAATGCTTTTTCTGCATCAATTGATATAATCATTTAATTTTTGTCCTTTATATTGTTTATGTGATGTATCACATTGATGGCTTTGTGTATGTTGAACCAAACTTGTGCCACTGGGATGAACGCCACTTAGTCGTGATAAATAGTATTTTTAATGTATTGTTGCATTCAATTTGCTAGAATTTTATTTAGGATTTTTGCATCTGAATTTATCAGAGATATTGGTCTGTAGTTTTCTTTTTTGTGTTGTCCTTACCAGGTTTTGGTATCAGGGTAATGTTGGCCTTATAAAGTCAGTTAGGGAGTACTGTCTCTTCTTCAGTTTTTTTGGAAGAGTTTGAGCGGGTCAGGTATTAGATCTGCTTTGAAGGTTTGGTAGAATTTACTAGTGAAGCCATCTGGTCCCAGACTTTTGCTTTTGGGAAGGTTTTGGATGACTGATTCAATTTCGTTACTGGTGATAGTTCTGTTTAGATTTTCCAATTCTTCAGGATTCAGCCTTGGAAGGCTATCGGTTGCTAAGAACTTGTCCATTTCTTCTAGGTTATAGAATTTGGTGACATATAGTCCTTCATAGTATTCTTGGATGATCCTTTGTATTTCTGTGGCATCCGTTATAACTTCCCCTCTTTCATTTCTGATTTTGATTATTAGTTTGTTTTCTCTTCTTGTTTTTGTGAGTCTAGCAAAGGGTTTGTCAATTTTGTTAATCTTTTCAAAGAACCAGCTCTTTGTCACATTAATTTTTTTTCTATTGTCTTTTTGTTCTGTATTTCATTTAGTTCTGCTCTGATTTTATTATTTCCTTTCTTCTGCTGACCTTAGGTTTCATTTGTTCTTCTTTTTCTAGTTCATTAAGGTATAACATGAGGTTATTTATTTGGGATTTTTCTTGTTTTTCTAGATAGGCCTGTAATAATATAATTTTTTCTCTTAAAACTGCTTTCGCTGCATCCCCAAAATTTTGGTAGGATGTATTTTCATTGTCATTTGTTTCTATGTATCTTTTAATCTCTCCTCTAATTTCTTCTTTGACCCAGTCGTTCTTTAAAAGTATTTTGTTTAATCTCCATGTTTTTGTGTTTTTTCTTGCTGTCTTTCTGCAGTTGATGTACAATTTCAAAGCCTTGTGATTAGAGAATACGCTTGATATGAATTCAATCTTCTCAAATTTCTTGAGGCTAGTTTATGTCCTAATGTATGTTCTATCCTTGAGAAAGTTCCAGGTGCACTAGAAAAAAATGTTTAGTCTAATGTTTTCGGATGAAGTTCTATGAATGTCATTTATGTCCATTTCATCTAATGTGTCATTTAGTGCTGCTATTTCGTTATTTATTTTCTGTTTGAATGATATATGCATAGCTGTCAATGATGTATTTAAGTCCCCTAGCATAATTCTGTTTTGATCAATTTCTCCCTTTAGTTCTGTTAGGAGTTGCTTGGTATATTTCGGTGCTCCCAGATTGGGGGCATAAATATTGATGACTGTTATGTCTTCTTGTTGGATTGTCTCCTTTACCATTATGAAATGTCCATCTTTGTCTCTTGTTACTTTTTTTTCCCTGCAGTCTGTTTCATCTGATATCAGTTTGGGTACACCTGATTTTCTCTGGATACCATTGACTTGGAATGTCAATTTCCACCATTTTACATTGAGTCTATGATTGTCCTTGTAGCTGAGAAAGCATTTGGTTCTCCTTGGAGACAGCGTATGGTTGGGTTCAGATTTTTGATCCAATCTGCTACTCTGTGCCTTTTCACTGGTGAGTTCAGTCCATTTACATTTAGGGTGATTATTGATATGTGAGGATTTTCTTTCATTCTATCTTTAGTTTTCTGGTAAGGATGTGTCTCCATTGTTTCTTTGTCTTTTTGTTGATGTCTATTATTTCTGTGTTATGGTATTCTATGATCTTTCCCTCTGTTTATTCTTTTATTACAGTATACATTTCAGTTCTGTATTTTTTGTTTGTTTGTTTTTTTGAGTTTTTACCATTAATTTTATGTAAAAGAAAGTTTGATGTTTAGAGTATTCCATTTTCTTCAGCATGGTTACTTTCTCCATTCCCATAATCTGGTTCAGGCCTGTACTCTCCCCCTCTTTATATTTTGGTTGCCACAAATTGCTTCTGTTGATGGTGGTTGCTAGCCTCTTTTTATATTTCTTGTACTGTAAGTAGTACAAGAGTTAGAAAATTCCCTCAGTTTCTGTATGTCTGGATAGTCTTTATTCCTCCTTCATATCTAAAGGATATCTTTGCTGGATATATTATTCTTGGCTCATAATTTCTCTTTCAATAGTTTGAATATTTGTTTCCACTCCCTCCTGGCTTGTAAAGTTTCTGCTGAAAAATCTGCTGATATTCTGATGGGTTTTCCTTCTTTTCTCTGGCTGCCTTGAGGATTCTTTGTCATTGATTTTTGACAGCTTCAATACAATGTGCCTTGGAGAAGGCCTGTTCGGGTTGAGGTAATTAGGTGTTCTATTTGCTTCTTGGATTCAAGGATCCAGTTCTTTCCACAAGTTTGGGAAGTTCTCATCAACTATTTGTTTGAATATACTCTCTGTTCCCTTGTCTGTTTCTTCTCCTTCTGGTAAACCCATTATTCTTATATTGCTCTTTCTGATGCAGTCAGAAAGTTCTTGTAGTGTTTTTTCATTTCTTTTAAGTCTCAAGTCTCTTTCTTATATCCGTGACATTTCCAGATTTCTATCTTCTATGTCACTGATTCTTTCCTCCATCTGGTCAACTCAACTACCTAACCTGGCTATTTCATTCTTCATTTCTTTTATTGAGTTCTTAATCTCTAGAAATTGTATGTGGTTCTTTTTTAAAATTTCAATCTTTTTGGTAAAATGTTCAAATTTTATTCTTTGATTGTGTTACTGAGTTCATTCAAGTGCCTGTCAGTGTTTTCTTGCATATCATTGAGTTTTTAAGAGCTGCAATCTTGAATTCTCTGTCATTTAAGTCACATATTTCCATATCTTTAAGTTCATTTTCTGGAGACTTTTCATTTTCTTTCTGAGCTGTCTTGTTGGCTTGATTATTCATGGCCATTAATGATTTATTATTTCTTTTTCTAGACATCAACAGGAGAGGGTTCTGCAGTATGTTGATGGAAAGGTCTTTCTTTTGTTTTCCAGTACGTGTTGGTAGAATGTTTTATTTTCTCTCTGACTGCAACCTTTTATTCTCTCTCACACAGTATTGTTGTTTTCTCTCTGCACTATTCGGTCCTCTCTCACAATGGAGCGATTCCCTGGAAGGCGGGCTTCTCCTCCGTGAGAGGTTGGCCTTGGTCATATGGCACCACCTCTGTGGAGACATGTGGAAAACTTCTGAGGTTTCAAAGCTCTTCCTGCCCTAGATTCAGAGCCTGTGTGCTTCAGCAATTCTATTTACTCCTTCAGGGATCCACTGAAGTAGGTAGGGTCAGGGGCGGAGTGGGTTGTGAGAGGTTGGCTGTGACCACCACCACAGCCAGTCCTGCTCCATAGCTCCCACCCCTTTGCTAGAACTAGTTGGGCTGTGAGTCAGAGTCTGTGGACCACAGTTCTCCAAACTGCAAATATTGTGTTCTTTTGATCTGACACTGCTACTGTTCTGATTCTATCACTGGGCAGGTGGTCACGAGGTGAGCTCTGAGAGGATAGGAAGGGGGCAGCTAGTCTTAGTGCCTAAGGCTTCCGTTCTCTGCTAGGCATTGAGGGCTTAAACCACTGGTTTCAGCCTTCTTTCCTCAGTCTTTGCTCCGAGGTCTCTGCCATGAGTGTTGGGTACAGCCGTGTTATATACCTTTAGCCCTGTGGGCCATAAGCGGAGCTCTAGCAGTCTGAGTTCTTCCCTGGTGTGCAGCTGCAAGCTCGGAGCAGTTAGCTACTTATGCGTTCTACGGGGGTTCTGCTTCGTTTCGCACCTTTCCCTTCCCTCTTCCCCTGTTCGCGCAATTTGCCCATCTTTAGGTGATTTCAGTAGTGCTCCTCTTTGTCTTCACTGTCAACTGCTCAGAGAGTCCTTTGTGGAGTTATAGTTGTTCAATTTGTTGTAAATTCCAGGGGAGAGTTCCAGAGGCTCACCTCATGCTGCCATTTTTATGACATCCTACGTCCTTCAATTTCATAACCTGACGTGTATGATTTAGATCAGTTTCTTAAAAGATACACATTACCAGAATTCATGGAAGGAGAAATAGATAATCTAGATGGACCTATGTCTATTAAAGAAATTAAATCATTAATTAATAATATTTCATAATAGAAAGCACAAGGCCTAAATGATATTACTGACAGGAAACTTTTTTCATGTTTCAAAGATTTAATAACTCATTCATGAAGTAACCAGTAGATGTTACAACCAGTTCAAAAGAGAATTTCAAAAACACACATATTAACAGCTTCCAGGAAGGCTGAAATGAATTTACAAAATATTAGTCAATATCCATAGAGCAGTTTTTTGTATTTCTCCACCAGACACAATTTGTATTTTATGAAAAAGAAATGTTAATTTTCTATTACTGTTCTCTAACTTGAAGACTTTTAAAATGATTTAGAGACATTGAAAGTCTGAGATGACCTGGAAGGGTGCACTCAATGGGACAATAATCATTTTTGTCTATTTTAATGGCTTTACAAGTTTTCCTGACACCTGCTACCAGTGATTGGGATGGGAACTCATACAGAAGCTCAAATCAGTCATAAAATGTGAAATTTATATTTTCTTTAAATATAAATATATAAATATAAAATTTAAAGAAAATTATATTTTCTTTATGTAATTTATAAGTAATATATACATTTGCAACTCTCAATGAAGTCACCTTCCAGGACTACTACTACCATTAACATCTATTCAAATTGTCTCTCATTAACACACTGCAGAACTGAAGGTGATCCACTTCACCCAAATCTCCCAGATCCTGAAACATTAATGTGAAGAGGGACTTTATGTCAATATTGTCAGGGACCCACCTCTGATGATGTGAGAAGAATACCTCTACCCATCCTGAGTTCCAACCGCATTAACAAGAGGAGACCCAATGCTATAGTTCCTCAGTTTACAACATATAGAGAATTTCCCTTTTATTTTAATTGGGTGACCTTCTCCCTAGGACTCAAATTTAAGATCTGTTAGTGATATTCTATCCATTCATCCAGCTTCCCAATCACTATACTAGAATAAGTTCAGTATTAATGTTAAGGTCCCAGGATAAGCCCATCGCAAATTAGCAAAAGGTTCCTAAATACTGTTATCTGACACCTTTCCATGCAGTTCTGTTTCTGATCCAGGGAATGAGCATGGTATCTTGTAGAAGTATCAGGGTGCTGGAGTGAAAGAAACTCACACTTGTTTGCTCTCTCCCTTGCAAGCACATTATCTTGGGAAATATGGGGACTTTGATTCCTACCACTTCATGAATTGTGACAACTAGTGATGCACTTGACAAATAATGTTCAAACTCTGGGTGCAAATTCCTTTAGTGTACCTTGTCATCATTTGGCCAGGTCTCAGCTTCTGGCCAAATGCTAGTAACACTTAACTTTCTCCCTCACATTTACATTCTTATTTCCAAGTAGTTATTCATGAAAAATTTATTATCTCAGTTCATTTTGATTTGTACACTAAAATAATATCACCCTTTATCTTATAACTATTATAATAAATTGATGTTACAATTGATGCTATATTAATTATATTTATTTTAATGTTATAATCGCTGTTAACCTTTTTATAGCTTAGCTGCTTTGGGTTATAATTATTTATTTATTTTTTAACTTTCTCTGCATACTCATCATGAATGAGTTCATCTATTCCTATGGTATTTAATGTTTATTGAGGTATCTGTACCAACCATTTGAGAAATAATTTATACAATTTCTCTACACTCTCTTCCAACTATTAGAAGCAGAGAAAACACTTCATAATTCACTCTGAGGCCAAGTTTGTGTGAGGCCATCATTGTCCTAAACAAAATCAGATACAAAAAAGCAAAATTGCAGACCAGTGTTTCTCATGAACAAACATTAAAAAAATCCTCAACAAAGTATTAGCAAATTTAATGTGAAAGTTTACAAATTTTTCAAAAATATGTTATTGCACCCAAATTCCAAATATTACTTGTTCTCAAAAGCATTCTTTTTAACCCCCCACCACAGTGAAACATATGTTTACCTAAAATAATGTTATGGGCTAATAGAAACAAAAATAAATGTTGCCTCACTTGTGGAAAATTCAAATATTTAATTTTTTTCCACGACTTTTTAAAGAAATTAAGTAAAATTATTTGCCACTAGCAACTAAATTACTGTTGTTCTATTTGGTTCTATAGAGCTCATTTAAAAAAAATCACTAACATAAACTATTACCAAACATGACTTAAGGCCAAAAAAAAAAAAAATCTGAAATATTCTGTTAAACTTCTGATTTAAATGATATGCTAAATAATTAGTGACAAGGTTTTTGAAGCAGGTACTGAATAAAGAAAATTGTAATCATAATTATCTTCACAGGAGGTTAGCAGGGGCATTTTGCTCTAAGGAAACTGATATTTATTATGCATTGATATGAGTTTCAGAATATATTTATAATCATTATAATTTAATTTTCCCACCAAGCCAATTAGATAATGTTATTACAAATGTGACAGTAGAGGAAATAGCCCAGTGTGGATTAAATATATTTCCTAAAGTCACACAACTAAGTTTAAAGCAGTAATATTAATTTAAGAATAATAATATCAAATGAGAGGCTGGTTCCATTCATTAGTGGAGATTTGGAGAGAGCATTCAATGTCAAGGAATCATGACTGACATTTTCTTCTGAGCTCACGCTGTCTTGATTAGGAATGTTCTCAAATGCAAGCAACAGAGTATTTGGCTCAAAGTTGCTTAAGCAAATAGCTGGGGGAATTGAAACTCTTTAACAATACTTGGTGGAAATAGGCTTGTAGATTTCCATTGTACCATCCTTATTGTGTGAAATCTTGTTCTTGCCCCCTTGGTTCCTATAATTCATTAGACATTATATTTCTGTTTGAGGAATGGAGTAGGTGCAAGGGCAATGAAGCTGAGGTTGAACCTGCTGAATCTATTTTTGTTTTGTTTTGGTTTAGTCAAGAAAGTAACATCTTTCTGAGAAGCTTCACAAAGTGAAACCACGTGCTACTTTCTAACACAAGATGTTTGGAGACAGTTCTCTCTGAGTCTGTTATGCTTTCACATCTATGCAAAGGCTCTGACGGTGTTTTCTTCTATATAGTCTTTTCAAAGGTATTTATATGGTGAATAACCTCGGAGCTATTGTAGAGCAGAGGGCAAGTTTGTGTGTTGTCCAGAAAAATCAAGATAATGCCTTCTTCTGGGTAAAGGGCTCCATATTTTCTTGGGGCCATTGCAAAAGGTTGGGTTTCCCAACCTCAGAGTCCCCTTCTGTAATGCAATCTACTGTGTGTGTATGATTCACCTGGTTTTTACTTTATTGCCTGTGGGAACTGAGGTTTGGGGGAATCTGTGTGAATGACTCCACGATGTCACCCTGGCAACCTTGTACATTTCTACATAGACCACAAAGGCAAAACTTGACTGCAGCTGATCCAAGTCTTGACAGAATGCTTTATGATCTCTTGGAATACGAGATCATGAGAAGATCGTGAAGAGCTGTTATGAGGCCGTCTTCCACTACCCTCCCTATTTCTCTGGGAAGTTGTCATGAGACATTTTTAAAAATTTTTTTCATTACCTTCCAATTTCTGACAAGCTATAGGCTGTCTGCCTTGCCTTCTTTGGATTTAGCTGCAGTCTCTAAAACTGCTTGGCTACAGCATGATATCAACTCCTCAGCTACAGGGTTTCCCACACTTATGTTGGATTGCCTTGTCATCTGTCCCCTTTTGTTTCAGTGCTATCCTAAGGGACAAATGACACACAAACAGGCACCTTTGATTCTCTTGATTTTGGCTTTCTATCTATGTAATAGTCTTAATTTTAAAAATAGTCTTAATTTTCCCCTTTCTTTCCTGGCTGAAAATTTCAAACTTATCTTAATAATGAGTCAGCAGAGGAAAATAGTGATGAAACTCTGGCTATTATTGTTGTGAATAATAACTGTACTGTGTCTTTGATCCAGAAATGTCATGTCTTTTACCAGCATCCAAGAAACTATGGCAGACACATGTTAGCTTGAAAATAGTGTGAAATGTCAGATTCGTTCAGTGCTTTTGACAATGACATTGACTAGAATTGTGTCAAATATATAACTCCAGCTGGATGATGGCTGGGGAGAGAAGATTGTATATATAGTTTCAGTTCCCAGTCTATAATGTCTACCATATGAAGCAAAGCTCCTGAAAAGCATAACAGAGAAATTAATATAAAGACATAATTTTAACTTAGTAACAGACTTAAGACTGAGTAAAATTTATAACGCTCACCATAGTTTCCTTAGCCAACCTACTACTATAGTTTTACTTAATTTCCTTACCTGACATTTCTGAAAAAAGATCTATTAAATTACATAAACAGTTAACTGTTTTCAATGAACATAACCTAGAGGGGATCAGAAAATATGTTTCAGAGAATTTAAAAACTCTTTGGGTTATTTTCTCTATGCTTATGAAGTCATTATCTGATGAAGTTGGGAGCACTTAAACTGTTTTGAGACATTAAAATACAGATGTTAAAAAAGTTATTAGTTTAAAAAACGATTCTTTTAGGAGCTGAATATATTTCAGTACTAATTATAACTTTTAATGATTGTAAAGTGCCCTGGGAGACGTTAATGAAGAAGATTTCAAGGCTACATTTCCACCATAAATCTTCCTTTCCCATACACAGTGTAAGGATAAAGAAAATGTGTTTGAACACCCAAAGGACAGAGCTAATTGTATAAAGTTCACTAAATGTTAACAGTTTCCCAGTGACCCAGGAGTCATGTAAGGGAATTGCAGATACATGTTCTGAGAAATCTTTGGCAGTATTAGTTATTTAGAGTTAAAAAAGAAAAAGAAGAAAACGAGCTGAGATAAATTTAAACAACAATATTGCTTGTTTACCATATAATAGATGTTATTTAAGGCAAAGTACTAGGAAAAGATGCTATAATTGTGATTCTATTAGAGAAACTTCCTCCTTGTTTCTAATTAACTTGCTGAAAACTTTGTGGTTTACCAGCAATATACCTGTAGGTTAAAATTGCTCACAAAATCTTAAAAGTCAGGGTCATTGCACTGCAATTTACAAGTTACATAATTAGTAGTCAAAGTACTATTCCTGAAAACATTATTTCTGGACTTAAAATACTTTATCTGAATTGCTTCATGTGGTGGTTCATTTGTACTCAATCATTTAATTCCCCGCCCCAATTCTTTGCTATCTTGTAGTTGCTGCAATTCAAGAGACTAAGTGTTGCCATTCCTCTTGTCAGATGTGTGCATCAAATTATGGATAGAAGAATGAAATATTCTTCCCTTTGGAAATAGAGCAAGGCCCTTTACAAGGTAAGGGCCACATAAGTAAATGGCTTGTTCAAATGAAATAATTCATCTCCAAAACTGATCACCTCAAGTAAGAAATGTTTATTTTCTGCTTTGTCTCATCGCTGATACTTAAGATTACAGATAGCATTTTGCCTTTTTCAGTATCCTTAAGAGATCCCAAGGAATCTCCTATGGACTTTTTCCAGTTTTTAACTGTCAATCTATTAAGCTATATGGGTATTATAATTTTATTTTTTTATTTTTATTGTGGAAAGAACAATTTATGGATGTGTCAAATGATTTTAATGACAAATATCTTCCATATTCAAATATTAATGTATCTGTGAACCCTATCAGACACTGAAATGAAAACTGAATAATGACATAACTTCTAACATCTCTAAAAGAGGTGATTTTAACAAGGGCACTTTTCTTTGTTCTTTTAAGAGTCTATAGACCTTTTGTCAATTTTCAAAATCCAATAATTAGAACCCTTAAAGTAAAAATTTAATAATTGTTAACATTTAATGAAGACTTAATTGCCAGGAGCTTTTCTAAAGTCTATCTCAATGATATCAAGTCTCCAAGAAGTGGATTAGGTTTATGAATTGAAGGTTATACACAGATTGCACATTTCAATTTCTATAATTCTTACATTAATGGTAAAGTATGAAAATTAAGATTTTTCTATATCTCAAACATTTCATTTGATAGAATTGATTTCAAAACATCTGAAATAATGTCTGGGTAGCTCTCCATAGATCCCCATAGGGTAATCACTGAGTTTGCAGTCTGTAATAGACATGGTTTTCTATAAAAGCCAAGTCAATCCAATATAATAAAAACCAGGAAGCAGGTGTAATGATAATTGCATGCTAATGAACTTTGCTGGCCTATTTTTCCATTTTTATTATCATTATCATTATTATTATTATTAGTTATTTTGAGAATAATTATAAAGAAATTGTGGCTGGTGGTTAGGGGTAAATGTCTATATCCTATTATTATAATGCTGATATGTAGAGGACTTTATATAGAAAAGGCATGCTGACTTGAGAAATTGTGAACAAGCCAAAATGTTTTTCCATGGCAAACCAATCAGTTTTCAGGAAGTTAAGTGGTGGATAATCATGGGATGATGGAAAACTAAGAAATAGATCAGTGAAATAATCACTTTACCATGGAAACATCCATATTTACTGAAAGTTTTTATTCAATACCTACTATCTCCTATTTGATGATGAGCACCTTTGATTTGTAGAAAAAGATATGAAATGTATACTTTTCCACCTCAAAGATCATGGAGTTAGTTTATAAAGGCCATTTCTCTGCTTTCCTTTTTCCCATAGTTTTATTCCTTTACTTTCTCACTAACCACAATGGTTTTTTTCTCATTTGCTTGTTTGTTGGATTTGTTGGTGTATATGTTTGCAATATTCTTGTTATTGTTAACTTTATCTAGGCGTGCTACATGTCAAAACTGATTTTCTAGGCTTCATTCTAGAATGTCAAGAAACATTCTTGAATCCTTTCTAGGTTTATAGATTTTATTACATTTATCAGAAAAGAGCATTTCCAAGCAATTTTTAAAAATATATTCACCATTTATCAGAGCATAACTTGAGGCATTACTTATTGAAAAGACCCCTGTCTCCTCAGGATTGGAATGACATAAGCACAAGGAGGGACATAGAGACATAGCCACATCACACGTGACTGGAAGGAAACCCTACTCTCTGTGTTCAGAATAAAAAAGTAAAGAAAAGAGGATTAACATTAACTATGTTAATCTGCATAATTTTATTGATAATTTTGAGTAAACTGGACTTGATAGGCTCAAAATAAAATATGGGTATATTTTATTATTTTCAAATATACTCTCTCTGATTTTCTATTTGGACTTCTGAACATACATCAGATTTTCTATAATTAGGAAACAAATGTGTGTTTATTTATTAAAATGTCCAGTTCAATATAATATACAAACACTCAATCTCATACATAACACCAATCATCTACCCTCTCCTTAACTCATTTTTTTTCCTTTGGTTCAGGAATTGTCAGTGGCAAAGAGAAGCTTGGCTCACTCTTCAACACTTCTTTTTCATCTCCACTCATTAATTTAGTTTTTATTTTTATAACTTGGTAAGTAAGAACCAGCATCGATGCTCACATGTGTCCACTCATTAATTTAGGGTCATGTCTAGAGGAGGATGGAAGAAAAGGTGTTAAGATTGTCTTATTTGCCTGATGCTGCTTTAATGATCTCTTTGGATGATACATGCTGGCTGGTGTGCTAGCTGTTGTTTCAGGCACTCACACAGTTGCTTTAGTGCATTTATATTGCCTGTCTGACCCTCTGCAGTGACACGATGCATCATTCTCTGATAATGGGACATGAGCTTTCTAACTGAGCTTGCGACACCACCTGCACCCTCATATTACATTCTGTGGTTGTCTGCCACACAGAACTTACTGCTGAGGTTCTTCTACACTGGAAAGACCCCTCTAGGTTGGGACCCTTCACAAACTGACACAAGCCATCTATTCCCATGGAATGCATGTGTTCCATAGACTGTCGTACATTCTACTTCTGCTAAATGGTAAAAGTGCAGTTTATTCACATGACAATCTCTTTGTCTTATGTTTGCAAGCTGATATAACTTGCATTTAGTTTTTATTTTTATAACTTGGTAAGTAAGAACCAGAATCGATGCTCACATGTGTCCCAGTTTCCAGTGTACACATATCACTCTATCCCCAAAAGTTCCTCACTGTGAGGCTGAATAATGACGCCCCCCGCCCCCAAAGATATCTATGTCCTGATTCTCAGACCTAATGAATGTTATTACCTTATGTGTCAGAAAGAACTTTGTATATGTGAATAAGATCCTGAAATGGGTAGGTTATCCTGGATTATCCAGGTAAGTCCAATGTAATTGCCAAGGTCTATAAAAGACAGGAGGGGCAGGAGGGTAGAGAAAGAGAAGGTTGTGTGAAGATGGAAGCAGAGTGATGTGGGCAAAGGATGCGTGAAGCATTTAGAAGCTGAAAAGGCACAGAACAGATTTTCCCCTAGAGACTGCAGAGGAATGAGGCTCTAGAAATACCAAGATTTTAGTCCTATAAATCCCATTTCATATGTATGACCTCCAGGACTATAAAATATTAAAATTGTGTTGCTTTAAATCACTACATTAATGGTAATTTGTTGCAACAAAAATAGTAAATAAATACACCACACTATATTCAAGAAGTTATATGAAGATGGTTCTCTAATTTTTGAAATACATCAATTTTGTAACTCAAGACAAAAGTGCCTTCGTGCAAACAATCTACATAACTACAGCGTGGGGAGTAGAGGAGAAAAGTCACGCAATCTTGTAAAATGTATCAATGAATCTCCTCTGAATTTATGATTTCCTCTTAAATCATTTGACGAAGTGATAAAGGTGAAGGTTCCAATTCCATCCATTCTATCCTTTTGTAGTCCCTGCCTAGATGTGTGCAGCACTTCTCAATAATCTTTGAAAAGTTATAAATCAAGTTCCCAGCAGCAAATAAGTGGTACACTCAATATTTTTGAAAAGTGCTTAATAATAAGGCAACTGACAAAAAAGTGAAGAGAATCATAAAGGATGGTACAGTATCCCAGGGCTCTAACAATCATAAGAAACAAGAGGAAAAAGCATTTTCTTTTCTTTTCTTTTTTTTTTTTTTTTTAGGAACTAGAGAAGAAAGTTAATAAAAAGGCTGCCTTGAGCAGGGTTGTGATCTTCCTTTGAGGGTTATAGGCACTCCGAGGTGAGCCACACACCTCTCTTTCTTCTACTTTCTGTATCTGCCATCGTCCCCCATTGGCTAAAGCCAAACAGGAGCCAGAGAGCAAGAGAATCCAGTGCGTTTCATGTGGGGTGGAGAGAAAAGTGGAGAAAACTAGACGGTAACCTTAATGAGTAAATGAGAAAAATCTCACACACAGTCCTTATAAACAATTTTTCCCAAGCTTTAGAGCTTCACCCAAAATTTAGAGTAGGTAAAAGACAATTCAACATGTAACAAATAATGACACAAATGGGAAATGTTTTATAATGGAAATATAAATGAGTTTATAATGGAAATATAATGGAAATATAAATATAAATGCAGGGGGAAATTTACTCCATTTGGAGACTCAAGGTAGGTATTTTTAGAATAGAAAACAGTTTTTGCAGTGATTATTAAGGATAAGTAGGTGTAGTTCAAATGGGTCATGATAAGTGGCTCATTCTAGAAGAAAGTTTCTATTAGGCCTCATGTCTAAAACAGAAAACTAAAGTAGAGATAGCTTTACTTTTTATTTCATTTCTGGTGTTTCTGGCCTCCCAAAAAATTGTATTTTTTTTTTATTCATCCTTCTTTAAAGGATAGTGTAACTCCACTTTTGATATTGGAATACTGACCACTTTTACGCCTTACTATTCCCCTTTTGTCTCTCCGTTTTCATGATCGTCCTCATTCTTTCTTTGTTAAAAAAATATTATTTGCTTTATCTTAAAATATATATATTTTCCTTTGCACTTATCCCCACCCCTCCCTTTTAGCAACTATCAACTTGTTATTTGTTTCTTTGGGACTGTTTCTGTTTTGTGGTTTGTTATTTTTATTTAAAAATAATTCCACATATAACTGAAATCATACAGTATTTATCTTTCTCTGACTTATTTCACTTAGCATAATACCCTCTAAGTCTACCTATGTCATTTCTAATGTCAAGTTTTCATTATTTTTTATTGTTGAGTAATATATACACATTTTAAAAAATCCATTCATCTATCAATGGATATATCTATGTTGCTTCCATATCTTGGCTATCAAATAATGCTGTGATAAACATAGGTGTGCATATATCTTTTTGAATTAGTGTTTTTCTTTTTCCTTCAGATAAATACTAAAAGTGATATTGTTGAGTCATTTTAGCAGCTCTATTTTAAACTTTATTAAGGAAACTCCATACTGTTTTCCATAGTGGCCGCACTGATTTACAATCCACCCACTAGTGCACTAGGGTTCACTTTTCTTCACATCGTCTCCAGTACTTGCTATTTGTTGACTTTTTGATGAGGGCCATTTTGACAGGTGTGAGGTGGTATCTCAATGTGGTTTTGATTTTCATTTTTACGATGACTAGTGACATTGAACATCTTTTCATATGTCTGATAGCTATCTCTCTCTGGAAAAATGTCTATTCAGATTCTCTGCTCATTTTTTAATTACTTTATTTCATATTTTTATTTTTTGGTGTTAAGCTGTATGGATATTAACCTCTCCTTTTTTTCGATGTATCATTTGTGAATTTTCTCTCGTTAAGTAAGTTGTCTTTTCATTTTGTCGATAATTGCTTTGCTATGCAGAACCTCCTTCCCCTCTTGCCCCACATTGCCACAATCAAATAAGACTGCCTGCTTGCTGCCTCCCTTATCATTGGTGAGGGAGTTTAAATCTTGGAAACTTCAGCCCACAAAACCTTCACCCTCTCCCCTGTCTATCCACAATCAGAACCAAAGCTTTAACTCAAGCCATTTTAGGCCACTTGGGTGATTATCGTCTCCTCCAAAAATCTTAATACAT
Source organism: Rhinolophus hipposideros (assembly GCF_964194185.1). Lineage (NCBI taxonomy): Eukaryota > Metazoa > Chordata > Mammalia > Chiroptera > Rhinolophidae > Rhinolophus > Rhinolophus hipposideros. Next base: position 25,890,980 of record NC_138057.1, read on the forward strand.
ACGAAATATTTTTGTATCTCATTAGTGAATGTGTTGTGTCATCCATCTGGGCACCCAAGTTAATTATGGGTGCAGTAGAGTTTAGTCTTGTGTTGTGTGGACAACCAGCAAATCACATTCCTCAAAACACAGTAGTTCAGGGAAAACTTGACTTGAAACCTTATCTTTAAAAAGACAGGTCATACATTTTAAGTAAATATGCTTTAATTAAGGAAAATCACTAAAGAATAACCGGGTCTTTGTTGTTCATCTATAGGGTATACAAGAGATTTAAAGACATTCTTTAACCGTGGCAATGAGAATCAAAATTTTAATTCCATGTTTCCAAATATTAAATATTTAATCAGCCCTCTATATCCGAGATCTTACCCTAACACCAGGCTATCCCATCCTCTTGCCCCTCAGCCCTTCCCTGTTCTGACAGTGTCAAAAATATTGTCTTTTTATGGAACAGAATAGAGAGTCCAGACGTAAATCCATGCCTATATGCCCATCTAATCTACGACAATGGAAGCAAGAATGTACGATGGGGTAAAGACAGTCTGTTCAATAAGTGGTGTTGGGAAACCTGGACAGACACATGCAAGAAAATGAAGCTGGACCACCTCCTTACACCATATACAAAAACAAATTCAAAATGGCTTAAAGACTTAAATGTAAGATCTGAAACCATAAAATATCTAGAAGAAAATATAGGAAGAAACTTCATGGACATTACCCGGAGTAAGATTTTCACTGATATATCCCCTCGCGCGAGGGAAGTAAGAGAAAAAATAAACATGTGGGATTACATCAAACTAAAAAGTTTTTTCACAGCAAATGAAACCATCAATAAAACAAAAAGGGATCCTACTGTATGGGAAAAGATATTTGCCAATGATATATCTGATAAGGGATTAATATCACAAATCTATAAAAAACTTACTCAACTCAACTCCAAAAAAACAAACAACCCAATTAAAAAATGGGCAGAGGACTTGAGGAGACATTTTTCTAAAAAGGACATACAGAAGGCAAGAAGACATATGAAGAAATGCTCAACCTCACTAACCATCAGAGAAATGCAAATAAAAACCACAATGAGATACCACCTCACTCCAGTCAAAATGGCTATCATCAATAAATCAACAAACAACAAATGCTGGCGGGGATGTGGAGAAAAGGGAACGCTAGTGCACTGTTGGTGGGATTGCAGATTAGTGCAGCCACTATGGAAAACAGTATGGAGGTATCTCAGGAATCTGAAAATGGAACTACCCTATGATCCAGTAATTCCACTCCTAGGCATCTACCCGGAGAAATCCAAAACTCCAATTCAAAAATCTGTATGCACTCCTATGTTTATTGCAGCACTTTACACAATAGCCAAGATATGGAAACAACCGAAATGCCCATCGGTAGATGACTGGATTAAGAAGCTGTGGTACATTTATACAATGGAGTATTACGCAGCCATAAAGAAGAAAGAAATCTTATCATTTGCAGCAACATGGATGGATCTAGAGAACATTATGTTAAGTGAAATAAGTCAGAAAGAGAAAGACAAGTACCATATGATCTCTCTTATATATGGAAAGAAAAGACTATGTGAATGAACTAATCAGAAACAGTTTTGGGGACACAAAGAAAAAAACCGAGAGTTGTTAGATGGGTGTGGGGGGGGGGTTGGGGATAAGGGGAAAGGTGAAGGGATTTGGAAGCAGCTGGTAACCACAAGATGGCCTCAGGGTTTTTTTGAAAATTAATTTGGGGAAGGTATTCAATAATGTTGTAAAGATTTTGTTGGGTATCCAATGGACATGCGTCCTATTTGGGAGACGACCACCTCAGGGATACTGTGGATACCTGATCATGGCATTGTACACCAGAAGCTAAACATTAATGAATGCCAACTATAATTTTATATATATAATGTGATGGTTCAGTGTGAGGTCGGAGGGATAGTGGATGGGGGGAGGGGGGTTCACAGTGTGAGGGATATAAATGATGAACGTCTAAGTATTACCTTGTCTTGTACACCTGAAACTAATAAATAAATAAATTAATTAAAAAAAAAGAAAAAAATATTGTATTTTTATCTTATTTTGAATGGAGTGGTTAATAATCCAACCTTCTTTGCTAAGGATGCCCATACTCTCTGTGCTAAGTGCTCACTTCTTTTATGAGAAGATCAGGATCATTTTAAAAACAAATTTGATTCCTAAATAATATGCTGAAACATGGGTAAAGAGTCAAGGAAGGGGTTAGGATTTTTATATGTGTGGACTTCTCAAACTAAAATGACACCAGCTATTTGACAGCTACAAACTTAAAATATCTTTTTTGAAAATGATGCTTTGCAGAGAACCCTATGATTTCACTGAAATGTGGTATATAAACCAAAAACAACAAAAGAACAAGACAAACAAATGAGAAACAAAAACTCATAGACACAGACAATAGTTTACTGGTTACCAGAGGGTAAGGGGGGTGAGGGGAGGGAAATGAGGGTAAGGGGAATCAAATATATGGTGTTGGGAGGAGAACTGACTCTGGGTGGTGAACACACAATGGGATTTATAGATGATGTAATACAGAATTGTACACCTGAAATTATGTAATTTCACTAACAATTGTCACCCCAATAAATTAAAATAAGAAAGAAAATGAGGCTTTGAACCTCTTGCACCCAGCACCACTATGAAATGATGGCCTCGTTATTAAATTGCTTTTTAGACCAATGAAAGTCATTGACTCATTTTTTTATTTTCTTCATTTTTCTGTGTTTTCATTTTTAACATGAGAACAATACTTTATCTTCCTCAGCAGACTCTTGTTTAGTTTCACTAGTCGATCTTGTTCAGTGTTTTGAAGGCTTTAAAGATCCTATAATGTTGTAACTGATATTCTGTGTTCCACACATGTACACAATTCATTTCTCCACAATATCTCATGATATTATAACTTAAATTACTGCTAGTTTCTTTTTCTCCCCCATTCTTGTCTATATTAGATTATGATACTTAGTCTTCATCACTGGCAAGCAATGAGACCTGAAAAAGTTTTTGACTTTGTCTTATTTATGTCAGAAAATCAGCATTCTGTTTAAGAGTACCAGTGAACATCTCACATAAATCCCATTGACCTACATATAGGTCAAAGGTATAAATAAAAAGATCAGAAAAATGTGTTTCATGAAAGCCAAAGGAAGACAATTAAATTATATAGGAAAGTTAGCTCTATATTGAAACACACAGCATGTTAAGAAGAGTATTTATGTAATAGGTGTTCATATAGAAAACTACTTATGAATAATGGCAAAGGCTTTTTAGAATTTTTGTTCGGTAAGATAATTAAATGGTAAGTAAAAAAATTGAAATGATCTATCCATTTGTTTATGTTGAATTACTATAAGGGAAACTATTTTTTAAAACTCAGCATATCCTTGTTTAAATTCTTCAAGCAGCAACTCCAAGGTTTTTAGGTCCTTCCATCTTATCTGTTTTATTGCAACACATAATACTTAAAAACAAAACAAACATACAAAACAAAACTAAACAACAACAAAAAAACTTCTCTATTAGCTTTTTCTGCTTATAAAGTGGATAAAATTATTAGCTTTTTCTGCTTTATAAAGTGGATAAAAATATTTCGGAAATTTACAAAGTTCCCTCAGGTTACTAGAGACATCCTAGTGGGTCCCAATATATAATAAGAACATAATATATAAAACACTGAAAGTCTAATGATGAAATTATTTGTCTTTCTTTTCAATCTTTTTTTTTTTAAGACAATAATTTTGCTCTGTTTTTCTCTTTGAAGCTCACTTATTTGTGCTGAGATAACAATTCTGAAGGTGGCCTTCACAGATAGTGGCATAAGGAAAGTATAATATCAGGAAGCTTAATAATTCAACAGAGCAGAAAACAACCCATTAATTCTCACAGAAAAAGTAAAATGACAACAAACTTTTGTGAGAGAAGTTTTTCTCTTAGGAAGCTATTAGAAATCCCTTTCTTGGTTATGACCTTTTCTAATTCACTGACAACCTTTTAAAATTAATCTGATAAGATCTATCAAACTTTTTGGAATTAAAAAAATTGTTATTACATAATGGCAAAGAAGAGTCACCTATAGAAATATAGTTTCTAGAACATTATGTGTATATGTATGATATGATACACTATATATATATATATAAATATGTGGAATTTTATCTTATTAATACAGACTATAAACATGCTTAATGTAGTACCTTGCTTTTGTTTTATGGTCTTTTATCATGAAACTGCCTTGTAGTAGAATGAATGCCTCATATATTTGGGCAGTTAAATAGATGGGATACTTCATCTTGACCTTTGGAGAGTCTGTCTTGAGTTGGGGGCTCATTTCATTGCTTTTACCATTTACAACTCTGTCTTCCAATGACAAGGGTGTTTCAAATGTTTTCTAATCAAGCATGTACCTTTACTGAAAGGTCAGAACACTAAAATGCGATATATCAGAGATTAAAATTATGATTCATCTCTCCCATGAAAGAAAGTATAATTAGAAATGCACTACATTTATTTCCTTGGTTCAAAGTTGGCCATGAATATTACAGTACTGCATTGAGAACTGTAACACTTATGCACTCAGTGAGCAATACATTCTCTAAGCCTTTGTTGACAATATAATTTATTTTAATATTTTGTACTTTTTTTTCATGGACTTTGAAATGCCTTTTAAGTGTTCTTCAGTTTTTACTGCAAGGCTAAGAAAGCAAAACTCAGAGATTATTCTATTTTGTGGGTCAGCTCAGGAGCTCATTTCCCCACAGGAATATGATACTAGTCTACCATTCTACTCAATGCTACAAAATAATAACAAAATCTGAGCAATATATACACTAGAAGCAAAAAAGGGCAAGTCTCTAGCCATGCAAGCAGGTTGATCAAAACAAAATCTTACAACAACCTATGTAAAAAAACAATTAGAAGGCATAATGTCACAGGTGTTGAACAGAACAAGAAACTGCTATGCAAGCATGAGAAAAGAATATGTTTTCATAGTTACTTATACAAACTTCATTTTTTCACTTAAGATTATATTTTGAAAATTGTTTTATAGATTGCATATAGATCTGCCACATTTTTAATAATTTATGAAGTATATTATTGGGTAGCTGTACCAAAATTTATTTAGCCTCACCTGTCCTGATGAATATGTATGTTGTTTCAGCCTTTTACTATTATTTTAAAAACTAAGAGTAAGTGTTATATGTGTGTGTGTGTTTGTGTTTGTGTATACACATATATTTGCTTCTGTGTGTCTATATTTCTGTAAGACAAATTTCCAGAACTAGACTTGCTATATCAACAGCTATGCAATTTCAAAAATTTGTAAAATATTGCCAAATTTCCTTCCAATGATTTTGAAACAATTTAGGTTTCCACTGATAATTAATGAGTGCCTGTTTCCACCGTTTTGCTCCTTATGCATACTATTATTCATTTGATTTTTTTCGGTGTCTTAGGAGAAAATTGTTAGCACACCATTCATAATACATATATACACATGTGCACACACACAAGTGCACACCTACATCCACTATTGTGCATTGTAAAAAAAAAATACAGCCACTGTAGAAAACAGTATGGAGTTTACTCAAAAAATTAAGAATAGAATTACTATATGACCCAGCATTCCCTCTTCTGGGTATGTAACCAAAAAATTTGAAAACATTTATTCATTAAGATATATGTACCCCCTATGTTCATTGCAGCATTATTCACAGTACCCAAGACATGGAAACAACCTAAGTGTCCTTAGATATATGATTAGATAAAGAAGATATGGTACGTAAACCCAATGGAATATTACTCGGCATAAGAAAAGATTAAATACTGCCATTTGTGACAACATTGATGGATCTTGAGATTATTATGCTAAGTGAAATATGTCAGACAGAAAAAGTCTAGAACTATATGACTTCACACATATGTGGGACATGAAACTGAAAGCGACAAAGAAATAAAAACTGATAGACACAGACAATAGTTTAATGGTTAGAAGAGGGTTAGGAGGTCAGGAGGTTGGAAAAATAGGGTAAAGGAGGTCAAATATATGGTGATGGAAGGAGAATTGACTCTGGGTGGCGGACACAATGCAATATATAGATGATGTATTATAGAAATGTACACTTGAAACCTATATAATTTTACTAACTAATGTCACCCCAATAAGTTTAATAAAAATTAAAAAACAGAACAAAAAACAAATTTGTGTTTCAATGTACAACTATGCATTGCCTAAAGTATACCTTTCCAGAGCATCAGTTTCCAACCCTGTTCATTATCTTCGAGCTATTGTGTAACTTCCAACTTTTCGTAAATTGTAGATAATTGAGAGATATGTAAATTAGATCCTGTCTATTAATGATTAAATTTAGTTGCCACTCCTAAAAATTAGTCTTTATAGCAATTTATCTCAACATTTCTTTATTTCATATTAATTTGTGCTCTTTTGATTTTTCCTTTGAACCAGATAAAACATCTGCATAATTCTGTTATATTGTTGATTAAAACAAATTCTTTAAGATGATTTATTTTTATATCTACAAGGGAGTCATAATTTTACCTTCTTAGGAAAATTTCCTAAGAAGGTAAAATTATGACTCCCTTGTAGATATAAAAATAAATCATCTTAAAGAATTTATATATATATATATATATACATATATATATATATATATATATATAAAGTACGTATATATACATGTGTGTGTGTATATATGCATATATATTTGTGAGTATATATATATGAGTCATGTAGCATATATCTATATCATACATGTATCATACATATTACATCTGTCTACCTATTCGTATAATTATCCATGTTTTAATCTTTTGTATCTAAGAAACATTGTTTTGGGTGGAATTAAAACAGGCAAGGAAGACTATTCAAGACTATTACAGTAGGGATCAAAACTATTGAAATAGGGACAGAGACTAAAGTCCTCTGAAACAAAGGTGAGTGGTTTTTAAGTGTTGTGAGATAGATTAAAAGTATGGTGAGATGGACATTAGAAGGGAGTCTGTTCTATGTGATTAGGCCATTTGTGTTTTCTAATTTGTGCTTATTGATGTTAGGCTCCTACCCTCCCACAGAGATGGGGGATAGAGACCCTAACTTTATGATTATTTTATGGGAATGGCTTTTAGGTCCTTGAGACAGATGTTTCTTGGACATGAAACTGGTGAGAGGGTGGATAAATGTTTGCATCTCAAAGAGGCAGGGAAAGAATATATATTTGCCAGTTTTTTAAAAAAATGCAAGTTAGGGAAATAAAGTCAAGAAGAAGCCTGTCTAAAATTTAGTCCAATCGAGGAGAGCATTAAAGCCATTATGGTCATTTGTTAAGTATCATACAATAAGCTAATAATAGAACCTTAATTCTGACATAGCCCTCTGGAATATTTTTTAGTGCTCACTCTTGTTTTTGACATTAGTCATTTTATTCCTCTGCCCAACATTTAACCTCCATTTCTGTGTTGACAAATCTTCATCTCCCATCATCAAAGCTGATAATACCAGTTCTTCACTCTCCCAGCCTTCTGTGTTTGTAAGACTTAGTACATACAGAAGATTCTTCAAGTTAGTTATGCCCATTTCAGGATCTAAATCACAGTTTAGGTGCAAGAGTGGATTAACATAACCCATTTTAAGAAGCATGCAGCAGGAGCCATTTCTAATTGGAAGTGGTTATAGAAGCAGAAATTCTAGCTGTGACAATCTGTATCCAGGAGGGTGGTACAAGCTGTCAGGAGTGAATTGAAGGCTTATACGTCATTATTTTAGCATTTCTCCTAAATATATGACCCCCAAAGTTGGTTTGTTGGTTCTTCTGGACAATCAAATCACTTACCTCTTTTAATCATTTCTTTACCTGCTTAAATTAGCTAGGGTATCTGTGCAATACTTGATTCTATGAAGCCAACACTATTCTACTTAACAGATGCTTCCACAACAAGATAAAAGCTTTATTATTATAGAAGGAAAAAAAAATCCATATACCATCCCTTATGTGTAACTACCTTAAGGGAGGTAAATCCACACACGCATGCATGCTAAAATAATTTACTTTACTTAATTAGCTTAGTTTTTGTGGTTGTTTTATTTTTTCAGAATGCATTTTTATAATGCTTTTAACAAGTAATTCTTAAAGTTGTATTTACTAAGAAAATAACAAAATGTCAGTGTGACAATTTGAATAGTTTGTATTTACTAGTCTATGAATTCCTCTTATTTGTTGGCATATTTTCAAAATACAAAGAACACAAGAGATTTTTATTGGAAACGAAAATTGTTAACATTGATGGCTCCTGGTAGTTGAATTCTTCAAGTAAAAACCTTATAAGCAATCTTCAGTGTTGTATATATGCGTAATCCAACTGATGACTCAGCCATTTTGCTTGGTTTCCCAAAAAGCCAATAGAGAAACTATTTGAAGGAAATATACCTCTTCCTTAAGTTTGTTTTAATTACCTAAGTACCTGTGAAGCTTCAAAACTTTGACCCATCTATATTATATGAGTTTAAACTCTATATACTAGTTTAACGCCATTATAAAATGCTTCTCTTTGCAGTATTTGATTTTTGTTGTTTGGATTTTTGGGTTTTTTTTTACTTTTAAAATTTCAGTAAGATACACATAACGTTAAATGTACTATTTTAACCATGTGTAAATAAATAGTCCACTAGCATGACACATTGGTTTATAACTGTCACTACTTTCTGTCCCCAGAATTTTTTTTTCATTTTGCAATAGTGAAGTTCTGGACTCATTAAACACTAACACCCCATTCTCCTCCCTCAACCCAGCCTCTGGTAACCACCATTCTACTTCTTGTCTCTGAATTTGACTACACTAGGCATCTCATATAAATAGAATTTACAGTATTTGGATTTTGTGACTAGCTTATTTTGCTTAGCATTATGTCTTTAAGGTTCATTCATGTTGTAGCATGTACCAGATTTTCATTCTTTTTTAAAGTGGAATAATATTCCATTCTACGTGTATACAAAATTTTGTTTATCCTTTCATCTGTTAGTGGGTATTTGGGTTCCTTTCACCTTTTGGCAGTGTGAATAATGCTGCTTTAAACATGAGTATAAATGTAGCTGTACGTGTCCTGGCTTCAATTCTGTTGGGTATAGACCCAGAATTGGGATTGATAGATAATATAGTAATTCTGTTTTTAAGTTTTGAAAAATTACCTTACCATTTTTAATAGCAACTGCAACATTTTTTATATTTCTACTACCAGAGCATAGGGGTCTGATTTCTTCCCATCTTCTGTAATGCTTATTATTATTACTTTTAAAATAGTTGTCATTCTGATGAGTATGAAGTGGTATCTCATGGTTTTGATTTACATTTTCCTAATAATTAGTGACATTGAGACTTTTCATGTGCTTTCCACTATTTATATGTCTTCTTTGGAGAAATTTTTATTTGTGTCTTTGATTATTTTTTTAATTAGTTGTTGAGTTTTAGGAGTTCTTTATAGATTTTGGATATCAATCTTTAACATTATATGCAATTTATAAATATTTTCTCTTATGGGTTGCCTCTTTTTTCTTTGTTTATAATATCCTTGGATGTACAAAAGTTTTTAATTTTTATCAAATCCAACGTGTCTATTTTTTTTCTTTTGTCACCTATGATTTGGTGTCATATCCAAGAAATCATTGCCAAGACCAATATCATGAAGATGTTCCCCTATAAATTGTCTTCTAAGAGTTTTATAGTGTGAGCTCTTACGTTTAGGTTAATCCATTTGAATTCATTTTTGTGCATGGTGTTAGGTAAGGGTCCAACTTCATTCTTTTGCATGTGGATATCCACTTTTTCCAGAACCATTTGTTGAAAAGACTGTCTTCTTTTTCAAGACTGTTTTGGCTACTTGGGGTCCCTTGATGTATTCCAGATGAATTTTAGTATGGAGTTTTTTAATTGCAAAAAATGTCCTTGGGATTTTGATAGGGACTACATTGACTCTATAGATTGCTTAGAATAGTTTTAACATCTTAACAATATTGAATCTTCTAATTAATGAACGTGAGATAGCTTTCTGTTGATGTCTCGAATTTCTTTCATTATTGTTTTGTATTTTTCATTTTACCAGTCTTTCCCTACTCTGTTTAATTCCTAAGAATTTTATTATGTTTGATGTTTTTGTAAATGGAATTAAGAAGTGACTTTTATTCACTTTGAGGATGAATTTTTAAGCTTATAGAAGTTTTGTCATACCAAGGTGTCATGGAGTAAGCAGGAAAATTGGAAATATACTCAGAACCTCTATTTTTAAGTCCAACTCATTTTCTTTCACATTTTAACAATAACACTGGCAATATTATTAATTTTACATAAAAGAAAGTTGTAGTTGAAATATTAGTCACTTGGAATCACAAGGATACTAATTTTGTAAACTCCCAAATTTTGTCAATTTGCTACAAAGAAATTTTATGAGAGATTTTTAATAATCATTCTACCTAGTCCAGTGTAGAAGCAGAGCTCAAATGAGATAAATGACCTAACCAAGTTCATTCCGTATATTGTGAATCCAGAATACATAAAAAAACCTCATCAAATTTATTCTGTATTTAGTAGGCATTGCTGTAGTTCATTTGGAACTCTGATGTAGCATTTGAAAATATAACAGAATTTGAAAGCTAAAATCCAAGATTTATAAATAGGAAAAATTATGTTCCTCTGGAGAAAACCCTGTTTTTTGAATGGTACAATCTGGTATCGTTGCATTCCTAGTTTGAGAGTTTATTAATTACTGCTGGACTGCAAATAATTAATGCTACTGCAAATTTGCAGCAGTATTATACTATAATTAAGTTTATTTATTTCAACACTCAATAATATACAGCTTACTATAACATTGTAGAAGTAAAATATTTAGGACCTCCCAGTGCCTATTAGTGACTAATGAAATGTGTTTTAACAATTATCTTTCCTTTCCTTTCCTTTCCTTTCCTTTCCTTTCCTTTCCTTTCCTTTCCTTTCCTTTCCTTTCCTTTCCTTTCCTTTCCTTTCCTTTCCTTTCCTTTCCTTTCCTTCCTTTTTTTTTCCTTGTAAATGGGCTGCTATTTGTCATCTATTAAATTGTCAAATATTTCTGTAACTGATCAGATGCCATGTTTGCAGTTGTTTGGTGACAGTTTTCCTTATTAAAGCCGGCTGGAAATTAAATTGGTTGAAATCTTGCAAATATTAACAGTATGAGCCAGTGGCAGTATTAGTCAAGAACCTCCACAAATCCATAGACTCTATCTGAACAATATATTTTTAAAATTTAAGATGTAGGGATATCGAAGTAAGTGATTTCATGAATTTTCCATTGAAGGGAATGCACTGACTTTTTATAATAGCATGAAATGGAAACTCAAAGTTTGAAATAGACTGCTATGCAATTATTGAAAACAGTGATGCTAAAAATGTTATAGCATCTAATGCTAAAAAATATAGCTCCAATTAAAAAAATACAAAATATTATGTAAGTTGATTATCTTGTTTTGCAAAATAGCTAAAGCAAACACACTACATACTATGAACACACATACATGTGCGCACACACTAAAGGGAGTCCACCTGAAGGAAACATTCTAAATATCAATGGTGATTTTCTTTACATATTAGTATTACAGTTCATGATATTTTTTAGTTTTCTTCATTTTATAAATTTGTTAAAACAATCACAATTTATATGAAGATCTAAAATTTTTAAATTTATATATTTAATAAGTGAATCTTTTATATTTAAAAGTAAATCTTTCAAATTAATGTCTCAGAAAATCAGAATATATATATGTATATATAAATCAGTATATATATAGATATAAATCAGAATATATGTGTATATATATATATATATATATATATATATATATATATATATATAATGTAGTATACTCACCTTATAGAGGTTTACCCTAAATGAATAAAATGCATATTTTAAGACAAAAGGCACATTTATTTTTTGATAACATGAAGCACAAAACGGCAAATTTTTAATTCTCTTCACCCCTAATTATTTCTCTTATAACTTAATGCTTTTCTTTAGGGTTAGTTTTCTATACTGGCAATGCCTGTTTTTATTATATTTCCTTAAATAGATAATTAAGACAAGCAGGCATTGTGATGTTTATTTTTCATATTGAGTATTTTTGTTGATAGTTAATAATTTACCAGTTGTGATTTGTCTGTGTGGAGAAGGTGTTGGAATTTCCCTGTAGGACTTTAATGTGGGATTCAGTTATTTTTAAATTGAGGTTTCTGTACCATCCATGCAGAGTAGAACTTCTGAATATTTAATAAGAACTGATTAGCTGCAAACTGAAGTAAGCTTTATTCTTTTCCCTAAAGTACCTTTTAAGGTTTTATTATTATTATTTTTTTTTACAATTAATTATCTTTCCTTATGTCATACTTAAATTTAGGACCAATTGAAGAAAAAAGTAAAGCATTTTAAGCACTTCTGTGTGGGGGGAGAGGGGAAATAAAACAAACATAAATCAGAAACAATTAAGTAATTCTTTAAAAAAAAAATAGTCCATGGGTATTGTTGAATGAGGCAGGCCTCATTCAGATGGAGTCATTACTCACAAAACAAAAAGAAAACTGAGTTCTAATGGAATGATCACACACTGGAATTCTGAATTAACTGGCATTTTTAAACTTCCAAAGGTAAGTGTCTAAAACTTTGTCGTTTTGTATAGACCAATATACTTCAAAACTAATAGCATGTGAGAGATAGATGGGAACTCAGGAATCCTGTGTTTCAAACACCTTCTCTTACAGAAAATGGAAACTAGGCTCAAGAAAATAAGTAACCTGCATTTTTTAGCATTAGCATTCTGAAGAAAAAGTTTTATTTCCAACTTTACTTTGAAGTTTAACTATAAAACTATTAATAGATAAGCAATTTAGAAACATGGTCACTGTTGTCCCCGAGCAATTACATGTTACTTCACACAAATGAGATGCAGGCAGTTATTGCAACAGTTATTCATTCACAGTTCAGTTCTATCTCAGCATCATACTGAAAGGCAAAACATAAATGACTGCTTATGTTTGAGAAAAGAAGCACTAATCTGAGCAACTTTGAAGAGACCAAATAATACAAAGTGGCAATGGCCAAACCATGTGTACAAACAGAATCTGACCCACAATCTGCAGCACCCAATTGTAGCAATTATAGCCTAAAACTGGTTAGAAATTAGCATATAAATGCTAGCTTCCCTAATATATCACCCTCTTTCTAATTCAGGAACTATCAGAGAAAGCCAAATGTGCTCCCTGTCCATAGTTGCACAGGAGGTCTGCTTGGAGTTGGTGTACCGCCAGCTTGCCCATTCTAGCGACCTCCAATCAGAGCATAACTGAAGGTTTCCCTTTTATTCTACTATAAAGCTTCTATACTTTAAAGCTTCTATACTACCCTGACTATTTTAGAGTCTCTCCCAAATGCAAACAGTGGCAGCTGACTCTCTTGCTGTAGCTAGCTCTGAACAAATAGCCTTTTTCTGTTCTCATTTGGGTGCTCTTCCTTTATTGTCATAGTATATTTAAGTGAACATACAATTTATAGTCCAAATTTGACCATTGGTGAGAGTAAAAGATAATGTTATTAATAAGATTATTTGAATACTAGATGAAATCTGAGAGTTTTCTGCATAAATTTTGATGTTTGATTTGACCCAGGGAAGACAACCTCCTGGTTGTCTTCTGCAGGAAGCAAATCCACATTGTGCTCAATAGGATTAGATTAGGCATGGAAGTGGATAAGTAGCAGGTTTTGAGTGGGGGTGGGGGGTAATGTGAGGCTTTGCCAAAAAGATACTGTACCAGGGTTGATTAAAAAATATGGTGAATGTTTAAATTAAAAAAAAATACAGTAAAAGACACATTGCCATTAATCCCCATCAATATACACTCCTTCATTTTGAACACATTTATCCCATGGTTCTTCCCACTTTCTGAAGCATTTCTGGAAGTCCTCTTTTGTGAGTGTCTTTAGTTGTGCTGTTGTGGCTGCCTCGATGTCCTGAATCAATTCAGAACGTTTGCCTTTCATGGTCATTTTGACTTTCGGGAAGAGTCAGAAGTTGTGTAGTGACAGATCCAGTGAATAAAGTGGATGAGTACAGACCGTAATGTTTTTATTTGACAGATATCTCTGTACCAGCAGCGATGTGTGACATGGAACCTATCCATCGTAATAAAAAAAAAAAAAGGTGAATTCTGCTGCTGAGTGCCATCCAATGGAAAGGCAGGGATATTCTATACAGGAAGCAACATGTCGAACCTTAGTAACGATGTGTGACAAGTTTCAACTTGTTCAGTGCAGTCAGTTGGGTGTGAGCTACAGTTGAGAGAAGGTGTGTCATAACGTGTGCCGTAAATCATCCTCCATCATGACAACACTCCGTGTCACATATCACTTCTGTTACAGCAATTCCTGTCAAATAAAAACATTACAGTGTGTCCTCAGCTACCTTATTCACCAGATTTGGCACCATGAGACTTCTGGCTTTTCCCCAAAGTCAAAATGATTCACACCTCGTATATGCTTTACCTGGTGTCAGCTCTCTCTGTATAAACACCTTTTCTACTTAGCATTTCTGTGAGTGTGTCTTTGGCCCACATGTATGCCCTGTGCCTCTTTTCCTCTGGCAAAGCATATCATTGCTTGTACAAATCCCTTCAATTCCTTCATGTTGGGTTCTCTCCTCGTTTCTCTTTTATAATACCTACTCTGTTACTTCTCAATTCTTTCCATGTCTCCCTAATTCTCCTTTCCTTAGCATCATTATGTATACTTTAAAAACAATCAGCCATTTTTATGGAATAAAATTTGACACACTATTGTGAAATTCAAATCTAGTTGCATCAACCATTTTATTAACAAGATTCATTTGTTAACAGTAATTAGCAACTTGTTAGCAATTTTTGTTTGTTTGTTTGTTTTTTATACGGAGTTTATAGAGTCCAGTCAAATAATGAAAGTGAGAAAAAAGGAAAGAGAAATGAAAAGAATAATTTATATCGGGGTATATGCATTGACCATTCTCTTCTGCACTTTGAAACCATAGCAATGGTATATTTCTATTAATCGATTTTGTATTCTGCAATTCTTTTAGACTATATTGAAGAAAGGGGTGGGAAATATTTGTACTCTTACTGCTTAACTATGTGAATCTTTCCCACTCCTTGTGATAATAAAATACTAGCTATACATTATTGCTTGCTACAGCACATGCTTGAGTTAATGAGAACATGATTGTAGTCTAAATAGCCCATTGCTATTAACTTCTGTATAGTTCTCTTCAATACAAAGGTCATCAGCACATTTTGACATTCTAATTAGTAATAGGACTGAGGTTTCCAAAAGCATTGGCATCAGCAGTAGGAACTGCCAGGGTTTGGCTTCTCCAGAAATAACTTCCTTTAATTAATCATCGTATATCTTAGCAATAAAATGTTGGGAAATGAGAAACACTGAATGATTAAACAGAGTAGGGCCTCATGGTGACTCAGTCGAAGCATGACCTCGTTTCAGTCTAAATCAAGAGTTCTGTTTTATTTTATCATTTGTAGAATCAAGAAGTGGTTACCTCCTCAAGATATTTGTGGGATCTTCAGAACAAGTTATAGCGTAACATATGTAATATGACAATCACAAAACAGCAACTCCATATTTTGTACCTCTACAATATATCAAAATATCAATAATTCTTTAGGAAATACAAGTCCGTTTTCAAATACTTTCTATATTAACAATTATTAACTTGAAAAGAACATGTCTTCTCTGAATTTTCTTGTTAGCACATATAACAAACCCTGAAGCTATAATTGAATTATGAATAGACTAACCAAAAGAAAATTGTTTTTTTGCTGTATCCAAGCAATACTTGAAAGAAGAAAAAATTGACACATCACAGCCATTTTATTCCTCAAAGCTTTTATAGTATTGTTAAGCACCTAGTTTTACCAGGCTGCAACATATAGGCAGGATAATTCCTGTTCAATAAGGAAATGACCAATTTACCCTAAATATTAATTGTAAAATACAAAAGGACAATCCCAGTCTGGCACTTGTTTTGAATACAGGTATTCTTTATAATTGTTATTGTACTGCAAAGATCTGAATACTGATATAGTTCTTCTGCAGAAATTCTTGAGCAGTACAAATAATACCTAACCTTTTACTTACTATATTATTGGAATATACAGATATCTGCAAGATTCTACCCCAAGTCTTTAATTACTGTAAAAATGCTATTTCTATATTTACCACCAAGCATATCATAAAAGAAATCTGTGTAAAGTGAGCCTTTTTGATAGTTTATTTTTTCCCTATTGGACTTCTGAAATAGTTTCAAAGTTTTCTTTTTGTTTTTTTGTTTTGTTTTGTTTTGTTTTTGTTTTTTTCTTTAACTTTAGAAATAGGTTAGAGAATGAAGTGGAAGCCAGATTCTTATCCTCTTCTGGCAGAGTTCCCACAATGTGGAATTGCTTTTGCAGTCAATACTTAACACATTTTGGACAAATATCCTTTCTAAATCATACCATGAGTAAATCATATTAACTTGTCAAACTATTCAGTTAATTCAAGGTCAGGATCCCATGGTATTTATTTTTCAATGCACTGTAGTCAGGTATACTGCCAGGCACACATTTAGTTCACTGTCTGGGAACTAAATGGGAATTTAGTATGTAATGCTTTATATCCCACTTCCTGCCCCACCCTCCAGGGGGATTTAAAGTTCTGAAATAAGATTTTAGAGGATCCTAGAATGTCTCTAAATGGACTCAGACTACATATATTTTGTGAAGTAAGTAATATTGATTTTTAATAAAAGATATGACCTTTCTGTTCTAATGTAGCTGAGATCTTTTAAGATTTTCTTCCTCCAAAGAGACAGATATACTTCAAGGAGATATTAGATTCAGCCTTTTTCAAAAATGTAACATTGTCCTCAAATGGATGTCCTCAACCTTGAGTTCATGTATATGCTTCTAAGAGTATGTAATTTGATAAAGCTTTGCTTTTGCTATTTATTGAATAATATAAATAACTAAAAGAGCTTCCTAAAATATGTAGCCATTTATAGAGGATGGAAGCTGCATATTTTATTTTGTACATTAAGAAATGAAAAAAAAAAAGAAAGTACGGCTTAAAGGTAGTAGTTAGATTTTATTTATAAACCACAGTTTAAAAGTAAGATATACTTGTATAGCTTATTCTTTGAAAAATATGTATATTAGGTTGGTACAAAAGTGATTGCGGTTTTTGCTGTTATTTTTAAACTTTTAAAAGTGCAATTACTTTTGCATCAACCTAATAGTTGTAATTTCATCTCCTGTATATGTTACTCTTCCCTGTAGTTAATAAAAACATTATCTATTTATTGCTTAGAAAGAAAATGAAAAAAAAATGGACTAAAGGCAGTATTTAAAATATTGAAATCACTCTTTTTACCCATTTTATTTTATAATTAGAGTTAAGAAAATACATGATATGCATGTATAGATTATTCTATGAATTAAATACATATGTATGCATTATACACTCATATATAATTTAATTTCCTTTATGTTTTATCCTAAAACATAATTAATGTAAAAAAATCTATTTCACTTGTCCTTTGCAGTAACATTTTTAGGTTAGGTAGAAGAGACTTTGGAGGAATGAGGCCCTTTGACCTTTCTTTTGAAGGAAGAAGGTGGGAGAAGGGGAGACATTATGGAAAGCTGATCCTTAGAAATAACAATTATAAACCCAATAATGTCTTAATTTGCCATATACAAACTAGAAAACAGAATTTCCACAGTATTTCTCTAGGTTTGTATGTATGCTTGCTATTTTTGTTAGTTCTTCAGCATTTAGAAAAAATGTTAGTAAAAAATTTCTGATTGATTTGATGGGGATTTCATTGAATTTGTAGATTGCTTTCAGTAATGTATACATTTTGATAGTGTTGATTCTTCCGCTTCATGAGCATGGAATGTCTCCATTTACTGTGTTGTCTTCAATTTCTTTCATCAGTGTCTTGTACTTTTCAGAGTATGGATTTTTCATCTCCTTGGTTGGATATATTCTTGGGTATTTATTTCCTAATGATGTGATTGTAGGTGAATTTATCCTTCTGCTAAGTCATTATTAGTGTATAGAAACAACAGATTTTTGCATATTGATTTTGTATCCTGTAACTTTGTTGAATTGTTTATTAGTTCTAAGATTTTTGATGGTCTTTAAATGGTTGTTTCTGATTTATTTTATGGTCTTTTCTCTAGGATTTGTTCATATTTCTCTGGAGGTAGTTTGGGCAAATTTCTGAGGGAAAGACAGCACTTTGTGGGAAGACCGGTGTTCTTTGTGAGGTCTAAGACATTGTTACTAGATCAAATTTTACACACTTTATTTTTCCTTAGTATAAGTTCTTTTCTAGGAATCTCTTCAGTAAATTCCACACATAATTTGAAGCAGGTGCCTCAATTTCACCAGAAAGGCACATATCAGTATGTGCCATACTAAGGACTCAATTAAAATTAATCATTATTTCCAAATATACATAAATGTCCAATATTTTTCATTAAATAGGAGGGCTCAGAAAAATACAAAATAGCTGCATGTGAAATTGTGGTGATGTACTAAATTTTATTTTATGAGCCAAAAGATTCAAATAAACTATAGAAATACTTGTATTTTACTCAGAAGTTTATTTAATATAGGAAATGATGCTTACCTAATTTTAGACTCAATTGCTCTAATTTTGTGGTTACTACCATAGTCTCAACACTTAGAAATATCATGATGATGTCAAGTGACTGTGAACTTCTATGAAACAAAATAATAAAGTTTTAGAATTATTCTTAAAAGACAATTTTATATTGAAAATAAGTCATAGTTTCACTGAGCAGCTTTTCACTACCAATAATATTTTAATGGAGAACACTCTATTGTCTACAACAAAGGGAATGACTTCATTTTTTCATTAAATCCATTATAAATTAAGCTGTTATTCCGATTGACACTGATTTATGAATGTAGTAAATAAATCTATGAAGTCCTGCAGTACTAAAAAAAAAAATCTAGTTGACTTTATAACTGGAATGATAGAAAGCTTTCATTCAGAAGCCAGACTTGGATCAAGTGTAAGAAAGCACCAGCACCACAAGGCAGTTATTTCTAAAACAGGTATTGAACATAATCTATGGGGTTTTGTTTTTGTTATAATTATAATCCTTAACATATTGTCACATGACTACAAATCAGATGTGTCTTTGTGCTTTAGGTCTATAGTGAAGCCTAATTGTATTATTCAAATTACTGAAGAAAGTGTGGGTATAAAAGGATAGATGAATGAAGCCTTTATGCTAAGGAAGGCAAATTTTTTGTCATCACATTCAACAATTTTTTTTTCACTATGTTGAATAAAGAAAAATGGGAGAATTCAGCAAGTACATTAATAATGGGAAAGCTGAACTCAAACTGTCTCTTTACACAGCAACCAGGTCCATTTGTCTCATTGTTTTGGGTGAATTGCACCCTCAGGGCCAATCAGTTACTAGGGACTATGTGTTTTATTTCTGAAGTACCTCTCAGTTCTTCCTTTCCATCGCAGTATGAACATCATACTGGTGCTGTAGCTTTCTTTCTCTTCCTGCTGGTGGGCTCCAGTGACTTTTGACATTGTCTACATTTATTCACTCTTTACCTGCAGACTTGTCCCCACATTCCAGCAGTGATTTTTACAAAACAGTAAACTCTTTGTATGATCCCATGGAAAACCAACAAACAAAAAACAAACCTTAATAGTTTCTCACTGCTTTTAATGATCTATACCATGTGACTTAAGAGGTCTCTCATGTCCTTATGAGGTCTCTCAGCCTTATTCCTACCAAGTCACAAATCTCTCTCTCCACAAACCACAGCAACCTTTCTGGTTCTCAGACATGACATACATTTCTCTGTCAGGATAGTCTTCCTAAATTCTTCATATGCAATTTACTTGATTCATTTTTTAGCTCTTACAAGAAATCTGTTTTCTTGTTGCAGGCTTCGATACTCAAAGTCAAATCGCTATGATAAGGTGTTATGACACAATATAGATTCCCTTCATAATATTTACCAAAGTTTATAATTAGATAATTATTGCAATGATTAATTACTGATTGATTGCACTGAAAACTGAACTCCAAGAAGTCCGCTATCGTGGCTATTTGTGTTCCCTGTTGAATTTCCATAGAGAGCATCACAGGGTCTGAAACAAACCTTGTCAATGGAATGAAAGAATTGAGTGTTACCAATTAATTTTGTCACCTTAAATTTTCTTTATAGTTTGCATTTAATATGTAGATTTGTTTTAATTTTACTACTCTCAATGATTCATAATTATAAAGTTGTTTTAGTTTAGTATACATATATATGAATATATATGACAATATAACTACACCAATATAATAAATCTGAATTATTTTTCCTTTTGAATTGAGTATGTTACTAAAGTTTTGTAAAAGATTTATTAAATAAGGAGGAAACACTTTAAAAAATAAAGTGGGTGGTGTTAGCTACCAAAAAAAGAAGAAAATAAGCTGGATTTTCAGGCCTTTTCCTAAAGATTAAGAGCATAGGGAATTGGTTTAATCCTCAGAGGGTCCTGTGACAGAAGATATAATAACGTTATTTTTGAAATACAGTTAAGTAACCCACAATGTACTATTCCCTTAGAATTTTTTTAATTGTAAGTTAAGGGAAATTATTTGTTGCATGGCTTAAAAATTGGAAGACGAAATCCTCATCATTTCACTGTCAGAAAGTCCTAGTGACCCTCTGAAATAGAAAGTAAGTGATAGATAAAATTGCAAGAGAAAATGAAATAAAGACAAACTTTAGGAAGTGATCTGAGGCTCATGCTCAGTTCTGTTGCGCTCTATTTTATCTTGTTTCAAACTGCAATTACTTCTGAAGCCAATAATTCAGATTTAGGTCAAACTTTAGAGGTTAAGGGTACAGTCCTCCACAAGACAGACTGCACTTCAGAATCTTCAAGTTTGGGGGTCCTAAAACCACTCCTACCTAACCATTAAGCTATAAATTCAGAGATCGTCCCTACCTATATAGGTTTCACTGGAAAAACTCAGAGAACATAGGAAAGTGTTATACTTACTATTTCAACTTTAAAATAGACTTTATTTTTTAGAACATTTTTAGGTTCACAGCAAAATTGAATGGAAGCCACAGAGATTTCCCATATACTCCCTGTCCTCACATAGGCAAAGCCCCCCCCACAACACCCCCCGTCACTATCAACATCCTGCACCAGAGGGGTACGTTTTTCAGAATCAATGCACCTACATGGACACGATATTATCCCCGAAAGTCCATGCTTTATATTAGGGTTCACTCTAGGTGTAGTGTATTCTATGGCTTTTGAAAAATCTATAATGACATGTGCCCACCATTATAGTATCATGCAGAGTAATTTCACTGCCGTAAAAATTCTCCGTCTTCTACCTGTTCATCTGTCTCTCTCTGCTCACTTCTGGCAACCACTGATCTTTTGTTGTTTGTTTTTTGGTTGTTGTTGTTGTTTTTTTTTTTTTTAAGATGTGATTTCTTTTTTTTAAGACCAGTTTTAGGTTTACAATAAAATTGAAAAGAATGTACAGAGATTTCCTATATAGCCCCTGCCCCTACACATACAGAGCATCCCCCATTATCAACATCACTCACAGAATGGTACTCCCCACCACCCGCTCCGCAAGGATGAACCAACATTGACACATCATAATCACCCAAAGTCCATAGCTTACTGTAAGTTTCACTCTTGGTGTTTTGCGTTCAAAAGGTTTAGACAAATGTATAATGACATGACTCTACCATTATAATATTGTGCAGAGTATTTTCACAGTTCTAAAAATCTTCCGTGCTCTGCCTATGTCTTTCTACTCCTCACTAACCTCTGGCAAATACAGATCTTTTTACTATCTCCATAGTTTTATCTTTTCCAGAATGTCACATAATTAGAGTCATATAATGTGTTGCCTTTTCAGATTCGATTCTTTCACTTAGTAATATACATTTAAGCTTTCTCCCCTTGCCCCTTTTTTATTGCTTGAGAGCTCATTTCTTTTTAACACTGAATAATATTCCATTATCTGGATCTATCATAGTTTATTTATTATTCACCTACTGAAGGTCATCTTAGTTCCTTTAAAGTTTAGGCAAGTATGAATAAAGCTACTATAAACATCTATATGCAGGGTTTTGTGTAGACATAGTTTTCAGCTTCACTGGGTTAAATATCAATGGATATGATAACTGGATCATATATTTAAAGTATGTTTGCTTTTGTAGGAAAGTGCCTACCTATCTTCCAAAGTGGTTATACACATACATTTTGCATTTCCACCAGCAATGAATGAGAGGTTCTTTTGCTCTACATACTCACCAGCATTCGGTGTTGTCAGTGTTCTGGATTTTGCCATTCGAATATGCATGCTAAGTTGTTTTATTTGTATTTCCCCATTGGCATATAACATGATATGGAGCATCATTTCATTTGCTTATTTTTCGTATGTATACCTTCTTTGGGAAGGTATCTGTTAAGGTTATTGGACCATTTTTTAATTGAGTTATTTTCTAGTTGAGTTTTAAGAGTTCTTTACATTTTCGATAACTGTCCTTTATCAGATGTGTCTTGTAAATATGTTTTTCACAGTCTTTGACTTTTTTATTCTCTTTATAGTGTCTTTTGCAGAGCAGAAATTTTTAATATTAACGATGTCTTGCTTCTGAATTCCTTCTTTCCCTTGTTGGATCTTGTCTTTGGTGTTCTATCTAAAGTGTCAACACCAAACAAAGTCATCTAGATTTTCTTCTACCATGTTTCCCCGAAAATAAGATGGGGTCTCTTTTATTATTATTAATTGATTAATTAATTAATTATTTCTTTTAAGTAAAGTTTATGGGGTGACAATTGTTATTAAAGTTACATAGAGTTCATGTGTACAATTCTGTATTACATCATCCATAAATCACATTGTGTGTTCACCACCCAGAATCAGTTCTCCTTCCATCACCATATATTCGATCCCCTTTACTCTCATATACCACCCCTCTCGCCCCTTACCCTCTGGTAAGCACTAAACTATTGTCTGTGTCTATGAGTTTTTGTTTCTCATTTGCTTGTCTTGTTCTTTTGTTTTTTTTCATTCATATACCACATATCAGTGAAATCATATGATTCTCTACTTTTTTCTGTCTGACTTATTTTGCTTAGCATTATAATCTCTAGATCCATCCATGTTGTCACAAATGGTCCTATTTCTTCATCATTTCTTATCACCAAATAGTATTCCATTGTGTAAATATACCACAACATCTTTATCCATTCATCTATCGAAGGACATTTTGGTTGTTTCCATGTCTTGGCCACCATAAATAAAGCTGCAAAGAATCTTGGAGCACATGTGTCTTTATGGATAAATATTTTCAGATTTTTTGGGTAGATACCCAGGAGAGGGATTGCTGGGTCATACAGTAACTCTATTCGTAATTTTTGAGGAACCTCCACACTGCCTTCCATAGCGGCTGCATCAATCTGCATTCCCACGAACAATGTATGAGGCTTCCTTTTTCTCCACAGCCTCTCCAACACTTGTTACTATTTGTCTTGCTAATGATAGCCATTCTAAATGGGGAGAGGTGATATCTCATTGTGGTTTTTATTTGCGTTTCTCTAATGATTAGTGATGTTGATAATTTTTTCATATGTCTATTTGCCATTCGTATGTCATCCTTGGAGAAATATCTCTTCAGGTCCTCTGCCGATTTTTCAATTGGGTTGTTTGTTTTCTTTGTGGTTGAGTTGTATGAGTTCCTTGTATATTTTGAATATTAGCCCCTTATCGGAGGCACTGTTTGCAAACATCTTCTCCTATTCTTTTGGTTGCCATTTTATTTTGTCAATGGTTTCTTTTGCTGTGCAGAAGCTTTTAAGTTACATATAGTCTCATTTGTTTATTTTAGCTTTTACTTCCCTTGCCTTTGGAGTCAAATTCATAAAGTGCTCTTTGAACCCAATATCCATAAGTTAGTACCTATGTTTTCTTCTATGCCATTTATTGTGTCAGGTCTATGCTTAAGGCCTTGATCCATTTTGAATTAATTTTGGTACATGGTGACAGATAGCAGTCCAGTTTCATTCTTTTGCACGTGGCTTTCCAATTCTGCCAGCACCATTTGTTGAGAGGCTTTCTTTTCTCCATTGTATGTTTTTTGCTTCTTTGTCAAAAATTATCTGTCCATATTCATGTGGTTTTATTTCTGGTTTCTCAATTCTATTCCATTGGTCTATGTGTCTGTTTTTCTGCCAATACCATGATGTTTTGATTATTGTTGCCCTGTAGTACAAGCTTAAGTCAGGAAGTTCTTTTTTCTTTTTTCTTAAGATTGCTTTGGCTATTCAGGGTCTTTCGTGGTTCCAAACAAATCTGATGATTTTTTATTCTATTTCTTTAAAAAATGTCATTGGGATTTTGATGGGGATTGTATTAAATCTGTATATTGCTTTGGGTAATATGGCCATTTTAACTATGTTGATTCTTCCAATCCATGAGCATGGAATATCTTTCCATTTCTTTGTGTGTTCTTCCATTTCACTTAAAAATGTGTTATAGTTTTTAGCATATAGGTCTTTCACATCCTTGGTTAAGTTTATTCCTAGGTATTTTATTCTTTTTGCTGCAATTGCAAAAGGATTCTATTTTTTAATTTATTTTTCTGAGATTTCATTGTTAGTATACAGGAATGCAATGGACTTTTGTATGTTGATTTTGTAGCTGGCAACTTAACTGTATTCGTTTATGTTTTCTAATAGCTTTTTGGTGGAGTCTTTAGGGTTTTCTATATATAGTATCATGTCATCTGCAAAAAGTGACAATTTAACTTCTTCATTCCCAATTTGAATGGCTTTTATTTCCTTCTCTTTCTTCTCTTTTATTCCCTGATTGCTCTGGCAAGGACTTCCAACACTATGTTGAAAAGCAGAGGTGGTAGTTCGGGAAGCCCTGTCGTGTTCCTGAATGGGCTTCAGTTTTTCACCATTAATTATGAGATTAGCTGATGGTTTGTCATACATGGCCTTTATTATGTTAAGGTATTTTCCTTCTATACCTATTTTATTACATGTTTTAATCCTAAATGGATGTTTTATCTTGTCAAATGCTTTTTCTGCACCAATTGATATAATCATATGATTTTTGTCCTTTATTTTGTTTAAGTGATGTATTACATTGATGGATTTGCGGACGTTGAACCATCCTTGTGCCCCGGGGATGAACCCCACTTGGTCGTGGTGAATAATGTTTTTAATGCATTGTTGTATTTGATTTGCTAGAATTTTGTTTAGGATTTTTGCATCTGTATTCATCAGAGATACTGGTCTGTAGTTTCCTTTTTTTGTGTTGTCCTTACCAGGTTTTGGTATCAGGGTAATGTTGGCCTCATAAAATGAGTTAGGGAGTATTTTCTCTTCTTCAATTTTTGTAAGAGTTTGAACAGGATTGGTATTAGATCCTGTTTGAAAGTTTGGTAGAATTCACCAGTGAATCCATCTGGTCCAGGACTTTTGCTTTTGGGAAGGTTTTGGATGACCAATTCAATTTTGTTACTGGGGATCAGTCTGTTTAGATTTTCCAGTTCTTCATGGTTCAACCTTGGAAGGCTGTATGTTTCTAAGAAATTGTCCATTTCTTCTTGGTTATTGAATTTGGTGGCATATAGTCCTTCATAGTATTCTTGGACGATCCTTTGTATTTCTGTAGCATCCGTGATAACTTCCCCTTTTTCTTTTCTGATTTTGGTTATTAGTGTCTTTTTTCTTTTTACCTTTTTTAGTCTAGCCAAGTGTTTGTCAATTTTATTATAGTTTTCAAAGAACCAGCTCTTTGTCACATTAATTTTTTTCTATTGTCTTTTTGTTCTGTATTTCATTTAGTTCTGCTCTGATTTTATTATTTCCTTTCTTCTGCTGACCTTGGGTTTCATTTGTTCTTCTTTTTCTAGTTCTTTAAGGTGTAACATGAGGCTATTTCTTTGGATTTTTCTTGTTTGTTGAGATAGGCCTGTAATGATATAAATTTCCTTCTTAAAACTACTTTCGCTGCATCCCAAAAATTTTGATAGGATGTATTTTCATTGTCATTTGTTTCTATGTATGTTTTGATCTCTCCTTTTATTTCTTAATGACCGGTCATTCTTTAAAAGTATGTTGTTTAATCTCCACGTGTATGTGGTTTCTCCTGCTTTCTTTTTGCAGTTGGTATCTGATTTCAAAGCCTTGTAATCAGAAAATATGCTTGGTATGATTTCAGGCTTTCTAAATTTGCTGAGGCTAGTTTTATGTCCCAATATATGGTCTATCCTTGAGAATGTTCCATGTACACTAGAAAAGAATGTATAGTCTTTTGTTTTGGGGTAAAGTGGTCTATAAATGTCTATTATGTCCATTTCATATAATGTGCTATTCCTTTATTTATTTTCTGAGGTTCCAAAGCTCTTCCTGCCCCAGATTTGGAGCCTGTGTCCTTCAGCAGCTCTGTTTAGTCCTGCAGGTATCTGCCCAGACAGGTGAGGATGGGGCTGGGTACCGTTGTGAGTTGTGGCCGAGAGCAATGGCAGTGACCACCACCACAGCAAGTCCTGCTTCCACAGCTTCCTCCCCTTCCCAGAATTTGTTGAGCTGCGAGTCCTTGTCTGCGGACCACAGTTCTCAGAACTGCAACTGCAATTATTCTGTTCTTTTGATCTGAACCTGATACTGTTTAGCTTCTGGCACTGGGCAGGTGGGGACGGGGCGAGCTCTGGGAGGGTAGAGAGGGGGTGGCTGGTCTCAGTGCCTAAGGCTTCCATTCTCTGCTCAGCAGTGAGGGCTTAAACTTCCATTTTCAGCCTTCTTCCCTTAGTCTTTGCTCTGAGGTCTCTGCCATGGGCCTTGGGTTCAGCCATGTAATATGCTATCCATTCAGACCTGTGGGCCATAAGCAGAACACTTGCAGTCCGAGTTCTTCCCTCTCCCGCATCTGCGGTAGTTCTGGGATGCAGCGAGCTCAGAGAACTGAGCTAGGTCTGAATCCTGCTCCTGCATGCCCCGCCTGCTTACCGCTCCCTTTCCTCCTCCCCATCTTGTACACTTTGCCCACTTTTAGGTGATTTCAGTAGTGCTCTTCTTTGTCTTGCCTGTCTGTTGCACAGGGAGTACTTTGTGGAGTTATGGTTGTTCAATTTGTTGTAAATTCCAGGTATGATTTCAAAAGGCTCACTTCACGCCACCATTTTTGTGACTTCACCTAGCTTTCCATTTTAAATATAAATTTGTGATCCATTTGAATTAATTTTTGTAAAGGATCTGGACTGGTTTTTGTGTTGGTGGATGTCCAAAACCATTTGTTGAAAAGCCTATATTTGCTCCAATATAGTGCCTTTGTTTCTTGCTCAAAGATCATTTGACTATATTTATGTGGGCTTATTTCTTGGCTCTCTATTCTGTCTCATTGATCTATTTGTCTATTATTTTGCCAGTACCAAACTGTCTTTTTTTTTTTTTTTTTCAAACTGTCTTGATTACTGTAGTAACACAACAGTAATTCGTAAACTTGAGCAGCTTTAGTCCTTCAGCTTTGTAGTTATCTTTCAATATTGTATTGGCTTCTCTGGGTATCATATCTCTCCATATAAATTTTAGAATTAGTTGGTCAGTATCTAAAAAAACAGCTTGCTGGATTTTGAATGGGATTACTTTAACTCTATAATTCAAATTGAGAAGTACTAACATCTCCACAATACTGAGTCTTCCTATCCATTAATATAAAATAGTTCTCAATATATTTATTTCCTTCATCAGAGTTTGGAGTCTTCCTCATCGATCTTCTACATATTTTGTTATATTTATAGTAAGTGTTTCATTTTTTAGGGTAAATGGTGTTGTATTTTTCATTTCAAATCCCACTTATTTATTGCTGGTATATAGAAAGCAGTTGACTTTTATAATTCAACTTTGTATCCTACAACCTTTTTTTATAATTGCTGTGTCAATTATAAAAGTTTTATAGTTTTTTTATGAATTTTATAAATTTTTCTCAATAAACAATCCTATAATCTATGAACAAAGACAGATGATCCTCTAATCTATGAACAAAGACAGGTTTATATATTCCTTCCTAATCACTATACTTTTTTATTTTTCTTGTCTTAATAAGTTAACCAGGACATTCATTGTGATGTTGAAAAGGAGTACTGAAGGAGGAAATTCTTGCCTTGTGCATAATCTTAATGGGACATTTTTTAGTTTCTCACCAATAAGAATGATATTCCCTGTATGCAGGTTTTACTTAGATATTCTTTATCAATCTGAGGAAGTTACTTTTCTGTTCTTTGTTTACTGAGCATTTTTACCCTGAATGAGTGTTGGATTTTGTCAAGTGATTTTTCTGCTTCTATTGATATGATTGTGAATTTTCTTAAACGTTTTAAAGATGGTAGATTACATTTATTGTTTTTCAAATGTTGAAAATGCTTTGCATACCTGTGATAAATCCCACATGGTTAGAGTGTGTTATTTTTTTACACATTATTGTATTTGATATGCTAATGTCTTATTGGGGATTTTTGATCCCTTTTATTCATGAAAGATACTGGTCTGTAGTTTTGTTTTCTTGTAATGTCTCTGCATTATTTTCATTTTAGTGTGATTCTAGCCTCATAGAATGATTTAGAAAGTATTCCCTCTACTATCTTCTGAAAGAGATTGTAGAGAATTTGTTTAATTTGTTCATACATTTTTGGTAGAGTTCACCAGTGAACACATCTCAGCCTGGTGCTTTGTTTTTGGAAAATTGTTAATTATTGATTCATTTTTTAAAAATATATAGGCCTTTTAGATTATCTATGTCTGCTTGTGTTAGTTTTTGCAGATATGTTTTTCAAGGTTGCCAAAATTTTGGGGGCATAGAGTTATTCATGGTATTTTTTTACATCTTTTTAAAGCTCAGCACCCTTACTGATGTCCCCATTTTCATTTCCGTTATTAGTAATTTGTCCCTTTCCCCTGTTATTGATTCCTAGTTTAATTTTGTCATTGTCTACATTGTATGATTCCTATCCTTTAAAAAATATTAAGGTGTGATTTATAGCCTAAAATCAAGTCTATCTTGGTGAATGTTCCATGTGAACTAGAATAGAACGTGTATTCTGCTGTAGTTGAAGTAGTAGATAGATATCAATTATAATATGGATTAATGGTGCTATTGATATCAACTATGTCTTTATTTCAGCCTGCTTCCACTCCCTGGTGGTCAGGCTATAATAGTGTGTCTTAAAGTCCCAACCCCTAACCACACCTTTGGCCTGTCTGACATAGCGATTCCCATTCTGAGTCTTTTAGTTAGCATAAACTATCAAAGCTCACCATAAATTATTTAATATTCCATATTTCCAACATTTCAATATATCAATTAATTAATATATCAATTAATATTAATAAGCATCAGGTCATCAGTTTGCAAGTGCACAACTGAAGAGGCTTGTCTTAAGTGCTTGCTCAAAGGGGGTCATAGACACTCCTATTATTTGGGAAATTCCAGGAGTTTAGAGGCTACTTCCAGGGACCAAGACAAAAACTCAACAGATTTTTTATTGCACACAATTTAATACAGTAACATTGTAAAATGGTACATTTATAATCCCTACTGAAAAATAAAAATAGTAAAGAACTAACACAGGTAATAGTAATATTGCATCAAAGAAAATAGCTCAAGAGGAAGTTCTTGTGCTTAGATTAGAGATCTTTCTTAAAAGCAGAATAGCTAATCTAGCAAGATATTTATAAGGGTAAATTATAAGGGTAGGTCCTAAAAGTGTAGAAAGAAAGAAAAAATAAACAAATGTGTCTATGGAATATTTGTATATAGGAAATGGTAGAATGAATATTGTATTTTTATATTTTATTTACCATTTCTAGAAAGAAAAAAAAGAAGGAAGGAAAGCAATAAGGAAGGAAGGAAGATGCATCATATATAGGGAGTGAAACATGAAAATAAACACTAATCAGATTTGTCCTGTCCTATCTGATGGTTTTTCTATGGACTAATTAATACTTGCAAAGAGATGTTAGTGTCTTTTGTTATAGCCTGGCTGATTATGTTCATAAGTCTATGAGAAAAAAATCACTTGGTATTATTCTTTAGACTATTTTAATATTCCATGTTTCCAACATTTCAATATATCAATTAATTAATATATCAATTAATATTAATAAGCATCAGGTCAGCAGTTTGCAAGTGCACAACTGAAGAGGCTTGTCTTAAGTGCTTGCTCAAAGGGGGATCATTAACAGGGTTCTAGGCTGATGTCTTACACTCAAGCAGCCACAGGAACCTGGGCTGGCATTAGCAAATGCATATACCTCTGGGGTGAAAGCTGGTGAAATCTGATGGGCGTCTGGTGGTTGTGCTGGCCATTAGTTTCTTCAATGGTGAAATCTGCTGGTGTGTCTGTACAGCACTGTGATCCACCATTGTTCCTATTGCATGGCTGCTATTGGTAGCCTCTGCTTTTCTTCCTTGTTCCTATTCATTTCTATAAGTCTCAGCTTTGCTGGTCTGGGTGGGATGAAACTGAAATGAGATCATCATGTGGTGCACTGAAAGCCTAGCTCCCCCACACTTTCTTTACTGGTGCAGTGAACACTTTCTAGCAGGTAATTTCCTCTTGCTTCTGAGCAGTGCTATTTTAGAGGAGGAGTGGTACAGCCAAAATTAAGATATAGCTTTTCTGTTTTTGTGTAGTTACCTTTAGGTTTTCCAGTTCCAATGAGCTGCTTAAGTTTCTTAAGTGGACTTGAGAGTTTTGCCAGCCAAGCTGTCTGTCTTTGTAAATATCTGCTTAATTGCTGACCTTTGTTGAGGGACTGAGGGACAGAGGCTGGGTTCTTCTACATCTCCATTTTGGTCTTTAGTCCTATGATTCATTTTTGAGGAAGATGACAAAAACTGTAAGCCAGTCAAAAGGAACAACGTGAGAATAGGATAAAACGCATAAAATGGGATGATACTTTTGGAACTCTAAATATGGTAGATCCTAATGATTAACAACTTTATATCCAGAGATCTTTGCATATTTACAGATATGTTCATAGGATTTGGAGTACATATTTTTACCAGAAAAGTTTTTATCCTCCCCCCAAAGATTTAAACACTTATTTGAAAAAGTTTCACAAATTATCTCTTTATTATATTTTTAAATATTTGAATACTTAAATGATGGATTTCTTAATATTCTTTGCACTTGATCTAATATTTTCTTTCTGTTTATGAATTTTTTTTATTAAATATTACTGTGAACACTTGCAGTTGACTTTGTTTTGAGGACCATAATGGGCACAGAAAGAACATTCTTATCTATTTTTCAGGTATTATCGAATTTATCTGTAAGAGTCACTATGTTCAGAGTGTTATGTTTCAGCCCCACTGGCCTTTTTATTCTTGTAACACATCCACTACAATCCTATTTTGGGGATGTTTCTCTTGTGGGTTCTGTGCGTGAATGTTTAACCTCAGTATTTCACACTTTCAACTCTTTCACATTCCGTTCTCAGCTTATTATCTATTTCAGATCACTTCCTTCACTATCCAATCATATGCAGCTCTGAAATCTCCCAGTAATCTTTTATCACTAACTCTTATTTGGTTATCTTCATAGCGCATCCCTATCTGAGATTAAAATAAAGTGAAATACAAAATAGTTTTTTTCCCCCTGCATTAGAAAACAGGACTCATAATAGTAGTAACTTTCTCATTACTATTATTACTCCAGCAACTGAAATAGGTAGGGCCTGACAGATGCAGCTCTCTTCCCAACCCCTCCCAATTCCAATTTACCTTCCTTTCTGAATAAATCACTGCTTGGCCTCACTGCCAGCTGGCTACCAGTGAAGCCTTAGCTTTGCAAGACACCCAGCAGGGAGACTTTGGGTCAGATTTATTCCACTATGTTTGGTGTCACCAAAACAAGAAGGAACAGTATGAAACAATGAAACAATGGAGGAATTACATATAGAAATGATCTTCCTTTATCTGTGAATCTGCAAAGGAAAATTTTTATCAGTTTTGTATACTGTATGTGATGTTTCTGTCCCCATATAGGTGAAGGAAATGACATTATAGCTTGAGTCCCCATTTCCTGAGGTTGAAAGTCTATTAGAAGGTCCGAATGTCAAGAGGCCTCTTTCAGGTTCCTCATAGGGGCTGCCTGTTTCTATACAGTAGTCAGCTGAGGAAACAAGTGCACTGTCTTCTATGAAACATCATGTCTTTCAATAACTATCTCAGACTTTGAGCTGGTTTGGTTGGATAACAAAAGCATAGTATAGCCATTAAAATTCCTCCATTAACCAGAGAGAGAAAAGTCGGGCAGAACAAAGTAAGCACCATCCTAAAGAACTAGAGTTGTTGGAGGACAAAATTTGATAAAGATGACAATAATAAAAAATAATAACAGTAATGATGATGATGATGTAAGTAACTCAAGACTTTCTATGGGTAAAAAAACATGATTCCACAAAAAAAAAAAAAAATATATATATATATATATATATATATTAACTGAAAAAGCTAAGCATTCTTCAGACTTGTATTTTCAGACTGAAAGATCAAGTACTGAAAGCAATGGAGGAAAATTATAAATGTTTGAAAGTTGCTAGGAATAGAAAAAAAAAACATTGGAGGATAGCTCCAAAGAATCTAACACTCAGTAGAAGCTATAGAAGAAAAATTGATCAAGTTGAGGATATGGAAAGAGTAATTAAGTAGCAGAATACTCTATTATCGAGATGAAGAAAGTCTCATATCAATATATTCAAAGGTCATTAAGGGGAAACAAGATAGATAGATGTTGATAGGTAGATAGATAGATAGATAGATAGATAGATAGATAGATAGCTAATAGAGTAAAAGAGAGTTTGCTTGATACAATATTATTCAATTGGAAATATTATATTAGTAATTGTCTCACAGAAATAGGCCAATTCATTAGACCAAAAAGTAATGACAAGGGGACCTCAATAATAAACTCTAAGTATATTGTTTATGTGTGCATGTATTTGTGTAGATGCAAAGAGAACAATGTATCAAAATTAGAGAACAAAGAGAACAAAGTATCAAAATTAGAAATACCACAAGTCATTATCTCTAATCATAAGCAACTGGATTCTTCTCAAGTGCTCATGGGACATTCTCCAGAGTAGATTACATGCGAGGCCACAAAACTAGTCATAAAAATTTAAGAAGACTGACATCATAACAAGCATGTTTTCTGACCACAATAGTATGCAAATAGAAATTAATTACAAGAAGGAAACTGGAAAATTCACAAATATGTGGAAACTAAACAAACATGAAAACAAGTAAAATTAGAAATACATGATAAAAATTGACCCTTTAAAGCCTAAACTTATAGGAAACTAGGAAACACACAATGAGTTAAAACTTGAAACAGCATATCAAATAGAAATTGGAAAATAACATGAAAGAACTAGATTTTTGGTGGTAGGACATAGTTTCTTTTTAGATATGTGACTCCTTTAACAAACAGGTATTTCACTTTTCCACATCAGTCACAAAATATGCTACTTGTCCCTCAGAAAAATAACAAATTTCTTCATGTCATGAGACTTTGGAATTGTTAACAAGGTCAGCGCCAAGACTGGTAAATCCTCAGTGCCAAAAATCTAATGGATGTCAATATATTTTCACCTGGGTATGTGAGTAAAACGAGGGTCTGATTATATATGACCAATGGAACCCCTCATTCCAGGGCTCCTCTCATCTTTGCTTTCAAATTGTACCCCATAATGTAATGACAAATCATGTAAGGTTAATATCTTAATTTCTAGTGAATATATTTGGATTTCAATAAGGACCTTACTCAAAGTAATACAAATAAAATACAAAAATTTGGATAACACTGGCCAAAGAGATTTATTTTGTATAGGCAGACTTTTGGAAAATTTGAGATTAGTGTTAGTGTGCAGAAGCTCCGTGTGCCTATTTACAGTGTCTGTTCCCAAAAATCTATTTCACCAGATCTTTAGAAGAGCTAAAAATGGTAAAAGGTTGAAGGAGCAGAAAGATCATCTGATGAATGCTGTTATAAGTACGCAGTCTTTCTGTCATATAAATTATGTGAGTCAGATTAAAAATTGAGGGAAATTTTTAGTAGTTGTTAAAATTAATGTTTAGTCTTGGGTCTGATTTTTAGTAAGTGTTTTAGTGAGGTGCCCAAATGCTTTCATTACTCTATATTGTCTCAGAGGCAGAGAATGGAAAATAGTGAAGGACAAAAGAGAAAATGAGCCACTAAGGAAGCTGACACCTCATTAGCTTTAAAAAATTCAGTCTGCTTTTCCATGAATACCATTAAAGCCCTGAGAAGACTAAAAGGTTCTATCAAATTCCAGGCAGTGAGAGCAAATGAAAGAGCCCAACTAGTTCAAAAATGCATGGCTTTACCAGAGCTTATCAAGAATAATTTAATAACCAGTAAGAAACTATACGACACCTGCTATTTTTAAAAAAAACTTTTTTCATATATTTAAATGTTTTAACCTCCTTAATTCATGAAAACTGTCCAAGCAAAACTGTTTCTACACATAAAAATGATCAAAGAAGAGTAGCACCTTCATCAGACATTAATCCCGCAAGTCTCCCTGTGTGCAGAGCAGTATAAAAATAAACTAGGAAATACACACATACATACAAACAAACAGAAAAGAGAAGTTGTCCCTGTTTGCAAGGTTCTTAATGTTGGTTGAGGAAAATAAATTGTTTGTACATTAAATAGCTAGAGAAGGTAAGTAAAAATAAGACAGTAGAAAATAGTATACACAAACGTAATTCAAAACCAGAAAATAAAAACAAGGAAAATAATTATTTTATAGTAGCAAGAGAACTAGTCTTAGACATAACAAAACATTATTCGGTTTATCTTTTACTTACTTGGTGGATGACCTTGGTCTAGTTGAGCATCTTTCAATACCAGTCATTCACAAACTAAGACCAAGTAACAAAATCGACCTGATAGGGTTGATGTAGGTATTTAATGAGTCAATGAATGTGAATGTGCTTTAACAATTGTAAATTACCAATAAAGTGAAAACTTTTGTCAGGGAGAGTCCTTTTACTCTGGGGTAAATATTGCTGCTCTGCTCACATGCATATCATTCCAGAAGATAACTGGGAGGGGCCTTTTTACATCATGTCTTTCTATATCTTCATTTTACAGATAATTAAACTGTGACTCACAAAGCTGAAATAAATTTTATGTCTTTTTTTTTTAAATAGGCCCCTGGAAAATAGTAATAAGTAAAAATAGGTAGCTCTTATTATATCTCAAATTCACTTAGGTTTTTGCAAAATCAATACTTTATTCATTATTTCTATTATTATAAATAAGGAGATGGAAAAATTCATGGTCCTATCACTCAGGAAGCTGAAATACTAGAGGGAAGACAATTATTAGTATTTCTCCCCGAGAAAAAGTGTTTAATAAATAGTGTACATTAATGGTGTAGTAGAAATATAAGATGAAAGGTCACAAAACTTAGAAATATATGGCACCATATGTCTAAATACTCTAAGTTCAGATCACATTCCTATTCTTTTCATTGAGATAAAATATTTTTCTTTACACATAAGATAGAAATTCCACTGACCACTGAAATCAGCCTTATATTTTTTTCTTTAATTGCCTATTCATGGGCAGAAATCACTTACCACAAATAGTATTATGAAACAAATGTTCATAATTTTATTCTAATTTTCTGTTATCTGCTTAAATGATTATACCTGTCCAGTATTATTAATAATAACCAGACTCAAATAGTTATAGACTGGACTTTTTGTAATTATACGACTTGGAAATCTTTCAAAATTTATTTGAAAAGGTTTTCCTATCTAGTTAATCATTTAAGTTTTTCCTTAGCCAAAGGTCTGAAGTCCTATTAATGCTATACAAAATGCCAGGAATTCTTTAAAGATTATACATGAGTTGCTACAACTTTTTTTCTTATTATACTATACAAAAACATTTCAGTATGCAGGTAGATAAGTTCTTACAGTCAATTTTGGTAGATATATTTTAAGTAATACTGGACCCTTAATATCCTTTGTATTTCCATGGTATCTTCATTTTCATTTATAATTATATTAGAATCCTCTCACTTTTTATTGGTATGTCTAGCTAAAGGTTTGTCTATTTTTATTATCTTTACAAAAAACAAGCTCCTTGTTTCATAGATCTTTGTTTCTGCTGCCTTATTCAGTTTCTATTTTATTTCTGCTCTGATCTTCGTTACTTCCTTTCTTCTATTAGCTTTGAGCTTCATTAGTTCGTTTTCATAGTTCCCTGAGGTGTAAATTTAGGTTGTTTGAGATCTTTATTTTTTCTGAAAGTGTTTATCACTATAAACTTCCTGCTTAGACCTGCTTTTGCTGTATCCCATACGATTTGGCATGTTGTGGTTCCATTTTCATTGTTC
Organism: Rhinolophus hipposideros; assembly: GCF_964194185.1. Classification (NCBI taxonomy): domain Eukaryota; kingdom Metazoa; phylum Chordata; class Mammalia; order Chiroptera; family Rhinolophidae; genus Rhinolophus; species Rhinolophus hipposideros. The sequence goes on from NC_138057.1 coordinate 25,927,616, forward strand.
TTAAGATATTTCTTTGATTTTTCTTTTGACTTCTTTGACACACTGGTTGTTCAGGAGCATGTTGTTAATCTCTACATATTTGTAAATTTTCCTGTTTTCTTCATGAAATTGATTTCTAGTGTCATTACACTGTGGTCAGAAGAGACACTTGATATGGTTTCAGTCATCCAAAATCTATTGACTTGTTTTAGATCCAACATGATCTATCCTTGGAGGATGTTTCATGTGTCTTTAAGAAGAATGTGTATTCTGCTGCTGTTGTATGGAATGTTCTATACCTGACTGCCAAACTACACTTTAGACCAGATGGACCTAAACAAATGTTTTTTTATTAATGTTTGCCTGGATGAACTATCCATTGTTAAATTTGGAGTATTGAAGTCCTCTATTATTGTATTGTTGTCTAATTTTTATTTCACATCTGTTAATATTTGCTTTATATGTTTAGGTGCTCCTTTGCAAGTGTCATATCCTCTTGAATTATCCCCTTTATCACTATATAGTGAAAATGCATCTTGTTACAGTCTTTGGCTTTAAAGTCTATTTTGTCGAATATAAAAATAGCTATCCCCCGTTTTCTTTTGGTTTCCATTTGTATGATATATATAATTTTATATATAAAATATATAAAATTTTATATAATTATATAATTATATAAATAATTATATATAAAATTATAAATATATATATTTAAAATTTTTAAAAAAATATATAATTTATATATGCATAATTTTTTCCCCTCGTATTGCTTCACTTTCAATCCATGTGTGCCTGGAAACTGAAGTGAGTCTCTTGTACGCAGCATATAGTTGGCACTTTTCTTTTTTTAATACATTCAGGTACTCTACATATTTATTTATTTATTTTTTGGAGAATTTAGTCCATTTACATTTAAAGAAGTTATTGGTAGGTATGGACTTATTATTGCCATTTTATTTATTGTTCGCTGGTGGATTTTATAATTACATTGTTCCTTACATTCTCTCTTACTCTCTTCCTTTGTGGTTTGATGATTTTCTGTAGTGGTATGATTTGAATCCTTTCTTTTTTTCTTTTGAGAATCTACTACAGATTTTTGCTTTGTGGTACTATGATGTTTACATAAAACATCTTATAGATATGACAGTCTATTTAAGCTAGTAAGTTCAAATACTAAAGCCCTACATTTTTATACTCCCCCATCTTATGTGTTTGATGTCACAATTTATACATTTTTTATGTTATGTATTAACTAACAAATTATTGAAGTTATCATTATTTAAACAAAATGTCTTTTAAGTTTTATACTAGAATTAGAAGTTATTTACCCACCACTACTCCACTGTCAGGATATTCTGAATTTAATGATATATTCACCATACATTATATGTTTCATGTTACTATTTAGTGCTTTTTCATTTCTGCTTGAAGAAGTTCCTTTATCATTCTTGTAAGGCAGGTCTCATGGTAATCAACTTTTTCACTTTTGTTTGCAAAACTTTATCTCTTCCTAAATTCTTAAGGATAGCATTGCTGGATACAGTTCTTAGGTTTGTTTGTTTGTTTGTTTGTTTCAGCACAGTGACTGTATCATCCCTCTCTCTTCTGATTTGCAATGTTTCTGCTGAAAAATTCTATGATAGTCTAATAGAGTTCCTTTGTAAGTAATAAGTTGCTTTTCTCTTGCTGCTTTTAAGATTCTCTTTGTCTTTAAGTTTTGACAATTTAATTATAACATGCTTTGGTTTATATCTCTTTAGATTTCTCTTCTTTAGTGGTACTCTTTGGGACTCCTGAATTCACCTGTCTATTTCTTTCCTTAGGTTAAGGAAATTTTCAGACATTATGTCTTTGAAAATCTTTCTGTCCCTTTCTCTCCTCCTTCTGGGTCCTCTTTAATACACATGTTGGGCCATTTGATGTTTTTCCATTAGTACTTTAAGCTATCGTCACTCCTTTTCTTTTCTTTTCTTTTCTTTTCTTTTCTTTTCTTTTCTTTTCTTTTCTTTTCTTTTCTTTTCTTTTCTTTTCTTTTCTTTTTTCTTTTCTTTTCTTTTCTTTTCTTTTTTTGGAGGGGGTATTCCTCTGAATGAATTCCATTGCTCTTATATAGTTTACTAATCCTTTCTTCCATCTGATCTAGTCTGCTGTGGAACACCACTATTGTATAAATTCAGTTAAGTTATTGTATCCTTCAGCTCTGTGATTTCTGTTTGGTACCTTTAATTATTTCTCTCTCTCTCTCTCTCTCTCTCTCTCTCTCTCTCTCTCTCTCTCTCTCTCTCAATATTCTCACTTTATTCATGCATTGCTCTCCTTACCTCAGTGAGTATCTTATGACCATTAAGATCCATTTCTGGAGTTTTATCCTGTTCTTTTGTTTGAGATATATTCCTTTGTATCTTCTTTTTCCTTAACTATTTTGGTTTCTGTGCATTAAATCAGACAACCACCACTCAAGTGTAGACACAACGTTCCTGTGTTAGAGATGAACCTCATCATTCAACCTGGCTCAAGCTCTTGGTTGTTTCACAAACTTTGAATTATCCAAGCTATCATCTGTTTTTAGTGGCTCTTAGTCATTGATGCTGAGCCAAGACCTATCAGAGTTGCAGTGGGGAGAATCAGCACTTCTTGAAGGCTGATAGGAAGCTGCACCCTCAAGAAGCTTTTGGGAGAGTATATAACTATGCCCATTGCTGGAAGAAACTGGGAGATGAACATTTTTGCCTGCTTTATTTGTGCTAGGTTCGGGTATTTAGCTTTGCAAGTGCTGCTGCTGCCCTCATTATAACTGTTTCTTGGTTTGCTACAGTTTAGTAGGACTTATGAATGCAAACCCCACTGGATATCAGAGTTAGTGATCAGGGGGCTGTCCCTCGGGTGGCAGCCACAATAATTTTGTACAAACTCCTCAGTAGAGACACTGGAAACCTGGTTGCATTGTTGGAGCTAGCTGGAGGGAAAAGATGTGGGATATGTCTTCCAACTTCCCTGGTTGTGGGGAGAATGACAGCTAGCTCTTAGGTGTGTGCTAAGTTAGAAGCCTGTTCCTCAGCTAGTAGATTTCAACGTATACAGAATATCTCCTTCTATGGAAAGACTGGGAGATGGAAGTTTTTGCCTATTCCTTTTATGCTAATGCCTAGGGTCAGGGGGAAGCTGTTTAAAAACTACCTCTTTGTTTGCCAAGTCCTATCACACTCGCGCACACACACGGTCAGACAATTAAGTTCACGAACTCATCCTAGAAAAAGTCCTACCTACCTCATTGCTGATTATCACTTCGGTCACCTTCTAAGTGACCCTTGGGAAGCTATGCACTGATGCCAGCACCTAGTCTACGCTTCAAAACAATTTTGGAACTCTTTTTCTGGAATGGCCATCAGAGCTGTCATCATATTACCCTTGATGTACTGAATGTCATCAAAATGTCTTCCTTTCAATATTTCCTTAATCTTTGGGTAAAGAAAGAAGTCTTTGCAGGCCAGATCATGTGAGTAGAGAGGGTGTTCCAATACAGTTATTTGTTTACTGGCTAAAAACTCCCTCACACATGGTGCTGTGTGAGCTGGTGCACTGTCTTCATGGAAGAGCCATTAATTGTTGGTGAAAATTTCAGGTCGTCTAACTTTTTCACGCAGCCTTTCTAGCACTTCCAAATAGTAAACTTGGATAACTGTTTGTCCAGTTGGTACAACTTCATTATGAATAATCCCTTTAATATCAAAAAAGATTAGCAACATCATTGCAACAAGTTCACGAACTTAATTGCCAGACCTCATACATAACGAACTCATACAATTGAATAGCAAAAAAAAAAAAAAAAATCTAATTAAAAAGTGGCCATATTGTGCTGCCTTTTTTTCTTTAAAATAAGCAACATAAGGGAGTTTAAGAATCCTAACAATGTCAAAGAGCACAAACACTGCTGATGTTATAGACATAGAAATAGGTCCTCAAAAGAGGGTTGATAATTTTTCTGAGCCAAAGAGCTATCCCTCAACCGTAGTCCATATCTAATGGTTATTGAAGAACCTCTGGAAATATATAGTAGTCATACAGAGTAACTGATTCAGCATTTTATAAATAACTTGAATTTGTATCTGTGCTCTTAATGTTTAGTTCATTATATCTAGCTGAATGAACAAGAACATAGGAAAAAACTAATTTTTATGAAACAATTCCATTTGTCACTCCAACTAATGGGGTAACACTTATTTCATTTAATTCAGACATTCAATAGGCATCAACTCCATTATTTTTTCTAGTTCCTATGCTAGGAATAGCTTAAAGAATATCATTTGTGATTTTTCTAGAGGTGAGGTAATTAATTAGACTACCTTTCACATATATACACATACCATTTATATTACTTATTTATATATACAAAAGGGTAATTGATATATTCTATTAAAGCAAGGATAATCAAGAATTTTAGTCATATACAAAAGAAAAGTTATCTCCTTTGAAGAAGCCACAGGATCAGGTTAAAGTTCTGAGTATGGCAGGCAATGGCCACATGTAAACCTCTCTCTGTCTCATTGGTTTCTTTTTTGTTGAACTGATGAAAATAACATCTTCCCTAAAACACCAAAGAAATGTTTTGGAAATTAAATAAATATGTACCAGGAAATAATAAAGAACTAACCACATTTAAATGTCCATTATATATGCTTTTAAATTACAAAGTTTCTTTCATGATATCACAATTGAAAAGATGTAAGTTATCTCAGGTGAGAATTTACCTCCTTTCATGTAAGCTTAAATGGCAAAGTTCATAAAGTGGGAAGTGAATCTTGATTAGAATACACCTGTTGAAATAAGTGCAAAACATTTTTATAGATGTATTCTAGCAAAAGCATGGATTCCCTTCCTTTAGAGTTTTGTTTTCTTTATTTCCAGTCCAATGATATTTTTATCTTTTGACAAACTGATGGCAAAGCCTTATCTTTCTTGCCAGAACAACTATCCATCTGAATATATATATATATATACATATATATATATATATATATATATACACACACACATATGTATATATGTATATGCATACATATACATATATATTTAAATCATATATATAAATCATATATATATTTAAATAATATATATTTAAATCATATATATGTATACACACACACACACATATATACACATATAACTGTTTAATGCTGAATCACAGGATTATGATTGGGTTCTAAATCATAAGCAAGTCGTGTAGAGCAAGTTATGAGCAAACTATTTTCTAGGTATTGGAATTTCCTTTCAAAGTACAATCTTCATGACAAATTCAAATTCCAATCTACTGGAAAAACAGCCACTGCCAAAAAAGAAAATACGTTTCTGTAAAACCATACTTCAGTTATACACTAAATTTGAAGTTACATAACCTCTAGGAAACATTTCCCAAGGATCAGCTGTACGATAGGTATGTAAAAATTCACCATGTTTCCCAATCAGATCAGTGTGTGTGTTGTACTATAGACTCATGGCTGTATTAATTAGTTTTAATGACTAATAGAGGCAATATTACAATTGCATTTGATGTCATTATATCATGTTTTAGTGATTCTGTAAAAATATTAATGATTAAAGACAATTTCAAATCAATGAGCAGAAAGTAACACCCATAACTCTTATTTTCCTAATCAGTGACATGGTTCGTAGGTACCAATGGTATTTTGAAAGAGTCATAGATAATATCGCATTTTACCCTTATTAGTTGTTTCTGAGTTTTCTGTAAATTAAAATCATCTATTTAGGTTTTTTAAATATTTCTTTAATGTAGGGAATTGGGAAATTATTAGAAGTACAAGTAAGCAAACTAATTTTATAACTCCTACAAACCAAAACTAATCAATACCACATTTACACATGCTTAAAAACACATTTAAACAAATTCGACTTCATACTCAATAAACTATTTTGTCTAAAGTTTAATTTTGTTTTCTCACAATTAAAGGTATTTATAGAAACTTTGCAATGACTATCTATAGTTATTTAAATTTATCAAATATTTATTTATTATAAAGCATTGAATAACTTTATTTTTTTCACTTTATAACTTGTAACTTGTTTCGTGTAATGGATGTTCATGTGCATTGTGGAATTTATCTTTTCAGACAATATATTTTTCTATAATGCAAATGCATATAGGGAGTAAAAAATATATATATATATATATATGTGTATGTATATATATGTATGTATATGTGTGTACATATACATATACATTCTATAATGCAAATGCATATAGGGACATTTGTGTGTGCATATACAGAGGGTGCCAAAAATATATACACATTTTAAGAAAGAAAAAAAAAACTGTATTAAAATTGTAATACTCAATCTACACTGATAACAAAAGATGAATACAAGTCATATTTGACTATTGCAATTACAAGAGGTGCTCAAAGTGGTTACCATCAGCATAATTTTAATACAGTTTTTTCCTTTCTTAAAATGTGTACCCTCTCTATATGTTATAAATATATATACACACACATATATATGTATAAAATCCTATTACAGCAAAAAAAAATAAAAGTGAAATACAACCCTGAAATGTATGAACTGGAAATGCCGTCTAAAGTTCGTGAGTATTAATTTTTTTCTAATGTCTCACCTCATGATGTAAGCTTCCCAGTCTGTTTGAATGGAATAAAATAAATGTGACTACCTTCAAAGCAGCAACTGTAAAAGATTTAGGTAAAATGTAGCTTTTACAATAAATGTATTTCTCAAATAAATTACTTTCCTTAAAAGACTGATGCAAGGAAAAATAAAACCTGAAGACGAATAGGTAGAAATGACTTATGAAATCATGACATTTGGGGCATTAGAAGAGAAAGTGAACCTCCGTTTAACCTCCTCTCTGGCTCTCAGGTGTCTTAAAAAAAAATTGCCAAGGCAGTTTAATTTAACCAGCTGATTTTAAATTGTTCCTTGAGGTTGATTTTGTAAAACTTCTTTGATATTTTATGGTTGCATAGTTTTATGAGCACCATAAATGCCACAAACCTCAAAAATGGCATAGCATTTCAAGAAATCCTTTTCTTAGAATCAGGATGAAGTTACTGACTTCTGAAATGTATTAACAGTCTCTCTTCAGTGTAAATTTCACAAGACTACCTAACACAACCATTAGTTTAGTGTTATGTTACCTGAGTACTTTTATCATAAATCTTCATTACTGAAATGTTTTTTTCTTTTTTCTGAGCAAATCACTTATAACTTATACATAATACAGTACATTCAGATTTCTGTCTACTAAATTCAAAACTTAGCAGTACATCCACAAGTACAATGAAGTTATTCTTCAGAAGAGACTAACCACACAGGCACTGGAGATTGACACTTTGCAGGCAGAACATTTATTATATTTTTTTGTATCAGGATGCTAAGCAATTAAGACAATAAATCTGAACTCTTACTGTTGTAACTGTACAATGACCATCAGATTACACTGGGAGAGCAGAGTGGACCCAAGATACAGCACCTGATATATTCTGGTACATTTAATATGTTTCATTTCTAAAAAATACCCAGAATGTGGCATTAAAAGAAGTGTAATTTTCATTTTGATTCTGGAAAACATAACAGAGACGGTGGTATTGTTTTCCAGGTTTTTAAAATTTTCCTTTAGAGTCCAGTCCCTTTCGACATACTATATTTTTTTAAAGGAATTGTAGCAAAGCATGTGATATCCATAATAGCTGCAATTTCCTTTATTATAAGTGAAATCACCCCTGCTGTGACCTAGACTCTGCAGCACTTTTGCTTTCCATGAGAGAGCAATAATTGCTTATTCTAAACTTTAGCACTGCCACTCAGGACAATGTGACAGTCCCTAGATATACCTGCACTGCTTTTGCCAAGTTGAACATTTCAAAAGATGATATGGATTTTACAAATACATTATTGTGGTTTGTGTTGAGAAGCAAAAAGCTCACACAAAAGGCTGAAAAGGGAATCATTTCAACCTCAAGCAGAAAGCTGTTATTATCTCTATACAGGATTCCAATTAAAGAATATCCAAGAGAAAACAACACTAGTGGAGATAGTAATGAACATTTCAGATTAGCTTTTAAGAGCTGCATTTTGAAAGAGTAAAAATAATAAACCTGAGCCATGTCTTACAAATTCAGTAAAGGTTATTTTCATCATTATAAGTAAAATGGAGCTGTGAGAATTGGATGTCCTTAAGCTGATAACACCAAATTATTTTGCCCTTACATACATGGCAACAGCATGTAGCTATGCATTTTACATTATTGAAACAGAGGTTTAAGGAGTAAAGAACAAAATGGTGGACATGCCTAGAAATGATCAACTAACCTAGGAACACATGACCGAAGGACGTTCCTAGCCAATTGTCAAATATTAGGTACATAAACTAAGGCACAGTAAAAAGTATTTATGGGTGGGGAACAACGTCAGCAACAAAATTACAAACAATGACTGTAACAATAATGCCTCTTTATTAAGAGGTAGGTAGGCCTTTTTTTGGTTAAGTACTAGCCATCTTATTTAATCCTCTTAATAACCTGCAAGGCAATATAGTTAACCTCATTTTAAAAATAAAATCAATAGGTTCAATATGTGTTCATATTCATGTAAAAGTAAGTGACTGGGGTCTTGATTAGGCCTCAAGCCAGTCTTACTATAATTTATTTTTCATCCAAGTACATTAAGCTGATTTTCTTAAAAAAAAAATCATTTGCATCAAGACACAAAATATTTTCCTAATTAAGTTCATGGTTACAAAACCCTGTAAGGTAAACAATAATTATCCTTCTTATTTAGATATGATACAAGAGAGATTTAAAGAGGCTGAACTGGTTTCCAAAGCCATAAAACTGGCAGTAGTTTAGACAGGATTTATACTGTCTTTCCAGTTCCAAATATAATGCTATTTCAAATATTCCACCATGGGGAATGCTTCAGAACAGTGATTCTCAAATTTTCTTTAATATACCTATTATTCTTTCAAAGATCTGGGGCCTACCATGGTAGAAAAAAAAATCATATTTATAGTAAGATTTTATGATATAAAAATCACAATAATGTTGGTAATGCAGTGATTGTTATGACTTTAAAGTATAAGTAAATATACAGTTTAGTACTTGCATAGTATAATAACATTGCGGAGTATGCATTTTAATACTATATTAAATAACAAAAAGGGGATACTGGAAATTATACTTTTATTTATTATAGTAATATAGATCCCAATAATTGTGTTTTACTATACCTTAGTCACTATAGTACACACTTGCTGGGCTTATTCTTGTTTGACCCTATAAATAACTTGCCATGATAGGTACTGATATCCACATTTTCACAAGAGGAAACTACTAATGAAATAAATTACCTATGTTACTAGATGTAGTAAGGCAAGTAAGCAATATGACTTACAAGGCCAAAACAGAAATGACCTATACATAGACAATGATGTCTATGGATATATTTGGAAAGGGTAATAGGATATACCTGGAAAGGGTAATAACTGAAACAAAGGATGTAAATTTCAAAGAAAAGGTGGTTAGCTATTTTTCAAAAGTGGCAATTTTAGCTTTGCTGAATAGAGACAAGCAGAATAAGACGTGGAGAATTATGTAGAATGACAATCCATTCATGAAATTTATTGATTTACAACTCAGTCTATGCTTCTCTGCAGAATGTAACTCTTAGCATCAGGCTCCCAAACTGAGCTTATCTGACTTTTTGTTCAGTCTCAGCCAATAATGTCTCTTTTCTCCAAAGATTATATTCTTCAGCCACCTGCTAAAAGTAGCTTTAGTTTTCTTGATGTGATATTTTCTAGCTCAATGTGTTTAGCTGCTATCTTGAAAGAAAATATCACTTTATCACACAGATATTTTGGACTAAAGAAATATTTTTCTCAGTGTAATATTCCTATTATGATGCTAAAGGAATTAATGGTAAAACATGATTAATATACTTTTTTCTCTGCAGCATATTTTATAAAGTCACTATTTAAAACACATAATGTGAGATTTAAATTTTCCAAATTATCTCTCTCTCTCTCATGCACACGTGCATATTGCTCATAAATGACATTTTTCTAATTTTCCAATTACATCATTATCAAACCTGTATAAGTACGCAGTGCCATCCTGCATTTATTTTTAAAAGGGTTTCTGATGTTCTATTAAATCAGATAGCAACTGAATCACATTACACATTTTGAAGTAATAATATGGAATTTCACACAACATTTTTCAAAGGTATTGTGTTCATTTTATTGAGAACTATTAACTATTTCATATGGTCTTTTATACTTTGAACTGAATTTTGAGTTTTTAAATTCTCAATATTCTCTGCTAAATTTAGGTTTTGCAGTTATTTCCACTACTGTATTGCACTATTTTAAAGTCTAACCAAACTACTACCATTAATTATACATTAATGATGGCCAATTAATATTAGCTGCCATCAATTGGTAGTGGATATCCAGAGTACTATGTTGAGGACTATAAGGTTACATTCAGTTTTAGCAGAGATTGTTGTAATTAATTAATGATACTATGTAAGAGCCTTCAGTAATAAATGTGTATACTTGATCAATCATATTCCTACAAATGAATACTTAAAATTTTGGGGTCTGCAAACTTTATCCCATACCACTTTTGTTGGCTGGTAAAAAGTTAAGTATCCCCCAAAGACCAATTCAAGTTAATGCCCATCATGAGGCATATTTTGAACTCTTGGAATCCCTATAGTATGTACCAACTTGACTTTTTCCCAACATTACGGCTTCTAACTTTTTAAAACCAACAATAAAGATGCTTCCACATTTTGCCTATACAAGAAACCCAAGTAGGCCAGAACAGTAGATTATTTAAAGTACTAGAGACTATTACAAATCTGCAAGTAGATTTATGCTGAGAAATGGGATGATCTGATTTATAGTTTCAAAAGATAATTAGTTCTAAATGCTTTGAAAAAAAATGAAGTATATTGCTTCAAGAGTATAACCAAGAGTCTATAATCAGAGTTTAAATTTTCTAATTAAACAAATGTGTTTTTTGTTTTTTTCTGGCTCTTGACATTTAAAAGACTTCTGTCAAAACACTAGCAGTCCACTAAGCTATTGAAACACAGACTTTAGTGGCCACATACAAAAAGAACACAGACATTACGGAAGCAATTTAGAAAAGTTATTAAACATAGAACAACCAAATGTCCAGTTTTCAATAAAAATATGAGACATGCAAAGAAAAAGAAAGCATGGTTCATACACAAGGAAAAACAAAAACAAAAAAGATTAGTAGAAACTGTCCCCAAGGAAACTCAAGTATTGGACTTAAAGATAGGGCTTTAAATCAACTATTTTAAATATATTATAATTGGTAAAGGAAACCATAGAATAAGAGCTAATGGGAACAAGGAGAACAATGTCTCACAGAACAGACAATGTTCACAAAGATACAGAAATTATTAAAAGAAATGAAATAGAAATTCAGGAGCTGAAAAGTACAATAACTAAAAGGGGAAAAAAATCACTAGAGATGTTAATCAACAACATTTTTGAAGAGGCAGAAGAAAAAACCAGCACTCTTGAAGGCAGTTGAGATTGTTGAACCTGAGAAAAAACAGAAAACAAAAAAGAATAAAATTAACTGAGTCTAAGAGCCTTGGGACACCACCAAGAATACCTGTATACATACAGTGGGAGTCCCATAGGCGGAGAAGAAAAAGAGAGAATATTTGTAGAAATGGTCCCAAACTTCCCAAATCTCCAAGAATCTCAATGAACTCCAAAAATGATAAATTTAAAGAGATTCATACCTGAAAGCCAAATAAAAAAAAAAAAGAGAGAATCTTGAAAGCAGCAAGAGAGAGGTGACTTGTTACATGCAAATGATCCTCAATAATATTAACAGCAAATTTCTCTTCAGCAAACATGGAGGAACAGCCATAATATACCTGGATATTATTTATATCCAGTGGCAGTGGTATACTATATTTAAAGTGCTAAAATAAAATATTATTAATAATTAATATGTCCATATATGGCAAAATTATTCTTCAAAAATGAAGACAAAATTAAGACATCCTTATATTAAAAAAAACAAAAACAAAACATAGTTACTAGTGCACTGCCCTGGAAGAAGTTAAGTGGCATACTCTGGGCTGAAATAAAATAATACTGGCAACTAGATTCCATATAAAAAATAAAGAATAGAAAATGGTAGCTACATTGCTAAAAATAAAAGCTAACTGTACTGCACTGTGGTTTTGTAATTCCTTTTTTTCCCCTATATTTTTAAAAAAGGATAATTGCAATGATATATTAAAGGACACAAAGTGGATAAAGGGGCATGGATTGGATAAAGATGTAATTTTTAACAATAAGAAAAAAGGGAACAGAGTTATAAAACAAGTATAGTTTTTGTAACCAATTGCAACTAACATTTTATTCAAATTTACGTGCTATAAAATTAAGTCATCAGGGTAGCTGCTTAGAAAATACAAACACACACACACACACACACACACACGTATCAATAGAAGAGAATCAAAATGTTATATTAGAAAAGAGCAATTAATTAGAATATAAAGCAGTGATGGAAGAATTAAAGGAAAAATGATATGTGGGAAAAGCAAAATGGAAGAAGTAATTTTTATCTTATCAGTGATTGCATTCTCAGATACATGTGGAATAATTTCAGTGATAAGCCATATGTTAGGCCATAAAGTAAGTCTCAATAAATTTAAAAATATTGAAGTCAAAATATCTTCTCTACAATGAAATAATATTTGAAATAAAAACAAAATGAAAACTGGAAAATTCACAAATATGTGGAAATCAAATATTATACCCTTAAATACTATGTCAAAGAAGAAACTACAGTGGAATGGCATCAGTGAGATGATAGATTAAGGGATTCTATCCCTCTGCTCACAATAACAATGATTAAACAACTGCACCGTGATGAAAAGAGCATTGGGAGAACTCCACATTAAAAACAACAAGCTGCAACAATCCAGCAGGACACAAAAACTGAGGATGGCCACATAGAAACACACAAGAATAATTTTACATCCGAAACCCATTTACCAGCTCAGCATAAATGATATCCTCAGCTGCAACCTCCACCATGAGAAAAGAAGAGGTGGAGGACCCCATCATCTTCACCCACATTGACCCCACCTAACAGACCTGCTCAAAATCTATACTTCTTCACTCTTACAGACCATGAGCCATTACTACACACCTCTCCCCTTATGACTTTACCATCAAGAACAATCATTCAGCCTCAGTGTTCCCACCTAGGAGAAAATGAGAACAGGAAGTTCCCAACATACCTCTCTACCAAAGACCCTAGAAGCCCTACCACCACTGCAGATACATTTAGCCTGAGTAACCAAGAACTTCTGAAACTTTCATGGACACTGCCTTTAGTTGACAGAACTGTTCAGAGTCCATGACACTGTGGCTCCCTGGAAATGGAGCTCCTTTTGCAAACTTTAGGGCCAGAGCTTCTGCACAGCACACAGCCCTTGCATCAACCCAAAGTCAGCTCATTAAGTCTGGAAGAGGTGACATTCAGATGATCAGACATCAATTCAAGGATGTAAGTAACATAGAAAACAAGGAAACATGACACTACCAGAGGAACACAAGGGATTTCTAGTAACTGACAGCAAAGAATTGAAAATCTAAAATGCTCTGACAAAAAATTCAAAACAATTGTTTTAAGGAAGTTGAGCAAGCTACAAGACAGCAAGCAGAGAACTCAATAAAATTGGAAAAGTAATACATGAACAAAAAGAAATTTAACAAAGAAATATAAATGAAAAAAATTCCAGAGCTGAAGAATATAGTGAATGAAAGTGCAATACAGAGCTTCAGCAGCAATGATCAATTTCAGAAAGAATCTGAAATTTAAGAAAGATCTTTTGAAATTATCCAGTCAGAGAAAAACAAAAGAAGACAAAGAAGAATGAAAAAGATTTTAAAAAACCTATGTGAATAATGGGACACCATGAAGTGAAGCAATATTCACATATTCACATCATAGGAATCCTCAAAAGAGAGAAGAGAGAGAATGGAGCCGAAAACTTATTTAAGGATTTGATGGCTGAAAAATTATCAAAGGTGGGAGGCAAATGAAATCCAGGTACATGAAATTCATGGAAATCCAATAAGCATCAGTCCTGAGAAGACTACACAAAGACACATTATAATTGATTCTAAAAAGATAAAGACAATAAAGAGAATAAAGAGAATTTTCAAATCATGAGAAAAATGATCTAATACATACAAGGAAAACCCCCAATAAGGCTGTGATCAGGTTTTTCAGCAGAAACTATCCAGCCAGGAAAGACTTGAATTATATATTCAAAGTAATAAATAATAATAATAATAATAATAACAATAATAACTTGCAAACCAATAATATACCTGGCAACATTACCCTTTAAATATAAAGAGGAGATAAAGTCTTTCTCAATCAAAAACTGAGGGATTTTTGTTGTCAGTACATCTGCCCTACAAGAAATGCTTAAGGTAATTCTTAAATTGAAAATAAAACATAGTACACAACAATGCAAAAGCATCTGAAAACATAACTCACTGTAGTAAAATAAATATGTAGATAAATACAAAACAATGAAACACTAGAATGGTATTATATAAAATACTTTTAATCCCAATATAAAAGTGAAAAGACAAACGTTTGTTAATGAATACACAATATAAAAAGAAGTAAACAATTGTTACTAAAGCATAAAGTGGGAACAGATAGTAGAAGTCTAGAGTCTTTGTATGCCATTAAAGTTAAGATGCTATTTATTTTACTGGTGGGTGATGTCAACATCATGGTGACATGAGTCATTCATTTTGTTTTCCTCTCCCTTTTCTATTAACAACAACCTGGACATCCATAACTGAACAAAAGTGCCCCTGCAAATCACAGCAGGCTGTCAGGATGTTTCTAACCACCTGTGCATCCAAAAACATGTGGATAGGTCCTTGGTGGGAGTGGTTGGTCCAAGGGATTCAGTGAGCCTACCCTATCTACCACTTTCAGGAAAAAAGGGAAACTGGAGAGTATAAAAATGGATACAATTGGGGGACAGATAATTTGTGGAAGTCTGGCCTGCCTCAGGGAAGAACCAACAAACCATCAGAGCAGGATAGAGATAAGTCTGAGTGCAGAGAAAAGGGAGGAACTTGCCAAGGTGACCCAGTTCCCCAAGGTTATCCTGGTAGGGGCTTGGCTTTCGGTAGTGGCACCAGTGACCTCTCCAATGGAGAAGATGCAAAGCAAAAGTGGCAGGTGACTGCCTGGCTACCTTAGCTGCACTGGTTGCAGTGGAAGAGACCAGTTTCTTGCTACCAGCATCAATAATTACGAAGAAGGACCTACATGACTAGGGGGATGAGAAAAGAGGAGAGAGAAAAGAGAAGGGAGCCAATAATAATATAACAAAGGCAGATAAAAATATAATAGGGTACAGGAGGAATGTATTTTCTGCTGTCTGCCTGGACTTCAAGAGGAGGTCTACCTAAGTACCTCAGGGGATAACCACATTGAGAATGTGGACACCCACAAAGCCCTGGGTGCTAAGTCATAGCTAAGCCACTCTGTTGCTGGCTCCTTAGGCTTGCATTCCAGGGCACTCATGAGAGCAACATCTGGTAGGAGAAACCACACACGAGCTATAGTGCCACCTTCTGGAATACAAAAGAAAGTTTTCTAATAGCCAGTCTGTTGAATTATAAGAACCAAAGTAGACACAAAACCTTAATTAAGGAGGATATCTGCTACTTCAAATGCAAAAGCAGAAGCACATACCTTCAAACACAAATCAAGGAAATATGTTTTCATAAGAATAGTTATTCAGCAACACACACAGATGCAAGGAATATTATGACTTAACCTTTCAAAATATTAAAAATTACTGTTATAAGGAAATTCAAGGAGCTATAAGAAAAGTCAGGCGATTCAATGAACTCAGAAATAACATTAATGAACAGAAAAGTCCTTTACCAAAGAGATTTAAATTATAAAAAAAAGAACCAAGCAGAAATTCTAGAGCCAAAAACTTCAATGATGAGATGAAGAATGCAATACAGAGTATCAGTAACAGAATAGACTAGATGGAAGAAAGAATAGGGTTTTGGAGGACAGGAATATAACAATAATTATAAGAGGAGAGAAAAATAAGATTTTTAAAAAGTGAAGAAACCCTATGGTAGCTACTGGATTTGATCAGAAAGGAAAATAGAAAAATAATTGGTTTACCAAACACAAAAGAGATAGGGACAGAGATTTTATTTATAAGTAACAGCTCAGAACTTCCCAAACCTGGGGAAGGAATTAGACATAAAGGCCTCAAAGCTAATAGAGCACTTTATCATCTCAGTGCAAAAATCATTCTCTAAGACACATTATAATGAAACTATCAAAAAGCAATTATAGAGAATCTCAAAGGAAGCCAGGTTGGGGAGGACATAGGGAAGTAGGGAAGATACCTATAATGGAATACCATTAAATTATCAGATTTCTCAGCAAAATTCTACAGGGCAGGAGAGAGTGGAATAACATATTCAAAGTATTGAAGGATAGAAAATTCCAGCCAAGAATAACTCATCTGAAAAAGTTATCCTTTAGATATGAAGGAGATAACAGGCTTTCCCCATGTGAACAAAAGCAAGGGAATTCACTATAAAGGAATTCACTATAAGACTGCCCTGTAGAAATACAGAAAGTTCTTCAATCTGAAATGAAAAGATGTAACATGTAAACAGATGAAAGTATAAAACAATCTGGTAAGGGTGAAAGAGGTATTAGAAAACTGTAATTCTATATTACAATGGTACCTTAGCCACTTAACTATTGTATAAAGATTAAAGGAGAAGAGTATTAAAAATAACTATAGCAACTATAATTTATTAATGAAATTACAGCATAAAAAGAGGTAAATTGTGACATCAAAATTATGACAGAGGAAAAGAGTGGAACTTTTATAGGCAAAAGATAAGACTATTAGCATAAAATGAGCTATTGTATGTAAGCATCATGATAATGACCAAGCAAGGATCTAGAGTAAATTCACGATATGTAAAATATGAGACACAGAACATACCACTATGGAAGCCCACCAGTTTGCAAAGGTAGGCAGAGACAGAAGGAAAAAGAAACATTGGACATACTAAATAAACAGGAGGTAATTAATAAGATGGCCGTAGTAAATCCTTACACAGTGATCACTCTAAATGTAAAGAGATTGAACTCAATCAAAAGGCACAGAGCAGCTGGGTAGATAAAAAAAGAAAACCCAACTAAATTAATTTCAGATTTAAACACACAGCCTCAAAGTATAGTGTAGGAAGAAGACATTCCATGCAAAACAAAGCCAAAAATGGTAATGAGACAAAGAAGGTCATTATATACATTAAGAAGACATAATAATCCAAAATATATACGCACCCAACATCAGAAGATATATATGTAGTGAACACCTAACTATATTAATCAAATACAAACATATCTGAAGGGAGAAATAAACAATACAATAATAGTAGGAAGCAGTAGTTCCCCATTGTCAGCAATAGATAGATATTTGTGATAACATGGATAGATCTTGAGCATATTATGCTAAATAAGATAAGTTGGGTAGAGAAAAACAAGTACTGTGTAACATATGTGGGATCTAAAAAAGCCAAACTTATAAAAATAGAATAAAATGGTATTACCAGGGGATCGGTAGTGGAGGCATAGGACAGATGTTTAAGGGTAAAGACTTGCAATGAGTAGTAAATAAGTCCAAGTTTAATAGACAGTATAATGAATATAGACAACCACATTGTACTATAATTATCAAACTTGCAAAGAGATTAGGACTTGACTCTACCAACTACTAAAAAGAAATGATAATTATGTAACGTGCTAGAATTGCTAATCATTGCTACAATAGCAATCATATTACAGTATATGTAATAGAGTATAATTAAAATTTTGTACATCTTCAATTTACAGTGTTATGTGTCAAAATATTTCAATTTTAAAAAGCTAAGATGCTATCAACTTAAAATAGATGGTCATAACTAAAAGATATTTTATGGGAGTCTTGAACTAATAACAAAGGAAATAAAACCTATATTAGATTCACAAAAGATAAAGATAGAAAAATCAAAGCAAATCACTACAAACATATAATCAAATAACAAAGGAAGACAAATAGATGAAGAGGACAAAGTAACTGCAAGAGACAAAAAACAATAAACAATATTTCAGTAGTTAGTGCTTCCTACAATTAATTATTTTAAAGGTAAGTGGTTTAAACTCTCCAATTAGAAATAATAGAGTTGCTAAATGGATCAGAAAACAAAATGAAAGAATATGCTGCATAGAAGAGAGTCACTTTCGATTAAAAGACATACATAGGTTGAAGATAAATGCTGGGAAAATATATTCCATGCAAATAGTAACCAAAATAAAGCAACAGTGGCTGTACCTCTATCAGACAAAATAGACTTTTATTTTTAAAACTGTCAGTAGAGATACAGAAGGTCATTATTTAATAGGACGGTTCATAGAGAAGTTGTAACAAGTACAAATATACTCATAACCAACATCAAATTACTGTAATGTATGAAGTAAATATTCAAGATCAGAGGGAGAAATACAAAACAATACAATAATAGTATATAACTAAATAGCCCAGTTATAATAGTCGATGAACATGGAGGCAGAAAATCAATAAAGAAACAGCAGACTTGAACAACATTATAGATCACATTGACCTTGCAGACATACATGGAAATTTTATTACAGCAGTAGCAGAATACACATTCTTTTCAAGCACACACAGAACATTCTCCAGGATAGTTTGTATGTTAGGTCACAAAACAAGTCTTATCACATTTAAGAAGATACAAGTCATACCATCTTTTTTGAACTACAATGGAATGAAACTAGAAATCAATGACAAGAAAATGGATAAAATAACAAATATGTGGAAACTAAACAACGTAACCTTGAACAATCACTGGGTCAAAGAGGAAATCAAAAGTGAATTTGAAAAAAAAAAATCTTTATAACAGTGAAAATGAACACACAACATATCTAACCTTACAGTATGCATCAAAAACAGTACTAAAAGGGAAGTTTATAGATAAATGCCTACATTAAAAAGAAGGAACATCTCTAATAAATAACCTGTCTTTATACCTCAAGAAACTAAAGAACAAACTAAGTCCAAAGTTATCAGAAGAAAGAAAATAATAAAAATGAGAAGAGTAATTCAAATAGAGAATAGAAAAACTGTAGGAAAAAATCAATAAAACCAAGAGTCAGTTTTAAAAATAATTAACAAAATTGAAAATTATTAACTAGATACTTATAAAAAGAGAAAAGATGTAAATAAAACCAGAAATTAAAGAGGAGAGTCTACAATGAATATCTTAGAAATAAACAGGATTACAAAGGACTATAATGAACAATTATTCTCCAGAAGACTGAACAACCTAGAATAAATGGAAAAATTCCTGGAAACATACAAACAACCAAAATTGAATGAGGAAGAAACAATGCCTAAACAGACTAAGAACAATATCTTACCAGCAAACATCCTGTGTGACCATAGATGCAAAATTCTCTACAAAATACAAATTAAATTCTGTAGGACATTAAAAGGATCCCTCAATATGAGCAAGTGGTATTTATCCCTGGAATGCAAGGATGGTTCAACATATGCAAATGAATGAACATGATAAACTGCATTAACAGTAGGAAAAAGTACGATCATCACAATATATACAGAAAAGCATTTCAGAAAGTTCAAAATTCATTCATTATTAAAACTCTCACCAAACTATATATAGAAAGAACTTGCCTCAACACAATATAGGCAATATGTCAAAAGCTCACAGCTACATCACACTCGATGGGGAAAACTGACAGCTTTCCCTCTTAGATCTGGTAAAAGGCAAGGATGCCCACAGTTGTAATTTTTACTCAACTTAATACTAGATGTCCCAGCCAGAACAATTAGACAAGAAAAGCAATAAACATTTGGAAAGGAAGAATTAAAATTGTCTTTATTTGCATATGTCTTAATCTTATGTATAGAAAACCCTAAATAATCAACCAAAAACTTTTGTAACTATTACACCATTTCATAGTTTGCATGATTCAAAATCAATATATAAAATTCAGCTGTGTTTTTATCCACTAACAACAAACTATTTGAAAAAGAAATTAAGAAGACAAAGCCTTCAAATAGTAACTATAAAACTGATGAAGTAACTATAAAAATGATGAAGGAAATTAAAGACATAGATAGACATTTTTCATTCTTGGATTGAAATAATATTATGAAAATGTTTGTACTACCCAAAGTTATCTACAGATTTAATGCAATCCATATTAAAAGACCAATGGCATTCTTTACAAAACTCTTGTTTTTAATCCTAAAATTAAACAGAACCACAAATATCCCAAATAGCCAAAGCAATCTTGAGCAGGTAGGACAAAGCAGAAGGCATTACTCACATTCAAACTATGTTATAATGCTACAGTCATTAAAACAGTATTGTACCGACAAAAAACAAGATATGTATTTGTAAACAAATTGAACTGAATATAGATACCAAAAATTAATCCACATATTGACATCAACTGATCTTTGATGAAGGTGCCAAGAACATATAGTGGGGATGGATAGTCTCTTAAATATATAGTATTAGAAAAACTTGATATCCACTTGCCAAGGAATGAAATTGAAGCCTTATCTCACATCACATACAAAAATCAACTTAAAATGGATTAAAGAGTAAAACAAAACACTTGAAAGTGTAAAACATAAGAAAGAAAGCTTCTTGACATTGGTCGTTGTAATGCTTTTTTGGATATGACACCAAAAGCACAGGCAACAAAAGCAAAACAAACGGATTGCATTAAATGAAAAAGCTTCAGCCCAAGAAAGGAAACAATGAACAAAGTAAATAGGTAACATATATAGAGTGGGAGAAAATATTTGTAAATCATACCTAATAAGAGGTTAATATCTACAATGTGTACAGAACATCTATAATTCAACAAAAATAAACAAATAACTTGATTAAAAGGAGGTAAAGCAGTATCTACCAGAAGGGAGGTTATACACTTGTGTGTTGCTCCATTTTTGGGGACTGCCACTGGGGCACACTACTACATGGCCTGGCTCTGGTGGCCAGTGTGGCTGATGCTTGCAGGTCCCACTAGACTAATCGTCAGAAAAAGAGTTCTTAAACAGCCACTGCCCCCAGGGCAAAGAAAGAGGCAACAGTCCTAAGAGTTCAGTCTGTCTGTGAAACAGGCCTACTAGCTAACCATAGATACAGCCTGAGGGACAGGCTTCCAATTAAACACATTTCTAAGGGCTGACTGTAATCCTTTCCAGAGACCCCAAAGGACAGGCTGTATAAGTGTGCTCTCCCCTAGCCATTCTGCAGAACACCAGTAACTCCTGGAGGGAAGCTCTTACCCAGGTCCGGTCCCCTAATTTTTACAGCAGGGTCTCTAGATTTATGGATGTTGCCCAGGGGATGACCTATGGCTGCCTCACTCTGTGGGCAGGAGGGCTTGTGTTCCTGTGTCCCACAAGACTTAACAACCAGACAGTTTTTGGCAGGCCACCATCCTTAATGTCCTGCACAGAAAACAGACTGAAACACACCTCCTGTCTTTCTGTGAAAGAGGCCTATTTGCTTTTCCTGGAGCTTTGGCCTAAGGAGCAGGCTTTAGGTTTGACACATACCAAGGGGAATATGGATCCACTCCCAGGGAAGGTAGGTCTGTGGACGCCATCTTTGTGCTTTCCCTCTGCCTTGCTAGAGCTCGCTGGTGTTGTATGTACTTTTAACAATTTATCAATCTAGCTTGGTTTACTGAATTATAGTTTGATTTACTTTATTTTGTAGTTTTTTTCCCCCCTTCTTCTTTGTTTCCCTCCCTTACTGCCCAATTTAATTGCTCTGCTTTCCCAAGGTTGCCGGCATGCTCATAATCTAGTTAATCAGCAGAACACTAATTTGCAAGAAATGGAATCAGGCTTCAGCCATCCAGACACCAGCAACCAGGCTGCAATTCTGGACTGTGATCCTGTCAGATGACATATGAACCACCCCTACCTCGACGGTTCGAGATAACCCTCCCAGAACAAACCGAATGGCAGGTGCTCTCCGGGATGAGTCACGTGACTAACTCCCTTTCCTTTGTTATTGTTGTTCTTCTTGTGAACCTATAAAACCTTCTGACCATTCTAAGAATGAGAAGAATGGCCTTTGAGACAGGAGTCCACCATCCTCATGGAATGCTGGGATTTTGAATAAACCTACTTTTCTTCCCACAACCCTAGTCTCTTGAGCTTATAATATTCCTGTGGAGCCCCAATTTTTGTGACTTCCAATCAGGGAACACCCCCAGATCACCTAACTGTTGTGTCAGGCGAGGCTTACACTTGCAGTCCTACAGGACTGCAAATTTATAAACCATAAATTTATATACTTTAAAAGCTGATGACTGTTAGTCTGGCTTTCATTCAGCTTGTATATAAGTGATGATTGAAATCCTACCTTTTGGGACACTGAGATGTTTGGGCAGACCCTCAAAAACTGGGAGCTACTGAAAATATAATATGCTGTTTAGACAACCACAGGGGTTTGAGAGACAACCAAAAGCTAAGGCAGGTTTGAACGACAAAGTTCATCTCCCATACAAGGCCACTGTTTCAAGACTGGAATAGGTGATATTTCATTAATGCATAGAAACCAACACAGGGAGTCAAGCAAATTGAACAAAGGAATATGTTCCAAACAAAATAACAAGATAGAACGTCAGGCAAAAAGCCAAAAACAAAACAAAACAAAACAAAACAAAAAACCATTAAAATTCTGATAGGTAATTTACCTGATAGAAATCAAAGTAATGGGCATAAAAATGCTCAATGAAGTCAGAAGATTGGTGAACACAGTGAGAACTTCAACAAAGAGAGGGAAAATACAATAATATATCCCTTAATGATGGGGATACCTTCCGAGAAATGTTAAGGGACTTTGTTGTGAAAACATTATGGAGTGAATTGACATAAACCTACATGATATAGCCCACTAAACACCTATGCTATATGGTATAGCCTATTGCTCCTAGGGTACAAACCTGTACCACATATTACTGTACTGAATACTGTAGGAAACTGTAAAATGATGGTATTTGTATAACAACATAAAAAAGGTACAGTGAAACTACAGTAGAAAAAATAAAAAATGGTACAGCAAAGAAAACCATCAACAAAATAAATAGGCAGTCTGTTGAATGGGAGATGACATTTGCAAATCATATATCTGATCAGGTATTAATATCCAAAATATATAAAGAATCTGTATAAGTCAATCCCCCCAAAATAAACAATTGAATTAAAAAATTGGCAGAATATTTGAATATTTTCCTAAAGAAGAATGTGTGTGTATATATATATATATATATACATATATATATGTGTATATATATATACATATATATATATATATATGTATATATATATATACACACACACACACACACACAATTTTTGGCACTAAATATATATGTATATATATGTGTATGTGTGTGTAAGAATATATATATACATTATGTATATATGTACATTACATATACATTATATATATGCATATATATATACACACACAATATTTTCCTAAAGACGAATGTGTATATATATACATATACATATACATATGTGTGTGTGTGTGTGTATATATATATATGTATGTATATATATATATATATATATATATATACACACACACACATTCTTCTTTAGGAAAATATTGTATATATATAATGTATATGTAATGTACATATATACATAATGTGTGTGCGTGTGTATATATATATTCTTACACACACATACACATATATATACATATATATTTAGTGCCAAAAATTGTATAAACATTTTAAAAAAGGAAAACTGCATTAAAATTCTAATACTCAATATATACCAATCACAAAAGATGAATACAAGTCATGTTTGACTTCTGCAATTACAAGAGGTGCTCAAAGTGGTTACCATCAGCATCCAGACACTTCTGATTACAGAGAAATACTGCTTGAGCAACATTGTCCAAAGTGTCCACTTGCACACATTTTTTGGACCCTTGAAAAAACATATGTATATATACTACACCATCACATGCAATCCACAGTATCTTGTACATACGGCTCCTGCTCTGCCTTGTCTTTTAAATAGCCAAGTCATACTTTTAGCTCACAATGGTTTTGAGGTCAAGAAACTTCAAGTCTTTTCATTTCTATTACTGGTAAACCCTATTTTCTTGCAATGTAAATTAAACCAATGTTTTAAACTAAAAAAGGAAAAAAAAAATAATACCAGAAGATCCAACAATTTCAATCTTACGTATGTATCTAAAATAACTGAAAAGAGATATTCAAATAAGACCTTGTACATAAATGTTTATAACAACATTATTCATGATAGTAAAATGTGGAAAATACCTTATATCCATGAACTGATATATGGAAAAATATTACATACCTTTATAATGATATATTATTCAACCATTAAAAAAATGAAAATGAAAAACTGATACTTGTTACAATTCAAATGGACCTTGACAACTTTATGCTAAGTGAAAGAAAAAAGATGACAAAGTCACATATTTTATGGTTCCATTTATATGAAATATCTAGAATAGGTAAATACATAGAGACTGAAAGAAGATTAGCAGTTTCCAGGTACTGGGAGGAGAATGAATTTATAGTGACCACTTGATTGGTGGTCACTTTTGAGGTAATGAAAATGTTTTAGAACTAGATAGAAGTGATTATTGTACAACACTGCAAATGAGCTTAATGCCACAGAATTGTACATTTTAAAATTGTTGGTTTTATATAAATTTTACCTCAGTGAAAAAAGATAGAATCCAGAATAGTCTTACAAATGTGGTCACATAGGAAGAACGTTTACAATTTTTGTTTCATTTATATGTATGTTTGGTGTCTAAACTTAAAAGTTGTATTAATCTCATTAAAGAGTTATGCGTATTTAAACAAGGCTGCAGGTATCACACTACCTGACTCCAATATACACTACAAAGCAACAATAATAAAAGTAGCATGGTATTGGCAGAAACACAGACGCACAGACTAATAAAATAGAACTGATAATGCAGAAATAAGTCCACATACTTATATGTATGGATGGGCAGATAATTTTCAACAAAGAGCCAAAAACATACAAAGTAATGTTTGTTTATGTGATATACATTTATATACTACAAGAGATACATACTGTATTAGTAGTGTCAGGAAAAAAATAATAGTTTTATGATTTAGAGTTTAAGAAGGAACCTAGGAAATCATACTATATATATCTAGTTCCCTTACTTTTGAGTTAAAATGACTATATATTTTAAGGCAATTAAACTCTACAAACAACTAAATTTCACATAACTAAATTTAAAAATGTGAAGGCTTGATCACATATTGATGATAATTAAAAATAGATTTTTAACTACTAATATGCTATTGTCACCTCCAGTGGATGTGTTCAGAAACCTGAAACTGCCTTTGTGAAGCAGTGTATCTCCATAGGTATTATTTTGAGAACACCTTGCATGTGAAATCCAAAACTGGAATTCATTTTAGTGAACAAAAAGATTTTATTTAGAGCGTAAGCTGACAGAATCAGGCTACTACAATAGAGAAATCATTTGGCTGTCTCTTGTGATTTCCTTTACCTTTTTATAGTTAACATTTATGGTATTGGGTGAGATCAATAACCTTGTGATTCTGATTTAATGACTTAACACTTTGTGATCTTAAAGATAAGAACTGGTGAGTCTAATTTCTATATTGTTTTCCTCCCAGAAGAACCCTATATATCTTAAATAAATCAAAATAAATAAAAACTACAGGAAAAGTAATGGTTCTACAACCATTTGAGCACTCAAAATATTCATTTTTGTCAAATATAATTTTCTCATGCTTATTTTAATTTTTCTCATATTACAATTTAGATTTTTCCATGTACCACTTGTGTTACTTTTCATGGCTTTATTATTATTATTATTATTATTTACTTAAGCTTAAATGGTGTGTGTGTGTGTGTGTGTGTGTGTGTGTGTATGTGTGTGTGTGTGTCTATAGAGAGAGAAGGGGAGACAGACTCATACATACATACATGAATGGAAAAATTCTCAAACTGTCTAAAAATGTTATATATTGATATGGCATAGTTCTATTCTAGGTGACAACTGCTATAAATACTTTCATTTATAGCATTCAGACACTTTATGTGTATAGGTCTACATACAAATATAAACATAATTTGTATATGCTGTATTTTACATTTACTCATTCAATACAATATCATGGCTATGCTTCAATATTAGTACTTGAGAAACTTTTAATTTTGATGTTTTATATCACTTTATGAATATACCATAATTTAAATAAACATTGATAATCATTGCATTCATTCCAGTCTTTTAGAATCAAACATGCTGGTTCAATAAACACTCAACACATATTTCCCTCACATATATAAATTAAAAGGAAAATACCCTAGAAGTTATGTTTTGCAGTCAACACTTAGGCAATTTTTACATTTTGAAAGATATGGCCAAATGCCTTCAAAGGAGGCATTTATTTGCTTATTTATTTTAATTTTCTTCTTAGAATCATTCATTAATGTTTTTGAATTATCTTTTGTACAGAGAGAGATAAAACACATTAAAATAGAGTGCTGAATCTTAAAATGGACACAATTAAAACAAATTTCTATCCTGACCTCACCCTTTATACTATGTATAAATCCAAAATTTAAGAGTAGCATCAGATTGGAAGAATGAGTTATTTCTTATCTACAAAACCAGAAGCCATGATAAAAAAGATAGGTGTATTTTATAATTAATGAATCCCCAAATGTCACAAACTAAAGACAAACTGGTAGTCAATACTGGTAATAAATACAAACTCAGAAAGTTTTCATAAAGTATTTCTAACATACACAATGTTGAATATTACTACAGAGAATGCAAAACTGGGTAAATTTATGGTCTCTTATCTCAACCGCGCCTTCAAACAGTATTATTATCCAGGAATATTAACTTAATTGTCCACTCACCTCTGCTCCATGCTGCAAAAAATTCTGATTCCATGTTCTCCACTCCTCAATCCCCAGTGACCTTACCTCATAATCTCTAGGGAAAAAATAAAACAAAAACAAAACCAGAAAGCATTAGAAGGAGAAATGATTCATCTTCTGAACAACAAAATTATAAACATACTAGCACTTATATATCCTGTTTTTGTTGCTGCTCCTTAAACTGGTAAATGTTCTTCTGCCTAAGAAGAAATCAGAACTGAGCATGGCCCAACCTGCCTTCTCATGGACCTACTCCAACAAATGCTATTTTTTCTCGTCTCCATCTTCAGGACCTCCCTCTCCATGGGATCTTTACATGTAATCACATTCTTATATTTTCAATTACAACAAGAATAAACAAATCTAATGGGACTTTACACAACTGTTTCAGCAAATATTTAAGTACGAAATTATACCAGTTCCCTATAATCTCTTTCAGAAGATAGAAGTAGAGGTTATATTTCCTAATCATTATATAAAGCCAGCATTACCCTAATACCAAAACCAGAGAAAGACATTATAAGGACTACAGACCATTATTTCTCTTAAACATAGATGCAAATACTTTTAACAAGATATTAGCCAACTGAATTCATATATATATAATTATATATATATATAATATATGATATAATATAACACAATATAATATATCATATAATAATATATTAATACATAATATATTAACATATATTACATATTAATATACCATATATTAATATATTAATATATAATATATATATATATACACACACATATATATATATATATATATATATATATATATATATATATATATATATAAAATTATATACCACAACCAAGTGGAATTTTTCCTAAGTATGGAAGGCAGTTTCAATATCTGGAAACAATGTATTCTATCACATAAACAGACTAAAAATGAAAAAAAATTGATTGATCAACAGATTCAGGAAAAGCATCTGACAAAAACCAACACCCAATCATGATAGAAATTCTCAGTAAACTAAGATTACAGGGAAACTTTCTGAACTTGATAAAGAATACATTTAAAAAACCCTATAGCTAACATTGTACCTAATGGTGAGAAACCAGAAACTTTCTACTAAGGTCAGGTGCAAAAAAGATAAAAAAGGATGTCTCCTCTTAACACTCCCTTTCAATATTTTACTGGATGTCCTAACTAATGCAATAAAGCAAGAAAAATGAACAAATGTATATGGATTGGAAATAAATGTATAAGTCTTTTTCTTTTTTTTTTTGCAAATGACATGATTGTCTGTGTCTATAAAATTGACAAAACATCTTGTAACTCAAAAGTGATTGTAGTAAAGCTGTAGGATACAAGTATAATTACCAAAGTCAATAACTTTCCCCAGTGCCATCAATGAACAGGTAGAAATGAAATTAGAAACACAACGCCATTTAGATTAGCAACACTAAAAATGAAATACTTGTGTAAATCTAATAAGTGCAAGATCTATATGAGTAAAACTATGATATTCTGATGAAAGAACTTAAAGACAAAATAAATATATGGAGAGATATTCCATGTTTAAGTAAAAGGATGGCTTAATAGTGTCAAGATGTAAATTATTCCCAACTTAATCTATAGATTTAGTGCAATCTCAACCAAAATCCTAGCAAGTCATTTGGTAGACATGAACTAACTATGTCTAAAGTTTACATGGACAGGCAAAAGGCTCAGCCAGAATAGACAACACAATATTGAAGCAGAACCAAGTTAGAGGACTGATACTGGCTGACTTCATGACTTACTATAAAGCTGCAGTAAACAAGACAGTGTGCTATTGGCAAAAGAATAGACAAATAGACCAAAGGAGCATAATAGAGATTCCAAAAAACACCCCATAAATATAGTCAACTGATATTTGACAAAAAAGCAAAAACAATAAACTGCATCAAATATGGTCTTTTCAACAAATGGTGTTGGAAGACAGACACCTGCAAAGAAGTGAATCTAGACTGTAACTTACACCTATCTGAAAAAAAAAAATCAAAATGAATCACAGACCACGATGTAAAACACAAAACTATTAAACTCCTAGAAGATAACAGCAGAAAATCTAGATGACTTTGGGTTTGTTGATGACTTTTTACATACAACACCAAAGACATATATGAAAGCAATAATTGCTAAGCTGGACTTTATTAAATTAAAAGTTTCTGCTTTGCAATAGAGAATGTTAAGAGAATGAAAACACAAGTTGTAGTCTTGGAGAATATATTTACAAAAGATATATCTGATAAATGAATGTTATCAAAAATACAAAAAAAAACACCTAAAACTCAACAATAAGAAAGCAAATATCCCTATTAAAATTTTACCAAATCCCTCAACAGACATGTCACCAAAGAAGAGATATAGAGGGTAAATAAACATATGAAATAATCCTCCACATCATATGCCATCAAGAACATGTAAATTAAAACAAAAAGATACCACTATACACCTATTAGAAAGCCCAAAATCTGGAACACTGACACAAGCAAATGCTGATGAGGATGTGGAGTAACAAAAACTCTCATTCATTGCTGGTGAGATACAAAATCGCACAGCCACTTTGGAGGACAGCTTAGCAGTTTTTTTGCAAAAGTAAACCTACTCTTAATATATGACCCAGCAATCACACTACTTACTATTTAGCCAAAGGATTTGAAAACTTATGTCCACACAAAAACCAACTCATAGTTTACTTCATCTTTATTCATAATTGCCAAAATTTGGAAGCCAACAAAATGATCTTTAATAGAGATTGGATATATAAATTTGGTACATCTACACAATGGAATATTATTCAGCACTAAAAAGAAATGATCTATCAAGCCATGGAAATACTTCCATGGAGGAAGTAATGAAAGAAAAAAAAATAAAGGCTACATACTATATAATTCCAAATACATAACATTTTGGAAAAGACAAAACTATGGAGACAGTAAAAACATTAGTGATTTCTAGTGGATAATGGGGAGGGTTTAATAGGAAGAACACAGAAGATTTTATGGCTTCAAAAATACTCTATATGAAATTATAATGGTGGAGACATGTCAATAGATTTTTCCAAACCTCTAGAATGTACAACATCAAGAATGAACACTAATGTAAACTATGTACTCTGGGTGATACTGAGGTGTCAATGTAGTTTCACCAATTACAACAAATGCAAACTCTGGTGAGGGAATATTGATAATGGTGAAGGCTATGCATGTGTGGGGGCAGACGGTACATGTGAAATCTCTGTACCTTCTACTCAATTAAGCTGGAACCTGAAACTCATCTAAAATAAAGGCATTTTAAAAATAGGAATATTCAAATGAAATTTGATGAAATAACTGCTACACAACATCCTATATGTTAAAATGCCGAATAAAAATTAAATGCTAATCCATATCAGGAAACAAATGTAATGATCCTCCTAGAATAATGTGTATGTGAGGCACTCTTAGTATACATCTTGAAAAAATGATAATGTGTACTACAGGCAATATTATAATATCCATAAGATGTTTATAAATCACATTTTGTTTACATAGTAATAATTTTGAACTATTGAAACAAACGTTTAACATTGTTAATAATGCAAATTCAGCAGTTATTAAATATCCATCAAGTGATGGTTTGCTGTTTTGATGACATCAGAAAGTATTTATTCTAAATAAATTAAAATATATAATTGTATAACAAATTTTAGAAGAAAGAACCTCCATTCCTTCTCTATCACACTCTGAATGTGTGAAAGGTATTATATCAAGTATAAATACATTTAAAACTATCACCTCACAGTTTTGTGGTTTCACAATCTGGGCACTTCTCAACTTAGATGGCTCTTTCTGCTCCCCTCGGTATCAGCAGGGGTCACTCATGCTGTCAGCAGGTACACTGGTGATGGCTGATCTCACATCACTTACTAAACAATTATAGCAGTTGTGTGGTCCTGTTGGGTAGGACACCTAGGTATGCCTCCCTAAGGTCTCTTCACCTGCTACCTCACCTGGCTGCTGGGTTCCAAGAAGTTTAAAGCAGAAGCTACAAAGTATCTTGAGGTCTGCATTTGGAAGTGATATAACAGTACTCTACCATATTGTAATGGTCAAAGAAATTGACAGGAACAGTCTAGATACAAGAGGCTGAAAAATTAACGCCTCTTATTAAAGAGAGAAACAGAAAAATCACATTGGAAAACAGAGTGTCTGTAAGAAGTGTTGGTCACGGTAGGTCAATCCCTTAAAACCATCTAGTAGACTAAACATTTTTTGCAGTTCTCAAGAAGGGTACAGACTGGAAGGACTTGTAAAGCTCTTTGCTGCTTTACAAGGTGAGAGGTTAACAGATGGCAGAAAGGAAATGAAGCCTTCGACCAAGATGCTTATCTACGATGCCATACCCCTAAATCGGAGTTTTAACTTTTCCATATTGGAAAGATTTGCATGTATTAGAGAACAGAATCTGTACCTCTGAACTCACTGGTTGTTAGTCAGCCTGCTTCCACTCGTTGATACTGTGGGTGTTTCCACAATTGGATTATTGCTTGGGATCAGCAATGATGTCATTCATTTGAAAACTAATATGGTACTTCCAGTTCTTAAATTCTCTAGGATACTATTTACTCATGATGCTAAAAAAATGAAAGAAATTGATTGGTTGATAGAGAAGGAAGAGAGAAGAGGCAATTCAGAAAGAGAATATGTCTATGAGGATAATGACATATGCAAACAACTTGTTAAAATAAAACCCTACTAATATCTATTAATATGAGATTCAGTTTATGGCAAATAACTAGGTAATATCTCAAGACAACAATAATGTTTCTAATAATTCTCCCCCCCCGGGCCATCAAAAGTGTCAAAATAATGTGCTAAATTTTTACAGGGTGATTGGGGGCAGGAAGCTAATATTTTCCAAAAAAAAGTGGTACACATCAAATGAAACAGGGAGCTAAATCAAACTAGCAAGATCATATAAATAAAGTTATTACAGATAAATGATTCATACATATCAGATATATATGACATATGTATATATTATATATACATAATATATATTTGCACTATGATAAACTTTTTTATAAATTTATGGTTAAAAAGTTATTGCTAACTAGAAAATTTCATCATCATCCAAAGCCCACAACAAAATTATACACACACACACACACACACACACACACACACACACACACTCAACTTCTAGGATACATGGGCTAAAAACCCCTTCTGAGATATATATGTATAGATATATATGTATAGAGAGAATATATATATATAGTCACACACACACACACACGCATTATATATATGACTGGACACAAAGTAATGTCCTTCAACTTAGATATTAGTTTAGACACAGATGGATTTATCAGTAACAGAGTTTAACTTGAACTTTTCATGTGCTCTTCATTTTCTATTTTCTCTACTGAAATTATTTCTTTCTTCCCAGGGGTTCAGGGTATTTTATATCTTTGATACTTTCTCCCAACTTTAAAAGACAGGCTCGTCATCATAGGAACGAACTGGAGGCAATATGTTCATTGATTAAGGTAGCTGGTACTGTACCTCCTTCTGCACTGAATGGTTCCCTCAGGCAATGGTTCAGATCCACAGAAGACTGAAACTGTTCCTTTACTGCCCTATTTATGTCAAGCATCAGAAAATTAATGAGAAACACTTTGTTAACCTATTTGTTCTTCTGATAACTGCTATCTCTTCCTCTTTACTGATTCAAACTCTTTATGGTTAATTCAGTTAAAACTGTTTCTTAGGTTTGTCTTTTGTTATCTAAAACTCATAATATGGAAATACATATGCCCTCAGATCTTTGGTTGCTTACACTTTGGCCTGTGAGGCAAACATTGCAATGTAGCGAATTATGTCTAATGTTAATATGATAACAGGACATAATATGAAGATATTAATAGAAATCAAAAGCTCTGACATATCCAGGTTATATTTCTATTTAAAATGTATATTGCTTGATGTGAAAGATTTTTAAGTGAAAACCCTGCATTTCACAATCAGAATTGTATAAATAAATTTTGATGGATATCTTTCCAATATCTATTCTACAGGGGATGCCACCATTGGCACTTGACTTCAGATGGACCCTAATAAATTTTAGTCCAGAGAGAAGTAAGTGTGAATAATTTGGGTGCTCAAAATAATCTGGGATATGATAGACATTATGGCATTGATTTCTCTGTAGTTTATCTCTGCCTTTCTGGTATTCAGGCAAACTGGGCTCTTTCAGAATACTTTTCTTTTTCTCAGTAGTTTAATGGATAGCACAATTAATGTGCTTACATAATTCATCTCAGCTTCATAAAGCATGCCACTTATTCCATGTTTGAAAATTCAAATCTTATGTCTCCCTATTTCACTCTTAGAAGGAGTGGCATATGCAACCACCCTGAATATCTTGGCATGTATAATCCAGGGAGTATGAGAAAATTCAAACATTTGTGTCAAAACTTTTATGAGAATCATAGGGCCTTTGAGAATCTGATTGGAACTATGGTCACTAGACCTAGAAACTTTCAAATACACAATTTTACATATACCATATACTATCAAGAAGCTCATGAATCTCATCTAACCCTTCTAGGGTTCATGGGCTAAAAAATCCATTCTGATACTTGAATATATACATATGTATATGTATATATACATATG
Organism: Rhinolophus hipposideros; assembly: GCF_964194185.1. Classification (NCBI taxonomy): domain Eukaryota; kingdom Metazoa; phylum Chordata; class Mammalia; order Chiroptera; family Rhinolophidae; genus Rhinolophus; species Rhinolophus hipposideros. The sequence continues at coordinate 25,961,453 of NC_138057.1, forward strand.
TATATATATATATACATTGAAAGTACAATATGTATTTGATATAAAATAGTTTTATATATATTCAATATATATAACAATTTTATATTAACTTAAAGACACAGATATAGATTTAATATACATTATATAATGTGTAATATATTCAATTATATGTAATACATAATTGTATCTGTATATCTATTTCTGCTCTTTTTATTTGATATAAAAATTTTGTTATTGAATAGTTGGTGTACAGATCAGCAGTGAGCCTCTGAGTGAAAAAAATTCTTTACTGATAGTTTTAAGAAAAATAAAGATCAACTTATTGCCATCTTACATCAAATCTACCAACAACTGGAGAAAGTACAATATGTACAAAAATAACAAATACGTGCAATAAATAACAGAGTCACATACACTTGTTGTTTTTTATCTCATTGCAAGTAATCTTTTTTTTATTTGCCTTAAGGATTGTGGTGGGATTAGGGTAAATCATAAGAAGGAAGCATAGGAAGCAAAAATAATCTGGTTGAACTAAGGGGAAGAGATATATTAAGTGTTCTAAAAAGACATTTCATGTGAGAGACTGGGAAACAAATTGGGGTGACTTCCAAAGATTGGAATGGGCTAGAGTTCTATGTAACTTTACTAACAATTGTCACCCCAATAAACTTTAATTAAAAAATTTTAAAAAAAAAGAAAGAAATGGCTGAGATCCAAGCACTTCTTCAATGCTTAATCCTCAGGAGATTTGCTAGACCTTGTAAGGAACCACTGAACATTGCATTTAGGAAGGCAGAATCTAGGATTCTGGGCAAAGTTTACCCTACCCATGCCTGGCATAAATTGGTTGGGCTTCCGAAGAACACTACAGGGATGAACTATTATTCAGAGTTTTCTAATGGGCAATTAGATATATTGAACAAAAGTTCAAAGACAACTCTAGAGATGTCATTTGGGGAACCAGCTTCCATTATGTCCAAATACCCAGGAAAATTTGATCTAGAATATGCTTATTACAACACTATTATAAAATATTAATTTAAAAATGGCATAATATATGATCCAGAGCATGCAAAATTCTATTCTCTATATCACAATTTTTTAAAGAAACACTGATTATAAACCATTATCAGTATTGTCAGTTGTCCTTTAAATACTTAACTTTTGTTATTCACAAAAGAAAATAATCCATTGTCAATAACATAATTCAGTTTTCATTCATAACCATTTCTCCACAGAGGACAATACGTGCACATATCTGTACGTGCATGCAAACATACACACACACAGGAAAGAACAGAATGGAGGTTATCAAAGTAATTGATTCAATTATATCTTGTTTTCAGTATCATCACAGTCATTAATGGAGCCAAGATAAAAATGTAGTTATGAGACAGAGTTCAAGTAGTATTAGGAAAGTTGGTGCTGTGCCATTAAAAAAAAAAATCTTATAAGTTTCCTAAGGGTACATTTTCTTAGGGGAAAAAAAAAAGTATCTGTCATGCCCTGATGTATAAATACGTAGGATAACTTGTTTATTTAATCCAGATGTAAATGTAAAGATTTTAACCTGTCTTCTTCAACCAAGATATTAAAAGTTCAGGTGCAGTACACGAAGTACTGCTCTTAGAAAGTAATGTACATAATGTAATTGTGCAAAAGTGACAGTGCAGTGACAAGCACCTGTCTTTTTATCTCTAAGATGTCAGTCTTTATTAAAACAGCATTCAATGCCAATACTTTAGCATTTATCTTCCCTAATGTAAAATCAATATTTCAATGGAGGCTAATTATACTGGGCTTTAACTAACAAACACATCATGTCTTTCCAAGTGACTTAGAAATAAAAGAATGTTCAAGAATAAGTCAGCTATGACTAACGCTAATTGGGCTGCTAACAATATATTAAATTGTTACGTGGGTTAGGTGATTTATTTGATGATACAATTTTAATATTCTACTAATTGGCAGAAGCATCCCTACATTCAGCTACTGTCACTGGTAAATGGGGGATCAGACTTTGACTTTGGGGAAAAGTGGATCCACGTACTTCTGTAAGAAAGGATGTTCACCAGAAATGGTGGAGCTTTCTTGACTCAAGTGAAACAGGCTCCCAAAATAAAGAACACTTTGTTGTTTCCCCCTGGATTCTTCCTTTACGAAGCTTCCCCACTCATGCTGTGTCACGTTTGGGCACATTGACAGATTTGGGAATATTAGCAATATGAAAAATTGACAAAGAGTAGGTTATCCAATAAAATATGAACACAGGATCAAATATATACAGAATTAAAGTGAACATTTAAACAACAGTATGCAATTTTCTCATTCCTAAAAAATGTTGATAATGTCTATATCTAGGATGAGGAAAATTACCTCTATGAGTTTCATATTGCTGCTATAACAAATACACACAAATTTAGTGACTTAAAACATACATTTCTTGTTTTACAGTTGTGGAAGTCAGAAGTCCAAAGCAGGCCTCATCAGACTAAGATGTCTCATTTTAATATACCACCGGGTCTTATATTAAAATAAGACCAGGTCTTTGCTATGCTATGCTATGCTATGCTATGCTATGCTATGCTATGCTATGCTATGCTATGCTATGCTATGCTATGCTATGCTATGCTATGCTATTACTACCAGGTCTTATATTAATTTTTGCTCCAAAAGACACATTAGAGCTGATGGTCCAGCTAGGTCTTATTTTCAGGGGAACACGGTAACTACCACAATTATATTTCTTTAAGAGAGTTTTTGCTGCTCATAAATCCAGGAACATTCATGAAACCTGCATATTTCATTTACTGTCCCTCCAAAGTGGATTTATGAGAAAGGGACAAAGGGCATTGCAAAGCATGACCCTGACAAACTCACATTATCTACCATCACTGATGATGAAGGAGATAAAAATGGTTCTGATTCTCTTCCAAATCTCAAGGTAATACTTTTCAAGGACAGAACAAAAATCATGTAGAGAACTCTGGATGAACATGACTCTGGAAATGTAGTTTCCAAACTTCGAAACTTTGTTAAAAAAAAGACAGAAAGATGATAAATAGATAGATAGATAGATAGATAGATAGATAGATAGATAGATAGATAGATAGGTAGATAGATAGATGGATAGTTAGATAGATAGGTGATAGAATATAGAATGATATTACTAAAAGAAAATCTATCCATCAATAGTTTAATTAAATTTAAATCACTAATATAGATATGTACCATATTGCAGAATACCAAAATTTTATAGATTTTTTTGAGTTATTTTTGCAAGTAAAAAATGCTTCAGGTGTTAACTGGTTAATGTGCCTCAAATTATTAAAATACCAACCTATACAGCACTGTGTGTGTGCGCATGCGTGTGCGTGTTTGTCAATTTGTTTCAAAGAACTTCTGTTTATAAACCTTTATTTTGAGAACTGTACTTCTCAAAAGAATTGAACGTAAATAATGCTATGAGTTTCTGAAACCATTTCACATTTCACAAAAAATAGGCATAGAGCAAAGCTATCTTTTTGAACAACCTTGAATCTTAGTTGGTACCTGTGTTTAATTCTCAAGATTGGAAGGTAGACAAGAACTCTTGTCTCAATTACATTTAGTAAATGAAAGTAAATCTCCATATTTTTCTCACCCTCATAGATGTTACACAGATTTATTTGTTTCAAATAGGCCAATTTCAAAAGGATGGAGGGCACATTAGCAAGCATTTCACTTAAAAGAAAAAAAAAAGCCTTATATTGTTAATATATAAAGATTTGGGGGACTTACTTGATACCACAATACAGCCTAACCTATCTTGAATACAATAGAAATATTCTCTGGTTTTGAAAAGTATTGATGAGTACAGGAAAATGATGCTTGGTAACAGTAAATATATTGAACACATCATTTCACATGCTTCCTATTTTTTTTAAATTTTCTACTCTGTGCATGCAATATGCTAAACACAGATGTGTTTAAAACTGATGTCTGTGAAATTATACATTTTGTAATCACCTACATTATTTCCTTGATACTGCGACATAATACATTTGATATATACATATATTATCTTCTACTCATATATTACTTCATATATAATATACATATTATTAGCTAAGATGTTCACTATGAGAAACTCAACTTCAGAAGAGATACCTTAATGCCTTTGGCACAAATGTGAGAGTGGAGCAATCATAATACCCATTTTATAGGTAGTTATACAGACACACATAAAGAGTAAAAGACTATCCCAACAATGATGATGGAAGAAAGAAATCTAAGTCCCTTTCTCTGATTCTCACATTTCTCACATTTCAACTTGCATAAGCTCATTATCTGGTATACACTTGACATTTGGGAAGTGAGAGAAAATCATCTCTCCTGGGACCAAAATTATATTGATGAACTTGGCAGTGATTTGATCACCATTTGGGGATATTTGAAAGACTTTTCCTTTCTGACACAAAAAAATGCAGTCGTCAAGAATGAGGGGCAATTTTTTTTAATTAAAGTTTATTGGGTGGTAACTTTTAGTAAAGTTACATAGATTTCAGGTGTACAATTCTGTAATACATTATCTATATCTCACCTTGTGTGTTCACCACCCAGAGTCAGTTCTTTTTCCATCACTATATAGGGGGGCAAATCTTAAGAAAAATTTCTTTAGAACAATAAATAATTTTGTATTTAAAAAAAAAAATCACAAGAAATATAAAGCAATCAAAAGTACTTAGAACAAACAGCAATCTTTTTCTTTATTTTAAATAAAAAAATCTCAGTTGTCTGTAAAGGTACAATTAACTGAGACGGAAAAGAGAATATTGCTTGAAACTGTAAGTAGGTAAGCTCATTTGAAGTTCTCGGCGACATGGGTACTGACAGCTGGCTGAATATACATTGGCTGAATAAATGTTCATTTCATATCCTGGTTTCAGTGATTTATCAGTCTTTATTTTTCTAATGCCTGTTGTGTAAAAATATGCAAAAGAAAATCTATATTTATTTTTTTTGTTGTTGTTTAGAAAAAACCTAAACTGGGACTTGAGTGTAATTATGAATTAGAGTCAGTTTGTACCCTAATTTAAGTGCATATGTTTAAGTGCATAAAACATAGTCCTAATTACATTTAAACACAGAGGGACTTATGACTGATGAAATAAAGTTTGGGCACTTTCTGGCCTTATAGATATTTTATCTAAGTTAAACTTCATATTCATATATCAATTTTAATATTTTAAATATTAAATGTAGCTCCCCTCCTCATTAGAGTCCCATAGACAATTAAAACACCTAAATATTGACATTCCTCTCCTTAAAGACTCCTTAAATTTTGTGGGTAACAAAATTCTAGGAAAGTCAAAGTGACCTGTTTTCAGACATGGACAAATCCCACCATGCTTGATTTATGAGTCTTTTGCCTCATTTCAATGACATCCAGAACAATTCATCACACGTGCCTCCCTAAGTAACCCATTATTTGCAATATTCTGTTGTGAAAAGCATGCATAATAGTGTCCTCTTCTTGAAAATTAAATCCTGTACCCTGAACATATTTGAAATATTTTAGTTCGGAACCTTGGCCACTCAGTTTTTAGTATTTTGTACTATGCCTATTATCCTATTCCTGTCACTCTTCCTCCAAGAAACGTTCCAGTGCACTTCTACTCTGCAGCTATATGTTCTTTTTCTCATGTCATATCTGTCTTGCAGAACCAGTTCATAACAACTATAATATCATTCATGCCTCAAACTTCTGCAAACAACCTTTTGCTCCCACCACCCTACCAATGTTATACATGGTTTTATTGCTAAGTGTAATGGAAAATATGGCTTGTATATTACCTAAAATGTATTTATTCCCATCATAATTATATGGTAATGTGCTATAAAATGTGCACTTGAAACATATATAATTTTACTAATCAAGTCACACCAATAAATTTAATTAAAAAAACCCCAAATCTTCAAAGAAAAATAATCTCTGCTCCACATTTTCTTACTCTTTCTGATATATGTATATAAAAACTATAGGCTAATGACTATAAATTTATACATTCAAAATAATAAACATACACTTTTTTACTACTTAATTATTATTGTCTCACACATATCAAATTCAACATATCTGAAATTCAGTTCATATTCAAAAAAACACTTATGACAGACGCTGACCCATAGTAAACAAATATTTGTTAAATAAAAATAAATTTCACATAATGAAGTGTTTAAAAGTATGAGCTTTATAAGTCAGCCATATCAGATTTCAACACCAGGTTTAACGAGTATAATATCACAATACGTGCTTCATACTGTCACAGTCTTTATGAAAATTGAATACAATGCTTATATTAGGAAACATATAGAAAATACTTAGATATGTTATTTTCAATAGTATTTTAAAACAAACACTGTATTCCATTTGATTTTCCTCTGTTCTTGAAATTGATCTTCATTTTATCATTCTCACTAACAATGCTTTAGTTCAAGCCTTTATAATTTATTCCCTATTGCAGAAATATCCTCATCATATCCTCACCTTTCCAGTTCAGGTTTCAAAAAAATCCATGAAAATATTAGTCATAGCCCTTAATTCTCTATTTAAATTCATTATTGGTTTAGTATTCCTTACTGAATACTTTTAAATTCCTGAGTAATACATTCAAATTTTTATTCTACTTCTTGAGGTTTACTTCTCATCATTACTACTCTTACATTCTATGTTACAACCATACTCAATAACTTTTAGTACCCTTGATAGATCATATTCACTCTCACTATGGGTTTTTTTTTTTTTGACTGAAATATTTTCTATCCTGCCTCAAGCTTATCTTGGTTTGCATAGTACATTATTTTCCTTCAAAATTCAGACAAAACCATCATAAAATACTTTTCTGATCATTCAACTGGATTTTATTGACCCCTTTTGTATGCTTCTATAGTATTCTGAGTATTCCTCTATCATAGCCAATAGTAGTCTACATTGTAATCATCCGTTCACTTGTCAGAAGTGGATGGTATTATTGTTTTTGTATTTATGTCCTTCTTTAATCAGAAGAAAAACAATACCAAATAGAAATCTGGAGGTACACAAAGTAATAAAGAACATCACAAATGGTAACTGTGGGTAAATAGATAGATTTTTCCCACATTATTTAAATTTCTATAAAAAATAATGATTTATGGGAAAAATGATAATGAATTACATGGTTTATTTAATATGTAGATGTATAACAAATAACTACAATAGCATAAAGCCAGCAAGAAGTATATCATTCTAAGGTTCTTCTGTTATGCATGAAGTATAACATCATATAAAGGCAAACTGTGATAAATTGATGATATACAAAAAAACCTTAATGCAACCCCTGAAATATCACAACAAAGTGTTACAGATATACACTGACAAGTCAATAAATAAATAAATAATGAAAACATTAAAAATTAGGCAATTTATACAGAAAATTTAGAAAGACAGGGAAAAGGAAACAAAGAGCAGATGTGGCAAATGATAACCAAATAGCAAGAATGTAGATTTAAATCTAATTATTTCAATAATAAAATTAAATATAAAAGTTTAAAAGACCCCATGTAATAGTGAAATACTTTGATGATGAAGATAAAATTAAGACCAACTCTATACTCTTGAAGAAAAACCCATATTAAAATTACAAATTGACTTAAAATGAAAAATGGTAGAGGGTTGACTATACTACCATTAATTTAAAAGCTAAGGAATCTTAGACAGAGCAACCAGGCAATAGTTATAAAAGGCATCCAAACTGGGAATGAAGAAGTCATATTTTCACTTTTTGCAGATGAGATCATTGTTTATATAGAAAACCCTAAAGACACCACCAAAAAACTACTAGAAACAATAAACAAATACAGTAAAGTTGCTGGATACAAAATCAATGTACAGAGATCCATTGTGTTTCTATATACTAATGATAAAATTTCAGAAAAAAAATCTTTTGCAATTGGAATAAAATATCTAGAAACTAATTTAACAAAGAATAAAATATTTATAAACTAATTTAACAAAGGATGTGAAGGACCTATATACTGAAAACTCTAAGACATTTTTAAGAGAAATTGAAGAAGACACAAATAAATGGAAAGACATTCCATGTTCATGGATTGGAATAATCTACATGGCTAAAATGGCCCGTTACCCAAAGTCAAATTGACTTGATGCAATCCCTACCAAAATCCCAAAGGCATTTTTTTTTCAAGAAAAAAGAACAAAGGTGGAGGTATCACAGTTCCTGTCTTTAATTTATACTACAGCACAACAAAAATCTAAACAACATGGCAGAAAAACAGACACACGGACCAATGGAACAGAATTGAGAATATATATATATAATTTTATATATAAACAGAATTGAATATATGTATATACATTATTTCATATATTATATATATGAATATATATATATATATATTATATATATGAATATATATAATATTATATATATATAATTTTCCACAAAGGAGCAACAAACATACAATGGAGAAAAGAAAGCGTCTTCAATAAACGGTGATGGTAAAATTGGAGAGCCAAGTGTAAAAGAATGAAACTGCACTGCTGTCTGTCATCTACACCAAAATTAACTCAAAATTGATCAAAGACCTAAACATAAGGCTTGAAACAATAAATTACATTAGAAAAAGCATAGGTACTAAACTTATGGACATTGGGTTCAGAGAGGATTTTATGAATTTGACATCAAAGTCAAGAGAAGTAAAAGCAAAATAAATGAATGGGACTATATCAAACTAAAAAGCCTCCACACAGCAAAAGAAACCATCAACAAAACAAAGAGGCAAACAACCTAAGAGGAAAGATATTTGCAAACAACGCCTTTGATAAGTGACTAATATGCACAATATATAAAGATTTCATATCACTCAAAAACAAAAAATCAAAAATATTAATTAAAAAGTGGACAGAGGACCTAAACAAATACTTCTCCCAAGAACACAAACGTCCAACAGCTCGTACATGAAAAAATGTTTAACTTACTAGCTATTAGGGAAATGAAAATCAAAAGCACAATGAGATACCACCTTAAACCTCTTAGAATGGCTATTATCAACAAGACAAGTAATAAGAGTTCCAGAAGCTCTGGAGAAAAAGAAACCCTCATACACTGCTGGTGGGAATGTAAATTGGTACCAATGCTATGGATAACAATATGGAGGTTTCTCAAAAAAGTAAGAATAGAATTACCATACAACCCAGCCATCCCTCTTCTGGGTATCTACTCTAAAAACCTGAAAACATTTATTTGTAAAGACATATGTACCCCTATATTTATTACAGCATTTTTCACAGTGACCAAGACATGGAAATGACCAAAGTATCCCTCAGTAGATGCTTGGATAAAGAAGATGTGGTACATACATACAATGGACTATTGTTTGGCCATAGAAAAGATGAAAGACTGACATTTGCAACAGCATGGATGGATTTTGAGAATATCATGCTAAGCAAAATAAGTCAGACAGAAAAAGTTGAGAATTATATGACTGTACTCATATGTGGGATACAAAACTGAACACAACAAACAAACAGGACAAACAAAAACTCACAGAAAGACAACATTTTAGTGATTAGCAGAGGGGAAGGGGAAGGTGGATGGTAGAAGAAGGTAAAGGGGGTACACTGTATGGTGATGACAGGAGAACTCATTCTAGGTAGTGAACACACAATGTGATATGATATATTATATAAATTTACACATGAAACCTATTTTTTACTAAACAATGTCTCCCCAATAAATTTTTAAAAAATAATAAAGTAAAAGTTAAGGTGGCTATATTAACACCATGAAAAATAGATTTCAGAGCAAATACTATTACCAAGGATAAAAAGGGTATTTTCTTATTGAAATAGATGTTAATTTATATGTGGAGATATATGGATTCAAAATTATGTACATAAGAAAAAAACCTTCAAAATGAATGAAACAGAATTGACATATTGGCAAAAAATAATAGATATCTTCACAGATAGTCAGTGATTTAAAAAAAATCTCAATGATAGAACAGTTAGAAAAAAAATAATAAGGCTGTATAGAAGACTTGAATGACATCTCAACCACTTTTATGCAATTGCCATTTATTACACAATGCACCTCAAATGCAACGGCAATAAAAATGAGCCTTAATATAATATATGAGATTAAAATTATACAAACCTTATTTCCATAATAAAATTAAATTATAATTAATCCATAATAGAAAAAATATCTGGAAAGTCTCCAAATATTTGGAAACTTAAATAATAAAATTCTAAGTAGCATATAGATCACAGAAAAAATTAAAAGAGAAATTAGAAATTCGGCTGAGCTGAATGAAACAAAAAACACAATATATTAAAATTGTTGGAATGTTATTAAAATAGTCTTTAGAGGACAATTTGGAACAATAAGTCCTATATTAAAAAGGAATAGAAGTGTGAAATCAGTGACTTCAGCTTCTTCCTTGAGAAATTAAAAAAAAATAAAAAAATGAAACAGAATGTAAGTAGAAAACAAAGTAAAAGAAAAATTAGAGTGGAAACTGAAGAAAGAGCAAACCAAAAGATAGAAAATTCAATCATACCAAAAGCTGGCATCTTCAGATCAACTATAGTCATAATCCAAAAAAAAGGAACATAGACATCAGTTAGAATGTCAGGAATGAGAGATGTGCCATTACTAGAATCAATCTATCTCTTTCTCTATCTCTTTCTCCACATACATATATTGTATATGCATATACATACACATACATATATACAATATATAAAATATAATAGAGAAATATATGCAAATTTTAGCAAATGAATTTCACAACCTAAATAAATTCCTTTAAAAACACAAAGCATCAAAGGTTATTCAAGAAGAAACAGAAATTCCTCAGCCCTACTAAATACATTATATTTCTGAAAAACAGAACAAAACAAAACTTCCAACAAAATAATTTGAGACATAGATGGCTTCACTGGAGATTTTGTCCAGACATGTAAAAGGTAAAAATTAGCAAATCTACACAGAATTTCTCTCAATATCAAAGGTGCGTAAATGATTTCCAGTTTATTTTATGAAGTTAGCATGACTATTATACCAGTATCAGAGAAACAGTTTTAAAAAGACAACTAAAGAGTAATATATCACATTAACATAAACATATAAGTAAAAATCTTCATACATTTAACCAAACTGAATCCAACAATACATTCTGATTAAGATTTCTTTATCCCAGAAATATAAGGTTGAACTGACTTTCCCACATTGCCTAATGCATTTCAACATTATTAACAAATTAAAAAAAGATAGAGAGAGAGCATGCAATTTATGCAGAAAGGAATTTGTTGAAATTCAACATTAATTCTTGATAAGATCTCAGAGTACTGGAAGTAGAAGGGATACCCATCAACCTGATAAAATTATTTACAAACAATCTACAGCTAATATCATGTCCAATAGAGAATAAATTTTTTTTCCCTATAAGATCAGGTACAAGAGGAGGATTTCCATGTTTATCACTTCTCTTCAACATTTTCTTAGATTCGATTCAGTGCAATGGGGGAAATTTAAAGAAATGAGTGTTCAGATTAGAAAGGAAGACGCAAAAATGTTATTCACAGAATTTAAGATCACCTATGTAGAAAACATAATGGATCATACAAAAATTCTATTAGAAATAATAAAGTTCATCAAGATTACAGTGCATAAGGTCAATATATAAATATCAATTATGTTTCTAGATAAAAACAAAATTTATAAAGTAAAATAAATAATACCATTTAAAATAGTATCAAAAGGTGAAATACTTAAGTATAAACCTAACAAAAGCTATACAAGACTTGTATACTGAAAGTTATAAAACACTGCTAAAAGAAATTTTCATGCATCAAAAAATTCAGTATTGGTTACATGTCAATTCTCCTGAGATTTATATAAAAGATTTGTCTACGTAGTTAATGTAATTCCAATAAAAAGCCTAGTAGCCTTGCTTTTAGATAAATTTACCAGCTAATTCTAAAATATATATTTGTGTGTGTGTGTGTGTGTGTGTGTATCAAGACCCTGAACACCTAAATCAACTTTTAACAGAAGAACAAAGTTGGATAAACCATACTAGCTGACTTCACAACATAATATAAAGCTACTATAATCAAGATAGTTGGTGGAGTCAAGATAGGCAAACATATCAGTAGAAAGGAACAGGGAGTTCAGAAGTAGATTTACACATCCATTTTTATCAATTAATATTTGACAAGGTAAAAGGCAATTCCCTGAAGTGAAGAATATTTTTTTTCAACAAATGGAGCTAGAAAAATAATTGTAAATCCACACACAAAAGATGAATATGTTTCAATCCACACATTGAGCGAAATACAAAATATAAATCATAAAAGTTTGCAGGTATAAATGTAAAAACTAAACTATAAATGTTCTAAAGAAAAGAAATATCTTTATGACCTTGGGTAGATTATCTGTCTATAGATGCCTAGATATCTAGTATCTAGTTAATAGATTAGACAGATATAGCATTAGATGTATTAGATAAAACATTAAAGTATGATATGAAAAAAAATAAAATTGGATAAATTTAATTTAATAAAGTTTAAAATTTTATGCTCAAGAAAGACACTTTTAAGATAATGAAAAGGCTACCACAGACTGGGAAAAATATTTGCCAGTAACATATGTGAAAAAAGACACATCTAGAATAATTATATATTTGTTTTCTTGTTGAGTTTTGAGAGGATATATATATATATATATATATATATATATATATTTATAGACAAAATTTGCAAAAAGGCTTAAGCATATATTACACCAAAGAGGATATACCCAAAGGAGAACACTGTGCTAAATGTACTCCACTTTTTGTAACTGTATATATATATATATATATATATATATATAGTATATATTTATATGCAGTTACAAGTATATTTATATATTTATGTATATTTATATACAGTTACATAGTATATATGTATATACAGTTATATATAACTGTATATACTGTATACATATATATATATATATACTATATATATAGTATATATGTATATACAGTTACAAGAAGTGGAGTATATTAGGAATAGAGACAGTGGAAATATAATGGCTGTGTGCAATGTCAGAGGGATCGTGGATGACGGAGGGGGGTTGTCACTGTATGAGGGATATAAACGATAAATGTCTAACTATTACATTGTTTTCTGCACCTGAAACTAATAAAAAAATGTTATTAAAAAAAGTTTACCAAGGCTTATGTTAAATGTAAGTAAAATAAAACTTTCAATTAAAAACAGAGATTATCTAACAAGATTAAAAATGATAAAGCTGTAAGCTGTTTGGAAGAGATACATTTTAAGTATAAAGACACTAGCAGGTTGAAAGTAAAAGGCTGGGGGGGGAAGTACAACATCTGTCTATATTTATACTAATCACAAGATGAAATAGGACCATTTGTGACAACATGGATGGATCTTGAGATTTTAACGCTAAGCAAAACAAATCAGACAGAAAAAGCAGAAAACCATATGATTTCACTGATATGTGGTACATAAACCAAAAACAACAAAAGAACAAGACAAACAAATGAGAACAAAAACTCATAGATACAGACAATAGTTTAGCGGTTACCAGAGGGTAAGGGGGGAGAGGGTGATAAATGAGGGTAAGGGGATCAAATATATGGTGATGAAAGGAGAACTGACTCTGGGTGGTGAACATACAATGGGATTTATAGATGATGTAATACAGAATTGTACATCTGAAATCTATGTAACTTTACTAACAATTGTCACCCCAATAAACTTTAATTAAAAAAAAAAGACAGCTGGTATGGCTGTCTTAATTACAGACATACGAGTTAGTATTCAAAACAAGAAGTATTAACAGACATAAAGAGGGTCATTTTATAATGCTAAATGAGTCAATCCATCAAGAATACTAATATTTCTAAATGTAACTGTAACTAATTAAAAGTAAATCAAAATATATCTAATCAATCCCCCCCTCCAGAAGAAACTACTTTCTATCCTCCATATCCTTACTTATGCCTAAGCTTAGAAACCTTATAAAGAACATTAAGCAGTATCCCAGAATAAAAGTTATTTCAATATTAAATAATGATCCAGTGTAATTTATTACATTAATGTGACTAAATTACTCGTATTGAGGTATAATTTACATATCATTCACCAATTTTAAGTATATAAACTGATGACTTTTGAGAAAATGCATATATTCTACATGCCCACCATAATAAATTATAACTATAAACATATCACTTCTTAAACTATTTGTCATATCCACTCAATATTTTGCAACTAAAGTATGCCTATTTATAATTATTCACAGTTTCTTTTACAGATTTAAAGTTATAGGAGTATATAAAATAAAACATAAGTATAGCTTATTCCAATCTCTTTTCTGCTCACTAAAGTTATCTCTTGAAAATTATTGGAAAGTCTCAAACAGATACTTCACATCTTTTGAAGATAAGTGGTATTGTATTTTATATATTTTGATTATAAACTTGATTATATCACCTATTATATATACACACATAAATACATGTATATACATAGCTAGCTAACTATCTAATTTGCACTATTAGAACTGAATATACCCGGGGTGCCAAAAACATGTATACACATGACTTGTATTCATCTTTTGTTATCGGTATATATTGAATATTACAATTTTAATACAATATTTTCCTTTCTTAAAAAGTGTTTATCATTTTTTGGCATCCTCTGTATGTAGTTCCCTGAAGGACAGAATCTCTCATTTATATCTTTTCTAGGCTCCATAGCCTGGAAATTAATTTTCCCCTATCTTTGTCAAAAAAAAAAAAACTCAATTTGTGTTAGGTTTAATTTCTATATACCAAAGGAGAACACTGTGCTAAATTACATGATAATATTTAATGATTTTTTTTGTATTTGTCTCTACTTTCTAAATTACTCATATATATATATATATATATATATATATATATATATATATATATATATATGTATTTTTTTTCATGTTCTGGCTATTTATTGGTTCTGAAAAGGAACCTGACCTGATAGTTGAGAGTTCCTAACAGCATGACAGATTCACCATTCTGTGATTTCTACAAATAAATATCACAGAAATGTCATTTTACTCTCAACAAATTTATAAAGAATTTCATATCAATTAATTTATATCTTAATTCCACACATGCATTTATGGAGTACCCCCAAGATTTTACAACATGAAAAATATATAGGAGACTGTCCCACTAAAAAGGGGTTAATTTTGGTGGTTAGGAAATAGAAGCATAATAAGTGAGACAATATATTCTAGAGAAGCTAAATTGAAATAAAAAAAAAAAAACACAAAGCAAAACAAAACATTATTGAGGGTGTCAGGAAAGACTTAAGAGTTGAAGAACTAGAGGAAGAAAATTGGGTAGATATAAAGGGATAAAAGAAGTTACAGGGTATTTCAAAAGCTGCAGTGGAAGGGAAGAAAGAGCTTACTCATAAATGTAACAACAATTGGAACTTATGTGTTACTAAAGAGAATAGTCTATTATAAAATACTTTTGTAAATAAAGACTTTTGTTAATAATAAGAAACATAGTATGTAGAGAAATTAAAAGTTGGTCCCAAGAACTAACAATGGAAAAAATTTATATGATACAAGAGGAAATTTTTTTATATTTTGAAGGGTAAATGATTTCATCAGAGTGAAACATAAAAAAAAAAAAAATACAAAAAGTACTGAGCATTAACTCTTTGCCACTACCTTCAAATACTGCACATTTGCTTATTTATACTCTTGTTTCTGAGGAAGGCCCACTGCAAATAGAGAATATAAAGATTGAATCTTCTGTACTGAAGCTTTGGGAAGAGGAAAACTATTACGTAAGTTGAACAGGCTCATTACTTGTCAATGCAGTTGCAATTGGGTGAAAAAGATGACCCATTTTTAGTGAGAGAAGCAAGGAGTAAACCTGTAAACAATCTAGAATTTGTAGACAGGAAATGGACAAATGCACAAAATAGACAGGAAAAAAATAATCTTTTAAACATTAATTCTTTTTTTCAGCTACAGAAATTTAGAATGAGTATACTGTAAATGCTCCAGGATAAATTTGATATAAAAATTTTGTTGAAAGTACATACTTCCTTCCACCTTGCAGTTCTGTTGTCCATTAAGTTTAAACACTGAACAAATTCCAGATTTTAATATAAACATTATTTTTGCCAGATAGTCTTTTTAAGTTACATCATACATTACATTTAAAATGCTTTCAATTTGTCTGTAATTGGGTTACTTAAACGTAGCTGTTTACTTAAACATAAGGCTGTAAGTTTTTTCCCCAATTAGTTGATGAAGCTTCTGTTTCTGTTTCTCTATATTATGCAGTGGTGTTTGCAAATTGACTTAAATTTTTAAACTTACATGTGCAGAACATAATTAAAACATGACTGAGAGAAAGTCTACTGTAATCACATGAATTTAACCAGCTGCTCAGGTTTTCATCTAATTTAATATTAGGAATATTTAGAAGCAAGTATATTCACTTTGGTGGCAAAGTATGCTTAGTCTATAAAATATATTTCATCACAAACACAGTTCTCTTTGGACTCCTTGTCTAAGCAAATTTTAAATGAGAATTTCTTATACAAGAGGATGCTGGACTGATTTTCAGGGATTTGATTTAGTTTTTAGAAAACCGGGAGTTTGAGGTCTCTTCCAAATTTTTCATGTTCCTAAAAGTCAAAATTAGTTCCCTCTTTAAACTAAATATCAATTAAGAAGCTGTTTGTAAAACTGAGAGGAGTTACAGCCTTTTCCGTGCTTACTACTGCTAAAAAATATTAATAAGAACTTTGCTTTTTGTAAAATATGTGCCCTGTATTATAAGATAAAATAATTATATAAAATGGTTGGTGACATTTGGAGAGCAGAAGTAATAGGTTTCAAAATACAAATATAAATACTTGAAAATACTTGTTTGATGAAGATAAACAGGAAGATAAACTTTAAAAGTTTTTGTTCCTAATTATCACTTGTAAGAAATATTATGTATAGTGTATATTCATTGCTCTTTCCACTTTTTCAAAATGGTTGCTAGTTGATTAATATTTTAGTGAAAGTCTATTAATTGTATTTGCAAAACAAGTATTGCAAAAAATAAAATCACCTTTGCCAGTGAAGGAAACAAACAGATTATTTACATTCTTATAGATACTTGGAAAACAAAAGGCTCCTGGAATAGTCTCTGCTTATACTCTGATGTCTGAGCTTACTTCTTCCATATGTTTAAGTCACTACCAATTATAATGATATGAATTTTGTCATTCCCTTTCTAGTTCATCTATTTCAACAATCAGAGGGACTGCATTATAATTTTCTCCATTGCAAGAAACTATGCATTAGTGAATCAAACCATTTCTTGATAAGACTTTAATATTCCTTTTTTTTCTGTTTGGTAATTTTATCCTTGGTTGCAAAAGACAAAGCTATCTTAAAATGTTGCTTTAGAATATTTAGCTAAAGCAAGTATTAATTGATTTTGTTAAAATTATAATTCTGGAAATGACTGTGCTGATATCCCATCTCTGTCATCTGGATCACTGATGTCTCAAATTCTTTGCTAAATGATTAACTTTTCACATATGTTAATTACCATAACTTTGCTCTCCAGAATATCAATTTATTACATTTCACCAATTCTTATATGTTTTCTATGCACATTAAAACATGAATGTGGGACACGTTTGCCAGCCTATGACAGATATCCAACATTGTACGACAGTTTGCCATTTGATGGTAAAGCTTGTATCTAAGGTAAGTCATTACTATAACCTCTTTGACCTTGCTCTCCTGAGTAGCAGAAAACCAAGACCTTTGATGTGAAAGTGATGCCCATTTACTTTACATTAATATTAAGATATGACATTGAAATGTGGAGTGAGACAATTTTTGCACACTTGTGCTTATAATCCATCAGATTCCTAAATTTGAAGTCTCAGGGTAGAAAAGACTAAATAAAATACTGTTCGTTACTTTTGTTAACTTAGGATATGTGATTGGCTAATTACTTGTATAAATTATAATCCAGTAATAGTTATCCTATTAAGAAATAGTCTCAAAATTATAAGGATAAGAAGTAATATGATTCTTACTGTAGAAGGTTTCCTTTTGTTGAAAATACATTGATCAAAATTTTAAACATAAACTTGTAGTGGTAATAACTTGGTTTTATACTGAATTGGTTAAAAAAATTATGAAGAATTCATACAATATAATGAAGCCTTTTTTTAAAGCATGAGGTAAATATAATTATTTTGCTATGGAGAATATTAAGTGATCATATTATGAATGTTAAAATATATCCTTTTAAGATGAACACAAACTTAACAGGCTTACATTTAAGGAAAGGACCTTAGGAATGGATAAAGAGGATTTTTTCTTATTCATAAGTATGGCTACTCTGCTTTGAATTTTAAAAGTTATGCATATTACTTTGTTTATTAAAAAACTCAACAGATTATATCTGGGCATAGGGATAATAGGAATATTCATTTTTCCTTTAAAGTTTTCTCAATTTAAATACCAGTACATGCCCTATATTATATAGTAAGTTATAAATTCAAAAACATAATCTCATTCCTGTTTCTTTATATTTTATCACAAGAAAACAAAGCTTTTATATGGTAATATAACCACCAGCAATGTTACTTCAATTTACTGAAGATTTTTGTTTGTTTGTTTTTAATATAAAAGGAAATCTGCTTCTGGAAAAAATATTGTAACTAAAACATTTCCTATGAAATTTGTAGATATAATAAACAAAACAAGATAATACTTTAGTGGACTCTATATTCTTTTACACTCTTCACAGTTTTCCTTACATAAAATGGAAGACCTTTTATATAAAAAAATATATTAGAAAATGCATAAAGCTATTATAAAACTGAGTATTTTTATATAAACGTTATTTTAGAGTATTGATTTTAGTAAGGACGCTTATTTTGTAATAAACTATTGAAAGACAGACTTTTAAAAATCTACAAGAATTTCAATTGTAGAGTTTTAGGTACTGTGACAAATAATATGCTCAAAATCCTTCAGATCAAAGCAAGTAGACTTGTACCCTGTGAGACTGTTCTTGGCCCACTGCTGCAACTTTCCAGTGAATTTCCTGTGACCCTGAGTACCATGTGTTAACTTGAATCCATTTTTTTCTTCAATAAACACACTTTGTTTAAAGGATATTTCATTATTCATCCAAATGAAAGTAAATTTTTAGGGCACATCCAAATGTAACTCTCTATCACTCAGCAATTATTTTTGGATGGTCATAGATATTTCATGGCCTTTGGATTTATCACTAACTAGACACACTTATTGTAATAAACTGTAGTCTGTAAAAAAATTAAACTTACATGTGCAGGACATAATTAGAACAAGATATGCATAGATAGGTTTTTATCCTCAGCACGTGTTTCCTAAGTGGTTGCTTTATAGATTAATGAATATGGGGAAAATGAATATGGGGAACCCTCTATGTGCAGTTTGCCTTTTCATACGGGCTAAAACAGCCACATGACATTCCACATACCAAGTTACCATGATAAATGTGCTTGGGATTTTACCTCTAGTGTTTAAGGATTTTTGTAAATAAGCCTTAGACAATAATGAGTGAAAATAAGTGGTAAGGTTATGTATGAACCACAAGAATTTTAAAATAAAATAATACCAACAGTTAAGACTAGTAAGAAAGCAGAAACCTAAGTATGTTTTATCTGCTAAATAACTTCATTTTCTAAACATAAACAATTCAGTCTTATTAAGTATGCTGCTGCTACTATTGAGTAGATTTTAGAAATAAGTAATCTGATACATTTTTTTTCATGCTTATAAAGTCCTTGAGAAGATCAATAAAGAATTGGTCTATGTCTGATTATAAAATCGATGACAAGAAAATTAGAAAAAGAAGCTTTGGCATGCAGTCTGTTACTTAAAATGCTATATTTAGATCTTGCACTTCTTAGTAGTCAAATAGCAATCAGACAGGAAGCACATCACCTCCAATCTCATTTAACCCAAGACAGAACTCCTGAGTGTTGAGTACTGAGTGTCTATTATGGTGGAGGAGATTAAGGGTAAGAGTGGGTTGTTACATTACTTAATTTATTTTTGCACAATGTACCCAGACTGATGTTTCAGTTTTTATTTTTATTTTTTTATAAACGCTTATGTTAAGTGTTCAAGTTGATTGGCCATATTGGTATGTGAGCTAAAATGTTTATACACTGCTTTTCCCTGACATTAATTTTTCTACTAGTTCAGGATAAGTTGAGGGAATAAAAATAAAATATAATTTCCTTTAATACAATGATAATATCATATAATGCTAAACACTTCACTATGTCAAGATCTGTTCTAAGTGTTATGAATTTGATTAATCCCTTAATCTTCACAAAGTCAAAGTCCTTCTAGGAGTTAGAAATTTTTTATCATGCTCCTGTTAAGATTAGTTTCCTTATCTATTTTTTTTCAGCAGTAAAGAAAGGAAGTCCTAAGTAGTTAAAATGCTTTTTAAGGTAACACAGCTATACGTTACAGTCATAACTCGATATAGTGAACAATATAAATCATGGTGTTTTTAAAAACTAGAATCTATAAAGAAGTCAAACTGAAATGTGGTATATTATCATCCTCCTCAATTCCATTTTCTTTATCTCCGATTTCTGTAGTATTCCCTTTTTATATCCTTTATTTTATCCCCCACCATTTCACATAAAATACCTTAATATAATCTACATTGAATAACGATCACAAATAATTGCATTTTCTTTTTACAAGTAATAGCATTACTGTTCTAATTTTTACTTTATTATATTAGCATTTAAAGAGCTTACTTCAGCTCTTTACTTCAGAATTTTTGGATGGGACAAAAGATGCGAATGGAAACCACTAATAAGGCTGCTGTGATAATTAGAAGTGAGAGCCAAGTGAACTAGGTTAGTGCGGTTGATAGCGTAGGAGATGTAAGTATAAAGGATGGCACGGGTGACTACGTTTTGGTGTCATTCATGGAGTCAGCACAATGGGGTAGAGACAGGTGATAGAGCCATAAGTAGATGATGAAGGTTATTTTATGTATTTGATTGGAGCATCCACAAACAGATGGCCACGCTGGAGGTGAGACAACTTTGGAGGCTTAAGAGTGACATTATGGATAGACTCAGGATTCATGGAGACATGGATTACAAGTGTAGATTCTATTGGCAAAAAGATGGACGAAAGAAAAAGAAAAAGAAGGCTTTAGAAAACGATGTGAGTGACAGCTATATTTCAAGGGTAGGTGGAGGGAGAGGTCCTAACTAGAGACTCAATACAGAGATAAAAAACAAAAACGAAAACAAATAAAATTGTTTAACTAAATATAAGGAAGATTTTTCTCCTAGGTGAGATAGATAAGCAGCAGCAAATGTTGACGAGAGGTTAAAATAAGAAATGTATGATATTATATGTATTTAGTGAACATATAGATGATTTTAGAAACAATGTTATGCTCTGCTTTAGTGTTATGAATACCACAGAGTTACTATTTGTCTATTGACATTAATATATCATGAAATGGAAATTAGAAGGATTCTCACTAAATTGACAATTTTGAATGGACTCACTTCAAATAATGGGTATATAGTTATAAAAGAGTAATTAACAGGGAGGATTCAAATTGCTAGGAAATCATATTTCAGGGCAGCTAATGTTAATATATGAAAGATAAATGATCTTAATGAACAAAACAGAATGAGGTCTCAAACATAAATATGAATAAAAAGATACTAAGATAGGCACACAAAATTGAATATTGAGCTGCCTTCTCAGAAGACAACTCTATGGGAGATGTTACAGGGCAAGTATAATTAAAATATCTCCAAGTGATGGTTGAAAATTGTCCTAATTACATGATTAAATGAACTATATAAAGGAAGTCTAATCTTTCTCTGTATTGTGTAATATATATATATATATTACACATTTGTCTATATGTATAATAGATATTTGTTAGATCTTTTGTTTGTTAGAATATATACAACAATTTATAAACTTAAATTTGAAGCAAAGCTTTAAATGTTGATTGATGGGATCATCACGAGAATCCCAATCAAAGCATTCATAAATGTAATTTGTCTATCGAGGATTTACTTAAGTGTAAATTCATTGCAAGAATTGTAAATCAACATAATGTTTTGTAAATCAACATAATCAGTTAGTATATAGGAGACTGAACAATTTTCAAAATGCTAAAATGTACTCTGCAGAATTGCTTGTGATAGGTTTATTTAGAGATACTATATAAAGCTATGCATAATAGATTGGACAAGTGTAATACAGTAATTTACTTTTCAAATAAATGCTGTCATAAATTATTAAAACTTTATGTGTTAAATGAAAGTTACATTTCAAACTTTTTAATCTTAAAAATGAATTTAAATATGTGCATATAATTTGTTTAAAATAAACAGATAAAAGAAAATCAATTAAAAACAAGACCAGAAAAAATAATGTTTTAAACTCTTAGTATTTACTTTCGTAAATTAATGTTTTCAACTTCAAGTAGTGGAATTCTCAAACAAATTATTTATTTAGAAACAAATAAAGTAAAAGATCTTTACATATTAGCATTTTCAAATATATGCTATGTTAATTCTCAACTTTAGATGACTTTCAACTTCAATTTTGCATTTGTTTCAAATCTCAAAAGTGAACTCTGTCATATCCATCTTTCCAGATCCCAATTATCTCTGAATTTGATAGTATAATACATATTTACTTAGCATATCAATATAAGATAGCCCACATTTAACCTTACCTTCAATTTTTTAACTTTCACATTGTTAAGAAAAAAAACAAACAAACAAAAAAAACCCTTGCTATCTTTTTAAATAACTCTTTTACTTCTTTTCCCCTCAAAACCTACAATGCCTATTAATGGCCAGAGTGGCCATGTTATTCCCTGGCTTCCATACAACTATGTGACTGTGATGATATTTGAAAGGCTTTTTTTTTTTTTTTTTTTTTTTGCTAACTTTCTGTCAAGCATTTCTTTCTAAAAGGAGAGACGTAGCAGTCCAAATCTCTCAGGTAGGGAATACATAGATATAGCACACTATAGGTGTCTCATGTTTCTCTTACCATCAAAGTGCAAAATTCCTGCCTGCTGGACAAGAATTAATGGCCCCTAGTCCCCAGTGACTGATAGGAACTGAAGAATAAATGAATCAACTGGTGCACCAGTCAGGTGCGAATTGTGAACCATGTTACTCCTGAATTCCCCCATGGGATTAAGCTCTAGCTGCCTATGAGGTAACTCACTTTATTGACTTTTTTGTTGTTGTTGTTGTTTTTTGCTTTCTTACCTGCCCACTCTCTTAGAGTTGTTTCATGGAATAACCTCTCTGATAATGACAGAAGCCTCATCTGAGGGTCTGTTGCAGGGGAAAACCAACCAGAGTGTTAACTAAGTGCCATGGTCTAAAACTTAATGAGAGACAAATGATCAGTATCCAAAAATGCCACCTGCCTCATGGACAGGATAAGAGAAAATAAACTCACCCTCAAAGAAAAAAAAAAGAAAAAACAACAACAACAACAACAAAACATCACTCAGGGCAAAGTACAGACATTCATTTTTTAAAAAAAAAAGACCCATCACTTGATTTTCTCTGAAAGAATTATAAAAAGGTATGAAAGGTAAAATGAAAATCCCACATGAAATATCTGAATAGTGAGATCAACTGCTGAGCAATACATTGTTATGAAGAGGAGGTGGAAGCTAGAGATGTCCTTAACTCTTAACCACCTCCTTCCAATGCAGTATTTGGACAATACATGTAACTCGCTAGCTTGTCACATCAAGTATCTTCCTCCTGTCTCACTCATTTGCTGCCTCAGAATTTTCTTAGTTTCAAACCATTTCTTCACACTCAGTCACAACCTAGATGGATATAAAGCTAATATTCATGAGAATTTCCTTAATTAAAGAATCTGAGAATTTAATGGACATTGCTTCAATCCCTTAACCATGAATGAGAAATTTCTAGAGGTTTCTTCAATGGATTCTCAGTGGGGTGGAGTCCACATTGCCCACGGTGTTAGTCAATATAGTAATCTTTTCCCCCTTCCCCAAATTTCACATTCCCTTATTCGTGCTCACTGGAATCAGATCTTAAATAAATTACTTGAGTTCAATTCCTTATTCTGCCTCTAATTTTAGGGAAAAGACAATGAAGAAATATTTGAAAAACAATTGAATGCATAGAGTAAAATTAAAAGTCTAATCTAAGGTAAAAATGGGCTGGAAAAATATTGAACATCAATAGAATATAAGTTAGAAGGGAAGTAATGAAATACTAAACATTTTAAAGTTCAAATATTACCCAGAGTTAAGATAAGTATATAAATTAACTGTAATAACTCCATCACTTGGTTTAGATTGATAACACATTAATTAATAGAAATAAAATATAATTTAGAAGTATAGTGACAAAATGAACTGAGAAAAAATACCTCAAACCAACAACAACAACAACAATAAAAACAGACGCAAATGGAACTATTCTTCAAAAGTGAAGAAGTGATAAACACTTTCTGATACAAACAAAAATTAAGGGGATGTGTTTCCAGTACATGCCTTGCAGGATTTTTAAAAAATGTTCTTCAGAGAGAAGGAAAACAACATAGGTCAGAAATATGGATCTACACAATAAAACATCAAAGACGGAATAAGTGAAGATTAAAAAACTTTATTTTTCTTATTAATTGATACAACGATATTTTGTTCAAAATAATAACACAAACAGTGCATTTGATTATGATATATATGTGTATATATACATATATATCATATATATACATAGATACATGTGTACATATATGTATATGTATATACATATATAAAATGAATGGCAGCAATGATACAAAAGATAGGAGAGATTAACTAGGAATACTTTGTTATTATAAGGTACCCTCACTACCTGTGCAGGATACAGTGATATTTGAAAGTGGCTTTCACCAACAATTGTCACCCCAATAAATTAAAAAAAACATGGCTTGGATTAGTTGGAAATGTATATTGTAAACTTTAGGGCAATCACTGAAAATAAGCATATAAAAATATACTTGATACGCTAAGAAAGAAGAAGAAATGGAATCATATAAAATGCTCAACTAAAACCATGAAAGGTAGAAAAATAATGGAAGACAAAAATAGGAACAAACGACAGGGAAACAAATAAACAAAAACAGTAACAAACAGATATAGAAGATATTATTTCAACTATTTCAACTCTCTTTGAATGTCAATAATCTAAGTGCACCGATTAAAAGATGACATAGTGCTTTTCAATACAAAAAATGACCAAACTGTATGCTGTCCACAGGAAACCCAGCCATTTTAAGTATAAAAACACTGATAAACTAAAATGAATGGATGGAGAAAAATATACCATGCTAACATTAATCAAAAGAAAGCAGTAGCAGCTATATTAATATCAGATAGAGCAGGCTTCAAAGAAAGGAAAGTTATCAAGGAAAAAGAGGTGTATTACATAATGTTAAAGAGGTCTAATCTTCAAAAAGACGTAACAACCTTTGAAGTATATATGCACCTAATAACAGAGACCAAAAAACTGGACCCAAAGAACTTCAAGTAGAATACATAAATTTACTGATGTAGTACCATGTTTCCCCGAAAATAAGAACTAGCTGGACAATCAGCTCTAATGTGTCTTTTGGAGCAAAACTTAATATAAGACCCAAATCTTATTTTACTGCAATATAAGACCCGGTATAATATAATATAACATAATATAATATAGTACATATAATATATATATATCATATATGTCATATATATATCATATATATCATATATCATACATATATCATACCCTGATATATCATATATAGACCTGATATATCATATATATCATATATATATATCATATATAATATAATATTATGATATAATATATTACAATATAACAGTAATGTAATGTAATATAAGATAATATAATATTATTATATTATATCAATTTTTGCTCCAAAAGTTGCATTAGAGCTGATTGTCTGGCTAGGTCTTATTTTGGGGGAAACAGGGTAGTACTTAACACCACCCTATCAGAGATGGACAGATCTAGCAGGTAGAATATTATTAAGGGCATAGTTGAATTCAACACCACCATTGGTCAAGTGGATATAATGTACATCTGTATTGTACTTCATCCAACAGTAGAATACACATTATTCTCAAGTTCATATGGAACACTAACCAAGATAGAACATATTCAGGGCATAAAACATATCTTAACAAATTTAAAGGAACAAAAATCATACAATGTCTGCTCTTAGACAACAATGAAATTAAATTAGATCAATAAGAAAAGATACCTTGAAAATCTCAAAATACCAAGCCCAGATTGATTCACTCTTGAATTCTAGCAAACATTTAAGCAATGTTTGGTAGAATGTAAGGAAGAAATTATACCAATTCTCTATAATCTCTTTCACAGGATAGAAGCTAAGGGAATACTTCCTTAACTCATCACATGAGAGCAGCATATTAATAATAATCATACAAAGAGATAATAATTAAGCATTACACTTGTGAGAAACCATAAATGAGAAATGTGAAAACAAAATCCTACACTAGTTCTACATTCAAAGGTTTATCTGCTTATAGGAATGATCACTTTTCCTATGTTTAAAGCAGTGTAAGGTAATACTGCTACATGCTTTCATTTTATATCTTCATAATACAAATGAAGAAAGTAAAACAATGGAGAAATTGTAAAATAATTTATCAGACCATGACTAGTAAGAGTAGAAAAAATAAGAAACATAAATTTTCTTAAGTGCTGAATTCCAGTTGTTGTTTTATTTTTATTTTTTCTTTAGCATTTATTTAGGGAGAAACAGGAATTTTAAAAAGCTATGAAAATATAATTTCTAATTTTGTCTTGTTAGAATGCATGTATTTTTTTCTTCTAGAAGTCCATTAATTTATTACTTAAAAAAATGAGTTTTTATATCATTTTAATACCCAATATCTTATAAGCTTAGATAGGTAATTCAATCCTTGTGCTGTGTTTTTCTTTCTTTCTAATTTTAAAATAGAACCCATTTACCTCCAAGTGTTGCTGAGTACCTCAAATAAGATAATGATCATGAAAGAATGTTTTAAAGTAGAAAACATATACAGGTGCATGATCCCATGCATATTGTTAATTAGTTATTTTTATGTTAGTTTCAAGTCCATAATTTGGTTTTGTTCAAATTCATAGTATTGATAAGGTACTGAAAAATCTTCAAAAAATACTGGCAAAAATAAAGAGAAATGTCTCATGCTCTAATGAGTTTTAACCTTGAACCAGGCCATTTCTAATTGATTTTACTGTTTAGGAGAAATTCCTTTTTTAATGATCCCTTCAAGCATTATACATATTATGAGAACATTCACCTCATGTATGCTTTTCAAGCATGAGCATTATGCAGTCCTAATAAGCAACTTTCTTCTGTTTCCCTTCTGATTTTACTAGAGATTTAACACTCCTCTGAAGTTAACAAGATGTCTGACAATGTGTAACCTGCCACTTTGTTTAGCATCATTTAATTGGTAGCTTTTCTATGTTATTGATCTTTTCATGAGCACATTCAAATTAGTATAATCTTTCCAGTTCAGACAAAAGATTTGTAAAAGGATTTCACTGGGAACAACAAGTGAGATTATACTGACTTTCTATTTTCCCATTATTGGTTTAGGATTTGGATCTTTTACAAAACACACATGCACGGAGAGGTGAAAATTTTGCTTTAATCTATCTACTTAGAATAATAAAATGCATAGACTCATATATCTTAAAGCCATTCAATAAGGAATAAAAGTAAAAATCTAAATCATAAAAGTGGGATTAGGGGAGGACATATAATACTATGGCTACTTGCAAATTTAGAATTTCAATGCAGTGTCTATATGTTCAATTTTGTGTTAACTTTAGCTTACTTATAATGACTGGATCTTGGTGTGTGATCTATATTTGTTGGAGAAATGATCATAAGGAAGCTTTAAATAAGCATGACATTTAGATCTGGTTTTCCAGATAGGCATCGAAAAATGGAAACAATATGTGTGCTTTTACATGACAGAAGGTAAAATATAACCTGAATTTTACTTCATACAAATAAAGTAGACTAATTGTTAAGGAAGTCAGAATAGTCTTATTTTTGTGTTTGTAGAAATATTAGGCACAGGGTTACTGATTTAGGCTTTTCCCTATCTAGTTTTGGCTTCTAGGGCAACTGACTAAATTTTCCTTGGTGCTAAAGTAACTAGATCTAAAAGACGATGGTTTGACTATTATATCTGAATTCACAGAGTCAATATGTGTCTGAATACACTCAGTGATGCTGAGACAAAGATTATCACATTAAGTGACTGGATGATGGAGGAAAATTAGAAATGTGTCCTCATTCATCATCTGATTTGTTTCCCAAAAGAAAAATAAAAGTCTCTTAAAGAATGAGATTGGCCCTACAGCAATTCTGCTCTCTAATTTGAATTTATTTCCCAACATGTTAAGTGGTCATTGCAACCTCTGGTGACTAGTGCATAACCTAGTCATACAATTCCACTTCATTAAATTCGTATATGGTGATAAACTAATTTAACCTAACATAATTCACACACTCACTGGACCTAATGACCGTACCAATCCAATCTGTAGATATAAACACCTGCAGTTCTATAATTAGAAAAAAAAAATCATCAAGTAATTCAATAAAAGTAATTTTCCCCTCCATTACACAATAACTGTCTTTGTTAACGGATTATAGTGTGGCTTGGAGCACGGCTAAAAATATTAACACTATTAAATTTTTCCTGCTCCTGTGATTTGAACATGGAATATCAGGGCCCTGAATCATGTTATGTGGTAACTTAAGTTGTACACGTTTGCTGGGGAATAAATGGAAGCAGCAGGTAGCTAACATTCTGCCCATCAACTTCTAGGATCAGTGTAACCATTTACAAGGACAGGTGAATGGTCAGCAAAGTGAAGTGATTAGGGAAGCGTAATTTTATTTTCCTAATGAAAACATAATATAATGATATTTTGTTTATTTATTATGACAGCAACAATTATATCAGTAGTGGTGCCTAAGTAAAAACATTACTTAGTTAAGCTTAGCCAACATTTCTGAAAAGGTATTTTCAGAAAACTAAGAGTCTTTTTTAATACTATAGAATAAAACACATTTTCCTATTGGCCTTTCTCTGTTCAGTGTTTGGTTTTGATTCAAATGCCCACTACGCAGATGAAACTGCAGATTGAAATCCAGTTTGCCTGAGGAGTAAGTGCTAGCACCTACTATACCCTAAGCTGCTTTGTACATTCTAAGAGGAGCAGAGCACGAGAGAGAGAAGTTGGATCTTTCCTCTGGTTTTTATTGACTTGGTGTCTTACTATAAAGCAGTTTTTCTTTAGACTGCCTTTTGGAAAGCTGTGGAGTGCCTCATTCTAGATTATAAAATAAATACTTATTTTACCTTATTGTGAGCAGAAATACTACTTTACCTGGGAGAAACTGTTGCAACTTCATTATCAACTGGTAGGGAAGATCTAGGAATGTTACCTAGAATTCTAAGTGGTTTTATTACACCATAGGGACAATGAGAATTGTTCTTGCAAATAACTTACTCCTACAGAGAGTCTGCAAGAACAAATCAAAATAATGGTAGTAACATTGGTGACAAAACATTCTGTCTGTCTGTCTATCTATATAGATAGCTTTCACTCAAAGCAATATATGAACTTTCTTCAGATTTCATCAATAATTTATGAGATAAACCGTCATAAAAATTGAGAAACATTCTGCGTCCTGTCAGCAAGGATGTAAGAACATGTTTACTCTTTTCTTATTACATGTCAATTCTTTGTAGTTTAAATCCTACTCATTTAAAACATTGGTATAACAAACTGCCTGGACACCACCTGCCATTAACTCCCTCTGCCTGCTGGCTAAAGCATAAGTTAGCTATTTATAGAACAGATACTGGTAGCTTTGTCAGCTTTCTAGCCTGAAAAATCGCAAAGTCAGGAAATGGGTTAAAGAGAATAATGACAGGAAAATGTAACTATATGTTACAAATATTCTTCAGGACCAGTAACTTTCATATCAAAGTACTTTATTTTACACATAATGCAGATTACATAATTTATTTGATCTTCACAGCAATAAAGAACATATGGCTCAGTAATGTTTTAGGTAATTTGCTAGAATTATATTAGTAGTAAATTATGGAATTATGACTTTTAAATTTAAGTAATCTAATTCAAAATTCAATGCTTTCTTCCCTTGTATCTTGCTTCCTCATATCATATATGTGCAAATGTTTGATAAAACCTTATAGCGTGTGTATATATTTCCTCACAAACACTATATACATTTACACATACAGGTAGATAAATAAACATACATACATATACTTCCAAACACATGCTAACATAGATATTTTTAACTTTCAAACCTATGAGATACAAAGTTTTTTTAAAAGTAGATCAGTCTATGATGACGTGATTTCCAATAGAAAAAATTAAGAAATATTTATGCTAGGCAATAAATAGATAACTTAATTATTCACAGTACTAAAGAATTTTAACTAAGTGGAAAACTAATGCTAATTTTTTCATCTTTTGTTAGATATTATAACATAGCTGCACATATCAAAACTATTTTTTAAAATGGTGCATCACATTTTTCTGGAAAGTTGTATTATCTGCAATTACGTAAAATTTTTTGAATAATGAAATTCAATGAGACAACGTTCTGTTTTTATCCATAAAATTGATCATGGATCTTGAGATTATTATGCTAAGCAGAATAAGACAGAAAAAGTCAAGACCATATGATGTCACTGATATGTGATATATAAAACTGAAAACAGCAAAAGAACAAGACAAACAAATGAAGAAACAAAAACTCATAAACACAGACAAAAATTTAGTGGTTACCAGAGGGTAAGGAAAGAAGGGGGTGGTAGATGTGGGTAAAAGGGATCAAACATATGGTGGTGGAAAGAGAACTGATTCTGGGTGGTGAACACACAACGTGATATATGCATGATGTATTACAGAATTGTACACCTGAAACCTATGTAACTCTACTAACAATTGTCACTCAAAAAAACTTTAATAAATAAAGAGGAAAAAAATGATGATGCTTGGCTTAAACATAGGAAAAGGAGAAGGGGAAATAAAAGACACTTATAGAACTCTGGGGCAATTCTGCAAAGCAGTTGTGGACATCAATGAATATAGCCCTCTTTGGGACTCAAGAACTTTTTATTTCCATTGACTTAGATGCTTCTTAGACTACGTTTATTTATTTTTGAGATATGAAGAGGTACACACTGTTTTCTATCTAAAGACAGCAGGGTATTCTCAACACATCAAGCTAACATTTTTTCTTAATTCTGTCCACAATTCTTAATTTTTTAGTCTCAGATTATCACATATTCCAAGAAAAAACGATATATTGAATCAGAGAGAATTGGACTCAAATCAAAATCCTACCACATCATGTAATCAAGGCAAATGTTTCATTTTTAGTTTGCTCATTTTACAAAAGGGATACTAGTAATTTACATGAAAATCTAAATTATCTCAGGCTGGGAATCCAGGACAGGTGAAGACAATTTAGTATCATTGAAAGATTTCCAACTGTAAATCAAGGGAAAGATTGCAATATTCTATTTTTTATGGGTTAGAAAGATGCATTTTATCCTTCTGATCTTGGTGTTGCTTAGCATGGCTTGATAATGCATTTCAGTTTACCTTATAAAAATTAATAAAGCATTTACTTTGAACCAGGAAAGTTGAATTAGGCTTTTTTTTTTTCCATTGCATGATGAGTTTACAGCAGGAAGGTTAATGCTAATGTGTTGAAAGAAGAAGAAAAGATTTTGCAGCAAGACAAACCTGACTTGCTTTACAAACTATACAACTTATTAGTTATTTGTCATTGGGCAAGCTACTGAATAGATCTCAGAATAAACTATCTTTAAATATTAAACCACCTAATTCCATCACAATCTGTTTACATGATTTAAATGATAATATTAGTATTTTCTAGGTAACCTACACATGCACACACAAATAAATGCATCATTTAGGTCTTTCCCAATAGCACGAATATGTTTGTTATATTCAATAACATGAGGCACTGTTGCTTATGCAAGTTCTATGAAATTAGATTGGAATCATTACTCATTTACCAAAATTTTTCCCACACATTTAATGAGATAATGGAAAATAACTGTTTTTATACATTTGATATTTTTATGAAAAAATACTTCATCTTTTTAAATCACCTAATTGTACTTGCCCAAAAATAAAAACATCATTCATTCCCCCTCTCCTTTTATATAACTTTTTTTGTAATGTAAGAGAATGTCAGAATTCTGAGATAAGATATAAATTAATTTATCCTTAAAATATCTATTTTTTTACACATACAATAATACTTTTACTGAGTTTGGCTTAATAAGTCTGTCTGTCCTATTCTTTCCATTATGTCTAACTCAAAGTTATTTTCTTGATTTCCAGGTACTAAAAACAACTATGTAATATACTATCTTTTTTTCTTTTAGTTACAAAATCAGCAAATCTTTGAATTGCTATATAGCATCATCATATAAAACCTGCCATCTAATGCTTGAATGTTTCTATTATACTATTAACTAGTGGTTAAAATGCTTATGGTTGGACTACTTCAAATATAGGATAAATCAATTTCCAAGTTTAGATTAATTTTAATAAAAAAAACAAAACAAACAAGAAAAACAAAATATAATTGGTTATTGGGTAGAATTAGGATGGACATAATTTGAAGAATTTTATTTTTTTCTTCATAGAATGATGCTTGTCATATAACTGCATTATTTTTTGAGCTTAATTCAAACCTATATTTTTTCCTTGTCATGGAGCAACATTTCTCCTCATACGTATATGTCCAGACTCAAAATTTTCACAGTTGTCTCCTTATCTAAAATAGTTCACATTCCATCGCATTTGGGGAGTTTGAATTGCTTTTGTCTACTTGGGTGGGATGTTAATACAATAAATTGTGGAGTTTGTTGGGAAATTCAAGTTCCAGTCATGGTGTAGCTTATCTTTTGAATTAACCTTTCTGATGAAACAAATAAAAGCTGAAAATTAAAAGAAATTTGAAGGTACTAGAGAGCAAATAAATTAGACAAAAACTGAAGAATCTATGATTCTTGAAAAAATGATGCTTTTGCTTGGAAGCAGAATTCAGTCACTTCATAGGAACATAAGAGAATAAAGATGAAACAGAAATCACAGACCTACTGGAATGAGAAAAAAGAGGAGTTTATGTACATTGAGGGCACAAAGCTTTCATAGGGGAAGAGACCTTGGCAAAGCCAAACAAAATATTCATAGAAGTCATTTGCTTTATCTGAATAACCCTAACTCCTAAATATGTTCAGAGGGAGAATTCAAGGAACCTCCCGTGGAAAGGAGGTAGGTGGCTAAAATGCTAAGGAGATATTTAAGGAGCTGTGTGGCCTAGAGAGATAGTGTTTAGATTTTCAGTCCTTGAAACTTAAATAGGGTAATTAAAAACAAGGCTTTGACATACCCCTTAAATATTATCCAGAATTAATAACGAAGATACAAATTATCTCTCAAGCACAACAAAAAGTGATCTAGAGTTACTTTATCAGCCTGCCATAAAAAAGTACAAAAAACCTTCTAAAGCATCTAAATTTATTTATTCAAGGTTTCAGAAATCCAATTAAAATTAGGAGGCATGCTAAATGTGAGAATCGAACAAAACAAGGGAAATAAAAGGAGAAATAGAATGATAATTGGGTCAGGTATTATAAACAGGAAGGAAATTTAAAATAATTGTTACAAATACAAGAAAAAATAAACAAATTATTAAAGATAAGTTTAATACCAAATTAGAATAAAAAATAAATTGGTATTCTTGAATAGCAAAACAATACCTGAAATTATGATCTTATTGAGTTGGTTTAATTAAACTTAGATATTGCAAAGAATAAAATTAAAAAAACAGTTAATAGAAAAATATTGAAATTTAAGCACCAAGAAGAATAAGATTCACAACTAAGATTAAAAGGCATGCAGGATATTATCAATGTATGTTACACACACACACACACACCAGTGATCTAACTGGAAATGGTAGAAGTGTTAAAGATATTAACATATAGTGTTAATATAATTTGAAGTATTATGTATCTCAAATAATTATTTTTTTCAGAAAATAATGCATTATATACATATAAACAAATACATAGTAATGTTTGGTGTAACTAAATAGTATATGCTCCAGTGTTCATAATATTAACATGGACATTGTATTATGAAAATAATTGTAAAATGAACGTAATTTTGTATGAAACAAAAATTTTCTTTCTTAGATGAAAGCATTCACCAATGAATTCATATGCAGAATGATTAAGTAAGAATTCAATTTATTTAATAGATATTAATAAGTAAAATTGCTAAACACCTACAGACCTGATAAAAGTAGATAAAAAGGGGGATTTATATGATAATTCAGACATTAAAAATAATATATGAACAATTCATAAATTTGACAAGTTTGATTTTTAAAATACTGAAAAAAAGAAACCACATCAAAAATAGAGAATAAAATATTTGTGTAATCCTGTGCCAGCTAAAGTAGTTGTATATGTAATTTAAAAATATTTTCCCCAAGAAAACTGCAGACCCAGATAGCTTAAATAATGAGTTCTATTAATTTGTTAAGGAAGATGTCACGACAATTTTACACAAACTGTTTCAGAAATTGAGAAATAAGCCTGCAGATTCATAAGACTATTTTTATGTGAATATTTTTTAGGGGAAAAGTTCAGAAATGAACTTTTATGTAAGCTTAATCATTTATGTTTCATCACTATTATTAACGGATTATATGTAGACTATATGATATTTCTTGGATCCTAATTATGCTGTTCTATATACTTGTTTCCTTCCAAATTATATATCTTCCATTTATTTAACGATATGTGTACTTCTTTGTCCATGTAACTTATTTTATAAACTTGAAAAAGGCAGGACTGAAGACAGAATTCCTTCTAGCTCCACTGCAAAAAGTTGACCAAAATTTATTAGTCAGTATCCTTTGAACATATTCATTCAAGTGATTAACCAGGTCATGTAACTGTTCTTAATAAGCTCCCTGCCCTCTCCCTTTTTCTATTTTACTCAAAGTAGTGATGAGAGACCATATAAGTCTATTGAATTTATGTCACCTTCTATTCTTTGCAAAAAATATGTGGTTAGTCCAATCTGACTCCTATTAACAAAACTCATGCTAAATTCCAGTGAACACTGCTCCCTGTTGTGGTTCTCAAAGTATATCTCGTTAGCAATTAATAAATGCATTTCCCATGAGGCTCAATGATTGTGCTTTTTACTAGTTCATATAAACTTATCTAGCCTTAGATGATGATGATGAAGATGATAGTAATTTAACCTGATTCTCTATTTAAATGCAGAACCTGAGTTTCTTAGCACATAGGGCTATCTTTTATCAACATACTGATCCTCACTCCTAGTTAAGTCTTTCTCAGAGTTCATGATCAATCTAAAACTAAGGCTGAATTTTAATAAATTAAACTCTTCACAGCTGATTAAGTCTGATATTCACTAGATTGTAAGTCAGTTATTTTATATATATACACATACATATATATATATATATATATATGTTACTTCAAGTGGTTTCGTGGAGATTTAATGAAATCATACTGCTAAACATTTAACAGAAAGCTATATACATTAAGATACAATAAGATTCTTTTTTAAATTATTTTTTTTACCCTCTGAGGGCCCCGAATTTAAAATATAAATAAACAAAGAAACATAACTGTATTCTCAAAAATTAAAAAAAATATAACAAGTCTACAATTTATCAACAAATATTATCCAGTAAAATATAACTCTCAAGTTATTTTTACTATTATTTCTGTTAATGTAATGTAGTGAAGCTGGCTTCATGTCAGCACTTGAAAAAAAATAATGTCTCAGTGAAATATGTCTTACTGAAATTAGGGTTAACATATAAAATTACACCTATGCTGGAGTATATTTAGGTTGTCATTTACCTACCTGTTAATAGAGATTTATGAAGATAGGTTCGAAGAAAAATAAATAAATAAGAGAGAGAGAAAAAAACTGTATGAAAAAATTCTAAAAGAAAAGCCTTCAGTCAGAGCAAAATGGTAAATCTTCAGTTTATCATAATAGAAAATTCTTCATCAAAGATGTTTAATAATTAGTCTCCAAAAAACACCATAAAAAGGAAAATTAATTAGAAATTCACCATAAATGCATCCATAAATATCAAAAGGTGTAATCTGTGGTTCACAAGAATAAAATTCATTCATTTTCTTTTACATAGAAAAACTTATTAAACCAAGTTAGTAAATCGGTATAAGGAGATTTTTCAAACTCTATTTGTTAATGAACCAGCATGATTTCTCCATTAAGACAAAAATGATTTTTTTCCTTTTAATCCTTCTACCAGCGTTATTCAATAAAACATACTAAACATAAAAATATGCCACTTTCAATGCACATAATATTGGGATTTGTTCAATAACTATTATTTTTCATGCAATTCTATTTTTGAATTATATAATTAAAAGGAACCTGGTCTATCCATCAAAAAACCTCTATTCTAGCACTTTAACAGAGAAAGGGCCATAACTTTAATGGGTCTTGCTCACTGATTTTTAACATGTAGTGATTTAACTGAATTGCCTGTATAGAAGAAGTTGAGAACCATGTGATTTCACTCATACGTGGGATATAAAAGTGAAAGCAACAAACAATCAAAAACTCATAGACACAGACAATAGTTTAGCGGTTACCAGAGGGAAAGGGGGTGAAAGGGAGGTAGAAGAGGGAAAATGGGGTCAAATAATATGGTGACAGAAGGAGATTTGACTTTGCATGGTGAATACACAATGAAATATATAGATGATGTTTTACAGAATTGTACACTTGAAACCTGTATAATTGCATTAACCAATCTCACCCCAATAAATTTAATACAAAATAATAAAAATAATTGCTTTTATAAACATTTATAGGTATTTTAGATAACCAAGGTACTTGAACAATTGTAAAATAGTGTGAACATATGTCTCTAGAACAAAATGTACCATAATAAAGTTAAATATAAAAGGATCGATTGTATATGAAGCATATTCATTAATTTTAATAACACACTTTAAAAATCTGTTGTATTCCAAATAGGCATACATTTTCAGATTCTGTTAGGAATTCAGGTTTTGTTCATTGTAGATGAAAGGTAATGAAGTTAATCAAAGAATCTACAAGAATATCATATTACCCATTGACCGTTCATATTAAAACATATATTTTATTAAATTTATATATTGCACTATTGGCTTGAAATACTGTAAAAATCATTTTAAGAAAAATTACAATTGTGAAGTGCATGAACTCATGAAGTTAATTTTTGTGGTTATATAATATAGGTTAAATAAAACAATTAATCTTGCTTATGGAATTAGTTCTGACTCATTACATCATGCTAAATTTCCTCAGGAAACTTAAATAACAGAGAGGCAAGATCAGCCAAGGGCACAGATGCATAATATATTTGTTTCTACATGCATTCCAATTAATTTTAAAATCTGTGCTTCAGATATTTAATACAGATAAAAATCACTGTTTTTTAATAGCTACATACCATAATTTTGATTTTTTAGTTTTAATACTACTCCTTTAATACTGCTACTTTAATACTATTTCCCCAAATTTGAAGGATTATACAAAGAAGTGGTCATTATTACCAAACTGATCAGTAAAATATTTCTACAGTGGCTGTCATATAGCATTTCTTTCCCTGTGGAGAAACCTATCCAGGTTTTTTTCTATAATACGTCATCTATATGTCACATTGTGTGTTCACCACCCAGAGTCAATTTTCCTTTTATCAACATATCTTTGATCCCCTTTTCCCTCATATACCACTCACATCTCCCCTTACCCTCTGGTAACCACTAAACTGTTGTCTGTGTCTATGAGTTTTTATGTCTTTGTTTGTTAAGCAACCTATCTAGTTTTAAAAGAGAAAAAGCTGGTCAGTTGAACTGGTTAGATTGACAGTACCTGGGAACTATGTGAATTCCTTTTCCATCTTTCCTTGTAATTTTTTTTTCTTCTCCTCAAATTGTCCACTTTATTTATTTTTTAAAATTTATTTATTGGTGTGACAATTGTTAATGAAATTACATAATTTCAGGTGTACAATTCTGTATTACATCATCTATAAATCCCATTGTGTGTTTTTTTTTTTATGTATAACATTTGCAGCTTTGTTGATGATATTCTGAATTATATCACTAGTCTCTCTGTAGATTTGAAACAAAGGTCTTTAAAGACAGATTTAGTCCTGGCTATAGTGGTTATGTGTTCTCCAATAGTTGTAAAGAACTCTCTACCATGGTAACAGTGGCAACACTTAATTATACAGATACAAAAGAATAGAATTCCCCAAATACAGATGTGTAAAAATAGAATGTGTTCAATCTTTCGGTATAACATCCAATAATCAATTTGATGTTAGTGAACACAACCTATTTTCTGCTATGAAATATAAGAAATAATGAATACAATCATTAAAGAAATTGCCAAAATGTATAGCATTTTCACAGGATTACTAATAAAAATAATCATGAACATGATATAAAATAAAATGTCGAATATCAAATTCTGTGAAACGTGTTCAAAAATCACTAAATTATCCAAATTATGATTTATCTCTGTATTCCTTTCCAATGAATTTTGAAATTTTTGAAGAGATATGCTTCCTAAAATAAGTTGGCAATTGGAACAAGTAAATTTTAGGCTTGGAGGGTTAAAGTAGATAAATGTCAATCAAGGTTTATGTATTACTACATTTGTTAAGACTTGTTTTGTGACCTAATATGTGATCTAGCCTGGAGAATGTTCCATGAGTGACTGAGAAGACTGTAGTTTTCTGTTGTTGGGTAGAAAGTTCTGTTTCTATTTGTTAGGTCCTTTCGGTGTATAGTGTTGTCCAAGTCTTCTGCTTATTTATGGATTTTCTGTCTGGATGCTCTATCTATTATTGAAAGCAGCATACTTAGTCTCCTAATATAGGTGTATTGCTGTCAATTACTCTTTCTCATTTGTTAACATTTGCTTTTATATTTAGGTGATCCAATATTGGGTGCATATATATTTAATTATGGATAAAATAAACAATATTTGTTTTAACTTTACTTCAGTTTGCATAAAGTCAGTATAAGAGATTTATTCTTCACCTAAAGATATCTTTTTCTTCTTTGTGGATTGGCAAATTGTTGTTTTAAGGTCAAAATGAGGCACATATCAGCAATTTTGTGTTTCAACATAATACAAAAATGAAATGGTCATAAATTGGCTTTCCTTGTTCCCTGTAAGAACAATGGCATATATTCACAGTATAGGGCTAGAAGAAAGTGACACTTCATTTTTTTTAATACAAAGTCCATTAAAAATGAGATCAAATTCATTTCTACAATTCAAAGCAGTTTGTATTGTTAACCAATTGCTTATTATCATTGGTTGCACTATTCCATTTCTATTACCCTCCAAAGAGTAAGTAAGTTAACACAGAAGAAATAGACCAAGTAAATGAAACTTGCTCTGAATTGGGAGGCATGGGAGAAGAAACTCTCAAGACTTAAACTGAAACACACGCACACACACACACACACACACACACACACACATATATATACATATACATATATATGTGTATATATACATATACACATATATATGTGTGTGTGTGTGTGTGTATATATATATATATATATATATATATATATATATATATATATATATATATATGATAGAGATACATGACAATTCACTTTATAGACTGGTAGAAGCCAGCTCCAAAATTGTACTAGCAAAGGTTAAAGATGGATAAATAATATTTTTCTTGCTCAGTAGGTCATGATAATTTTCCTCAGGAAACACGAATAACAGTGATCTAAGGTACAGACATATAAAGTATTTTTTCAACATATATGCCAAATAATTTTAAATACATTCTTGAGACATAAAACACATGAGAAAATGCTTTTTAAACATACCAAACATTTTGCTTTTCTAGTTTTAAAATTATTGCATATTCTTCCAAATTTCAAAGAATTCTAAACTTAGCAACTATATCATGAAAATCTGTGAAATCTCCAAAGGCTTTGTAATAACTAAGTTAGGTTGAAATAGTAAGGGGATTCAAAAGAAGTAAATGATTCTGGTGAATTTATGAGGCCAAAAAATTCTTTTAATTTATTTTATACACCATTGTTCCCACTTATTTTAGATTCCTGAGTTATCCCTTTTAAGAAATAAGCTTTGCTACTTTCATGTTTTGTAAAGTATTTGGATATAATAAAATTTTGGAAGGAGTAAAGCACAATCTATATCTTACTAACACTATTAAAAAAACTCAACACTAGCATGTTTCACTAATACGAACTCAGGCTACAGTAATGTGATTGGAGGACATTTGTATATGAGAAATAACACTGTATTTTTAGATGTAAACAATTCACTCCTATAGCAAATGTGGTTAACCTGATTTTTTTTAAATTTATTTTAGTTTACCCCATCATAATATAATGATACTTTCTGTTGAAGTCTGAGTGTAAATACCTATTTTTAAATAAATCCCAAATCTCCAAGTCACACATTTTCTCCAATTCCTCCAAGTTTTCCAAAAATAAATGGATTATGCTTACCTTTTGCATTTTAGACAATTACATCACAAATACATCACCCTGACATTAACTTGATAAGCAGAGCAAACATTCAAGCTATTAAATGAAAACATCCTTTTTGTTTTTGTTATTATTACATCAGTCCTAGGTAACATTTAATCTAATTCTTTGCCTTCTTTTTTGTCACTCTTACAACTGAAAAGCAGGACAATTGTTATTCTAGTAATAGTTCTACTAAAAACATATTACAAAACATGGAAGCAGCAAGACTTGTAAATACCAAATCATAATTTTTATGTTTCTTTCTTTACCAAGATAGCCATGGATATTATACATCACTTATTAAGGACGTGAGTCTTTTAACAATACATTTAATTTGTGTAGTGTTATGTTCAGTTTAATGTATAAATATACTTTCAGAAAACCTCATCAATTAGAATGTTCGGAAATGTATGACAACAACTCAAATATGTGGGACAGAAACTCTCAATATGAATTCATTTAAAGATTAATATGTGGATAGAGGACTGGAGTTATTTAAATAGGGCCTATTGAATTAGAAATAAAGGCATAGACAGCAAACTCAAGGTTTCATTTCCCAGAATAGTATTTGTTTGTGTTTTCCTGCAATGTTTTTCTCAGATACAATTATATATGTTTTAATAATAACTTTTAGACATTTTTATTGGCTGCTAAATTTTGCTGGAAATTTTCAGAAAACTCTACTGAATATTTTATATTAAAGATAGGAGTGAATTTTGTAGCAGATGTGATAGGGTGATGTGTGATTGGAACAATACTATTATGAGTTATATATGCTGTCTTTGGAGATAGGGATAAGTATTACATGTATGTGTAATTCTCCGATTTCTAAGGTTCCCAGGAACTGTGGTCAGATATTGCAAATTAGTATATGGAAATATTAAATAATTACATTCTATGTTGGGGCTGGGAAGAACAAGAGAGGGAGAGAAGAAGGGAGAGAAAGAGGGAGAATAATGAATGTTGAGAAAGGCATTAAAGATAATCTAATGCTCTAATTCTTGGGAAACTAAGCAAAAGATTTGAACATAAAACCAGAGTCAGTACTGATATAACATAGATCATTTAAAAGTGAAGTTAATCTACAATGCTCTATTATTTTCATTAGTAATTCAAAATTAACACTATTTATTTATTGTTTACTTATAGATTACACAGCCTACAAATTGAATGGTTTTGAATCCACTAGAGGTGTTATTCTCTAAATAATTCTAAAGGGAGAAAATTAAAAACTACATATACACTAGTATGTTATAACCAGTTCTTTCTCAGAATCACATTTATATAATCAACATTTATTTCAGAATTGTAGCAAATATGAGAAGTTTAAATATATGATTTAAATTTCTGACAACTTGATTTATTTTACTTAGCTCTATAGTCTTGAGAATTGTAAAATCTCTGAATAGTAACCATTCTGTCTTTCCATAAGGATCGACAATTTCAACTTCATTGAGAGTATATTTATTATTACTAATCGTCTTTGTTAAGCCATGATATAATGGAAATTAAAATTATTATTGGATTTATAGTTATTATTAATTATGTAGATCACCTAACCAGAAAATATTATATTTGTCTTCTAAAAGAAAATTCAGTTCAATAAAATATTAGCTAATTGAATCAAAAAAATGTAAAACAAGAATTATACAATGTGATCAAGCTATATTTATTCCAATTATGGAAGGCTGGTTCAACATTCCAAAATTAATTAATATAATTCATCATATCAAAAGACTAAAAAAGAAAAAGTACATGATCATATCAACAGATGTAGAAAAAACAGAAATAATCCAAACCCCTTTCATGAGAATAACTTTCAATAAACTATAAATAGAGGGAAACTTTCTCAACTTTATAGATTATCCACAAAAACCTACAGGTAACATCCTACTTGATGTTGAGAAACACAAAGCTTTCCCACTAAGATCAGGTATAGGCAAGGATGATCCCTCTCACAACTCCTATTCAACAACATACTGGAAGTCCTTGCTAATACAATAAGGCCAAAAATAAGGAAAATAATAGGTATTTAGACAGGGAAGACAAAAAGATAAGTGCTGTTTTTCCCAGAAGACATGGCTGTCTATGCAGAAAATCCAAAATAATTATAATAATATAAAAAACAGGAACCGAAAATGATATAACAAGGTTAC
Source organism: Rhinolophus hipposideros (assembly GCF_964194185.1). Taxonomy (NCBI): domain Eukaryota; kingdom Metazoa; phylum Chordata; class Mammalia; order Chiroptera; family Rhinolophidae; genus Rhinolophus; species Rhinolophus hipposideros. The sequence goes on from NC_138057.1 coordinate 26,004,547, forward strand.
AAAATACAAGGTTAATATATGTCTATTATTTTCCTATAACCAGCAATATACAAGTAAAAGTTGAAATAAAATAAAAAATACCATTTATATTACAATTAAAAAATAATAAAATACTTAGATGTAAATCTAACATAATCTACACAAGTCTATATAAGGAAAATTATGGACTCTGATGAGCTAAAACAAAGAACGAAATAAAAATTCATGGATAGGAAGACTCAATATTGTCAAATGTCACTTTCCCCCAACTATATCTATAGATTCAATGCAATCCCAATCAAAATCCAAGAAAATTATTTTATGAATATTGACAAACTGATTCTAAGTTTTATGTGGCACAGCAAAAGTCCCAGCATTACCACCACACTATTGAAGAAGAACAAAGGTGAATGATTGCCACTACATGACATAAGGCTTACCAGACTGCTACTACAGTAATCAAGACAATGTGATACTGGTGAAAGCAGAGACAAATATACATTGGGTGGGAAAGTGATCCAAGAAATAGACCCACATTGTAAAGTCAACTGAATTTTGATGAAGGAGCAAAGGCAAGACAATGGAGCAAAAATTGTGCTTTCAAGAAATGGTGTTGGAATTCCTGGGAAAACTGGACATCTACATGCCAAGAACAAAAACAAAAAGAAAACAATAACAACAAAAAAACTATAGATGGATATTATACCTTTCACAAAATGAACTGTAGAGTTATGTGCAAAATGCAAAAGTATAATATAAACTCCTAGACAGTAATAGAAAACATAGATGACATTGGATATGATGATTTTTTCTTTTTTTTTTTTTTACATACAATACTAAAGACACAGTCCATGAAATAAATAATAAACTGGACTTAATTAAAAAGAAAAAAAACTTTTCTCTACAAATGACAATTATCAACATAAAGAGAAGACAAGCCACAGACTGGGAGAAAACTATTTGCAAAAGACATCTGATAAAGTAACCAAATGAAACAAAGCCTCAACAATAAGAAATAACCCAATTAAAAAAAATGGATCAAACATCTTAACAGACATCTCATCAAAGAAGATATACAGAAGGCAAATATGTATATGAAAACATGTTCCACATCATATATCATCAGGTTATGAAAATTTAAACAAGAATAAGATACAACTATTAGAATTGCTAAAACCCAAAACACTGACAATACCAAATGTTGGCAAGCATGTGATACAACAGGAACTGTTCCTGGTGGAAATATAAGATGGTACAGCCACTTTGTAAGACATTTTGGTAGCTTCTTGCAAAGCTAAACATACTCTTAACATATGATTCCACAATCACTATACTTGGCATTTACTCAAAGAAATTGAAAACTATGTCCACACAAAGCATTGCACATGAATGTTTACAACAACTTTATAATTGCCCAAACAATCAATCAAACAAGATGTCCTTTGGGAAGTGAACTGATAAATAAACTGTAGTACATCCTGAAAACAGGCTATTATTCAATACTAAAAAGAAATGAGTTATTAAGCCATGACAAGACATGGAGACCCTAAAAGCCTATTGGTAAGTGAAAAAAACCTATCTGAAAGGGTTACATTTTGTATGATTCCAACTACTAACATTCTGGAGAAGGTAAAACTATGAAGACAATAAAAAAGATTAATAGCTTCCAGGGGTGAAGGTGGGGAGAGATGAATAGATAGAGTATGGAATATTTTTAGGGCAGTGAAAATACTCTGTATGATAGTATAATTATGGCTACATTTTATTATACATGTATCTAAATTCATTGAACATACAACACCAAAAGTAAACCTTAAGGTAAACTATGCACTTTGGGTGATTTTGATATGTCAATACAGGCTTATTGTTGGTAACAAATGTGCCATTCTAGTGAGTGATGTTGATAATGGGGGAGGCTGTACATGTGTGAGAACAGGGCTTATACAAAAATCTCTGTACCTCACTCTCAAATTTTTTTTTGTAAACTTAAAACTGCTCTATATACACAAACACACAAAAACAAACAAAAAACACTCTTTATTAAATCAACAAATATATAAATAAGTACATAAAATTCAAGCTTACCTTAGTGTTTGCTGCAATATAAACTTTTCTTCTCATTTTCTAAGTTTTTAGTATTTTTATAATATATACCTATTCAAATGTGTCGGAAGGGAGTCCTTATTATGTTTATTTTGTTGTCATGTGGATCACAAGTTCTAAAACATATGGCTTTTGCTATTTTTAAATCACTTGATACATTTTCCTCGTCTCTATTTAACAATCATATACTTATTCTCTTCATATCGATCATTCTTCTCACCCTCAATGTTTTCAAGCATCCCTTCTTCTCTTGCTTGAAACTCATACTCACTAAACATACAACAACTACTCATTCTTCAGGTCTTAGGTTGAATATCACTTCTAATGAAGATCTTCTCTGACCCTAAAAAATAGGTTATCAAACTCTATTATAACTTTTTATATCTCATATTATCTTTTGTTTTCCCCAGCCATTTGCCTATATATTAGACTGGTGCAAAAGTAATTGCAGTTTTTGCCATGGTTTTTAACCTTTTAAACCGCAATTACTTTTGCACCAACCTAATATTTAAACAGGATAGAGATTCTGTTTGACTACCAAGTATCCCCCCACGCCTTGTACAGTGCCTGGCACAGAATGAATGCTAATCACTATTGTTAAATAAACTAATAAATAATTATACATGTATTTATTTGAAGAATCCTTAGGTAAGCATTTTCACATATTAAACTTCCAAATTTATATACGTTTTGCCTGGAAGCACCAGTAGATATGCTTTGCTATGAACCTTAAAAATATTATAAAGATAATCAAAGGCCTTATAACTATATTTTTCCTACAAATATTTCTTAGTATAAAAAAGTGTTTTTAAAGAAAAGAACCACAAAAATTGTATTTTAAGAAGACTAAATATCTCTTCCCTGTATTTGTTTCCAAGAGCCAATATCAACATATTAATTTAGTAATCATGAAGACATTCCTCATTGCATTTACTGTTATTTTTATATTGTATATAAAGTCATTATTTTCTGTAATCTATTTTTCTTAATATTTACTTCCTCAAAATAGTTTTAAGTCAGTTTGAAAACTATAAATATGTTTTAATGTCTACTTTAATAACCATATTTCTCTACTTAGATAAAATAAAATTACCCTGTGAATTTTCCTACACAGAAGACGAAGAGCTACAGAATGTAATTGAAAAGAGTAAATAGTACACAGTAATGTAAATTAAGCTATGGAATATATTCCATTTTTAAAAATTTTATAGTATATGTTTTAATACATTTTCTACACCCTTGAGTATATTTTTAAATTAATTTTATTGATGTAAAATTGATATATATCATATTAGTATCAGGCATACAAAAATAATTCAATATTTGATGATATTGCGAAATTATCACAGTTAGGTCTAGTTAAATTCTTTCAACTATACAGTTACAATTTTTTTTTTCTCATGAGAACTTTCAAGATGTACTCTCAGCAACTTTCAAACATGCAATATAGTAGAATTAACTGTAGTTACCACGCTGTACATTATATACTCATGACATATTTTATAACTGGAAATTTTTACCTTTAGACCCTTTTCACCCATTTCCTTCACCAGTCACTTCTGCCTCTGGCAACCACCAATCTGTTCTCTGTATCTCTGAGCATTTTAAATTTTTTTTAAAGATTTCACATATAAGTGAGATCACAACTGATACTTGACTATTACATTAATGGCTATTAGCTCTCTCAAATTAAAGGTCATTTGAAATTTACACATATCCATATTTTGGGAGTTTTACTCAACAAAGAACACTGCATCAATATCTCATACATGCACACAATGATGTAAACAGGTAGTTTAGATGAAAACAAACAATATTTTAAAGTTAACTAAACATGGAAGAACAACAACAAAAATCACATATAAAATACTTTCTAAGTGATGAAGAAAAAACCTTCAAGAATACAGTAAATTCAGAGATTTCAAATACCAACTTCCCAAATTCAATTTTTGGTTTTGCATAGGATTTTAAAACACTTATCAAATTACAAAATGAAAGTAAATAACTATATTGTCTATAAAAAATAAAGTTTAAAAACAATTGGATATTTTGACATCTGATTTTCTTCTTTATATAATTAAGATACTTTTTAAAACTTAACTTTTCTGGATGAAATGTTTTGGTATAGCTAAACTAAAACTGTGTGTATATATACATATATGTGTGTATATATAGATATACACACATACATACACACACACATATATATATATATACATAAATGTGTCCCATTGGAGTGAATTCTAATTACAATCATAATAAAAGTATCTGATAGTAGATGTACTCTCCTGGGGTAAAAATTATATATATATATATATATATATATATATATATATATATATATATACACATACACACATATACAATCACATACATACATACATAAATATTTATATAAATATATATATATATATATATATATATATATATATATATATATATTTATGTAATTTTCAGATACTGGAAAAAGAAGATAGAGATATGATCCTTGAGAGAATAAAGGTACATAATGTAAATTCCATATTCACAACTACTTCATGCCTGGTTGTGATTTATAAACTACAGCACAAGCAAATGAGTCATAAGCAAAGAATGTCAATATAACTGCACATAGGCAATGGTGACTGGGATTCAAGTATGCTACAGCTAAAATGGGCATAATTTTGAGGGTTTGTGGATTTTTTTGTCAGAATTGTCAGTTGTGTTATAGGGCTAGACTCCAGTAAGTCACTGGAAAAAAGACAGATGAAGCAGTGTCCTTAGACATACAATCCTGGGACGAGCATAAAGTTTTGTCTAAATCAGAATGGAATTTATCCAGAATTGATGAGAGATTGGAATGTTAAGCATGGATACGGAAGATATAAAAACACTCCAACGCTAATGTTTAGAGCAGTGGTTTTCAACTAGGAGTGATTTTGCTCGCATTGCCCAGCAGTATTCAACAATGTTTGGAGATATTTTTAATTATTACAACTTAGAAAATGCTCTTAGCATCTAGTGAATAGAGACCAGGGATGCTGCCAGATACCTTACAATGTATGGGACTATGTCTCACAAGAGTTAACTGGCCCCAAATATCAATAATGCTGATGTTAAGAAACCTGGCCTAGAGGAAGAACAACTATATATATATATTAGTTTTCAGGAGTTTAATTTTGACACCAAGACAAGATATTTCTCATGTGAAGCCATAGAGGAGGTGTCACACTATTGTTTAATTGCTGAAAGCAATGAACAGTCAACTGTAATTCTGAGTTTTTCAAGATTGTTCTTCAGGACTGAAGGTGTTTAAATAAAGGAGGACCACCCAAATGAGAAAAGGCAAAGGCTATTTGTTCAGAGCTTGCTGCAGCAAGGGAGTCAGACACCATCATTTACATTTGGTAGAGACTCCAAAGCAAGCAGAGGAAATGGAAAAAAAAAAGAAAAGCCTTCACATATTTCCTGATTGGAGGCTATTGAATTGGGGAAGCTTGAAGTGAGCTAACTAGTACAGGCAATCAAAGGGATTGATTTGGAAAACATACTTGGCTTTCACTATTTGGTCCTACATTGGAAGCAGGGCCAAAAAAACACAAAACAAAACAAAACAAAACAAAATCCTGTCAGTTATTGATGAAGTCCTGACTATTTGGGGCAGACTGCTAGAGATTGTGGTTTGGCTTCCTGGAACAGTAGCTGCAGACAGTGGTTTGCCAAACCCACACTGTTTTCTGCAGAGCAATATAATGAGTTTTAAAAATACTGCAGTTCAACCATCATGGAATCCTAAAAACTGCTCATGTAATTCAGAGAGAAACAGGAAGAAAAACAGAGGAATTGGAAACACAGGAAACAATTAGAAAATGAATAATAAAATAAAGGAGAACTTGAGCAAACGGCATGTATAAACATTTTACCTGAGAGCGTATAGGATTGCAAATAAGCACATGAAAAGATGTTTAATATCATTATCCATTAGAGACATGCAAAATAATAGCACAGTGATACATCAGTACACACCTATCAGAATGACTAAAATAAAGAATAGTGATGATACCAAATTCTGGTAAGGACATAGAGGTACTGGATCATTGGTATCTTGCTGATGGGAATGTAAAATGGCACTGGCGTTCTGCAAAACAGGAAGTTTCTTATAAAGCTAAGGACACTTACTTTTTTTTTAACATTATTGGCTTTAACTACCCTTTTCTTTCGCTCTCGCTCTCTCTCTCTCTCTCTCTCTCTCTCTCTCTCTCTCTCTCTCTCTCTCCCTCCCTCCCTTCTTCCTTCCCTCTCTCTCTCTCTCTCTCTCCCTCCCTCCCTTCTTCCTTCCCTCCCTTGCCCTCCCCTCCTTCCCTTTTTCTTTTTTTAATTGAGGGATATTGGGGAACAGTGTGTTTTTTCCAGGATCCGTCAACTCCAAGTCAAGTTGTTTTCAATCTAGTTGTGGAGGGCTCAGCTCACTGGCCCATGTGGGAATCGAACCGGCAACCTTGGTGTTGTGAGCACTGCACTCTAACCAACTGAGCCAACCGGCCACCGGAGGACACATTTTATATACAGCCCAACAATTGTAGTCTTGGGTGTATATTCCGGAGAAATGAAGACTTACATTCACACAAAAACGTGTACACAAATGTTTATAGAAGCTTTATTCATAATAGCCACAAACTGTAAACACCCTAAACATTATTAAATGAGTAAATGGCTAAATAAACTGTGGTACATCATATTACTCAGCAACAGAAAGGAGCAAACTATTAATGTACTCAGAAGTTGGATAAATCTTAAAGGAATTATGTTGAGTGTAAAAAACATCTCAAAATATTACATACTGTATGATTCCATGTATATAACTTACTTGAAATAAAAATTATACAGAAATTGAAAATGGATTAGTGATTGTCAGGGTTTATAAAGGATTGGGGATGGGAGGGAGGTGCGAAACTAGAGAACTGACATCACCAAGATGGTGAGATAGGAAACTTTAGCCTCTGTGCTTGCAAAAATCAACAATTAAACAGCTAAGGATAAAAACACCTCTGGGAGAGCTCCGGAGTCCACTTAAGAAACCCCAGTGGAACAAAAAAACGTGAGAATAACTGCATAAAAAGGGAAGGACGGATAGCTTTATTTTTGCCTCCATCATTCTATCACCCAAGTCGAGAGGGAACTCCCAGATAGAAAGAGTTCCCCTTGTCTCACTTCACTTTCACCCATCCAGAGACCAGCAAAACTGAGAACTGTAGAGATAGATAGAAAAAAAAAAAAAAAACGGGGGCTACCAGTATCAGCCAAACAGCAGGAATAGCCACAGTTCCCAGAGATCTGTTCTACAGACAAGTCAAGCCACTTTTGTCCCTGAAGACACCTGCAGCCAGCACAGCCACCCCAGGCATCCTGCAGAGTCCACCACAGGTATCTATGGTTACTCTTGCCAGTTACCTGAGTTCCTCTTAGCTCCCTCTTCCTTTCTGCTGTTGACCAGGGCCCACACAGGCAGTCATCCCAGGCCTCTGAAGCTGTGTGAGGACAAGATGCCAGCCTAGTATCCCAGGGCTGACCACCAGCTGCAGCTGGTCGCTCAGCTATGCCTGCACTCTTCCAGTATGACTCCATCACCAGCCTCCCCTGCTGTGCACCGTGGTGAGAACCAGAAGCCACAGTACTGTAGGCGGTACCAAGGCTCCCACATCTGCCAGTGTGCCAGCAGTTGGCCCCAGCTCTTACTGCTTGTCTCGGCCACCCCCACTATGTGTGTGTTTGCAATCAGCCCCTGATACTACACAGGCATCCGCAGCTGGCCCCTGCAGCCAAGTGTGGACACACCATCAGCTCTGGTCATTACTGCAACTTGTCCTGGTCCTTAGTGGCCGGACCTTGAGGCATTGCTGGGGATCCCTATAGCCCATGCAGCCTCTGCTGACTCCCCGCAATGCTTGCCAAAGACCCATCATTTGTTGATGCTATGAACCCCAGAAGTCTAACCTAGTTATGATGTATTATAGTTCTGCAAGATGTCATCATTGGGGGAATCTGGATCAAGGCTACATGGGATCTCTTGGTATTATTTCTTACAAATAATGTGAATCTACAATTATCTCAAAATAAAATGTTAAGTTAAATAAAAGAGCACAAACCATCAAAAAGCTTTAAAAAGTTAAAATAAAGATGTTTTCAGACATACACAAGCTAAAATAATTTATCACCAGGAGAATTTCAGTATAAGCAATGTTAAAGGAATTCCTTTAGGTGTAAGGACTATGGCACCAGATGGAAATCAAGATTCAAGAAGAGCACAAGAAATGTTAAGTATGTGTGTAACTCATGCAATTTAAATCCCAGGAGCACATTCACATTTTCTCTACCTCTCTTCTTTGACCTATATGAAGTTTACATTTTCTTTACTTTTATCTTCATGGTACAGGATTATAATTTGGAGTTTGAAGAAAGAACTTGGATCAAAATTATGGCTCTACGACTCACTAGCCATATGACCAGCAGCAAGTAACATCTCTCAAATTATTACTTTCATTCTAGAATAAGGGTGTCTATATTGTTCTGACATTAACTGTGGGGATGAGGTAATAAATGTAACAGCTAGCAGATATCAGTTTTATAATACCTAATCCTTAAATATTGCCCTTCTCTGTCTAGCAGAGATTTTGTTTTACTAATCTTAACCCCCCATTAAATCATGTTATTTTTGAACTGTCAAATAATTTACTTAAAAAAATACTATTTAAATTTTCATCTAGTTTGCTAGCATTCAACAAGATTTAGGTGAGAGATTCTCGATCTTATCTCTCACAGTTTAAATGAAATGCATTTCTGAGTTTACAGGATATGTTTATCACCAATAAAAATATGATTTTCCTGAAGGGTCTCTATAATGTTTTTGTTTGTTGGCTTCCATGTTTGTTTCTCTGCTATCACCAGTTTAGGACAATTCATATAATCTCATTGAGAGCATAGGATTTTACCAAGGTCTAGGGCAAAAGGTCAAAAATTTCTTTCAATTTTCAACAATTCTTTTTATTTATTTAAAGCCCCATAAGAAAAGTTCAGATCTTATCCATCTTCAGATTACAAAGAACAGTTTGCTGTTGCTGATGGATGTATTGGCCATAACACAAATTTTTGAGTTAGGTAGAAAATATAGCACTGAGATTGTGGATTCATTATCATTTGGGTAGCAAAGTTTTTATCCAGGCCAGATTATGTTATATACAAAAGTTAATTTTACAAATCTATTAAATAAATTTCTTGAGCACTTAAAGTCAAATTATACAAATATTTATTAAACGACTTTATGTCATATACCATACTTGGTATATAACTTATGCAAGATAGGTTCCCAGCCATTAAATAGTCCAAGTCCCAGTCTGTTTGCATCCTCTCTGGCTTATTTTAAGAAATATATTTCCATTTAAGGGTCTATTAAATTTTGAAAATTAATTTGGGGAACGTACTCAATAATGTTGTAAAGATTTTGTTGAGTATCCGATAGACATGTGTCCTATTTGGGAGACCACCTCAGGGATACTGTGGATGCCTGATCATGGCATTGTACACCAGAAGCTAAACAATGATGAATGCCAACTATAATTTTATATATATAATGTGATGGCTCGGTGTGAGGTCGGAGAGATAGTGGATGGGGGCGGGGGGTTCACAGTGTACGAAATATAAATGATAAACATCTAAGTATTACATTGTCTTGTACACCTGAAACTAATAAATTTTTAAAAAATATTAAAAAAATAAAAATATAAAAGGTGAAAAAAAATTTAAACAATTTTTATTAACCTGCTAGGGTACTCAGTAGCCTCACCTCCCCCCAGGAACAAATAAATGACAGAATTGGCAGGTACAGTTAATTTTGAAAATAAAATAATTGTAGTTAGCAGTATTATGTATTAATTCGTCTCATAAAAATTAAATTGTAATCAAAAGTATACTAATTATTGAACCATTTATCTATCAAAATGAAAATACTAATATGAATTCATCAGAATTAAAATAAACTCATTTAGTTTAGGCTATTTTTTTCCATCTAAAAGCTTATAATTCAATTAATCAGCAATAGTAAAGAGAAAATGAACTTAAATTAAAAATAACAAATAATATTGATTTATATAATAGCAGGCCTTTAACTCAAGTGAAAGTAGACCCCAAAATTTAGATTTTACTTAAATGAACGGTGGAATTTCATACCATTTTTAGATCTACTTTTAGCCTCAGCCCAATAGTAGAACAAACACCTATTCCTTTGCAAAAATCAATAGGACAAGCAACTCAGACCTATTGCTGCTTTTTTAAAAGAAATAATCTTTTCCCATAAGATACTTTAACTTAGTAAAGATAAAATCAGCTGTTATGCAAAATAACAATTTAAGTAGGAGTGAATAATGTTTTTATTCTGATTTATATTGTTGTGGGGTTTTTAAGTCTTATTTGTAATTCTGAAATGACTCAGTGATGTCTAGACTGCTTTTCCTTGTGAGTCATATGGCTTTTTTCCACCTGTTTTGAATGGAAATCTGTATTTATATCCTACATAATCTCCTATGTGAGCAACACATAAATACTAACAATGTATAAACAAGTATAGCATCAATAATGCAGAAAAAACACTTACAGTCAATATATTTAGTTTCTATGAGGTCAGAGTTCTGCAAAAGATTTTAGTTCCTTGACAGCTAACAGAGCTCAAATATATGGAGATTATGTAAGCTTGAATGGTAGCCCAAATTCCCTCCAAATATGTATCATCAATCAGACCATTAATCTATGTATTAAATAATTTTGTGGACTCAATTAACAGATATCCTGTTAGACATTTTAAGCTATGTGCAGCTTTATATAAGTAGGGAATAATTTAAAGTTAGGCACAATCTGCTTATTTATGATACCCTGATACTGTATGAAAATTCTCAACACATGAAATGCTTTTGGATTTCCAATGGCAATAATGTATATGGATGCTTTGTCAAAAGAAAGGTAAAATAATTACCTCCAGAATGTGTTCCTTCTCCTCGTCATCTCAGATGCAATAAACTATTTATCATGTCAACATTACACAACATTAAAAATATTAAACACAAAATACTATAAATATTTTCTAAATGTATCAAATAAATAAAATTTTAAATCAAATGTAGTTAAGGATCTCATTTAAATTTTTGAAATTTATTTACTTATTAATTAATTGTGGAGATTATACACTGGTGTTATTCATCTAGGCTCATTCTTTTTTTAAAATTAAATTTTAAATTTATTAGGGTGACAATGGTTAGAAAAATTACATAAGTTTCACATATACATTTTAATAATACATCATCTATATATCACATTTTGTGCTCATCATCCAGAGTCAATTCTCCTTCACCATATATATGACCATATATATGACCCCCTTTACCCTCTTCTACCATATTCCCCTTACTCTCTAGTAACCACTACATTGTTGTTTGTGTCTGAGTTTGTGTTTTTTTGTTTGTATTGTTTGTTTATTGCTTTCCGTTTTATATCCCACATATGAGTGAAGTCATGTGGTTCTCACTTTTTTCTGTCTGACTTATTTTTCTTAGCATAATAATAGCAAGATCTATCCATGTTGTTGCAAATGATCTATGCCCATTCTTAATTCATTTAATTTTTAAGTCCTGAATACATTCATTAGAAAAAATATTGTTGCTCTCTACTTCTGGGCTTAGATTTTACATGGTGGTAGGTAAGATAAACACAAAAGTGTGTTTGTTTTTTAATTATGTGTTTAGAAAACAGTAAGATGGTGAAGCATTTTAATATAAATCTCCTAGTATAACTAAATAAGCTCTCAATAATCAAAGCTTTATGTTGAAATAAAATCTACAAACATTTTATCTTTGAAATTGTGTTTGTTCAAGGAATTAAGAAGTACTGATCACACATGAAGAAGGAAAACAAGAATATATTGTGGCATACATGCAAAATATTGTAGTTCCTGAAGGGATGGCTAATTAGAATCTAAATAATGAACTTCAACATGTGTCCTATTGTTGCCACATTAGGATGTTACTTCTCGGGAAGAGCTATGCCCTCACATAACGTTTTTGCATTCTGAGGAGAAAATTATGCTTTGTGCTTAGATATGTAGAGTAACTCTCTCTTGAAATAGAAGAAATAACTTATTAAAGTTTGTGGGAATGTATATATAAATGTATATATGTATGTGAATATTTATACATATACATAAATACATACACATAGAATTTTACACATGTAAGTGGGTGTGTTTATTTCTGTCCTTCAAAATTTTTAGTGAGAATTGTGTCAAGAAAATATAGTTTACATTATTTTCATTTTTCCTACCTGAGAAATCTATAACAAAATAAATAAGACTTGTATGTGCCTGTCTAGTACGGATTCATATGTGCTCCTCATCTAAACAATGACATAAGTCTAGGAAAACTAAAATATCACGGTATTGTTACCCGGTAGCATTTACTAAAATAACTAAAATGATACTAAAATTAGACATTTATTATAAATATTTTCTTTCTATAAAATAATTATATTTTGTATATATTTTTCATATTAGTTGAAGGGACTCATTCTGGAATAATATATCTGCATATTATAAATTGGTGATTTCCTTTATTTTTAGATATGACATCTATAAATCACCTTTTGAAATCATATTATTACATAAAATTCACATGGAGCTTATTTTTGTTTTTTGGAGCTTCATCAAAGGTCAATATACAAATCCCATTTACATGTACTTATAAAAAATATAGTGTCAATGTGTAAAACATGTTATCAAATTGTATAGAACTAAATGTATGTCCGTGTGTGCACACACATGCACGCACATACCCACACACACAAATGAGTGCAGATGATACTGGTTATACCTGACAAAAGTGAGTGAATTATATCAATGTCAGTTTCCTAATATTGGTATTGTTCTATAGTTATGCAAGATCCTAACATGACAAAAATATGTATAAGAATATTGTGTGAAAGATATTCTCAGAAATCAGATCTGTATTATTCCATACAAATGCATGCAAATCTACAATTATCTCCAAATAAAAGCTATATACATTACATAAGATAATATACATTAAAATTAAAAGTTAAGAAATTTTATATGCAAGATATTATATACAACATACAAATATTAGATACTAGATATTGCAGAAACAAACAAAAAAGTTCCGTTGTACACCAAACCTTTATCCCATTCCTCTGGTAAACATATCCCTTCCTTAATTCTAAAACTAGCTACATTAGGTTGTGAAATAAGAATGTATCTCCAAGCTTTAAACTGAAACTCTTCACTTGTGTTTTTATTGAAATCTTCTGAAGTAGCACCAACGGTGATTCTAGTTCATTCTGAACTCCCTAACACCTGAATCCGCTTGTTCTAAAGATTCTAGAAGAAGATTCAAAATGAGTTTGTCAGGCTTGAATTTACTTTATAATTTTAAGGATGACTCTTACAAACAAAAATATATTCCACTTTATATTATCATTACCCTCTTTTTCACCTCGTCAGATAAAGATCTTCTGGACTCACTCTGGTCCCAAGTAACCGAAATGTACTATGCTAATCCTCTGTTTATATGATACTTCCCCTTTTAGATTCATTCATGTTCTTTCAAATGAAGCCTTATTTCACGCCCCCCCATCCTGATGTAAATATAACACTTCTTTCTTTTGTTTTTCTGTTTCTAAAGTTCTGAGTCCCAAATTATTAAGTGCCCACCCACATAATTCAAAAGAGTTGAACAATAACAGCACAAGGAAATGGAGATCTAATATTAAGAAGAAAAATCTCTGAAGTCAGGTAGAATAATTATAAACTCTTTTGTAATCTCCTTCTTGCTTTCCTTTGCAAATGTGCCCTTGATTTATTGGTTTCCTTGAGTACTAGTCTGAGGCCCTTTCTTCCTAAGAATATACTCCTTCTCTAGGTAGTTTTAGCATGGACATGGCTTCACTGATCACATGTACGCAGATAACTTACTTACATTGATCTCCGACACATCTTCCCCTCTGGTTATTCCAAATCCATAGAGCAGGCGTCTTATCCAACTTGGCGTAGTTGTTACAATGGACATGCTGATGTCCTGCCAGTTTCCCCTTCTGGAATGAAAGACTTATTTATCTAGTTCTCAGGATACTGCCAATAAACACTCTCAGCTGTCAGTCCTTTTAAGAATGGATTCAGCTGAAGAGGGTCATCACTACCAAGACCATTCAATCTATCTAGGGTAGCTCCCACGAATACGTTATATGGGGCATAGGGGCCAGGTTCCCACATCATGCAGATATACCTCATTTTATTGCTCTTTGCTTTATTGCACTTCATGAATGTCGTGTGTGTGTGTGTGTGTGTGTGTGTGTGTGTGTGTGTGTGTGTTTTCGTTGTTGTTTTTCAAATTGAAGGCAGGACCAGTCACTGATGTAGGTGATGTTGGATCTGCCGGTAGTTTCTGAGTGTGGGCTGGGATCCTGTCTCATGAAGCCGAAGAATGGACCAGGGAGAGGCAAAAAGTTTTAAAAAGATTATAGGCAGGTTATAGATTAGAGGCAGGAGAAGGGAGCTTGCAGCTCCCAAGTGGGAGGAGGTCCTGAATGGTGGTGCCACATGACTGAGGCAAAAGCTCTTACTTTTGCCTGCTATTTGAAGAAGGGGACGTGTTTGAAGAAGGGAATTTGTGCCTTCTAATGAAATTTGTCTACCAGGTTCGTTCTGCTTGCCCATCTTAAAGGAATTAGCAAAGTAACCTACTCTTTATCTATCAGATCTGCTGTTTGTCAGGCCAAAATGAATTTTATGATTAATCTCAAGACCTTGTTACATTATGTCCTGGAGCAAGGGAGTGATTTCAAAACCTGAAGTTTTAGGATATGGCTGTCTTTTGTTTATTCTACCAGGGACCTCCCTGTCTACCTAGGGACATGCTAGCTAACCTGTATCATCACCAACAAAAAGATATGACTCATTTTATTGTAGCCGCCTGGAACTGAGGCTGTAATATCTCTCAGGTATGTCTGTACAGGGATAATGGTGAAAGCCTATCCTGGCATCAGAGGGGTTGGCTGAGTACTTCTGCTGAGACTACTCGCGTATCACAAGGCAACTTTTCTCTCTCTGCCCAGTCCTGCTTCATTTCTTTACTTTCTGCAGGTGGTTCTTGATCTCAGAGCTTGCTTCCCGTGGAGCACAGTCTGTGGCAATTGGTAAAAGGCATGGTGCAATTAAAGACTTATTAAGATCAGATTCTGAGCTGGATCCCACCTCATCTGGCTGGTAGCTAAGATACCTTCACTGCCAGCACAGCAAGGTCTGAATGACTGGCACAAGAAAGCAGGGCAATTGCTGAAACATCGCCTAGTGATAAACTTGTATATTCTGATGAAGGAAAAGCTATCTCCTGTGATAGATCAAGTGTTTGAGAAACATCAGGGAACTCATACTTAGGAGACAGAAGCATGTGATGGTTGTTACTAAGTTTGACTGATAGCTGAGGCTTTGGAAAAGATAAAGGCTGAGAGTGATTAATCAGCAATTGAAAGCTAAACATGAAAGCCAGAAAGCTTCCTGTGTAGCTAATAAAAAGGCTGACCAGAAGATAAGGAAGGCTGAAAACAACGTTTGGAGCTTGATCATAACCAAAAAATCCAGAGCTATTCAAAGAAAGTTGAACTTCCAAATAATCCTAGGATGTTATGCCAACTCAAAGTGAAGAAAAATGGCAGAATTGTCATGGAATACTGTGGATATGATATAAAGGCCTTCCCACTGCCTCCCAACACAGGAAAACTCTGAAGATCTATATCCTATCTTCAAGTGCTTTGTGTGTCATTAAAATTGCACTTCCACAGGCCAATTTTTCACTCTATCTAATCCGGCTTCCTTCCCCTCCAAAGATTATCATTCCAAGAACATTCCAGATGTAAATCTACATACTGATCTCTATTTTATTGTTTGCTTCCTAGAACTAAATTTACAACTCTATCTCAGGCTTCTCAAATATGTCTAAATACAAACTCAGGATATTTAAAACTAAACATTCTCTCAAATTCAGACCATGGCCATGTAACTCATTCTGTTATTTTAGGAAGAAACCTGGGACTCACCCTCAAGGCTGCCCTTTTGTTCATGCTCCCTAGGTTAACAATGAGCTGTCCTATCAATTTTACCTGCATTTCAAATACACAAAGCCTTCTCCATGTTCATTGTTTTAATTCAAACCACATAAACTTATTTCTCCCCCAGATTTGATGCGAAAATCTTTGAACTGATCTCATCGCATTACCACTAATTTCTGCAAAATATTTCCCAGAGTAGTGTTTTAGAAATAAAATAGTGGTAGGTGCAAATAGTCTTGCAACCCTTAAATCACTTTACTTTTCAGAGGAAAATATTTAGCATAGCCCTGAACCATCTGGCTTATTTCCTTTTCTGCACAGAGGCTCAGATCCTATATAGTGTCAAACTTCCTCCTTACACAGGGTCTTTGAACATGCATATCTTTTTGTCTGGAGATTTCCTTCCCTTCCCTTGTTCTTCCCCACAATTAATTACCTTTTGTCTTTACTCTGGGAAGTCTTTACATAGTCTAGGTTAAATCTCTCTGTTCAGTGCCCTCATTTAATTACATTTCTTCCTCTTGTGATGGTCATTACACTTAATTTTTAATTATTTGTAATATCTATCATTCCACACACTATACGTTCTGGACTATGGTTCTCATTTTATGGTTCTCATTTACACCCCTCACAAAGTGATAACCCCTTTCCCCTCTATCTACTACCCCTCTGACCTTGTATATAGTTGTTACAATGCCATTGACTCTATTCCCTATGCTGTACTCATTACGCTAAGAGAAATCTGTCAGATGGAAAAAGACAAATTTTGTATATGTTAATAGAGTAGTCACGTAGAAAGCTACAGCTATTTTTTGTTATTATTTTATGTTAAAGTATTAAAGTATTCTATTTTAAATATATAATTAATGTACTTATGAGGAAATTACATTTAAATAGCATAAATAACAAGAAAGCTGGTTGGATTTACTTACCATTATTTGACTGACATCTATTATAAGTTTATGATATATAGTGGTACTTGGGAAATATTTGTTGAATTAATAAAAAATAAGTGATAGGGCACAGACATCATTCAGTCTCATGTTTGATTCTAAATCCTGGACATAATCCAAAAATTCTAACTCCCCTCTCAAATATTGGGCATAGTACTTACATATGTGAGATCATATTACAACTATCAAGTAGCTTTAAACTTTGTTTTGTGCATTATGCATTTTCTAGCAAATATCAATCTAGGTGTGCTCAACTTTGTATTTACCAGCTTCTTTGTACATTAGCAATGTTATCACATTTAAATAATAAAGGGTACTTTCATTTCATTTTTATTTTTAAATTAACCTTTGGATTTTATTGACTATTTCACTATTCTGGTGCTGTTTTTCCTTTGATGTTGATATAAAACTTTTGTACTCTTTCCTTTTAAAAACCGGACTGTACTTAGATAGGATGACATATATTATTAAATTCTCTCCAAATACATTTCAAATACCATTAAATATATCATGACCCGTTTGGCTAATTCTTTTTGTGATGTGGCTTATATATATGGAGAGAGAGAGAGCCAAAAAAATGTATACACATTTCAAGAAAGGAAAAATCTGCATTAAAATTGTAATACTCAATATATACCAATAACAAAAGATGAATACAAGTCATGTTTATGCATTTTTCTGGCACCCTGGTGTGTGTGTAATTTCTTTGAAAAATTAGAGTGAGGCAATATGTAACTTTCAACGGACATATATATTTAATAAAAAAGTAATATTTTACTAGATTATATTATACAAATATATATGTCCCAACATATACAGAGTATAGAAATATAAACAATTTTTGAATATTTTCAAATATCTCATGTTGGAGAGGTTATTTAAAATAAAATAAAACTATATGAAATTCTGCTTTTATTAGCTAATAGCATCAAATTATTTTATCATTATAGTCTTAGATCACACTTTGATAATGTGATTGATGCCAAAGTAATCTTCTCATAATGCTTTTCAGACAAGTCAATAGTTAATATCAATAAATTCTGTTATCTCTCACATTTCTTTAACTATTTAGTAAGGTATATAAATAAATCTTGAGTTTTGAATATTGACTTTGGATATAGGGCAAATCACATAAGATTATAGTACATATAAAATTCAGAGCTTCTGTGTGTGAAGAGAAAGCTCTTGTTTCTTTTTCAATTTTTATTTCAATTCACACCCTAGAGGTTTTTTCCAATTATTAGATGGAAAAATCAGAAATTGGAAAGAATGGGGAGTAGCTGGACAATTTTTTCATTCTATGTGAGAGATGAGATGAAAACATAATTTAAATGCTTTAACTTTTGGAGATTTGGGGGTCTGGCTGTCTCCAAGGCAAAAGGGTAAAATAGGTATCTTCTTTCGTAAGACAAATCTGTCATGTTAATTATTTTAAAATAAGTTTATTATTCACTATCATATAAATTTAACTTTGCCTTATGATAAAACAAAGTTGCTGGAGATTAGAATTAACGTATTAGAATGTAGTACAACAAATACTGTAAATAATAGTTTTCATTAGAGATTTATTAACATGAGAGAGAGGAAGTTTGCCTGCAAGAACCAAAATTATAATTCAGCCACATTGTTCTCTCAGTCCAGTAGGCCATATCCAATTTTCTCAGCCTTGCATTAAGATTACTTTTCCTCCATACAAATTTTTAGTTTCTTAGATGAAAGGTGTTAAGCAACTGGAGATGTATTATAAAATTAACTCCATATCATTCAAAACTAGAGGAGCCTTTAGACTCAGATGAAAAAAGGAAGTCCCACCCCATTTATATATTATGATTTAAAACACTGGGTTTGTATTTATAACATTTTGGGCGAGTTTGAAGATGATAAGGAATCATAAATTATTCCTCACCATTTCTAATCCAAATGAAAACTATACAGCCAAGGATCAGGTAAACTACATTTAAAGCTAGATTGGAGAATCTTGCTCGAATCCAAAGAAAAATAAACTGCCTAATCTTTCTTAATGATCCCAGGTGAAATGGAAGTGTATTTTAGAATACTCTTTAGAGACTTTCTTCTCCAGTGCTTACTGCATGGAGAACAAGAATAGAAAGAAACCAGTTATTTGCAGACAGATTTTCCCAGTCAGAAAATTGAGACATATCTGAGCTAAGCAAGCTGAATGCATTGTTCCAACTTCAACAATTATGTGTCAGTCATTCTGTGGGGAAGAGCAATCCCTGAGCAGAGAGGGCTGGTTTGGAAGTGTTTATCCAATACTTTTCTATTCTTACAATAGTATTCCAGTAGAATACTATACTATTCTTCCAATACTTCATTCTGGAAAGAAGGTACAATTTCCCTCTCTTCTGTGAAGCAGGGGAGAAGAGAATATAAGCTTTAACCCTATTAAAAGCTAAATACCTAGCTTTAACATTATTGTGTTTATATTTGTATTCTTTCAGTCTTTGTTCTTAGCTCTCCTTAAAAAACTGATATTTTGAATTTACATGATTATTTATGAATTACAAATAGGCACTACATTAAGAATTCAACTTCTCTGGAGTTTAGTGGGAAAGTCAAATGAATAAATCCAACTCAAATGATGCTGTGACCTGTGCACATCAGTTGCAGAGTAGTTTCCCTTTCAAAAGAGCATACTATGACCATGAATTCTGATATTTACCCCCATTCCTACTGTTGAAGAAATTTCCAAGAACATGGGAAACAACAATCTCTTTTTTCGAATGTCCTACTCTCTTCAGGATTTCTCTTTCCTCGTGCATCAGATTCTTTACTGCTATCATTCCACCCTACATCCTCACCCCTCCAAATTCGATACTTCCAGCATGTGCAATGTCTTCTATCAATTCCTAGTACCTGGTCAATGGGATTATCTTCCTTTCTTTCTGGTATTCTTGGGAGACTCTGCCTAATTGACATTTTTCCTGCCCAACATATTCCTGATTTTATTCAAAAAAGCCTTAAACCCATTCTTTGTTGGTGAAATTCTATCCCCAAGGGAAAGCAAGGGAAAGTAAGTGAAGGGATAAGCCTGGAAACTTCCTTGTTGAGCAGGAAGAAGAGAGTTTGGATATACTCATAAAGTGATCATTTTTGTCTCATTGCAGAGGCGATTGTGTGATGTGGTATAAACATAAATTATATGAGAGTGCATAGGAAAGGAATGCAATCTATACTTGTTTGCTATATTAAGTGATTCTGAATTAAGATAAAAAGGGGAAATCGAAGGTAGGTGAGGTGAAGTCATTTCAGATAGCAATTATAATATATGCAATAATCCAGATTTGAGGATGTAGACTGCAAAGATGTGGATTAATTAGCTGATTTCATTAGTTTAGTATGGCTGGAGGTTAGTGTGCATAGGAAATGAGGACAAAGAACTCAGAAGAATGTGGTTTATTAGGCTTTCTATATAATTAAGTTAAACTATATCAAGTTTAGACTTTATGTGGAAGGTAAGAACGGCACTAAAATTTTGAAGTTAGAGAGGGCTGTGTATTGATTTGCATTCATAAAATGCTATGCTGACTACATGGTGAATAGTTGATTGTAATATCATGTGATATATAATGGGAGACTATTCATCAAACCAATTTTCTGTGTCCCACCCCCCCAAGCCCCTGCCCCAGGAACACAACTAAACTGTATTTTCCAGCTTGTTTGCAGTTAGATGTGAACACGTGAATGAATTCTGGCTAGTACAATATGACTCTGAGCCATTTCCAGGCCTGAGCATAAAAGCTTTCCACACGTAATAATTTATTTTTCCTTCTCTTGGGTGTTGAGAAAGAGAGAGCCCCAAGAAGGAAAGAGTCTGGTCCCTGAATCACTATTTGGAAGATATCCCTACCCACATCAGCAACACATTTTAGCATATATGTGATTGAAATATAAAGTTCTATCATGTTTGAGCCATATTGGATTTTTGGGTTTGTTTGTTACAGCAGCTAGCATTATCCTAACTAATACATGTAATTTCAGATAGTCTGCCTGGTATAATAACTAAAAATAAACTAAAGTAGAAGTCTGACAATTAAGTTCATGAACTTGTTGCCACAATTTGCTAACCTTATTTGATATCACAGGTATTACTCATTTTGAATTTGTACTAACTGAACAAACAGTTAACCATGTTTACTATTTGGAAATACTGAAAAGGCTGTGTGAAAAAGTTAGGTGACCTGAACTTTTCACTAACAATTCATGGCTCTTGCATCACGACAATGCACCAGTTCACACGATAGTAAAGTAAACTGATAGTAAAGGAGTTTTGAGCCAGTAAGCAAATCACTGTATTGGAACACCCTCCCTACTCACCTGATCTGGCCCCCAATAACTTCTTTCTTTACATGAAGATAAAGGAAATATTGAAAGGAAGACATTTTGATGACATTCAGGACATCAAGTGTAATATGATGATAGCTCTGATGGCCATTCCAGAATAAAGAGTTCCAAAATTGCTTTGAAGGGTGGACTAGACTCCAGCATCAGTGCATAGCTTTCCAAGGGGAGTACTTCAAAGGTGACCATAGTGACATTCAGCAATGAGGTATGTAGCAAATCTTCTATGATGAGTTTTTGGACTTAATTGTCAGACAGCATATGCTGGCATCCTGAAAGGTGTCAAAGAATTTTTAGTCTTTGTGTGAGAGTTCCAAAGTCAGCTCTGGGTATTTATGCAACTGGATGAAACTAGCTGTTATATATAGTAAAATATATGCTTTTACTTTACTTTTATAGACTAGTTATTAGAGATTTTTTAAAAAAGTTGTTTGGTGAAGTTAAGAAATTTTGCTTGTGTGAATATTCAAAGCTATTTTTTAATGTCTTTCTGAATTTCTTTATGTTGTGCACAGCTCTAGCATTACTTTTTCTTAGGGATATTTTAAATACCTTCTGTTTTGTTTGGATTTTTTGTTGTTACCAACAAAATCTGGCTGGTTAACTGGACCAGGGCCTACCACTGAGTAGAAACCAAAGAGGATAAATAGCAAAAATACTTAAGTAGGCACTATTATTGTGATGATAATACCATAAATGATAATCTAATATAAAAATACCCACCATTTATAAAGAAATCACTTTTTTTCAATTGTTTCACAAAATCCCACTTGAGTATATACTTGGTCAACTCTAAGTAATGGTCCCATTTTTCAACACTCACAGAAGGTATAACAAAGAAAGCCTGCCTTGCCTCCCTTTCTTCAATTTTCTAAGATGGATATCATGAAATGGAGCATTCCTAAAAACCAAGAAAGATATTTGGATACAGGCAATGATAAAAACTAACAAATGACCATTATATTATCAATGTATCTATACATTGCATTCGAAACATCTTCTCAGCAGTGTCTGCATTCAGGTAATCAAAGCTCTTGGGAATACTTCTAAATTTCTATCACCATCTATGAAGGGTATACTTCATTTTTAATATCCCAGAGTTCTCTCAGATACACACACAATTCAATTTTTTAATTAAAATCATGGGCTCCAAGAATATATTGGGTAGGTGGGGAGTACTGGAGAAAAAAAATAAAACCATTTTTTTTTTTTTTTTAATGACGTGGGTATGTTTTCGAATTTACAAAAAACCCTGATAAGCAGGATCAGTTTATGGAGCTAATTGCAGCTAGGTAATACTTCATTTTTGAAAGTAACATATTTTACCTTGCAAACAGATTTGAATATATCCACACCTTTTTCTCTGTTTTGACTTTTTATGTTCTGATGTATTGCTCAATATCCCCTTTATGCATTCCTATAAATTTCAATAAAGAGATCTGTGCTTTATAACTTGGGACATTTTTTTTCTAAAACAGGAATTATATTAGGTGATAGCACTCTGCCTTTTGGTTCCAAACATATATTTATCTGAAACAGTTTCTGTAGCTTGAAATATGACATATATGTTGTAATTCATTGTAATTTCATACTTCAAAGCAAAACATTTAAAAAAAGCAATGATGCGAGACATTTCAAAGTCATTCTAAAGGTCATGATGAGAATTTTCTTATTGGTATGTTAATCTTCTTGTTAATCTTTTTATTACATTTGCCTAAGAATAAACTTGACAACTATAGGTGTCACTAGTTGTGAAATCCCTGGTTTCATTCAGAATATGTTTCTTATTTCTCTGAACTAAAATAATACGCTACCCTGTGTTCAAAAGCATGTGTCCATTGGGCTACTCTGCTAGGAACATGATCTGCCTATATTTGCTGTTCTTACTTTTTCATAGTGCATGATGCTTAGATCCATGTGAGCTAATTATGCTGTTGTAATGAACAACTTCCAAATCTCGTCAGCTTAGAATGAAAGGATTCATTTCTCACTATGCTATCTGTCCATTTTTGCTTACTATTTTCTTGAAAGTGCTCCTGCAATCACTTTTTTTTAAAAATAAAATACACTCATTTCAGAGTTTTTCCTTTTAAACCACGAGATTTCTTTATGTACTAGGAAATTTATTGGTTCCTTTTCTAGGTTTTAGCACAAATTTTTAAAAATAGTCAAATGCATTTTTGGCTTAAAAAAGATAATCATATTTGTAGCACCTTTCAGAACGATTTTTCATTTTATCTACAGAACGTATCCACCAACACTTCTCCTTGAAGAAAACAGTGTATTTGTAATGCACCAAGATTCCCTTTTTAAAAAAATTATAGATGCAAAAACTCATGGAAACAATCATTGACAGAGCAATATCAATATAAATGCCAACATATTTATTCCAAAGCAGAACATTTATTTTCAGATACAAAGACAAATCTTTAAATATATCTTAGTCTTTGCTTATGTTAGTTAGCTCTTTGTAACAGTTTTCTTTAACTTCACCATGATTTACAAATGTTAATATTACAGCATAATATTTACTGGTGAAATGTGTTGATTAAGCAAGCCAGATAAAGAAGCTATTGTTTTTTCAGTTTAATATACAAAATATCTTTAGCATGTGACATATTATTTGCACAATGATTCATTTTATTGTATGTAAAAAAGCTTTGAATTTCTCATACTGTGCTTTTTCTAGCATTTCACTCTTCATAACTTTGTACGACAGCAAGTAAGTTTTAATTCTTCATATTTACCTATCAATCACCTTACCAGAATTGTTCAGTTTCTAGGATTAGAATTCTCCTTTTCCATCTCGTAACTTTGCTTCAGAAATTTTCACAATGAATGGTTGGATACATTAAACACAAACTCTAATATCATATA
The DNA here is from genome assembly GCF_964194185.1 of Rhinolophus hipposideros. NCBI lineage: Eukaryota > Metazoa > Chordata > Mammalia > Chiroptera > Rhinolophidae > Rhinolophus > Rhinolophus hipposideros. Next base: position 26,028,957 of record NC_138057.1, read on the forward strand.
CGATATAATACAAGTGAACAACAAATAAATGAATGAAAAAATGACAATATATATAAAAACCTTACAATATAACTTCTAACCTACCCAATCCACGATTTGCCATATCTGCAAAAAAGCACTGTTACATGGGAGAAACTGAGTTGTATGCAATGCATAAATGTTTCTGTTTTATAATAAACATTCCCTTCATTTTTCTATTACACCAGGACTTGTTTGCTGTAGTACACACTGTAGGGTACACTGTAGTCACACTGTAGGGTGTAAGAAGGGAGTTGATTTAGAAGGAGGATGCTGTGTTTTCACCCTCCCATTTTTCCCTCTTTTCAGTACTCACCAATTATTGCTGGCCTCCCTCATTCATGTCAAACATTCAAAATAGACTCAAATACAAAAATATGGTCTTCCCGTGCCCTACCACATGAGGATGAAAAACTAACAAAAATTGCAAGCAGGTCTACTCAGTCACTGTCCATCACGGTAAATACTAATATCACATAGGACATGAAGTTCAAATACGATATGTTTTCCACGTCAGGATAAATTGTAATACCTAAGGACATCTCCTAGAATCCTAGCATTCATTAGAACTCATCTTGAAAAATTCCGTTTTAGAGTAAATAAAGAAATTGAAAAATGGAATTTGTTTACCTTTCTGTTGTTTAAATATATACATTTTTATGAGACTGCACAAGATATAAAATTATTTCTAAAAGAAAGCTTTTCATCATGCAGATACATTTGATATTTATTAGTGTAATTGACTATGCACCACTCATGATTTTGGTTGAATGACAGCCGTTCCAAATACTTGAATGGCTACTTATAAATAGTGTCTGTATCATCGTGGTTCTCTTAAGATTGACACTGAAAGTCAAACTATATAAATAGATTCAGTGCCTGTTTATTTTTCAGGGTAAATTCTGAAGTTATTTGGGAACTGCTTTTACTCAAATTTTATCTTTCAACGTGAATTTCTCAGATTTCTTTCTTCATTTTGTCTAGTTGTCAAAGAAAAATACACTGGACTTATTAAATAGGCAAAGAAGACTTTGTTTAAAATTACTGAAATGAGGGGAGAGAGATTGAATTCAACTCTGTTGAAACAAAAGGTGGGAGAGTCTTAAAGCACTGGGTTGAGTTAATGGAAAACTACTGGAAGGTGTTAGCTTAGCCGTCTGTCAGTGAAATTAAGCCAACTGTGTTAATCTATGGGTGCTTACTGAAGTTAGGCTTCGATTGTCCAACTGATACTGGGAGATAGGGGCCCTATATTTATTTTGCCTCTAGCTTTGAAGCATATCTGACAAATAAAAATTGCATTTACTTAAGGAGAATGTTACATTTCAAAGAGATGATCTCAGGTCTTTGAGAAAGACAATCAGAGGTTCTAAAACTGGTAAGATGCTGGGAGAAGATATATATCTCAAAGGGGCAGAGAAAAAAAAATTATAACTGCAAGTTTTTAAAGTAAATACTCTAAAAAAGAGGAAGGTCAGGGACCCAGAGTGAGGAAGACATCTGTGTAAAGTTTAATCAAGCTGAAAAGAACATTAAAGCCATCTAGTTCATATTTGTCCATATATAGTCCTCATTAGTATATGCTGAGCTTTCAACGATGTGACATTACATCCTTGACTTGATGCTTCTCAAAGATTTTACAAGTTCAATACTCTTCTCACAACTTGAAATGTACCATAATTTCTAGACTCCTTTTATTACCTTTACATTTCTTAGATTGGGACTTTTTCTTCACTAAGTTCCAGAGAACTCATCTAAAGTTTGCAATTCCTTTTAAGGTTCAGTGAACAGCATTCGATATATACAATTAGGTTTCTGTTTTCCATTCTCTTCTCTTGGAAGTAGAAATTCATGGGCTATATTAAATGCCTTCCATGTTATCCCAGGTGGAATTTTGAGCAAATATATACATACATATATATATATATATATATATATATGTATATATATATATATATATATATATATATAATAACTTAATGACATAGATTACTATCCTTCTGTTTTCTAACAATAACAACAAAAATATCCTTTACTGCTCACTGTCAACCTGACAGTCAATGCTACATATTGTTTTTATTATATCAGTGTCACAATTCTAATAGTATTCAGCTGAGATAGACTGGGTTGTGTTGAAACAAGAATAATCACAAAGTCTTGTTTTAAAGCAGAGTTTTTTTCATGATTACACTACATGTCCATTTGGGTTGGATGGGGACTCATGTTCACATCTTCTTACTCTGGAGCTACCATATGGCAAAAGAAAAAAAGAGTTCTAGAGAGTCTCACACTGACAATTATAGTATCCAACTTGAAAATGACATAAACCACTCTACTCACAAACCATGACCCAGAACAAATCTTACAACCACATCAAAATAAAAAGAAATTGATAAAGGTAATTTTACACTATAAGTGAGAGGGAGAAATAAAAAAAATACCTGGCAAACAATATTTATGATTACCAATATAACTTTATTTTTGCTTGTCTTCTGGCATTTTATCCCTCCCATAATGAATAAAATAAAATAAATGCATGTTTATTAAAATCTAACTTTCATCCAATATTTAAAAAAATGAAATATACAAATCTACTAATACCAAAATCAGCATACTTGAAATGCAAATGATAGCTATGGTAGCCTGACCTTTAATAACCTAGATAAGAATATAACAGTTATTGCATTATATGGTAGTCATTAAAATACTTGTGTGTTACATTCTCATGTACAAAACTTTTATTCTGTTTTAAATTACAGGACACGGTGCTGGACCATAATGTAGAGTTAGCTGTTTTGGATAAAAGTAACAGAGGAAATTCTAGTACAATGCATTAGTGCTCCTGTTGACCCACGTTAACAATGGAACTTCTGAATTCCCATGTAGAGACATTTTCAATTAAGAATGAACCTGTTAGGAAGATGGATTAAAGACTCTGTGTCTGCTTTCTTTCTTAAAGCCATATATGAAACATGATTCTATATATATCTGTCATAAGGCTCAAAGCTGGGGGGTTGGGCTTCTAAAATCAGATGCATATACTGACACATTATATGCATCTTGCCAGCTCAGGATAAATTTTATGAGGGATTTCAAGGCTATGACAAGTCATATCTGTTATAGTTGACTGACTGGAATTTCCATAATTTTCATTTTTTGAGTATGTTTATGAGATACTATAAGTATAAATTCATTTTCTTTTAGAGAAAATATAAAAAAAGAATAATCCTAATAACAAAAGCATATTTAAAATAAAATATTATGCAGAATGCTTTTTCATCTCTATGAAAAATTTATATGTATGTGGTTAAGTGATTAAATTTTAGTTTAAAGATTGTTAGTATTCATTTCTGTCAGAGAACATCTCATGATTGGAACGATTTGGGGTTAATATGACAAATAAAAATAAAATGGTCTTCTGATTGACGGAATATACTTTTTTGTATGCAACTCTGCCTAACACAGTGCTAAGACATGTTAATGTTCTAATATTTGACTCTTTTGGAGTTCAAATTCATAAAAAATGCAAAACACATGCAATATGTTTTATATTGTCCAACAAAACATGTGGTAGGTATGCTGCTTTTTTCTAAATTAATTGAAATGCTTACTTCATCTCTGGTGTACATTATTACTTAGGACAAAAAGTGACTCTGTCAGTAACAGGGAAAAACATTAAATTCACATCTCATGTGTGACTAGAAGTACATTGTCTTCATTCTAATTAATACGGTACTCTTATTCAGCATTTTCTTGTATAAAACAGACTTCTAATTCATTTTATTTTGTCACCATGAAAATTCTGTAAGTTCCAGAAATGACTTGGCCAATATTAAAGAAACAGAACCTTCAAGCTAAAAGACTTTTCCTAATTTGTAAATCTTATGTAACAAAATGAATCCCACTTTTCTGACTCTAGATTCAGAATTATTTCAATTATACCATAAGCATATTACATACTTTAGGGCATCCACTGATAAATGACTGGTTTGAGTTACCTGGTCAAACATTGATTCAGGGAATCCAAGTTAGTTATTAAGGTCTCAGAAATGGAAATGTATTTGATTATATTAATTGTTCAAGTAACCATTTTTCACTTGGTCATAATTAAGGTATAAGGATGACTAATACTTCTGGGAAAAATGGTGAAAGTAATTATGATCATAAAATCTATCTCTCAAACACATCTACTTCTTGCTATTGAAATTATCAGTATCAAAATAGTTTCTATAAAAACTTTTTTTTTCTAAAATTTAACGTCCAATTAAAAACTCTGCTCTAATCACTCTGCATGCATGCCAGGAGGGGAACATATTGTGCTTAAGTCCACAAAAAGAACATGCAGATTACACTGCAACTACACCTAAGCTTTTCTCCCAGTAGGCTTCCACTTGCTGTTCGTGTCATTTAAATGTATTATGCAAATATTATTATGATTTTCCCCATCTTTTACCTGATATTTAGCCTTTCATAGATCCCAGGCACTGGGATATATCATCAGTCTGTACCCAGTGAAAAGAGTATTGTCAGTATCATTAAAATTTATTATTTTTATGCAATGTATGATCATTGACATGTAAATGGAAATAACAATTTGTATTTGACAATGTACAGTATCCTTATGTACTAAAAAACAAACATGGACACTAATGAGTTAATTAAGTGTTAAATAATTAGCTTATTTCTGTCTTAAATGCTTTATATTCATTATACTGAAGACGAGCAAGTTTTACTAAAGGTTTTCTGTCCTGTTATGTTGTCCCTGCTTCATCCTAGATAGACAAAATGTGCATTTGTTGGGGATTTTTTTTTTTCCTGCAATGTTTCTGGTTTGCCAGCTTCTTCCTCTCCAACTTTGGGATGTATGAGACAAAAAGAAATCCAAGGGAACTCACCACTGTATTGTTCCTTGGATTCTGTGATCATTAATCTGTTGTCCTCCCTCCCTCTTCTTATGCTTGTTTTACCTAACAATCCAGGGAGTTTAGTTGTGCTTAGTCGGAGGCATAGGAGCAAGTATGTCATCTCTATCATTCCAGAATTGGAAGTCCTATAACAGCATTTTATTTTGTTCCTGTATCCTCAAATTGAAAACAACCTAAATGACTATTACAATTACCAGTGGAATTGATAAAGTATGGTATATTTATATTATAGAAAACTATACTAAAGTAGAGGAGAATGAAATATGAATTATTCAATAACATGGGTGACTTAGACATAATATTGAAAAAAAATAAACAAAAATAAATGGATATATAGTGAATGATTATATATAGCGGGGGTGCCAAAAAAAGTATTCAAGTAGACATTTTAGTCAACCTTGCTCAAGCAGTAGTTCGCTTTAATTAGAAATGTCTGGATGCTGATGGTAACTACTTTGCGAACCTTTTGTAATTGCAGAAGTCAAATGTGACATGTGTTTATATTTTGTTAGTCGTATATGAGTTCTGACAATTAAGCTCATAAACTCGTTGCAACGATGTTGCTAGCCTTTTCTGATATCAGAGGGATCATTCATTATAAATTTGTACCAAGTGGACAGACAATGAACCAAATTTACTATTTAGAAGGGCTGAAAAGACTGCTTGAAAAAATTAAATGATCTGAACTTTTTGTGAACAATTCATGCACCAGCTCCCACGGCACTGTCTGTACAGGAGTTTTTAGCCAGGAAACAAATAACTGTCTTGGAACACTTTCCCTACTCACCTGATGTGGCCCCCAGTGATTTCTCTCTGTACCTGATGATCAAGGAAATATAGAAAGGAAGACATTTGGATGACATTCAGGGCATCAAGTGTAATGATGACAGCTCTGATGGCCATTGCAGAAAAAGAGTTTCAAAATTACTTTGAAGGGTGGACTGGGCGCTGGCAAAGGTGCATAGCTTTCCAAGAGGAGTACTTCAAAAGTGACCATAGTGATATTCAGCAATGAGGTATGTAGCAGTTTTTCTAGGATGAGTTCGCGAACTTAATTGTCAACTGCATATATTGAGTATTACAATTTTAGTAGGTTATTTTTTCCCTTTCCTAAAGTGTGTATACACTTTTTTGGCATCCCCAGTGTGTGTGTGTGTGTGTGTGTGTGTGTGTGTGTGTGTGTGTGTGTGTGTCTGTGTCTGTGTCAGTAACAGACAAAATAAACACTTTTGTGATAAAACTCAGAAAACATGTTCTATTTAGAGAGGTGTCAATATTGAGAGGTAGCTTGAAGAAGGGCTTTTGAGGATCCAGCAATATTCTATATCTTGAAGTTTTAGGTTGCTACACAAATGTGTTTACTTTGTAAATATTCATTATAATGTACATCTAATGTTTGTACACTTTACCATAAATATTTATAATTACATACAGTTATAAAACATTTCCTAAAAATCTGTCACAAACATTATACTTAATTTTAACTAAATGGATTTTCCCCCTAGAGATTTAAAACAAGAGAATGGAACTTACTATTTTTACTACTATAGGTGGAGATCCTTGCCAACGTAAAACAGCAAGAGGTAAAAAATGAAACATAAAATAAGTGGAGAAAAAGAAATTAAAAGGTGATTATTAGAAGATAATATAGGTGTTCACACAAAAATCAAAAGAATATATACACTCATGAATTAGTTACAAAGTAATCATTTTATATACTATTAACAAAATATTAGGAATATTACATAATTATTAAATGCTTTAAAGCTACTAAGTATTACTTAGAGAAATTAATGAAAATATGCAGAAGAAGAAATATATACTTTGTTCATGCACTATATATCTCTATATTGCTATATAGATTCAATAAAATTCAAATAAACCCAAGGAGGAATTTTTTTTTTTTGGACATTAACAAGCTCATTTTAAATTTATATTTGAAAATACAAGGTTACAGAACGTAAAGCCAACCTTGAAAAAATGAATTTTGAAGACCTATACTACCTATTAAGAACCATGGGTTCTGCCAATACCGTGAGAAGTATGTGGCTGGACTAGCCCACTGGTTCTAAGAACAGAGACGAGAGATTTGCGGAGCAGAGCCACTCTTAGCTGAGCCCAGTTAGGTCTGATAACATCCAGCCTTGCCCAGGAGAGAGAATAGGTCAAGAATGGTATAGATAAGCCAATCTGTAAACTGAACCAACTATGAACTCGTATACAAACACATTATTTGATATTAAATCTCAAATATTGCTGAGATATTGTGATTGTTACATAACCATATTGTGGCAGGTTTATATACACACTCATGCACTTACCTACATATACTATATGATAAAGCATAACAACCCATCATATAGTTACATTCTTTTATTTAAAGTGAGTGGACCCAACATGTAAAAACAAACCAAAAAAAAAGGTATTAATTGCTAATGATTCATTTCCTAATATAAAATTATTGTTTGGTAAACCACAGTTGCAGAAAATGTTAGATTACCCAGTTACTCTTTTTAAGGATGCTGACACCTCCAACCTTCCAATTGGTTCTTATTATGCCACTGAAATAAGTCTTCACTCTCCACTCTTGCATCTCATGAGATCTAGAACACTTGCAGCAGTAGCGCTCTCAGTCTCTAGAACAAATGGAAATAGATTGACAGCAGCACTTGCAAATGATCTAATGGCTAGGTCACTTAGTCAAGCATGAATGTTACTTTGTACTTAGACTCTTTTTTTTTTTTCCATCCTCTGTCTTTCAAGCTCTGGGTTTTCCCACTGTTCTCCTTTACATAATGAACAGAAACCCTTGAATTTAGAGCTAGACAGTACAATTCAGTACCTTCTAAAGTGAACTTCATTATACGGTTGTGGAAACAGATCCAAAGTCACTTCCCAAAGACATTATGTTGGCTGAATATATGCATAGAGTTAATGCTAATAATCGAGATATTCTTATTCACAGTCTGTTAATCTTTTAGGATGTCCTAATATTTTTCACTGCTATAGACGACCCAGGACTTTATTCTGGGTTTCGGGACAAACATTTGGAAACTGGTGCTGATATCTTTGATGCCTAGCAATAGACAATAAGGAAAACTTCTAAAATCATTGCTAATTTATATAATCCATAAACATATATTCAAAAGTTAACTGTGTCAAGTTACAAGTATAAATATAAGTATAGTAAACCTCACAGAGCTTAACCAAATGCTAGATTCCATAGCAGTTTAATTTACTCTGCATTTATTCCTATTAGTCAGTTAAAGTGCCATTTCATTTAAGTTCCAAATATTCTGTTTTTAATATATAACTTATCAGTGTCACCAGTAATTTAAAAAGATAATTTGCTTTTTCTGGGATAAAGGATTGCACTTATATATTACTTCAAAACTGTGATGTTTAATGACAGAAGTGTTAATTTTTTGATCCTTCTATTTAAAAATAGACTAAACCTCTATATTCTTAAAAAGATTATTCTTTTTTCTTATAATAAAGAGAAGCAGGGGACAAAACGTGTACTGATGCAAAGTGAGAGAAGTAAAGGACCATAAATTGCAGAGATCTCTTTTGAAAATCCTTGCTTAAAAGGTAGGCCAAAAAAGGACTAATATCAAAGATGTCATAAATGAAGCCATGGGGTATATGGGATTTTTCCATATCCATATTTTTTAAGGTATTGTCAGGGGAAATAATAATAATACTTGGCTCTAAAATTGCATTTTTAAATTGACAATGTTTTCCAAAAATTAATAAATTTAATTACATCCCTTTGAGGTGGGTGGTTTTCCTAAACACTGTAGGTCAGAAACGTATTAGCTCTAGTGATAACAGTTATTGCCATAGTAACATGGATACCCGATACCAAACAGGCCCGATACCAAAATCCTTACTCGTGCAAAATGTTCACTGGTTTTAATAAGCATTTTCTGTGAATCCAGATCCAAGTTGTGCCCCATGTGCTCATTTCTTTGGGAAACGTTTGAACTAAGTATCGCTTTATTCTTGTTAACTGTGTATAGTACAGAACATGTGAGTCACCCATAACAGCATGGGGTAATTTAGGCTGATATTGCAATTACATTTAGACTTCACCATCTAGGTCAAGCAAATGAATTACAAATAAGCCTGGTCTCTTATGAGGAGTGGCTTTGTCTAACAAAGAATAAAAGTACTGACAGTCACTCTTGAGCTTGTGCTTTTTGTGGCTACTATTCAGTGAGTACCCCAATGGTTTCTATAAAATATTAGAAAACATTCTTCTCTAATCACTGGGGGAGTGATTTAAATTTCAGTTAGGCCCTCCATCCTTTGACATTCTCCTGGGAGTAAAATGTACAAGTTAGCTTCCCAACGAAATTTAGGTACACAACCACTGAATTTAGAAGATGTACAATAATCATCATGAGAAATGCAACACTGATAATCTGAGTAACAATATATGAAATGTACATCTTAAATTTCACACAGTTTTCGTTATTTTATATTATCCAATTTTTTTTCTGTACCAAGTGTGAAGTATATAGGACAGACAGCTATTATTTTTAGCATTAGTCTTAAATGTACTACTAAAGTTTAATGCCTGGGAAGTTAAACAAACAACACACACACACACACACACACACACACACACACACATATGCTTTGGAATTGGAACAAGTTTGACCTCAAACTCTAACTCTGCTATCTATGAGCTGTAAGCAAGCTATTCAAACTCTTTTGGCCTAAGCTTCTTTACCTGTAAAACATGGATGATATCAGCTATTTCTAATATCTGTGTATTTTGCAGAGAAGTTATTTAAAGATATATTAATTAATTTTAAATAAAATTAAGTATAGAGGTTAAATTTTTGAGTATAACAACTCAGAGCATATTTAACTTTCAAAGCAGTAACAGGATATAGAATGGAAAAGAAAAAAAAACGCATCAATACAAAAGATACAATGGATTCTAAAAAGAAGTATAACAAAAGTATGATAAAGATAACACAAAAGAAAATGATAGAAATAATTCAAATGTGGCACTGTAAAATGAATTAAAATAATTAAATTTGGTTACACATGTAGATTTAATTATTAGACCAGTCAAAAGAACCTTGAAGGAAAGCTTCTTCCTCCCACACAGTGGTTACAGTGAATTACTTTATCCTGTTTATACCCCCTTTCCATGTTGTGACCACATTGTTCAAATAGTGATATAAACAACAAATATCTGATACATATTCATAAAATAGTGTACAATCGAGGGAATGTAGCTAAAATACTATACTGAATTAAATCTTCTACGTCACTGTTGTATTTTGTTTTTTACTTTTGTGAGTTATTTTCAACTTTTTTCAATGCACGGAAAATACATATTATGTTTTATTTGCTATCTTAAGTTTATTGTAACACTTTAGGTAACATATTTAAAATATTTCTATGCCTATGTTAGTTTTCTAGTGCTGCCATAATAACTTGCCACAAACTTAAAGGATTAAATGAAACCCCTGTATTATCTCATAGTTTATATGGATCAAGAGTCTTAGCTCAGTGGGACTCACTCAGCTTGTTGCTCTGCTCTGATTCTTGCTGGACCAAAATCAAGGTGTTGGCTAGGCTGCATTTCTTTCCTCAAGATTCAAAAGGTCATTCAGATTTTGACAGAACTCAGATCCTTGACGGTAAAAGTCACGGATCCCAAATTTCTTTCTGGTTCTCAACCTGGGGCTGACTTTAACTCTTGGAGAACCCATCCCGTTCTTTGCACATGGCCCTCTCCTTTTCAGACAAAAACAATGGACTTGGAAGTCATTTCATGAGTGGTGCGTCTCCTTGGACTTTCCTGTTTACTGCATTTCACCAGACTTCTCTTCTGTCTTATTTTACAGATTGCTTCCTTTTTCCAGCAACTTTTTATTTTTAGTTGACATACAGAATGCTATTAGTTTTAGGTGTACATTACAGTGATTTGATATTTACATATATAACAAAATGATCCCCATAGTAAGTCTAGTACCCATCTGTCACCATAAAAAATTATTGCAACATTATTAACTATATTCCTTATGCTGCACATTGCATCCTCATGATTTATTTTATAACTGGACATTTGTACCTCTTAATTCCCTTCACCTATTTTGCCTGTCAGCCATCCCTCCCCTCTCTGGTAACCACCACTTTGGTCCCTCTATCTATGAATCTGTTTCTCTTTTGTTTGTTTGTTTTGATTTTTAGATCCATATATAAGTAAAATTATTTGTATTTGACTGTCTCTGTCTGACTTATTTCACTTAGCATAATACCCTCTAGGTCCATCTATGTTGTCACAAAAGACAAGATTCCTTTCTTTTTATGGCTAATATTCCATTGAGTATATGTACCACATCTTCTTTTTCCAATCATCTGCCAAAGGATATTTAGGTTGTTTCCATGTTATGGCTACTGTAAAAAAAAATGCTTAAATAAACATAGGGGTGCATACATTTCTTCAAAATAGAGTTTTAATTTTCTTTGGATAAATACCCAGAAATCGAATTGCTGGATTATATAGCTGTTGTATTTTTAATTTTGTTGGGAAACTCCATACTGTTTTCCATAGTGGCTATACCATTTTACATTTCCACCAATAGTGTACAACTTTTCCATTTTCTCTACAACCTTGCTAACAGTTGCTAGTTTTTTGTCTTTTTGATAATAGCCTTAAAGGTTTTATGTGATTAGACTGTATATATATATATATATATATATATATATATATATATATATATATATATATATATATATTCTTCCTATTGTAATGTTCTTAATCTAAATTATATCTGCCAAGTCACATTGCCATATAAAGTATCATATTCACAACTTTCTGTAATCAAGCCATAGACATCTTTGGCAGTTCATTAGTTATCTATTCTCAAATATTCAAATCCACAAATATCTTTAAGCTACTTATCTGAACCAAGATTTCTGAAAGACTTTGATGCACCTAGGTTTGTTTGTGTTCTGAGATAAAAATTCTATAAATTAGTGGCTATTGTACTGTATATATTTTTTGATAACAAAATGCATTGGCAAATCTGTGTATAAAACGTACTTATTTCTTTATCAGTTATTATACAAGGTGTGATCAAAAGACACGGTGAATGTTTAAATAAATAAAAAAAATACAGTAAAGTGATGTCATTAATCCCCTCAAAGAACTCTCCCTCGCTTTGAACACACTTATCTCATCATTTTTGCTACTTTCTGAAGCAGTTCTGGAAGTCCTCTTTTGTGAGTGTCTTTACGTCATCCTCCATCATGACAATGCTCCGTGTCACACATTGCTTATGGTAAGGCAATTTCTGTCCAATAAAAAATATATGGTGTGTCCTCATCCACCTTTTCACCAGATCTGGCACCATGTGACTTCTAGCTCTTCCCCAAAGTCAAGATGATTCAGGACATTGAAGCAGCCAGGAGAGTGCAACTAAAGACATTCACAAAAGAGGACTTCCAGAACTGCTTCAGAAAGTGGCAAAAATGATGGGATAAGTGTGTTCAAAGTGAGGGGGAGTATTTTGAAGGGGATTAATGGCAATGTGTCTTTTGCTGTAATGATTTTTTTAAAATTTAAACATTCACCATATTTTTTTTTTAATCACACCTCATATGTGTTTCATGAATTGATACTCAGTATTATTTTCCAGAGAGGAAATGGGTGAAATATGTGTTGTTCCTGCTTCTGCTCTTTTTATTCCACTATTTTCTATTTTGTTAGACATTACAAACCCATGAATATTCTGGATCCATAATTACCTTTCCCAAGCCTTTAGATTTTGGTATTTCACTATACTACCACAAGGCATTGATTTGAAGTAAGCAGTTTAGCAATTTTCCCATGTTCAAATTCTTAGCCCTTTGTTGCTTCATAGGTAATCCTGGGACAGCTACTTTCTATAGCACTGTTTTTAAATTGTTGTAATTTATATGACATAGAGCTAATCAAAATGACAAAGCACTTTATTAAATAGCATATATTTTAATATCGATAATAATAATATTTCTTAGTGAAGGTAATAATCAGATGATAACTATTCTTTTGATGATACATAAGCAGAAATAACCATAGGAATTTTGCTTTGGTTTGCTTTGTTTATTTATTTAGTAATTATTTTTATTTATTTAGTTTGTTGTTTTTGCTGTTGCTGTGTGAGATACAGAGATTCAGCAGCATATAACTCCTGATGGCAGTAAATTGAGACAGTTCAAGAGGAGTAGCCCATATATTATGACTGATGAAAGATTAAGTTCACATTAAAGGAAAGCTAGGATGCACAAACATAATGAAAAACAACAACAAGAAAGATCATTAACGAGAGATGGTTTCTGAGAGAATGTAGAATTTACTATAGGTAAAAATATATTTGCTTTATTCATCTAAATTTTTAGAATTTTGAGTAAGTTGCTGAGCTCCAAGGAAAATCACAAAGGTCCTTAAGCTTTTATCACCATGAAACTTCTTAAGAGGGTTTCCAGTGTGTAATTTGCAATACTCTTTTGCCTAATCAATTTCACCCACTGGCCTGAGTGGAGTTGGTCCCACTACAGTCTATTTTGGTCACTGGGCAAAAAGAAAACTAGTATTAAGGCTTAGCTAACAGAAAAGACAATAATGCTTCCCCAGATGCTTTGACTTTCTTAATGTAATTCCAACTTTTTATTTTAGAATTTTAGACAGCCATAAGCACAATATTTAAATTTGTCTGATTATATATCAAGACTGTTAAATACTAATTATAAGTATTATGTGTTCATTTTTATACTATGGGATCTGCATATAATTTCCCAACAAAGGATATTGTTTCTATTAATATTACTGGAGCCTTAAGGCAGGGGAGAAGAAAGTGAATGGGGGCATAGAGAGTGTAAAGGCTTCCCTGAACCAGACTAGGTTATTTTATTATATGATTCAGTTTTTATTTTCTTCCAATCCCAATCTGTGTTGTGTTATGACTAAGGCTTAAATGATATGTTATGTATCTAAGAAAAGCTTTTAAAATAATGGCAACTGTCAATATTAAAGTACACTTTTTATATACTTTGAAAAGTTTGTCATTGCAATTGAATGCCTAACAACAACAACAAAATGCCCCACTAGAGATTAAATTTTAACTTTTTAATCTCTTTTAGAAAATCAAATTCCTTCATTTTAAACTACTGTATTGCAGAGTTTTCCGTTAAAAATATAAGAATGGGAATAGAAAATGTTGAAATTGTTTCAATTATTTATCTTAGAAAGTTCACTTCAGAATTACAGAGGATACTATCCCTTAGGAAAGTAATAGGTGTTGAAATTAACCAAGGTTGCTGTGGGTAAAGGTTATATAATCAATTCTGTTGTATTTTGAGGAGGATGCAGTACATCAAATGACTTTGGCTTCAAAAATAAATGAATGAATAAACAAATAAATGAATGAATGAAAAAATAAATAAATAGAACAAAGACAAGCAAAGAAGAAGATACACAATAAACAAATCTCATACTAGAATATCATTTAATGGGAAGGAGAGAGAGATTGCAACACTAGTCTATGAGTGGTTAATTGTCTAAAAAAGCCTTATTCAATTTTTCATGGTTGTTGACAACTTTCAAGCCTCCCACCCCCTACTTCCCTCCTTTCCCACATCTGGGCAAGCTAATAAGAGAGTTCCTGGTTCTTCTGTCAGTGATCCTGAGAGTTGAAGCCACGTAAGCCCCTGCCAGAGCATGGAATTCCTTCCCCGATCCCGACTCAGTAACCATAATAAAAAACAAAGCCAGTGGGCATGCCATCATCAGTCTCCACATCCTAACAAAATTCTGGGTCAGGTGTTGATGCTGCCCTCTGTGAGGCAACAATAAAACACTGCCTGACATAATAATGTTAGTTTCACTTCTTCCTTCTCAAATGATATTCTTGTGATTTCATTTCTTTGTTCTAATGCAAGGCTAGGAATCCTGTGCAATGTTGAATAGGAAGAATAATAGTGGCCATCCTTTTACTGTCTTCAATCTTAGGGAGAGTGTTCAGTACTTCCCTCTGAAATATGATGCTACCTGAGGTTTTTAAATAGATGTCCTTTATAAAATTAAGAAAATGCCATTCTACTCCAAATTTGCTGAGAGTTTCTATCTTAAATATATGTTGAATTTTGTCAAATTCTTTTTGGCACCTAATGAAATAACTCTTCAAAATTTCTGATTCCATTTTATGCATGACTTTTTTTCCTTTTGTTCTTTGTGTTACTTTTCGTAATTGCTCTAGAGATTAAAATATGTGACTGTTACTTATCACAATTTACACTCAAATGATAGTATGTTGTTTCACAACAAAGTAAAAACCTTATAATAGGAAATATTATATTACTTCCATGAACTCTCATTTTTTTATTATTATATAACTTACTTTAACTTGTGCTACAACCTGTAATACATTGCTATTATTTTTGCTTTAAGCAATCAGTAATCATACATACCTATGTACATGAATATGTTATACATACACATATGTGTGTGCATATGCACTTACGTGTATTATATAGACGTGTATAATATCACACTAATATAAATATATGTGTATGCATACACGTCTGTATATGTGAATATATATAGATATTAGTATAATATTGTGTATATGTACATATTGTCATGAATTAATGTATCACACAAGCACACACACACATATATCACATAATTTTACATAATTATGTTTTGTCATACTCTTCAATCACTTAGGAAGATTTCAATTTCCATCTGGTACCATTTACTTTTACCTGCATAAATTCTTTAAATATTGTTTGCTTCTCAGGTTTAAAGGCCTAAAATTGTCTTAGTTTGCTTTTAATTATGGAAATACTTTTGTTTTTGTTGACCTTTTATCCAGTGTTTTAATGGTCTTGTTACATTTCTTTGTATTTTTCCTGCTTGGGTTTGCTATGATTTAGGGTCTCTTGGTTAATAACATATATTCATTTTGGAAAAAAATCTTGATAAATTTTTCTTGAACCATTTCTTCTGTCACATTCTCTTTCTTCTCTTCTGGCACTCCATTATACCAGCACTAGATCAGTTGATAATTTCCTTCAGATCATCATTCTATTACTTTCATTTCTTTCATTCTCAATTTTTTCTTTGTGCTTCAGTTTAGGTAATTTCTGTTGAATTGTTGTGCAATTTGTTGATACTTTTCTGTCAATTCTGCTATCAAATCTTTAAAGTATTTTTTTTTTCATTTGTAATATTTTTATTAGGTTTTTAAAAATATCTATATAGTTTCAATCTCTACTGAGATTCACAATCTCTTCCTGTTTGCTGTCCAATGTTTCTAGTTATTTTAGTAACCTATTTCTTTAGTTATTTTAAAATTCCTATTGAGTAATTCTGACATCTGTGTTTTCTTTGGGTCTTCTCTATGTAATGTATCCTTTTTTGAGTATTGATCATCCATAATCAGACATCCACAACTATCTCATATATTTTTAGAATTACACATGGAACATTGTGTTGGAAAGAATAGTAGAAATCAAGTTCAGCTTATTTTTAAATTAAAATAGCTATTCTCAGAAATAGACTTTCCCTTATTCTGTTCATCCACTAGTGTGGAGATCTGAGTGAAGCTATTCTGAAATTGAGAAAAATGTACTTCATTTCAGCTAATATTTAGTTCACCAGCAATTTCATATATTTGGGGGGACAGAACAGAAGTATGCCTCAAACATGTATTGGGATCTGAGAAATATCAAGATGCCAGAGATATCCTTCTGACGTAGAGTCCAGCCACCTGCTTTCTGAAAAATGGAAGATCTCTCTCTCTCTCTCTCTCTCTCTCTCTCTCTCTCTCTCTCTCTCTCTCTCTCTCTCTCTCTCTCTTCTTAACAGTCTAGCCATCTGCATTTTGAATTGCTGAGGTTTGCTCTTTAGCACTGGATTCCTGCACATTAGGAGATGTAGCTCATATTTTGGAGGACGGTTGAAATGCAATGAATGAAGACCTAATGCTGCTCAAATGTATACATCTCAGTGTATTAGTTTACTAGGGTTGCCATAACAGAGTACCACAAACTGGGTGACTTAAACAAAAGAAAATTATTGATTCACAGTTCTGGAGGCTAGAAACCTGAAATCAAGTCGGCAGCAAATTTGGAGCCTTCTGAGGACTATGAAGAAGGATATGTCCCATCTCTCTCCCAGCTTCCTGTGGATTACTGTCAATCTTTGTCATTCCTTATCTTGTAGACATATCACCCCAATGTCTTCCTCATGTTCACATGGTATTCTGTGCGTGCGTGCGTGCGTGTGTGTGTGTGTGTGTGTGTGTGTGTGTGTGTAATTTCCCCCTTTTCATAAGGATGATGGTCATACTGGAATAGGGGATCATTCTACTGCAGGATGAGCTCATCATCTTAACTAATTACATCTGTAGTGACTCTAGTCCAAAATATATGTACAAGCCAAGGTGCTTGGAGGGGGTTAGAACTTCAACATATGAGTTTAGTGGGAGGCACAATTTAAGTCATAACACTCAGCTTTGTTGTCGCACATTCATCTGTCTGAGAATAGCTGCACGCCACTCATCGCCGACCTGTAGAGATTTGGAGGAATTTCTTTCAGCCCATTTGTTCTGTCCCCATCTTTTGGCTGCTTGTTGCCTTTTAATTTGAGGATGTCCTCTATAATTATTCAGGATGATATTTCTGTCATCTCTCTTACCTTCTCCAGCATTCAATAAGCAGCTGCCTTGTACTCAAAAAAAAAAAAAGCTGTTTGTCTTTAGTTTCAGGAATAGTCATGTGCCTTCCAGTGATAGCTTGCCCTTCCCTTCCCCCTGTAGCTGCCCACCTTGGAGGAAGCTGCCTTCTACTTGATTAAAATCCTGTCTGCCATTGGAGTGTGGAAACTATTTTCCATATGTTTCCAGGCTTTAGCCTCCCACCCTCATGCTCAAGAGGAAAACCCATGGGAATGTTAACAGATGGTTGCACACTTGCTCTCTGACTGGGACACATTGGGATTCAAATCAATCATTCCTGACTATGCAGGGACATTAAAAGTTTATTACCATTTGGCGTGTTTATCCTTATCTCACATATGGTGACTTCCTCCTCATTTTTATATTTTACCAGGAATAAAATCAACCACAGAACTCTTTTTGTCTAAATTTTGTAAACTCGATTTTTTGTTCATATGTTTTTTTCTGAGGGTGGTAGAAATACATATTATAGGGTTGTGACACATCTAAGGGTTGTGATTTTTTACATCTCAATCGATAATGGGAGTCCCATCATCATACTTTCTTGAAAAATCTCACATAGAAAATGTGAGACTACTGCACTAAACAACTTCAGTGCATGCCATCCCCATCATAGTCTCTATAAATGTTATCCCCTGAAGCTGGGCAGTTCACAAAATATATATAGTGTTTCCGGCAAGCACGTACTTCAATATTAACAGGTCTCATTATGGAAAGCCTGAATAGATTCTGCATAGTGCCTATGAGCTGAAAGAGATTTGAAGTGATTTATTTCAATGATTCGAGGCTTGGATATTCTCATAGGGAACTTTTCTTCCTTGAGCGAAGAAGTAAAAAAGTACTTTAATATTATGGGTTCTGATGTGTTTTCTTGGGAGAAGCTGACATGGCATAAACTGAGTGATGGGAAGCCGACCATCCAATGCTTAGCTTCTGAATTGAGCAATACATTTCTGTTTTTGTTTAATTATATACTCAGATTTTTAAAAAAATATTTTTATTTTTTCAAGCACAGTTGATATTCAATATTATTTTTTATTGGTTTCAGGTAAACAGCATTGAGCAACACATTTCTAATACCCAAGGTAAATACGGCAGTCAACAATTTTACTTCAACTTCCACAGACTCAAAAACCAAGGTTAATTTCTGCACAGTCACTTATTTTCCTCAGTTTGACAATGGTAAAGTTAAATACACCTGATTTCTCTTTTAAGATTATTTTAAACAATAATGTAGCTTACCTGTAGGTTATATTAGATGGCAGACCAAAGACGTGAAAAGGAATAATTTGGAATTCTACAGTACTATAATTTTTGATATCTTAGGATCCAACCACTTACATTCCTAAATTGAACCAAAATATATTATTTGCAGTGCAAAAGTTTGTATAGGAATACCCAGGGTTTATAAGTAATGTAGAATTAGAAATTGAACAATTTTAAAAAATCGTATAATTCTTGTGTTTCACTTCGATATCCAATGAAATTATTTTACTGTAATTTTTCTTCACAAATTTAATTTTCAAAAAGAAATAAAAACATCTTTCTGTACAGTAAATTATTTTACTGTACTTTTTCTTCACAAATTTAATTTTCAAAAAGAAATAAAAACATCTTTCTGTATTTGGGTAAAATTTTTATCATCATAATATTTGATTTGTTTCCAATCTTTGGGGAAAAATCTGTTTTTCTTTTTATATATGACATTTAAGAACAACTAAAAACGTAAAACTTATTTTAATGCTTGGTTTCAGAATGTTATATAGAAAGCTGAAAGTAATTAAATTGTATAATATAACTTATCCACAATGGTACTGATCTATTTAGAAAATTTTCATAAGAAATATTAAATTTTAAATAGGTTATCATTTTAACTGATGTCCCTTGATTTATATTCAGTTTCAGTTAACTGATCACAGATTCCAGCATTTGGTTTTTGTGTACTTGTGTGTGTGTGTGTGTGTGTGTGTGTGTTAATTAACTCAGCTTATCAATTTAGGTACACCTGAAAGTTTAAAAATGTAAAAACTATGACGTTTTACTGTTTTCTTCCCATAGTATACAGATTCGGATCAATAGCTTACACTTGATTTTCTAGACCTGCCTGTAGATCTGCTGAAAAAGGACAAACATATTTAACCTTTGGCTTTTAAAAATCAGAAATTGTTCTTTGGAGATATGCAATAGACTATTTCTTTTTGACATTACTGGCTTCAACTAAATGAATCTTTTTGTATTCTAAAGATTCAGGTCTTTGGTGCAGATGATTTGCTAATAATATTGAAATAGATAATATATATTATATAGAGCAATCAAACCACTTCAAATTATTTGAAACATACAAAGTGTCCCTTTGTTTTTGAATGGGTACAGTTTACCAGGGCTGTTGAGTACAGGGCATTGGGGACATCATTCATTCATCGAGTCACAATGATTACAGCCCACCCAACCGCAGACAACAGTTTACCACGTTTTCTTTCTTTGCATGGAGCTG
Organism: Rhinolophus hipposideros; assembly: GCF_964194185.1. Classification (NCBI taxonomy): domain Eukaryota; kingdom Metazoa; phylum Chordata; class Mammalia; order Chiroptera; family Rhinolophidae; genus Rhinolophus; species Rhinolophus hipposideros. Next base: position 26,049,143 of record NC_138057.1, read on the forward strand.
AACACTATTTTTCTGTTGTTGTTTTCACATCTTAAAGAGAGATTAATTAATACCTAACAAAGTACTCTCATACTGGAAGTTGACACTGACTGACTGATAATTAGTGGAAACGCTTGATAAATTTGTGAAGTATTACATTACAGAGTACATCAGTTAGTGTGTAGAACTCAGTGTTCCAATTCAGTCTACAGAACATAGGTGGCACATAACTTTCTTTATATGCTAGCTTTACTCTGAAGTATAAATAAAATATATTACCTTTCAAATTGTTCGAGTAATATAAATTACTATAAAACATGCCAAAAACATTACCATGGAACATCCTGGTTCTAAATTGTTTTCTAAAGGAATTTAGAAGTTTGTTGTTTATTTTGAAATGTGAATATACATCTTAATATTGATCTTGGATTTACTTCCAGGAGTTCAACAAGGCCAATTTTCTGAGGTATCATGAATGTATTTCTTCTATGAGGTTTGTGATTTTGTACATCGCAATATCCATTCTTTTCACTGGCCATAGAGAATAAATCCTTATATTGCTTGCATTTAAATTGTAAGTAAACCTTTTGTCCACTCTATTTAACTTTAATATACTTTTCCTGAGCACTCTGAGTTTGGGTTTTGCAAAGAACAAAATGCAACGAAGAAAATTTGACTGTAATGCATCCTTTTTATAAACAATGTGCAAATTTCTCTCCACTTCCACATTAAATGTAATTATGATTTTATTTAACTTCATCATATATGTATTGAGAGCCACTATTTCACTATACATATTCTAATATGTTATTCAGTGCAAGTTTGTTTAATTGAAATTAGCATAATTATATCAAAGCTTCTATCTATTTTGTTTCATTTTTTTTTCCCTAAAGCCCAAAGGTCTGATTGATTTTAATTACCTTGCAATCATTATCATCAACTAAGAGTTACAGAGTTAAGAGTACCTAAGGGCCACAGATTGATGAATTTGTGTCTAATAAATTATTTTCCAAGGAGGTCAAAATACTTCTTCCAAATCTCTTCTAGTTGAAGCTAAATATTTCATTTTATTAAAAAATAATAATAACTAAAATATGTGCATTTCCTTTTCTTATTTTAATTCTTTTTGTTCTTATATTCTCTTACAAATATTCATGATTTTCATTAAACATATTAAAATTTTTGATATGACATTGATTAGTATAATTACACAGGTAGGAAGTGTACAGAGAGAAAGATAATTAAGAAAGCTATTGTCTATATGCTTATCATATCATTATGCTCTCATTTATTCCACACAAAAACCTTGCTTTGTGTGTGCATTATTATATTCTATTATACTATGGCTGCTGTAACAAAATATCACAAATTGGGTGCTTAAACAAAATTTTTGTCTCACAGTTCTGCTGGTTAGAAACCTGAAATCAAGGTGTCAGCACGATTGGTTACTTCTGAGGGGCTGTGAAGAAGACTGTATTCCATGTCCACCACTAACTTTGGTGGTTTGCTGGGTAATGAGGAGATCTTAGGCTATCTGTTTTTGTTAATTGGGTTTACCCAAAGAAAAAGTAAACTTCCTGGTATCTTCATGATAGGAAGAAGTTTTATAACATGAAGAAGAGCTGTCCACGGAAGTTAGGCTCCTACTCTTTCATGCAGGGTGTCATGCGGGGTCTTTGGTCTCGCTCCCCACATAAGAACACAGGACATGGTGAGGCCAAAAAGGAACACCCACGGAGCCATAGATAGGGGAGTCATACCACTATAGTCTCGCTGGAGGCTAGGTTGGAGACACAGGAAGCATGATCCACATGATCCGCAGCCTTCCACTTCTCTGCCAACCAACCGACCCCACTTGCTAACTGCAATCCGTGCTTGTTAGCTCAGCCTCCATCTTCTTGCTAGTCCCCCATTTTCTGTTAGCGTAGCCATGGCAGTTATATTAGTGGCCAATAGCTCACTGGTTACAGCTGATGGCCAACGAACCACAGCTGATGGCAATCCTATCACAGTTGATGGCCACTTATTACCTGAGACAGCACCTTTCCACGTGAGGGCAAGAGCCTGGAAACTGCACTCCTGGCTCTGTCCCCACATGCCCTCTCAGAAAGTAGGAAATAGGGGTGCTATTTTACCTGATGATTACATTTCAAAGGGACTGCCCAGGTCTTTGAGAAAGACAGTACCTGTTGTAAAACTGGAAAGAGGCTTTTAATGAGATTTACATCTGAAAAGGGTAGACAAAGAATTTATAATGATAACTTTTCTAAAATAAATGCTTTAAAGAAAGGGAGATCTTGGCCTTCAGACAGGAGGAAACATATCTAAAGTTTAATCAAGCTGAGGAAAATGTTAAGGCTGTCGTGGTCACTTGATTAGTATTATTATTAACATAGCTTTCACACAAAAAAGTAAGCTCCTTGGAGAAAAGAATTTCATCTGTGTTTTGCAAGATTTCATCCAGAAGACATAGCACTGTATCTGGCTCAAAACAAACAAACAAACAAACAAACAAACAAACAAACCAAACAAACAAAAAAAAAACTGTTCGACAGATGAATGGAATATATTTAATAGTACTTTCCTGGCATAAGCTTCCAGTTTATATTCACAAAAGAACCAATAAAAATGCACAGTATTTAGAATATGAACGCATTCATGATTCTTGTTTACTATGGATTTTCTTATTTCATTGCTATTGAGGTTCTACTATATCTCTCTGAGTTCTCTTCTACAGTGATGTTTATTTGCAACAGAACCCTTAATCTCTGCCTCCGTATTTAAGTAGAAGGGTTTAAACTCAATTTATAAGTTTATCTTCTCTGTTATGTGCTGCAGTATTTCTTACATTAATTTGTTGCCTGGTGACATTTTCTTGTTTCTTTCAATTATTCTCTGCTCTAGATACCACAACTAATGTCTATAAATTAGGCATTCTGTGAACTTTATAATCATTGTTTTGTCACTTTGCATTTTTTTTGGTATGCAGGGAAGAAAAAAGTTTTTTTTTGTTGTTGTTGTTGTTCCTATTTCTTTTAGGTCTCAGATGAAAATGGATTTTCCTTCTTGGAAGAAACTACACAGCCAGAACATCCTGTATCGTCATCGAGCTATGCACCCAGTAATTTTCTCCAAGGTCACAGTATATCCATGTCACATGTATTGCATGTGCATTCTTGCAAATTACATGTATAACTACCGTGTTTCTCTGAAAATAAGATCTAACAGGACAACCAGCTCTAATGCGTCTTTTAGAGCAAAAATTAATATAAGACCTGGTATTATATTATATTATATTATAATCTAAGACCGGGTTTTATATTATAGTAAAATGAGACCAGGTTTTATATTAATTTTTGCTCAAAAAGATGCATTAGAGCTGATTGTCTGGCTAGGTCTTATTTTCGGGGAAACACGGAACTTCAAATTAGACTTTTCTGGTTGTGCCCCATATAAAAAAAAATAGAGTTTTTTTCATTCTATACAGTGACTTTGCAGCTATATTTATTATTTTCAAAATATCATTCTATTAAAAATCTTCCAAATAAATGAAATCAGTTGTTTTTTGTTATGTTTTATTCAGTAATTGTTCCATGTTATTCATCCTGACTTCTTTCCCTCTCCCACCCATCCCTTTCCCCACCCAGGGAGAGACAACACTCAAAGTAATGAGTGGCAGCTCTGTCTAGGAACTGAATTTGTAAGACAGAACATTTTTTAAAAAATTAGTTTTCCTGATTGACAGGAGTATCTTTTGGCTTTTTTTTTGAAACTTGTGTATTGCATCCATTTGATCTTAACATTTGGGTAACATTTGGGACTAAGTCTCACTACTACTTTCTTTGTTCTACTGTCAGACATGTGGTTGCAGTGTCTAGGTCAGGGGAGATGTGTGTGAGGACAGGGAAAGCAATGATTCCATTCTGGTAAAACAGCGGTTATAGGCAATCTATAAAAAGGGAAAACGTAGATAGCTGCTTGCAATTCCAATCTCTGCTGTTCAACCAAGCAGAGCGGAGGTAACCGTTGGCTGTGAAAAGAGCCTCTAGCTGTCTCACTTTCAGCCACCAAGAGGGAATCATACCTTTGAAAAATAAAAAAGGAAATAAGAGAAATTGCTTTGAAGGCTTTGAAAGGAGAAACAATAATACAAGTATCAGTTGCTATATATTAAAAAAAAGAAATCATTGTACAATAAAAGTTCCTCTTAAAGAGACCATAGCTGAGCACACGCTTTTTGAAACTTACTTTATTTTTGTTAAATGAAAAATACAATAATAAAATAAATACAAGCCCAAAACCCCAAAAATATCAAATAGCATTTCTATATAATTTTATAGGACTTGAATGAGATGTTGTATAAAATAATAAAAGTTTTAATAAATACAACTCCTTCTTTCTCTTTCTCTGCAGGAGTTCTAGCAAATCCTTTGCTATGCATTTTTCATTTCTTATATTATTCATTACCTTTTTTATGTTGGCTTTTCTAACCCTAAAAGGCAAATTTCCAATAAACCTTGACACATTTTCAGTTTCATTTGAAGGGGATAAATGCTCCAGCATGCACACTGATGGAAATTAATTTCATCTAAATGCTCTTAGGCTAGCTATCTGGAAATGTAAATACTCCTACTATAAATTTTGTTGCCAAAGGTTTTTCATTACTAGCAGGAGCCCTGACCAGATTGTGAGAAAGCAGCAAAGTCCTAATGAGGGGAAAAAAAAAAAAAGGAATCTGGTTTCTTTATCAAATTATCCATGAGTATCAGGTGCATGATTGCATTAACAGGGAAATTTATCCACTTTCCACAAAGGTTTCTTCTGTAGCTTTACACTAATGTCAAGTGATGAAAAGATGATCACGTTTGATGAGTAAGATTAAGCCCCAGAATGGGGTTTACATATGATGAATACTGTGCACCCAGCAGGAATTCACAACTGCAAAGTTAAACTTGAAACATCCCTGTATGTAGTCCCTTGTCAAGAAACAGACAAAAGTAAAGCTACAGATTTTTAATATGTGAACTTCCATGACTGACTCCATGTGACCTATACAACCTATTTTGATTTCTAGCCTATATCATGATATTTTTTAAATGTTTACATCTATTTTATAGTCATATATGCTATACAAATAAGACATGAGTTTCCCTGTGCATTTTGAGGGGTATTGGCAAGTATATACAGCATTCATGCAGCCACCACCTTAATCATTGTATAGAACATGTCTATACACCTAAAAAAAAAATCTAATTATTTTGTGCCACACTACAGTCAATCCCACTCCCACCAGTATAGGCAAGTACTAATCTGTGTTCTGCCACACTTGATTTGTTTTCCCTTTTTCAGCATTATACATAAATAGAAGCACACTGCATGAGCTCTTTTGTTTTTGGCTTATTACACCTAATACCAAAAATAAACAAAAACAAACTAGAGACCAGGCTCCACACAGATGCAGATATGGATTTGGGTCACCTTACCTAGATCGCACTGCTGGGCTCATGGGACCTAGGCACCAAATGGTATTGAGAGAATTTTTAAAATGACATTCCAAAGTATCAGCTTGATAAGTATGAAATCTGAGGCAGGGCACTGCTTGACCAGTATAAGGATAGTACTTTTAACCCACACCCTCTAAAAATATAAAACATTATTAACCCTAAGAAAGACAGAAAAATGAATCATATGACTTCACTCAAATATAGAATATAAAGCTGAAAGCAACAAACAAACAAGACAAACAAACAAAAAAATCATAGACACAGACAACAGTTAAGTGGTTACCAGAGAGTAAGCAGGGAAGGGGAATAGTGTAAGAGGGTTAAAGGGGTCAAATATATGGTGATGAAAGGAGAACTGACTCTGGGTGGTGAACACACAGTGCAATATACAGATGATGTATTATAGAATTGTACACTTGAAACCTGTACAATTTTACTAACCAATGTCACTCCAGTAAATATAATAAAAATTAAAAAAATACAAATAGCACCAATTTTCTACTTCTATTTGGCACCTTGAAACATGGAGAGATGATTAGAGAAATTTAAGTTTTTGTTTTGTTTTGTTTTGCTTTTATTTGTTTTGTTTTGTTTCTGTATGTGTGTACATGTATATGCATGAGTGTTTTATATAAAAGGTTGACAGTATACTTGTGATATGTTTTTCATGTTTCAGCAATTTTATGATTGGATTCAAAGGTAGTTTGACTAGAGAATATATGTCATTTATTTTTTATTGAGGAAAATAATATTAATAAATTTTATTCTGCTATATTTTTCACTGTAAATATGATAGAACATAATATGTAGAACATATAGAATTATTATAGCTTATAACTATTTGGAAAATATGTGTTTAGTGATTGTGAAAATACACTCTAATCTTTATGTACAAAGTTGTTAATGTAAAAAATGTACGCTTTATTCTACCAGAGAATAAATTATAGGTGTTTTAGAAAGTTTATCATCCAAAGCAGTATAACTACTTTTCACAAAGGAGGTAACAAAATTTCAGAAATTACAATTATTTAAAAATCACCAATTATTCTTTAATGGAAAAATCATCCTGACTCTAAAATTCATTCATCTTCTTTTTCATACTCACTTAAACATTTAACCACCTATTTTTTAGCAAAAATAAAATCCCATTTTTTATCCCTATGTTTGAGATACACTTATGCACACATATATATATATAAATTTTGATATTGAAATATGTATTTCTTTTTAGAGGCTGTTGTATACATGTGCGTGTATACACACATATACACAAATATTTTGTGGACTGCCCTTAAATTGGGACTTGGCTAAAGTTTTTCTCATGATTAGACTGAGGTTATTAGACTTATGAAGGAAGACCACAGAGGTAAGCTGTCATCTCATGGCATAATATCAAGTGTAATTACTATCAACATGACCTAACTGTTTATGTTAATCTTGATCACCTGGCTGAAGTAGTGTTTTCAGGTTTCTCCGTAATAGTTATGTGGGGAGAGCCCACACATAAGGAGTGGAGAATTACATTCCACCTTCTTGAGGACTGAGTATACTCATGAATTATTTGGAAAACTTTTGCATGGGAGATTTGTGTTCTTATTTATAATACATTTATTTACTTATTTATTTATCTATCTATTTATAAATGCATCAACTCATGGATGTTTATTATACCTTGGGATCTTTATTATGCTACTTTACTTATTTTATTGCTCATATTGCTCCAGTCTTGGCCATTGGGGGCTTTTTATTGGCTCTTGGGTCACTTGACATACTTCCATACCTGTATGTGGGTGTTTTCTTTTTGTTTTAAGCCCTTCCTTTCATTGTCCTGTGATATACTCCAAGCTTATCTTGTATATTCACTGCTCTGAGGGTAAGTGATATTTAAAACTAGTATTTGGGCATTAGGTATGCTCATTGCAACTGAGGTGTTTGATTCTATGTACTCTTAGCTGACATATCAAGGAAATATATGAATTGCATGCTAAACTGTATATATCCATGTTTCTATATGTAACTATCTATATGTATATTAAGTTAAAATGACTTCATACTGATTACCCCAACTCAAATTCATTACCGCATGGGTAATTTTGACCTTGTTTCCACCCATGTTTATCTATAGCCTCCCTCTCCAACAGTCGAGAAGCCTAGCTTCTACAGTCAACCATTTTTTTTTTTACTTAATTATTGTGTTTCATTATGCAGAGGTCGGACAATTAATCTTGTGAACTCATCCTAGAAAAAATGTTACATACTTTATTTCTGACTATCACTATGGTCACCTTCGAAGTACTCCCCTTGGGCAGCTTTGCAATGACACCAGTGTCTAGTCCACCCTTCAAAGCAATTTAGTACTCTTTTTCTGGAATGGCCATCACTGCTGTCATCGTATTACCCTTGATGTCCTGAATGTTATCAAAATGTCTTTCAATATTTCCTTTATCTTCGGATAAAGAAAGAAGTAATCGGGGGTCAGATCAGGTGAGTACGGAGGGTGTTCCAATACAGTTATTTGTTTATTGACTAAAAACTCCCTCACAGACAGTGCCATGTGAGCTGGTGCATTGTCATGATGCAAAAGCCATGAATTGTTGGTGAAAAGTTCAGGTCGTTTTCGTTTAACTTTTTCCCGCAGCCATTTCAACACTTCCAAATAGTAAACTTGGTTAACTGTCCAGTTGGTACAAATTCATAATGCATAATCTCTCTGATATCAAAAAAGGTTAGCAACATGGTTGCAACAAGTTTGTGAACTTATTTGTCAGACCTCCTACATATAGTAGTTTCAGAATTGTTAACCTATACATCCTAGAGAAATAATTTTATCAACTAGAATACTCCGCTTACGAAGTTACTTTTATCTTTAGTTTTATAGGCCACTAGTTTCTGAAGTTACTTAGAATAGCACCTTTTTGCTCACTTCATTGTAGTTGTTAGTGTATTTGTATTACAGTTGAATGCTTTGGCATATCTGCATTCCATCCTGTGATCTCTTGATTAGTTATTTTTTTTTTAATTGGCAAATGTCAATATCTATTCCTTGTACTCTGAAATTCAATAGCTTTTGATAAATGCATAGTGTCATATATACACCATAACAGTATTATATTGAATAGTTTCTCCACCTCTAAAATCTCATTAACAACAGTTCTATAAACCAATAGTATTCACTGATCTGTTTATCCTCTCTATAGTTTTGCCTTTTCCAGAGGTCATATAAATAGAATCTTATGGTACATATCCTTTAAAACTGGTTTCTTTCACTTTTCAGTATGTATTTAAAATGCATCTTTGCCTTTGCATGGCTTGATAACATGTTTCTTATCAATGCAAAAATAATATTCCATTGAATGGATGTACCACAGTTTATCCATTTGCCTATCAAAGGCCATCTTATTTGCTTTTAGTTATTAGTAATTAAAAAGCTACTATAAATATTTTTATGATGGGTTTTGTGTAAGCATAAGTTTTCAAATTAGTTGGGTAAATACTATTGGTACAATTGCTGAATTACATAGTGAGGCACTGTTTACCTTTGTGAGAAACTGCCAAACTGTTTTCCAATGTCTTTCTCATCTCGTATTTCCACCAGCATTCAATAAGTTCCTGTTGTTTTACATCTATGTCAACAATTGGTATTGTCATTTTTGGGCTTTAACCAATTTAACAGATGTTTAGGGGTATATAATTTTAATTTACAATTCTAAATGACAAATAATGTGGACAATATTTTCACATGTTTATACACCAGATGTCATTTAATGTATTTTACATAATTGATACATGTATTATATTTATATAAGGTTACATAATTACATTTTATTTGCTCTGATTAACAACCCAGAAATACAAAATAATTCTCAGAATCTCTTGTAAAAATTTTGGTATATATCTAGCAGTGTTATTTGCCAGGTATTAATAAAGACATTGTTAAATTCAAAATTTTAATTTAAGCTTATTTGATATTTAAATTTTACTTTAATTTTAAAATGTAAATTATATCCTAAATTATCTAGCGTTTATCTGCAACTAAGTACTATAAGCAATACAGAGACTAACACGTTATTTAATTATAAAACTATAGTATATCTATTATTTTAAATAGGAAGCTTGAGTAGAAGAAGGACACTGATATTTATCTAGATTGGATAGTACATTGTAAATAAGTAATTTGTGAAAAAAATTTTAGCTTCTGATTTCTAATTTACCTTTAAATAATTGTAAATGACCCACTATTTTATTATAGCTTTATGAGATTTTTGTTCAGTAAATTGTTCATTTTCTCTATAATTTTTATATAATTGTCTATCCTTATGAACTTTTCAGATTTTTTTAATATCCTAGATAACAATATTTTATGACATCATTATTGATATATTCATATTCTTTTTTGTTTGAATTTTACAATTATAAATATTTCAAATTTGATCGAGTCAAAAATACAAAATATATCCCTTATATTTGTCTTTGGCATAAATCATGAGGCTATACTTTTTCATTGGAAAAACCCATCCTTTATATTCTTATAGGTCCCAGCTGTCTTTTACACTCCCAGGCACTTAATCTATCGGAGACCATGCAGAATGTAGAATTCATTCTTGACACACCTAAGGATCCATGATCCATGATTAATGACCTATGATTAAATCTCAAACCTATTGGATGGTGTTGTTCACAAGCCGTCTGTAAGTTCTTCTCTTGGCATGACTGAATTAGAATTGAAGATCTTAAGTCTGTACATAGCAAACAGTTATTTTTCAAGAGACTGCAGATAATAAAAAATAGGGGAACTAGCTATGGTCTTATTTTCACCTTTAATCTCTGACTTAACTATATCAGTGTTTAATATAGTCTTAATTATTTGCTCTGATCAACCAGAATAGATCTTTAAATTAAAACAAAACAAAACAAAACAAAACAAAATCGTTTACTTAAAAGTGGAATAGAATTTTCTTTGAACCCAAGGTCCATAAGTTTAGTACCTATGTTTTCTTCTATGCAGTTTACTGTTTCAGGTTTTATGTTTAGGTCTTTGATCCATTTTGAATTAATTTTGGTACACAGTGACAGACTTCCAGCACCATTTATTGAAGAGGCTTTCTTTTCTCCATTGTATGTTTTGGGCTACTTTGTCAAAAATTATCTGTCCATATTCATGTGGATTTATTTCTGGGTTCTCAATTCTATTCCATTTGTCTGTGTGTCAAAGAGGATTGTAAGAATTTGACTTCAAAGGCAAGGGAAGTAAAAGCTGAAATAAATGAATGAGACTATATCAAACTAAAAAGCTTCTGCACAGCATAAGAAACCTTCAACAAAATAAAGAGGTAACCAACATAATGGGAGAAGATATTTGCAAGCAACACTTCCAATAAGGGGCTAATATCCAAAATATTTAAGGAACTCTTACAACTTAACAACAAACAAATAAACAAACAAAACCCCAAGCAATCCAATTAAAAAATGGGCAGAGGACCTGAAGAGACATTTCTCCAAAGAGGACATATAAATGGCCAATAGACATATGGAAAAGTATTCAAAATCACTGATCATCAGAGAAATGCAAACAAAAACCACAATAAGATATCACTTCACATCAATTAGAATGGCTATCATCAACAAGACAAATAATAACGAATGTTGAATAGGCTCTGGAGATAAAGGAACCCTCATACACTGTTGGTGGGAATGCAGACTGGTGTAGCCACTATGGAAGGCAGTATAGAGGTTTTTCAAAAAATTATGAATAGCATTACCATATGACCCAGCAATCCCTCTCCTGGGTATCTACCCCAAAAATCTGAAAACATTTATGCATAAAGACATGCGTGCTCCAATGTTCATTGCAGCTTTGTTTACAGTGGCCAAGACATAGAAACAACCAAAATGTCCTTTGATAGATGAATGGATAAAGAAGTTGTGGTATATATACACAATGGAATACTATTCGGAGGTAAGAAAAGATGATATAGGAACATTTGTGACAACATGAATGGATCTTGAGAGTATAATGCTAAGCGAAATAAGTCAGACAGAAAAAGCAGAGAACCCTATGATTTTACTGATATGTGGTATATAAACCAAAAACAACAAAAGAACAAGACAAACAAATGAGAAACAAGAACTCATAGGCACAGACAATAATTTAGTGGTTACCAGAGGGTAAAAGGGGTGGAGGGTGGGAGATGAGGGTAAGGGGGATCTAATATATGGTGATGGAAGGAGAACTGACTGGGTGGTGAACACACAGTGTGATATATAGATGATGTAATACAGAATTGTACACCTGAAACCTATGTAACTTTACTAATAATTGTCACTCCAATAAACTTTAATTAAAAAAATTGGGATAGAATTGAGGTAAATTAATTAAAAATATCTCTTTATGTTTTCTATGTTCATTATAGACGTTAAGTAAGAGGAAGAAAACACTCTTTTTTATATTATTAGCATATGAAAGTATTTTTCAATCTCTTATTTTTTATGATTAATTTTTCCTTTTTTTAAATATTACACATTTATGTTTGCCTTCTACCATTTTCTGCTTAGCATTATGGAATAAGTATTAATATTATATTACATTGTCTACATAAATACAATTTTTAATGACATCAAAATTGTGCTATGTCAAAATGGGATTATAATGAGGTTACAGACTCCAGACAAAGTCAAAGATTTCATAATGACAAAAGATAGAGAAGTTGAGCATTTGGCTATCTACTGTAGGAGCTAAAATAGCATATTCCCAGAAAGTGCAATGTCGTCCAAGTTCATCTAGGGCACCCCGTAGAAATCTAAATCTATGTATGATGCTAGTCAAAGTGAAGATTCTGTCAGACATGAGATGCTCTCTGTAATGTTCCTATAGGGGTTGTCTTCTGGCTCCCATTCTCTCTTAATTGGCATGGAGTCTGTGCAGCATTGCCTGTACACATATGGCATATATCTCACACCAAACAGCTATGGCACCCACGAGTGTTTAGTGTGAAACAGGTGGTGCTGAGGATTATATCTAAGGAACTTCCCCCTGCAGGTCCAAGTCTGGGTATCTGAGAACACCCCTGGGATAACTCTACAATAAATTGATGTAACACTGTATACTTAACAATTCCTCTTTTATTTGCTATTTAGATTATTTCCATTTTTTATCTCTCGCTCCTACAGGTAGTAGTACAAGAACCAGACTGCTAAAACCTCCATCTCCATTTTGAAAACATCTTTAGTTTAAAACAGGAAGCTGGTTTTTGACTCTTAACTGATAATGGGTTAGTAATAATTAGCAAGAAAGGTGACATTGTTTAATCAATTGTTTGGGGCTTAAAAATCTTGATCGAGCTTTGACGTGATCTTACTTAGTGTGTCCACATCTGGTTTCACAATTTTTAATCTATTATAATCAGGAAGTCTGACTCCACAGCAGCAGGGGAGGGCCATGTGCCAAATAATTCCCTAGCTGAAACAATTTTTTTAAGATACATTCTTTCTCACTTGACAGTGTTTTCTGATTGTGACTCTGACTGACTAAGTACCTTACATATTATAAGTTAAATGATTGGATTCAATTTAAGGGTAAACTTATTTTTCACATAGGTCTTTGTAGAGAATACTTTATTAGACTTGCTGAAGCCTGGGAAAATATGTCCTATACATTAGTTATTACGTGAATATTACTTAGTTAGCTATCCTTTTGACTAACAGTTTACTGTGTACCTGAAATATTTATATTTATCCATTCTGTTCTAATATTACACCATCTTTAAAATTTTCAAACATTGTTTTTGACCTAGACTATTGTATTGACAATATTTAAAATAAATAAAATTGAACTACATAAGATTGTCAAGCATAAATATATTTTTTCTTCACAAGATTATTTAGAACATAGAAATTAATTACACAATACTTTAATTAATGATACTTGTTCATTATGAGTCTTTTCTAGAATTTCTGTGTAGATAATGCATCATATCTAAACAACTCAGTTTGGGAACACATCATCTCAGTTAATTGGCACCCAGTATCAGCCTCATTTCTTCACAGAATCTGAATTCTCTCTTCACATTTCTGATACAATTGTTTTACATTTTGCATAAACATTCTATTAGTGCTCAAGAAAAAATGTCACAGAAGCTGTGTTTACATAGTTCAAACAAAGTGAAAAATTAATAACATTGTGATTATTTTTATAATTAATGCCCATGCTTATATTTGTTCATATTTTAATTTCTTGAAATGACAATAATTTTGATAAATTTTAGAAATTCATAATTATACACTTGTAATCACTTTTCATTTTTTGTTAGTTACATGTTATTGAGAGTTATATGTTATTGAGTAGAAATTGTAATGTGTGATTGCATATTGAAGATTGTGGGTACCCATATTTTCAAGATAGAATAACCCCAAGCACTGGATATAAATGCAGAGGGTGACAAAAAATGTATACACATTTTAAGAAAGAAAACCTATATTAAAATTGTAATACTGAATATAGACCAATAACAAAGGATGAATACGAGTCAGGTTTGACTTCTGCAATTACAAGAGGTGCTCAAAGTGGTTATCATCAGCATTCAGACACTTCCAATTATGGCAAACTGTTGCTTGAGCAACATTGACCAAACTGTCCACATGGATAGATGGCACCCCAGGTATATTGTAGATATATATAAAAAAAAAGGAAAAACATGGAATTTCATTGCTTTGAAATGTCATGTGAATCATGTCTAAATGATTTCTTAGTATTTGATACTATCAGCCTGACTTCTGAAAACAAATACATGTTAAAATTGATTAAGTAATCCATAATTCTGCCTAAACATGTCCCATTCCTTTTGACTTTGTGTTTAGTGACATAAGCTCCACATATGCCAGGTAATTCTGGGTATCAAGAAAGTCAAAATTCATATACTTTACACTTGCTCATATATTTCTACAAATAAATTTATTCCATCTGTTCTTCAGGCTCACAAATAAGCTGTAGTGTTCATAATGGAGTTTAAATACACATGCTAGTAATAAAAGATTGGCCTGAGCAGACTTTAACAGGAAATGAATATAAATTTAATGATAATTTTTGTGCTAATTACTATTGTACTTTCAGAACTTGAATTCATCTCAAGGGTAATGTTTTTCTCTCATTACAATATTTTATTCCTCTACTATTAACCTTTTAATCTTGACATATCTAATTTTTAGCATCTGATCGAAGGAAGTACACTTCATGTCACTTTTCTGCTTTAAGGAGAACAGCTGTCGTTATTAAAATACACTGTTTTTACCCATTACTATACATTGTTTCATAAAGGTTCACAGTAACACACACTTGGCCAGCCTCATTCTGTAATTTGAAGTAGGAGACTAATGTTGATGTAATAACAAGAGAAGGGGATAAATTCACTGTTAGCTGACACAGAGAATTTTCCATCCTCAGCATTAGCTATGTAACATAGTGGCTTAGAGGGCAATGGATGTAAAGAGAAGTGAGAGCAATCAGCTGGCTTTCATTCAGTGAGATGGAAGAGCCTGTCAAAGACACCAACAACTAATCAGCTGCCAACGCTGATTGATGCTTTGCCTGCATTCAAATCTATCATAGTGACCAAGTAATGTCTACCGTTTACCCAGTGGACAGATAAACTGGAGCTAATATATGGCTCCTAAGTAAATAGATCGTTAATTTTGCTTAATATGTGGGGGTTAAAGCTTAAATCTTCTTCCAAATAGCAACTTTTCCCTTAAGAGAGAAAGAAAGGAAAAAGCAAGTTATGGTTGACTAGGCAATAATGATATTTTTTACAAGTAACACATTTGGTGCCCTAGATTTTATTTCAGCATGCACTTTGCAATTGTCACTTGCTATTAAATCTCTCAGGGTATTTATTAACATGTTAATTAAAATGGCTGAAGGAGATAAGAATTGATGGACTGAAGGAGGCAGAGGATTGCTCCTTTTACATTTCTTCCTGGAGTGAAAATTATTTCCTCATTTGACTTTATGCTATTTTTCTTTTTCCTTGAGATGATTTTTTTAAAAAATTGTAGTCATTGAGTTAATTGCATTTTATTAACACTTGGCTTCTAATTAATTGCAGGGCATGCAATAGAATGTCTTGTTAATGGTTTACGAATCCAATATTTTTACCAATCGGCTTCAAAGAAAGAAGGATTGAAACATATTGTTAAGTAATAATTTGAGATATAATTAAAAGACATATCAAGGTCTTTATTAAAGTATATCAGATCTGACAAACTAGGACAGAGAGAAGGTGTCATTGGACAGATCAGAGTATTTTGTCAAACTTTTGGGGTATCAGAGTCAATAAAAAAATTTACTCCAAAAAATTATTTAGACATCTCTGTCTAAAGAATATTTTTAAGTGAGAATATTTTAAAGGAAAACTCAGGTGAATTTATATTATATCAATCATAATAAATACAATTTATGAGGTTAGTTTTGTCTATAAATAAAAAGGCATTATACAATTTATAATATTCAATGTTCACATTGTATGTTATTATAAATAATTTATATAAAGCAATTCTAATAGATATTTTACTATGCTTGGCAGAGAGAATCTAAATTTTGTGCAATGCTTAAGAAAGTTAAGAAAGTTATGTGAAATAGTAACGAGTTCTATGTCTTTAATAAACAAATAGCAATTAAAATTGAAGATGTTTTAGGCAATGCTCTTATTACACAATGGATTAAATTTCTCTATCAGGCTACACACTTTACATTTTATCCAAGCCATAAAAAATGGATAAACTAAAGTCATTTGAATGTTCAAGATACTATGTAATACTATTATCTAAATTATTATTATACAAAGTCAAATAAATGACTAATTCTCTGGAAATACATGGGGATGAGATAACCAATTTTAAGAAAAGCAATCATCCACACTACACAATGGTAAATATTGTGACTTTATTAAAAGTCAATTACAAAGAAATTTCTGCTCATCAATCTTATCTTTATGTTTTTAATACACCATACTGAACAACTTTGGAATGACTGATCGTTGTAAGAATGAATATGGGAGTTTGAATATTAACATCAGACTTTTCATTTAAAAAGGTAAAGGAGGAAATACATATTTAAAAATGATATGTGGAGGAGGGTGGAAACCTATGTGACCAGTAATCCAAATAAAGTAAACAAATGCAGTCTTAAGGCAGACACTCTGAAACATAACAGAGACCTGGTTATACTGATAAAAGACTCTATTATAATCAAACATGTGAACGTAAATTATTCCATCATTAAAGAAACATTTTAAGCAATTTGTAAAGGGAGTCATGAAAAGGTGGCATTTCTTGATCTTGCTTGTCTAGTTTTGGAATCTATCCTCAGGAAAGTATGCAAATGATACATATACACACATGCGCACACACACAAGACAAATTTATTGTGGCATAATTATAATAGATTAATTTTGGCAGAATGCATACACTAAATGTTTAAGAATAGAGAAATGAGTAAGCAAACTGTAAAAATTAAATACTGGATTATTCTACAGTGGTCCAACTGGGCATATAATTATCTTGCAATGCTAAGTTTAAAAAGTAAAAAAGCACTATATATGTATAATAGCATTACGTATGCATATTCATATGTTACATACTGATTTATATATATTCATATACTTAACATATTTAAAAATGCACAAGACATATACTCTGAATACTCAATAATTGAACTTAGGAAACATATTCAGGCAACATTTGATATGAATCTCTTGCTGTTTCTCTACTTAGTATCTGAAACTCAATACTTGGATAATGCAGTATACTTGAGTATTTGAACTCTAATCCAAATGCGCATTCCTTGAACTTAATATACAAGATTTTTAGATAGTAGGATATACCTGTGTATATAAATATTAAGAATTGACTTTGGATGGTGGAAACATGGACTATTTTTTCCTTATTTCTATATTTCATAATTATCAAAATGCATAATGAGGATTTATGTTTATTGATAGAGAAAATACTGTATTTGAGAGAAAGAGAGAATGAATTTCATAATAGACTAGATCTCTTGGCAACATAATTCAATTTTTTTTCAGTTCCTTCTTACGCTCTGACATCTGTTCTCCCATCTCTGGACTATATCCAAACCTATTTTGTTTGTACTTTACCCATGTCTACACCAGGCTTAAACTCTCCAAGATTTTGTATAAGGGTAGGTATATTAGACTTTCAGGTGCAGTTGGGCTATACAGAAGAGCTTGGAGACCATTATGCTGAAAGGAATCTGATAGAAGTTCCTGAAATCCTTACACATTATGCTAGGTCTTTAACATTATAAGGTCTTTCATCTAAAGAGTCACAGGAAGGTTCTACACTGTCTCCATGACACTGATTCTGCTAGAGAGCAAACAGCAGCATGAATGACCTAATCCTGAGATGCTCCATTTAGAAAATATACAACTGAAAAACACATTTGTTGATAAGAATGAATGTCAATTAGTTACATTTTCCCATTTCTGTCCTTTCTGAGAAGTGGTAGCAAAGAGCAAAACAAATCAAATATTATTTCAAACAAGAAATACTACTACTTAAAATTGGCAAGCCAGACTTAGAGAAAGAAACAATGAGCAATATATATTCAATTACGAACTAGTCCATCTTTGGTACATAGAGAAAAATCAATACTATAATTGAAATTAAAAAAAAAAAAAACACAAAAATAAATTATGTACTTAATTTAGTAAGTACATATATTAATTAATACATGTGGGCAAAGGACAAATAGAATGTAAAATTAATTTGAAACTAAAGGTAAAATCACTGTCCAAGGAAGCATTCCATTATATTGGGTACAATTTCAAGAAGAAGGTAGCAGGAACATTTGCTCTGAGCTCTCCGGTAGTCAAAACAAGGATGAAAAGGAAAGATCCATCACATTCCTGAGAAAAATAAATCACTAACTCAAGAGAAGGCTACCTTCCTGATTTCCAATCTCCTTGGGAATTATCCCTGAACTGAGTCACTAATGATAGGGTGGTAATGAGAATCTGTGCATTGTGAGAATATAAAGTTTCACCAAGAGCTGTGGGCATGTAGGCCAGTATTTGTAGGCCAATTTTGTAATATTATCCTATTCTTGATCCTAATAGCTGAATATTTTACTATATAAAGGAGATGAAAGGCATATGAAAACTGAGATTGCTCTGTACTGATGATCTTCCTGGTGAGTGAAATGATACTACATTTTACTTGCTTTTCGTTAGCATAAATCAAAATCTTTTATATTCCTCTAACATAATGATTAGGAACATTGGATTTCGAGTTATACCACCTGGATTGAGTTATAGCTTTGACAATTAGTACTTGCATGATACTAGGAAAGTAACAATATTTTTGTATAACTTGCTTTCTTCATTTGTGAGCATATTAATAATTTCTACCCAAGATGTTTTTACTATGATGTAGTAGGATAATACAAGTAAAAACTAGAAACGATATCTGAAAAAATTTAAGTATTCAACACGTGATAAATTAACACAATAATAATTATGGTTTAAATAAAACAATGATAATCTGTTAATCCTCATAATATCTCTACAAAACATTGTAGGCAGAAGTCATTTTGTTCATGTTACCAAATAAAGAAACAAGAGCCATGTAGTTATATGTTGCTCAAAGTAACCCTCAAGTTAATATCGGGAATATATGTGAGTCAGTGGCAGCTCATGGCAGGCTCGCTCCCAGGATTCTGCAGCTGGGGATTTGCTAATTTACATGGAGCCTTTCTAACACAATATAATGCTGGTTCTCAGCAACAACCTTCAAGGTGATTTGCATATCTTCCCAAGAGGCAACAGTAGAAGCAATCCACTGTGTTATTGCTACCATGGATTGCTGTGTGACTCACTGCTCACGCAGTATATTCCCTCCTGACTGTCCCACTCTCTCATCTTTTTACTCCAGTTCTTTTCCAGTCCATTTTCTCCTCCCTCTGCACCAGTCTGTGGGATCTACTACTAAATGTTTTCCTGATGAAAGACTCCAGCCCCAGGCAGGGGACTTCTTCAGGTCGATGGGAACAAGTTGTTCATTAAAAGTTACATCTCCAGATTCTAGGCCAGTGTGATTCCTGAGCACTCACTATTTCCACTTCCCCAGAGGAAAAGCAAGATCTATAAATGCATACTTCTCCACTCAGTCTAGCCAATTAATCTAGATTCAGCCTTTCTTTTTTCCTTGCTTATATAACCACTATTATAAGATCTGCTTTTCTCATATTCACCTCTCATTTTCTGGCATAGTGCTCAAGAGTATGCCATACATTTACTACATTCTGTATGAATATATGCATATTTGAACCAGCATGATGAAATGTATATGTAAAACCTGCTGGTTTCAATTCCTGTTTAGCACAGAATGGAACAAGACTGAAAAGGGACAGAATGGGGCGATGAATGTGGAACTGAATCAGTCTGGTTCTAAGGAGCCTTAGAAAAGGTGGTTAATCTTTATTCCTGCCTATTAACATTATCTTTGCCAATGATTATTTTAGAAGCCTAGTGGCAGGTGTATTGCTTCTCGCTCACTATTCCTACAGGGACAACCACGATTCCACAGCTGGCTTTGCAACTTGTACCATAGATTAAATTGCTTGGTTAGAGGGGAAATCAATGGCTGTTTTTACAGAAAACTTCACAATAGGCTTGCAATCCACAATCTAATCAAAATCTAAAAGCCCCTTGTAGATTAATTTTATTGGCTCACTTTATACTGCAGAACTGATGACATTTCACACAGAACCTGTAATATCTCATTTCTTCCAACTACAGCACTGATTTTTCTGATAGTTATGAGGAGGAAATGAGTCCTTGAGCAGTTGCCTGACTTCAGGTGTTATTTTTATGCTTTATTTTATTTTTTTAATTTGACCAAATTGTTTTTTTTCCTATATGCAACATTGTATTTCTGTTTCTTTGGCCCTATATTCCAATTTATTCCTGTTAGTGAATAGGAATAGCAAGTCACCTATCGGCAAGGATAATTGCCCTACCATTCTGCAATCACTTAAAAGGGCACTAAGCATTCATTCAATAAATACTTATTGAATACCTACTTTGTGTTAGAGAAAGGGACTACGGGAGTTGAAGGAATGAATAAAAACTCACTTCTAGACTGCCAAAAAGAGAGAGATTTAACCCAGTAACTGTTTTCTCCCCAAATAGACACATCACACACACAACCACACGCACATATAATGTATCACAGCACACACCTACTATATAGTATAATGCTAAACATATATGCACATATTATATATAATGCAGTCACTTGTTAATGACTTATTTAATACTTAATTCCAGCTCATAAAGTAGGGACTACCTTCTCATCCTCCTACACACTCACGTGTGTGCACATACTATAGTAGCCAAATTATTTACACGCTCTTTGTCCATATCCCTCAATAACTTAAAAAGAAATGAGTTGTATTCCTACTACACGAAATTTTAGAAGTGAGATTGTTTCCTTTTGTGTTAATAGAAACCTGTTTTGTTATAAGCGTCAAGCTAATGTAAAATCACCTACTTTTAAGTCCGGGAAGCATGCAGAGTGTTGGCATGTTATCATTACTGACCAGGGCTACATGTAATTTAGATACTTTTAAAGTTGAGAGAATTGGAGCTTTCTGTTTCTGCATTTCAATTGTCAGCACTTCATACCCAACTGATTGAATTATAAATGACTGAAGAAAGCACAAGCATGGAAATGTCTATTTGAAATGTAAATATATTTCTTTGAAAGGCCTTCTTTCCATGACAGAAATAAATTTCAAACAAATCTTTATACATATCCTTCAACAGGACATTTTTAATACTGGTCAGTTATGACGTGATTAAGCTAATGATTGTGTCCATATCATGTAATTATAATGGTGATAAAGAAAAAAAAAACATATCTGACACGTGGGCAGGAAGTACAAGTTTCCTGTACAATGGCCAAAAAATCGAGAGTAATTGTTCTAGTCTAATAATTTCCTGCTAAGTGACAGCATAGTGAGATTCTAGGTTCTATTTAGAATCTAAGTCTCCTATGTTTCTTAATTACTCAATACTTAACTTCCTCTTGCAGGAAACCTGCTTTTGTTCCCCTGAACAAACATTTCCAGTTCTTGTGATATAAGAGCAAAAATTCCATCAATTTTTTTAATTTAACAACAGTTTTCAATATCACTTCAGCTTTCACTAACTTGGGAATGCATGAAACTAGGCAAATTTTGTTTTGGTCGTGTGCCTCCCTGTAGCTTTACCTTACACATTTCCTCTCTGTTACTGTCAGTCACCCAGCCTATTGATAATGACGGTCCTGATAATAGTGCAAAAGAGATAACATTAATGACTATTGCCATTAATAGATAGCCCACCCACACTGCATCACTTTTTCTTTCATCTTTGGAACGATCTTGGGTGCTCTACATTATTATGTCCATTTTTAGTCTTAGATATGAAGATTCAAGGAAATTAAAGTTGAAACAGTCAAATAAGACTAAGTAAAGAAACCACCAATTAATTCGAAATCTTACTGCCTCTAGAATGTAGTTTGTAATAAAAGATACTTGTGTATGCATTTATTCAGCTACCTTTTATTGAATAATTAATACAAGTCTTAGTATGTGCTATGTTTTAGCTATAGAATGGTGAGCAAAACAAGCCCTAAGCAGGCTTAAACTTAGAATGAATTTATTACACCTCTCATGGGCATTTTTATTTCATGTGATTTCTTAAAGTAGAATGCTAACCCAATCTATTATATCCGGATGAACACAATTTTAACTTCTATGGAATTTAACAGAAATGGTTCGGTAATTTGGGGTGCTGTTTATTTGTTGAATCTCGACTCAAGCCCAGAGATGATTTTTTTATTGTTCGTTTGCTCAAGACCATTCTTGATGAATTTGTTCAAAAGGTGGAAAGAGTAGATCAACCTCTTATAATACAAGAGGCACTGTTTTCCTATTACTATACCAGAGGTTGTCTAACTGGACTATCAATCAGGTTCTTATAATCTTTTGGAGCCATTTATTAGAACTGTGCTTCTTTATTTTTTAGCCAATTAACGTATTTTGGCTACATAAAGCTTCAGTAAAACATATAAAAGTCTGGAGGTCAATCCTGATTCCTAGAATTCCCTTATAAATCAAAATTATTCATGTTTTTCTTGGTGTTGCATTATGTTCTATTTGATGCCTAATGACTTAAATGTAATCATTTAGCTTAGGTCTATTTATTATGAATGATTCACCTAATTATTCTAATACTAAAACAATGTAAAATGCACTGTCATCATCTATGACTTTACAAATTTGGATGCGTAAATGAAAATCTCATCAGAAGGTTCACTATGGGTTCAGTCATGCCAATCTCTGTTAAGATAATTAGAATGGTTGCTGAACCGTAGTGATGTCACCTTTTCATTGGAAATTTGCAGTCAAAAAAGGGACAAGAGACCCAAAATGGAGTAACTTGTGCTAAGTTCATGTCACTAAACCCAGACATAATACCTAACCTAACTGCAGTTTCAGCCTCTCCCAGGAATATAATCTTAACCAATCATTTTAGAATGTCCTGATCAACACTAGTAGGAAAATCAGCAGGAAAGGTTCCTCTTTCTCCCAGAGAAAGGTGACTTTGCCTGAAATAATCCACTTATCAGTGGAGGACAGGCACTCAATTTAAAATAAATGAATAAACAAAAGAAACAAATATATAAATAACACAAAACATGGTTGTCAAGAAAATTTAATATATTTATACATTTAAAAATTCTACAATAATATTGGATACATAACAGACGCTCCACAAATTCCATCTATTTAATCTCATCTCCATACAGAGTTTCACATAGATACAAATATAATTAAGGGAGGACATTACTTTATACCATGATACCTTTTACAATATTACATCTGTTCCTGATCCTTCACATTTCTTCCATTCAGCTATTCAAAACCAAGATCCTTAAACTAAACACTCACTAATATATGACTAAAGGCTACCATAGTAAAATCACTTATATCAAAGATACTATATAATTACTTTACTTATTAATATGTATATATATATATATTTATATAAACATGTTACATATAGTATATATAATTATATACACATATTTTAGAATATATATATATATACATACATATATATATATACATATACATATATATATATATATATATATATATATATATATATATGGTCTATGCTAAGAAACATTGAAGTTTAAAATTTACAGGTTTTGGAAATAGTTTTTCATAAAATCTTTAGAATAGAAATATATCTGCCATTTATTTAATAATTAAACTTCATGTTACTTTGCTTTTTTGACATTAATTTATTTGATTCCTTTTGGGGGGGTTAGTTATTCATTAATTATTTAATTTTGTAATTTTATAAATTTCTATTGACTGTTGTTTGCTGGGCATTGCATTATGTCATAAGTAACTTTTTAAATTGATATATAACATTAGAGGCATTTCATGACAGAAAAGAAAGTGAGATCAACTAATAAACTTAGAGTAGTTACAGGATTTGTTTGAGAGGACAAATATGTTATCTCTATAGTTTAGACTACTTTTTTCACCATTTAAACTGGAGACTCAATAAAGTAATTGAGCGTTTAATTTGAAAGAGGGTATTATTTCTTGTTCAATTCTACAGTGCTTTGAGTGTGAAATAAAAATGTCATCAGTTTATTTCCACTTTACTCTGGAAGAGCTACCATTATGAATTAATTTATTGAATAATTGCTAAAATAATTTAATTGATTCAGTCATTCTTAGGTCATCATTTATAACTTATAAATAATTCTTTAATTACTGTGCTAGGAGAGGCAAAATGAACTTAAAAATGTGTAGGCTGTTAGACAAGCTACCTGCAAACTGGATTTTTATGAGCTCTAGGAGCTCACTATTGAATCCTGTACAAAAATAGAACGCCCTTTCCACTGTATTTACAGAGTTATCCCTCTGACATAGAGTCAGTTAGCTAGATCTGACTTAAAGACTGCGTCTCTTATATTTGAAGGAGTTGGAACCAGGTCGAGTTCCAGGTTGAGACAAATGAGACACTTGTCTAAAGCATAAAATTTTAGAAGTCTCCTAAAATTCAGTAATCGACGGAAATCATAGTTTAAATACACTACTTAAAACAATACAAAATGAAAGTAGGAATACATAGTAAATAAAATAACAATTTCCAATAGACTGGACAAAACAGTGACACACAGAGCCGTATTGTAGAACCTAAGGCAAAAAGGAAAAAACTGTGGACTCCTATAAACATGTTTAATGTAGTTTTAGATTTTTCCAGAACACTAAAGAAGAAAAGCTGATTTTGAAAATATTTATTAATGAGTTTGCTTCCAATAAGATCAGTTTAAATGATAACAAAAAGCAAAATTAAAATAAATTATGTTGTGATATAAATAAATAAAACATTTTAAAAATGTGTTTTAATGTGTTGACTTTTCAATTTTTAAATATATTTCAGTTACTTTCATGTAATTAAATATGCTATTATTATGCCTGCTCACAAGTAAATTAAGTTCATATCAAGCTGATTTTCTCATATATCATCCAAGGTGACAATTTCTGTCACTTCACTGACATAAGATAGGAGGGATTCTTTAACATACTGCACATTTTCCTGCAATTTTCTATGAAACCTTACACCTTTCTTTCTCTACTTCAATTTCTCATTGAGAAAGCTGACTATTCCTTTCTATGTTTAGTCCATTCAGTTATCATGTATTAAAAACAACTTAAATGGGACATTATTCAATGAATGTTTATCATGGCATTATTAGAATATTAAAAGTGATACTATGGAAGAGATAGAAAATGTATTAAACATTCAATAAAGAATGAAATTATGTACAAAGTATGAGCAAAGCTATGGAGAGGAAAGTCTTCCTTGGAAATAAATGTTGGGAAAATTATCATTTATTTTAAATAGTTATGGAAGGATTTTTGTAAGTGGTCGAATTCATGAAGTGTATCAGTGACTTCAGGACAACTCAAGAATAGAATGAGTGGGTAAAGAATACAATTGTATATGTTTTGGAGGAAACAAGCTAGCCAGAGGAGAGTAGGAGATAAGGGATACATGCTATGTTGTCTTACTTAATCTGATGAAATAAATTCATAGCACAGTGAAAAGATACTTGTCACCAGAAATATAGCCCAAAGTCTGATAAATAATTCACAGATAACTGATTGTCCTGATCATCAAAACCAACATGATTAACATGTCATAATATATTCAATTTTTGAGAGCCTATTCTGGGTCAGGGAGAATGCTAAGCTGCAGAGTTATACAATGTGGTTAGAGTTATTACCTTCTCCATTTCTTCGTTAGAAAAAAAAGATGAAACTAAGGAATAGTAAAAACTTTGCCCAAAGTCATATAACTATTTCGGACTGAGTTGAGTTTGGAAACTCAAACTTTTATCAATTAAAGTCAACTCACTCTAACACATAACGGGGAAGAATCAAAAGGCATCCATAATCACATAAGGGACTGAACTATAAGACATTCAGTGACCCTTACCAATTGTATGAACTGTCATAGAAACTATGTCATTATCCTGTGCAACATTAGGAGAACATCAGAAAACATCATTCATCTCATTTTAGGTGAGAAAATTCCATGCTTTAAAGGTCTGCAATTCTAAGATCATACAACTAAATCGAAGGTCATACAATTCAGATCGTAATTTAAAAGTTTTCTCCTTTAATAAGTCCTCTGTAGCTCCATAGGAATGTACTTTTTTTTCCCTCTCATATTCCTCTGATTTCAGAGTTATCCTAATCCTGATTTCAATGGGTAGGAATATTTCTACTTTTGCTAGACTCAGAACCCATTCCATGCTTTGGTGTCCTTTAAAACCTTTTTTTTTTTTTTCCCCTAAGATTTTATTGGGGAAGGGTAACAGGACTTTATTCAGGAACAATGTGTACTTCCAGGCCTTTTTCCAAGTCAGGTTGTCCTTTCAATCTTAGTTGTGAAGGGTGCCATTCAGCTTCAAGTTGTTGTCAAGTTGTTCAGTCTTAGTTGTGGAGGACACAGCTCAGCTCCAGGTCCAATTGCTGTTTTCTAGTTGCAGGGGGAACAGCCCACCATCCCTTGTGAGAGTCGAACCGGCAACCTTGTGATTGAGAGGACGCATTCCTACCAACTGAGCCATCCAGGAGCTCAGCGGCAGCTCAGCTCAAGGTTCCGTGTTCATTCTTAGTTGCAGGGGGCTCTGCCCACGATCCTTTATCCCTTGTGGGACTCAAGGAATTGAACTGGCAACCTTGTGGTTGAGAGCCCACTGGCCCATGTGGGAATCCAACCGGCAGCCTTCGGAGTTAAGAGCATGGAGTTTTAACCACCTGAGCCACCGGGCTGGCCCCCTTTAAAACATTTTTGGTCCTCACCTGTTTGTTTTTCCTCCTTACAGTGGTATGTAAACCTCAATTATATGAAATATGTTGTGTGTTCCATCAAACATTATGTTGGCTTTCAAGATCCTTATTACAGATTTAAAAGAAGATAAGATAGCATAGGTTAAAGAGCATAGATTTTGTAGTCAAATATCTTTGAAACCTACCTCTACCATTACAGTTCAAGGAGTTACTATTTAAAAACAAAACATAACAAAAAGAAAACTCAGGCCTTTAATTTTCTTTTCTGTAAAATGGATGCTCATTAGTTTTATTGATAATATTTTTAGACTATCTAATAGAATGCTAGGTCATAAGCACAAATAGTAAACAATAGCTATTAGCAGCACTGACAACATTGCCTATGTTAAATTTATAATGAACTAAAATTTAATAATGTGATTAGAAAATAAAGAAGATTTAACTAATATGTAAATCAAATCAAATTAGTTTAATAATTAACTAGTTCATAACAAGTTAATCTGAAACCAAAATTATAAACTTTATGTGTGTTCATCATTAGTTTTCTGTTTGATATATAATTTATTGTTTACCTTGCCTTCATGGCATTCCAATACTAGCAGATAATTGTTAAACACCAGACCAGTAAATTGATTTAATACAGACTAGCAAAGTAATTTTTTTCATGGATCACCAGAGAACAAAGGGATATAATTATAATGAAATAAATTGTAATTGGTTTTACTTAAACACACAGGATTCAGAGTTCTTTAAACATAAGTACAAAATCCAGTCTGGTCAATAACTGCGTGTGTAATTTTGAGCAATTTATTTATTTTATCACAGCCTCCTTTCTTCTTTTGAGAAGTGCAGAAATTCTAGCATCTATGTCAGATTTGTTATGGGACAGAGTATACATGCCATAAATATTAGCTAACGTCATCAGGGTCACTCACTCTCACTTCAGTATCACCATCATCATCTTCATAAGTATTATTATCAATATTGGAAGCCTAGATTTATGGCTATTTCAGATAAATATATGAATCGATAATAATTGGCCAGATATGATTTTTAAATGTCTTTTTGAACAACATATGAAAATTCAGGAGCAATGCAATCTTCTTTATAAAATATACTGATTGGATCATTTATTTAACAGTGAGAGCTGGAAAAAAAAGAAACTGCTCTTCTAATAAGTTCTAAGACTATTTAAAAACTCTCATTTCTCCACTTCTAACAGAATGCATTAACAGACAATGGGTACATTAAGGTATTAATTTACTTGTAAGTGGACATTGCATTCTAAAAGGTTTCTGCTAGCTTAATTAACTTTTCGTGTTACCAAATCTGCAAAATATACACTTCCCCTAAGTTCCCAAACAAATATTACAGATCATGAGTTTTCATTTTATTTTCTTTTACGTGTTCCCAGGCACTTAAAAGATTATAAATTGAATCTAGTAGATTTTTTACAGCCATGTATTTTTAAAATCCACATAGATTATTTCTTCATTCATGTGTTAGCATAACTTGTATTCTGATTTCAAAAATTACAAAATCTGAATGGATCCTGATGTTTTCATATAATCACAAAATGGAGAAAATTATGATTTCAGGTTCCATATTAATCACTTGCATGCAAACAGAAATTCAAGCAGCTTTAATTGAGTGTCTAGATGCTGGAGCAGTATATTCTCATGATTTATACTCAACGTTAGCATTTTCAATTGGTTTTGAACTTAGAGCTTTGTAACTCAAAAACATAAGTAAATAAATAATTTAATTTTGTATCCAAGTCTTTTATGTTGCTTAGTTTGCTTCATAAAATATTGAATTATTTTTTTCATTTGTTTTGAACTTTTGTTCATGTCAGTCCATGTATTTGAGTGTGTGTGTGTGTGTGTGTGTGTGTGTGTGTGTACGCATTTATAGACATTTATTTCTCACAGTTCTACATGATGAGAAATCCAAGATCAAGGCACCAACAGATCCATATCTGGTGAGGGCCCATATCTTGGTTCATAGAGGGCCATCTTTTTTTACTATGCTCCCACATACCTGTCGGAAAGGATGGGAAGCTCCCCTAAGTCTCTTTCCTAAGGGCACTAATCCCATTCATGAGAGCTCTGTCTTAATGGTTTAATCACCATTCAAATATCCAACCTCCAAACACCAACAAATTGAGGTTTATGATTTCAACATATGAATTTTGGAGTGAAACAAATATTCAGTCTGTTGCAATGATATAGATCTAGGTTGGTTTGTTAATCAGCAACCTATACCCAGAACAGAACTAAGTAACAAGATATCAAAGGAGAGTGTGACTCAGCTAGAAAAAAAATGAATGTCAACCCCTAACCCCCTCAAAAAAAGGGGGATTTCAGATCCTCTCTTGGGAGAAAGGTAACATGTTTTCAGTTGCACAAGGGACATGTTAAGTGGAAGCATGATTTTGCTATTGTCTTTTTTTATAAGTGTGGTTGAAAGAAGTGGGTATGAATGCCAAGCAGGACTCTTGCCTGTGGGCCTGGTGTTGGGCCTGAAATCATTACAGATTAGCCAGGCCTGCAATCAGGAAGAAAAGCAGAGCACACAATTTGGGAAATCAAGAGCAAACTGGAAATCACAGAAACAAACTGGATCCAATGTCTGTCTCTAACCACCTCTAATCTTGATGTTGGAGGTGACTAGCAGAAGGTAGAGACCTTAGCCATGGAGCTACTATAAGCCCTAACCACCATGAGCTATACACCTGAAACAAATATAAAATAATATTGAAATTAATATATATATATACACATATACATGTATATATGTGTATATATGTGTATATCTGTATATATCACATACCCCTGTATATATAGTCACGGGAGGCATAAGGAATATAGGCAATGGTGTTGTAATAGTTATTAGCTATGTATGGTGTCAGATGAATGGTAGACTTGGGTGGGTTATCACTTTGTGAGATGTATAAATATCTAATTATTATGCTGCTTTGTACACCTGAAACTAATAAAAATAATAGTAAAGAGTCTAGGAGCCTTATTTTTAATTCTTGAAACACAGTAGTGAATCCCATTGCTTTTCCTAAATAATGAGTCTAGCAATTGCCTTCTAATAGTGGCAATCTTAAATTCTGAAACCTTTTTTTTAAATGGTATCCTTAATCTCTATAATAGCTCCATGAAAGAAGTTACCTTTAATGTCTATGAAATGAAGCAGGACAGGGGAACAGATGTATGTTTATTCTTTAGTAAAGCATTCTGTTACATAAAAACAGTCTTTTGTTTTAAAGTTTTTAATTTTAAACACAATAAAAATAGGTACAAGAATTTTAATAATGGAACTATTCTGAAACAGAAAAAAATGCCAATATGGAAACAATAGTTTCAAGTCTGTTATAAGGAATAGCTTAGTGTTTCAGAGAGTAGGTTTTGGTGTTGAAAAGATGTATTTTTAACTGCTGTCTCATCGACTGTCACCGAAGCTAGGCAATTACATCTCTCTTGTACTTAGTTCCCTAATCCATAAAATTGATTTTACTTAACACACAAAATTTTGTTTCACTAACCGTATTTTATTAACTCTAAGTCACACTGTTTAATTATTTCATATTTTAACATCTCTGAAATCAAGATGCCTTTTACAGTCAATATGAGGGAAAAGCACTGTATAATAATTTATTTGGCAAAAATAGAACACCTTGTAATTTAATAAAATCTGATGTATGTGCTAATAGGCAAAATGGGAATCTCTATGCATTGAAATGAAGAGCTACACTTTAGAAGTTCTAGACATTGTCTATAATCAAACCTAACCTTTGCCTCTGACTAGATATCTGGCTTTGGAAAAATTATTTAAACATTTTAGGCCTATTTTTCTGACCTGCGAAATGATAATGATAAAACACTAAGTGCCTAACTTCACTGTTGTCAAAAAAAATTATGTGTTATTTAGAACTTTCTGATATATAGCCAATACTCAGGAAAATTTAGCTAGCTTTCAAGTATCTAATTTTTTTTTATTTTTCAAACACATTAAATATTATTCCACAGTCCTGAGATTATACTAATTTACACTTTGAAGTTTCATCTTCTTGACACACAGACCAGTGATATAAACAGAGCAAATCATTAGTTTTAAACTACTTTTCATTCAGTCGCTTTCAACAAATGAATTTCAGAATGTTCCTTGTGTTCTGAATGGTGAAACGTATTTCAGAAATACATACATTTCTAATATATGTATCAGAACGTATTCCTGTTAGGAAAAAAATGTGGTAGATTTCAGAAAAATCTATTTCTGTTCATGTGGTAGAAGAATGAGTTTCAGAAAAAAAAAATGAGTTTCAGAAAGTCTCCTTTCTAAGTATATGAGTTGCCTTTCTAGAAATTTATATAAAAGGGAGACCTTAGCCTTTGCCCTCTAGAAAGGGCTGCTTTTCGTTTTTCATTCATGAACCATCTTGGCTAGGTTCTGTCTGTCCTACCTTTGGTGTTTGTAGTCAGTTACCCACATTAGGAAAGGTCTTGGAATGAAAGAAACCAGAGTCTATACAACTAAAGTTGGGGGTCCTGGGGATGGGATGGGGGGGTTGACCTTGACATTCCAAACATCTGTTAATCTGTATACCCATTAGGTAGCTGGGTCTACTGTAACAAAGTTCCACGCA
This sequence comes from Rhinolophus hipposideros, assembly GCF_964194185.1. Lineage (NCBI taxonomy): Eukaryota > Metazoa > Chordata > Mammalia > Chiroptera > Rhinolophidae > Rhinolophus > Rhinolophus hipposideros. The sequence continues at coordinate 26,080,722 of NC_138057.1, forward strand.
CTGGGTGGCTTAAAACAATAGGAGTATTTTCTCAAAGTTCTGGAGGCGAGAAATCTGAAATCAAGTGTTGGTAGGGGAAGATCCTTCCTTGCCTTTCCCAGTTTCTGGTAGTCTTGGGTGTTTGTTGGTCTGTAGATTCCTAATTTCAATCTTCTATCCTCTTCCTCTGTGTTCATATGGCATCAGCCTGTGTGTCTCTATGGGTACACACGACCATCATCTTATAAGGACCCCAGTCACACTAGATTTTAGTGTGATCTCATTTTAACTTAAGACATAATTAATTATATCTAATTACAAATATCCTGTTTCCAAATAAGGTCACATTCTGAGGTACTGGGGCTTATGACTTCAACATGTTCTTTCGGGGATATAATCCAACCTATACACTATTATAGAAGTATATGCCACATGGTATTTTTAAACATTATTATATTTTACTATTTAGCTGCAATATCCCTTGGGCCTTTGGATCTGTAGAAACTTTGCATACCTTCCTTAAACCTAACATTGCAATTAGAAACTCAAACTACTTATTTACATATTCCAACCTTATGTGAGATCACCCAATGCAAATGTAAAGAACAGGTATTTATACAATTTCCCTATTTCTATACTGTCATAAATTGAATTCCATCAAAGTGCTCATACTAGAAAATCCATATTTATTGCTTACCACACAGAAAAAAAAAATGTTGCAGACTCATGTCACCTACCTGGAATTCAATGAATACTGTTTCCACAACTTTTATTAAAAAGCATTTCTAAAACTCATTTGAACTGACCATGCTAATAAACCTGTCCTTCCAGTTCTTTCGTCTCTGTATTTTAAAAGAAGTCCCCTTGATTATACTTTGTTAGCAATTTTTATGTTTATTCATGGCCATTATTCTTATTAGTAAATACACCACCTCCAAAATCTGCTTCAAATTTCCCACTCTTTCCAATCATCACCTCCTTCCTATTCAGTTGCTTTAGACACACCTGGACATAATTTTTAGCTTTCTGCTTATATTAACTGTGTGATGTTTCTTTTATATTACTTCTCCTCTCTTTTTCTTTTCCTTTTATCTTTTTTTTTTCACTTCTGACCTTTGATTCAGTGGTCTTGAAGGCATTCTTAGTCCTTTTGTTCTTCTCTCTGTCTTCCTGGCTTCAACAAAACTCTCAACTGACTAGAATCAGCTACTCATTTCATTGGCCTTGCCCTGAATAGGTAAATGTTCCTAAAATAATAGTAATAATAATAATTGATTGAATCATCATACTTTAAATTCATGATCAAAAGACTCAAATGGATATTGACCACTGTTCAGTAGTCAAATACCATATTCCTCATAAGTTCCCATTCCCACTTACTGAGTATCTACTACATTAATTTTCTTTTCTCTTCAACCTATCCATAATTGCATTCTCACCTGATGGTCTAGGTTCGTAATTCACTAGTAATGTGGAGTATATCTAAGGGAAATGTATTTCTTTTCCTCTTTCCAAACCCACAAACTAACTTGTATCAGTATTTCCATCTCCTACTTTGATCAATTTTCTGTCATCTGACTTCAATTTCTCTGTCTGTGTGGCATCATTTCTATTCACTTAAAACCTGTTATCACACCTACTTTCTAAATCAAAAAGGAAATAAAATAATAAAAGCAAACAAAGTAACATCAACAAAGCAAATCTAGCTTGCCCTCACATTTGCTTCCATGGGCCCTACTCCTTTGTATCTCATGAAAGCAGCTATCAGCCTTGTGTCAAAAGTTTCACCTTCCATTCATTCCTTGAAACAAAATAGTGTATTTGATGCTTTTCAAGTTACAAAATTATATCTATTTTTTGAAACATGGTATTAAAAGACTCTTGGCTTACCAAAGATTCCATTAGCCATAAATCTGCCACATAGCCACATGGAGGAGACTTGTAAATATTTCCTGGATATTTACCAAAAGGAAAGATAAATGGTTTTGATAAATAAGTAGCCACTCTTTGCCACAGCAGCTTATTGAAAGTTTGTATATGTGGAAATTGAAATGATCATAACTGTGGAAGAGCAACGTTACAGAGTTAAACTGAGCTACGAGCTAAAGCATTCAAGAACAAGGTACTTGGCATTCTGTATATTAATAAAATAAGGAGCAATAATATGTGGTTCAGAGTAATATTCAAAACTGTGTGCTTTTAAGCAGAGGTGGGAGAGTGTATAGTCCAAGAGTCACAGTGAGATAAAAGGGTGAAGCAAAACATCAAGCCTCTGGTCCAAGGGATATAAACTACAAAATCCATGCTTGGGGGAGCAAGGCTATAGAGGTAGCAGTGTTCTGAGAAGAGTGCTAGGTTTCTGTTAGTAAATGAATGGGAAAAAAAAATAAATAAGTAAAACAGAAACAGTTTCAAGATATGGAGAAGTTCCTGATATGGAGAGGTTAGAGAAAGGCATTAGAATAAAGTGTGTATAGAGTCAAATGAGGATTAGGATGTGTATGGAGTCCATGGGCAGCTAACTCAGCAGGGTTTGAGGAGCAGGGTGAGGATAAAGGATAACCTGAGAAACCTGGGCTTCTCTGTGGTGTGTCATAGGGAGAGAAAACAATGTAGAAATCCCTAATGGCCCTGAGGCAGACCATGTTTACCAGGCAATGGAGAAGTAGGTGTCTTGACATGTACAGTATCTAGGCCTCCCTCTTTGATTCTACTGATGGAGATCCCCAGTCTAGAACAGTGATGATGATCCAACTAAAGAGCAGGACACACTTTTTGACTGTTACTGGTGAGCACATCAACTACATTTTTTCCGTTTAATTTATTGACTCAGTTAATTTTACAAAAAGTTCCTAATATTGAATTAACCATGCATTCCTGGAATAAGTTCTAATTAATGAGATTATATTATCACTTTGATATTTTGCTAGATTTCATTTGAAAAAAATATTTAAAATGTTTTCACTTATATTAAAAATGTTTATTTATATAGTTAGTTTTTACATCATCTTTACCAGGTCTTCATAATGGAATAACTATCTACTTTCTTTGGTCATGAGTAGTTTAAAGGATATTCGAAATATGATCTTAGTTGCTTAAAATAAGTAAGAAATTATATGGAATTTGGTACATTTTTGGTACACATGTACTCACTTTTTAAGTGTTTTCCATGCTAATAGGTCTTATCAGGTTTTCTTCTTCCTGGATTAGTTTTTATTTTTTATTTTACCAAGACATAATCAGTTATGTCTGAGATACCAAACATTTTCCAATGAAATTGTGTGTGGTGTTCTCTTAGGATTATCTTAACCTTTTCTCTAACAGTAGTTATTACTCTTTCCTGATTTCCAGTTTTATCTATTTCTGCCCTCCTTTTTGTTATTTAGTCATATGACCATAGCTTTATCTTCCTTGTTTGAATTCCTTCTTTAAAATGAATCAGGTTTTAGATGATTTATTTAATTTTATTTAACTTTCATGTTTACTTTTATTAACTTCTATATTCTCATTTCTTTGTGTTTATTTTAATGTTCTCTATTTTATAAAAGTGAGAATGAGGTAATTTTTGAATTGTTTATCTTTTGTAATGAAAATATAAAAAGCTTTGTTGACTAGACCAAATTTCCTTATAGTACTTACTGTATTTCATAGGCTATGATACATTTTTTCCTAGCTAATTTACTATTTAAATTATTTTTTGATACAGCATTTATCTATAAATACAGTTGAGAATTATTAGTGGTTTATAAATATACATACATATATTAATTTTTACTGTATTGGTATTAAAGAATATATTTTCCAAAACTTACTTCACTTGAAATATACTTTTAGATTTTCTTTTTGGTATAGTAACTGAACATAGAGAGTTAGTCATATATATTTATATTCATATTTAGTCCACGAGAAATACAAATTTATATATTTATCTATTTAATTAAATATATTGATTATATTATTAGATTACTTTATACTTTGATTTTTACCAATTTATTTGGCTTTGACTAACAATAATGATTACAAATATAATTGAATTTTATCTAATTTTGATTAACCTCTGATAAGTTTTGAATTATATATTTTCTCAGCATGTTATCCATGTGTATATACTTATGGCAATTAAATATCATTAAAAAAGTATCTTCTATTTTAAAAACAACTTTTTCAGGATTTTTAACCATAAAAAGCACTTTGTTTGGTAGAAATATTGCTACTCCTACTTATGTAATGTTTGATTTGTCTGGAAACTCTTTAACTAACTAATTTTCAACTCTTCTTTATTCTTTTACGTATATTCCATGTATATTTAAATTTTCTTTTACAATGGCTTAATTTAATTACCATGTTTAATATACCAGATAACATAATTTCATTCTATTATTTTGTTTATCATTTAGTTTATTTTTATTTTTTCTTTATTTCCTTATAATTATTTGTGTTGATTTAAGTTGGTTTGTATTCCTTTCTTTTTTTCCCCCTTGGAAGTTTTCTAGTTTTCATTTCATCAATGGTTAACATTAATGGTGCACTTTCTTCATGCATATAAACAAAAAAAAATATATTTATCTCTTCTTACATAAGAACACAACCATCAGTTCCTCATTGTTTGAAGTCACCAAGCATTTTGAACAGTTGCAATCCTCCAGTATCTTCCATTCTAGCCCAAGGTAATAATAATAGCTAATATTATATAACATTTAGTGTAGGACTAGCACTGCTCTCTGCACTTTACATATATTAACACATTTAATCATCACCAAAACCCTAGGAGATAGACTCTGGTTAAAATGAAAACCCTTTGAAAGTAATATATTTCTGTTTTGTTCACAAATATATCCCATCTGTTAGAACAGTGACTGGCATATTGTCAGGATTCCAGAAATATTTGTTTAATAAACCTATCCACAATTTTACAAATGGGGAGAATGATAGAACAGAGAAGATACATAATTTACTTTAATTTTGCCACCAATCACTGGTAGTATCTAGATTGAAATCCAGACACTTCGGTGTTAGAATTTGTGTTCTTAATTATAACAATTTTAGGAGAGTTGTTTTGTTTTGTTTTTGTTTTGTTATCTCTTTTCCATGAACCAAAGCCTATGTTTCCTCAAGATTGTTTAATAATTTTACTTTCAGAATATATGTTCTCTTTCAAGTAACCATTTCCATCACATAATATTAGTTTTTCCCAAACAGTGTATCAGGATCAAGACCCTCCCTCATCGTCCTAGGATCCACTGATTTTTTTTTGTCACTGCTCTGAGTCTCTCTTCCAATTATCCCCAGTCTTAGTAGACTTGAAGTCTTGGTAGAAATGGATGGCTTGCTGATTGAGTTGGAGTTGGTGTTGTAAGTGGAGAGGAGTTGACCACTACTTCCCTGAATCTCTCTATACTCTTTTTAATCATATCCAAACTGACTTTAATACCCCCTTTACTCTGATACCACTCTCAAGGATATTGACAATTTCAATGTTGTCATACCCAAAGACCCCTTCTTGATCCCATATCTCTAACATTTCAAGAGCAGCCAATAGTTGTTCACTCCCTTCTTCTTGAAATATTCTTCTCTTTTGACTTCCATGGCGTCACAGTTTCCTTTTTACTTCTCTAGCTTCGTATTCTTAGGCATCATTGTTGAAATTCCCCCTTTTACTTAACTATAAACACTAGATTAATTCAGGGCTTGTTTGTGGGACTGTCTTTCTGGTTTTATTTATATCATCACCATAGATGATAATGCAATCTGATGACTTTAAATACCACTTATATTTAAAGTGGTAACTTTATATCACCATATATCATATATCACCATATTTTAACTTTATATATAAAGTTAAAGTGGTCTTTAACTTTATATCACCAATTGAAACCTTTGCTCATGAATTTCACATATATTAAACTGTCTCTCTGATATTGCTTCAAAAATTGTTCATAATCATTATAATCTGAATGTTCATGAAATGGATTTTCTGATGCTCATCCTTCCTCACCCCACAAACCTGTTTTCTTGGGTCTTTTTAAGTAAGCAGCCTCAGTTTTCAACAACCTATGAAAAAATCATTTTGCTCATAAACTCTACCTTGTTTCATCCATAAGTTCTCCAAAATATTTAGCAAATCATTTTTTTAATCTAATTCTCAACTACTACTACCCAATTCTAAATTTACATCACTCCATGCATTAATTATCACAATACTTTGTATTTTCTTCTCTTCCATTCTTTCATCTCTATAACACATTCTATATTCAGCAACAAAATTAATAAATTAAAATCATAAATGAAAATATACCAGACACTAGTTTACAAACTTTCCACCTTGCCATAATCACATCACGTGACTAACATCATTTTGTACAATTTCCACTCTCCTTACCAAATCTTGTGGGTATCATTTTCTTTTCTCAAACAGACCAATATCTTTCCCCAAAAAGCCCTCTCTCTTGCCCATCCCTAGGCTATTTATATTGATGGCTCCTTCTTATTCTTCAGATATCTCATAATATTAGTTTTTCCCAAACACTAGTTTTTCTGAAACACTTTTCAAGAATTACTTTCCAACTCAGTTCATCTTAATGAAATCATTATGTTTATTTCCTTTGATTTATCACAATTTAAAAACTATTATCTGGGGGACATGTTAGTTTTATTCTGTGTTTTCTGCATTTCTCTATAAAATGTGACCTCAGGGACATCATTTATCTCTTTTACTATAATACCTGCACTGCCTAACACAATGGCTGGAATCTATCTGCAAATGATTATAGAAAACCATTAAATTATATTGCTCAGTGTCTTTCAAAAAGAAACCTGCACTAAAAGCCAGATACAGTTTATTGTTACACAAACTGCTCTTCTATATAAATGGGCTTGGGAGGAGGCAAGAATCCAAATACTAGTGGGAATTTTGGGAGCCAGAATTAGGCTTGGAAATGGTTTGGGTTCACCATTGTTTTCAGTAGACAATGGAGAAAAGCAGGAATGGTAATAAGCCTCCCAGGCATGGGCAAACACAGGGACCAAGATATCATTCATAAGACATACCAAAGCCAAAAGAGCCAAGCAGAGAAGAAAAACTGGATTCTAAGAAAAGAGATTGTGGCCAGTCCACACAAGGAAGATTTAGAAGGGTGAAAAAATAATGTAGTTTCCCTGAGGGGGTTAAAAAGGCATATTGTCTATTCTTTTCCTTTTTTCTTTTTAAAAGACTTTACTTTTCTACAGCAGTTTTAGGTTCACGATAAAAATGAGAGGAAAGCACCACCTGCCCCAGTACATGCACTGTCTCCCCTTTTATCGTCAACCCCAAACTGAGTGGCATATTAATTACAAAAATATCAACACACTATCATCACCAAAAGTCCATGGTTTACATTACCCCTCACTCTAGGTCATTTGGACTATGAGTTAGGACAAATGTATAATGACATGTATCCATTATTATGATATCATACAGAGTATTTTCACTGCCCCAAATATCTTCTGTGCTACACCTGATCTTTTACTATCTTCATAGTTTTATCTTTCCATAACATCATATAGTTGGAATCATATAGTATGCAGTCTTTACAGATAATATAGCTTCTTGCCATTAATAAATAATATGCATTTAAGGTTCCTCCACATCATTTTGTGGCTTGATAGCTCATTTTGTTTTAGTCCTGAATTCACTTCTCTTTTTAGGAAGGGATTGTAGGTTTGTCCTTGAAAATTAATCAGCAATTAAGAGGCTTATTGAGTACTCTGCACCACAGGCAGAGAAATGATTTCTGTAACATATCTTGATGGGGTAACTTGGCACCCTCAAAATAATTTTAAACGCAAATTTCAAAAGTCTGCTTAATGCATTTTCTATATGTTATACCATACATTAGTCCTGACCATGAGCTTATTTTCTACCCAGCATTACATATTTTACTGTGATATATTGTACTATCCCACACCACTATATGAGAATATATATATATATATATATATATATATATATATATATATATATATATGGAATATATATAAGACAATATAGGAATATATATAAGACAAAAGAAGAGGATGAGAAGTTTGACTGGAGTGGAGCCTAGTGAAAATCAAGGTCAAATTACGTGATGAAATTTATTATTCTTGAAAAGGATTATTAAAGCTAAAAATAATAGGAATACATATAATAGGAATATATATAAAAATAGGAATATATATATATATATATATATGAATATATATATATATGAATATATATATATATATATATATATATATATGACAAAAGAAGAGGATGAGAATAGGAATATATATAGGACATATATATATATAAGAATATATATAATAGGAATATATATAAGACAAAAGAAGAGGATGAGAAGTTTGACTGGAGTGGAGCCTAGTGAAAATCAAGGTCAAATTAAATGATGAAATTTATTATTCTTGAAAAGGATTATTAAAGCTAAAAATAAATTCATAAGGGTGTTGCAAGAAATGAGGTTTGCTTGGTACTCCCTGGAGAAATAAATTTATATAAGCTAAATAGAATTAGAGAGATGTGTGCAGGTAAGGAACAATACCGAAACAGGCACAATGATTCAGTGGTTAAAGGTTCTACATCACCAGGTAAAGCTATTTTTCTCTGAAGCTGAACTTGGTATGTTCCAGGAAAAGCCAGTGGTGTGAGATATTCATCAATCCCTTGGGCAAATCAATCAGGCAAATTTCACTCCAAACCTGAATATCACATTTTGTAGTGTAACAGTGAACCGATGTTTAATACATACCTCAGATTATGTGTTTATTGCCACACAGAGACACAGGGTATCATGCCGTTCAACACAGCTTGAAATTACTATGTGCTTTAGAACTGTCTGTACTCCCTTAATGCTCTACAGTACATTTGTTTTTCTTGATTATTTATCTTTTCTATCAGAACTATATGTAGTTTTAGGCTAGCAAATTCAACCTTCTTGAAAACTTATTCCATTACAAAGAAGATTACATCAATGAAAGCAGATTTATTGAGCAAAGCAAACAGATGAATTAGCAAACAAAAGCAGAAAAACTAGCATCTATGAACTTCCCCATAAACGGATATATTTGTCATTTATTCTATTCTAGAAAGAAAATAGCATTTTATTTAACAAATAGCATTTTATTTATGTTACTTTCATGTTGTGAGCACTAAACAAAGACAATTATCTAAACATAGAAAAACAAATATCACTTATTATATAGCCAGAAATTAAATTATGGCTACTAATTTTTGGTATCAATAAAATAATATGAAAGAGCTCATATTACAAACCATGACTATTGTCATAATTTAACACTATATGCTAAATATGGGTACACTGAGGGACCTCTTCAAGACTTCTATATAGATTTAGGATTTAAAAAGTTGAAGATTTGAAGATCAGTTCTGGGATAATTCCCAGGGGGCAAAGCTGATACTGGTAGACACAGAGCAGAGCAAAGGCCAAGGTGCTGGAACAGATCATGAGAAATAATAGGTAAAGTCAAATGGAGAATTAAGTTCAGATGCTGGCAGGGTGACAGGTACACAACATTGCAAGGTCAGCTATGTTATTGCAAAATGTTCTTTAAAGGTCTACGATGGCCCTGCAGCTTCCACTGCTCTTAAATGAGTGGAGTAAGATCATTGTGTCATCATATTATGAAGTTAATGACACAGGTTTTTTTTTTAATATCAGCATTCTTCTTCTACAATTTTTAGAAGATTAAAAATAATTATAATCCTTATTTCATACTCCACCATAATTTGTTCTAAATTTTATCCCTTTGCATTTGAAAGTTTTAGAATATGGTAAGCACTGTAAAAGTTCTTAAAAAACAATGCTGTGTTGACTCAGTATTGAGACTCTGGCTAAAGGCTGATTAGTTCCCCTTCTACAGCGTTTGATTACATCCACACACCAACTGTTAGCTATGGGGGCTCTCACACTCCAGGTCAGTATGCATTCAGCCCTAATCCCTGCAGGGCCAGGTACCAGACTAGAGCCAGCTCCTATTGTCCTCTTCTAGAAATGATTCAAATTTGTCAATCCATAGGCAGCCAACAAAACCTAGATAACTCCACCCCACTTGACGTACATGAACTGCCCTCTACAGCTCCAATTTATTGTTAGTCTATCCCCTATGTGGCTCTAACTGGCAGCCTTCTCTTCTTTGGAGATGAGTCAAAAAGTTCTGCCTTTCATCTGTCATTGATGCTTCTCATCATCAAAAGAATATTTAAATCTTGTAAAATGAGTCATTCACCTCTGATTGTATTATATAATATTTTGACAATGCATTTTGTGAAATTAATTTATAATCAATCAAGCATCTATCTATGATTTTTAACCCATGAGGCAAGTAGAACTCCAATTCTTGGAAACTGGCCAGTTCTGAAGTGTCAAGTGTAATTACAGAGTATGTAGTGTCTGACAAGGAAGCGTGGGAATACCAGTGCTTGCTTAAATAAGGACACTGAGTTGGAAGAACGTTATGCCTCTTAACCATGCCCCCGCTGCAGCCATCACTACCCAAAATTAAAGGTTACAAAGACTGGCCTGGGCTTTAGGGCACCCACAATTTAACAATAGGTTTTTGTTGTGCAATTCAGCTTCTGCTTTATTTGGCCCCTGTGGGCTTCACTTTCTTTCCTGCAAATCTACATATACATTTTTTTTTTACATTTACTTTATTTTATTTTATCAGTTAGAGTTGACATTCATAGAGTTGACATGATATTCGTTTCAGGTGGACAGCATAGTGGTTAGACATTTATATAATTTGTGCAGTGATTCCCCCAATTAGTCTAATACCCACCTGGCACTAGGCATAATTTATTCAATATCATTGAATATTCTGTATACATATACATATTTCAAGGGTTTTCAAAATACTGAATTGAATGTTTTCAGATAGACTTCTTTTCTATTGGTTTCCTTTCATTTTAATTGGAAAGTTTTTTCGAGATATTTAGTTCATCCTCGTGAGAGAATTAATGTTTGCTAATGCAATCTTACTAATCGTACAGATTAAGAAGAGTGAGTGTGGTCCTGTATTCTAAAACACTGATGGAACTTTACTCTAGGAACATTGCCACAATTGTATGATGCTCTAATTACCATACAAATCTAATTACTATAAGATTAGATATTCTTAAGGAAATTAGGTACAGTTAGCAATTTAGAGGAGTAAACTGAAAGGAGATGTGATAGCCAATTTAAAAATTTTAAAGAGTGATTTAAAAGATAGGTTCTTGCCCTGCTTGTGTGTTTCTACATTCTTTTTAAATGGAATGTCTTTTGGACCATTAATAGGACCATGATTTCCAACATACAACATTTTTATAACTGCACATAAATCTTCTCAATCATACAGAGAATGCATTACACTTGATAATCATTACTAAAAATGGAAGTAAAGTTATCTGTGTCTTGCAGGGGTGATATTCTGAACAAGTACAGATGTCCAGGATTCCATGAGAATAAACAGCTATTATTTAGTAGTGTTGTAAAAAATATGAATGAAGCCTCCATTCTTTCTTATTCAGAAGTATGATGGATGTTAAATGTTCATCAGATCATGATGTAAGCCTTCTGCCAAGATTCATTTTCTTTATTAATTCGTTAATTTATTTTTTAAATGTAACTGAGATTTTTTACCATTTCATGGAAAGAGAATTTCAACACTTTAATAACCTTGATGTATAGATAATTTTTTGATTCCAAGATTTGTTTTTTAAAGTTCTCTACACACACACACACACATAAACACACACACACAGATACACACACGCGCACACACACCAGATATGTGAAAAGTTACTTGCAAGATGCAGTAAAAATGAAATTATATTTTTAATTTTAGCTGCCCTTAACTTTTTTTTTTCTAGTGGGCTTATTCTTCCCCTGGCTCTAGATGATAATTCTTATAGTTGTCATGATTTTTATGCTCAACGTTAGGTAATTTAAAAGCCCTATAATTCTTTAAGTCAGAGAATACAGTCTAACATTTAAAAAAAATAGAAATGTCAAGACCTATCTGATGATCAATGCTTCATTTTTTTATTTAAATATAAAACTTTTCTCCCCTCTCCTTTCAAAGACCTTCTGCAATCAGGAAGCAAAACACTCTGCAGCATGAAGAGAAATTAATTGGCTCTTTCTTCTGCAAAACCATATCACTTCCTCCATTTCTATTGTGGAAAAGAGTGGGGCAAGAGTTTAATCTGATCAAACTCCTTCTAACTTTGCTGGCTTTATAATCTTGGGCCTGGTACATACCTGAAAATTAATTCATTCTCTCAATAAGTACTTTTGAGGTGTCTTCTGTTTTTGTTTGCTTATTCTTGTTGTGAATTATAGCACTTTTCACTAGGGAGTTTTACTGGTAATATTTTGATGATAATAGTTCATTGCTCCTCTCTACTGGAACCTTACTCCTTTGACTGAATGCAGGAATCCAGAGATAGCACTGCTTCCCTCTTTCTAGCATGTTTTTTTCATCTAGGTGGCCCTATGGTATAGGACAAAAGACAGCCACTTCAGCAAGCTGTCCTAATTCTCGGCCACATATGCCTCATAATAACCACCAATATATCTTTTGCCCCAAGAACAGCCTCTGGCAGATCCATCTGCAGCTGATTTATCTATATCACAATGTTTGAATTTTTAGATGGATACAAAAATTTACTCTTTCCTCCCATAAACCTAATGATTCTAAGTCCCATCCCCAAAGCTGAGGTAAGGCCAGGTAACTATCTATTTTCCCTCGATAGTCATCTGCAATTTATCCTCTAGAATATTCTCTCAGTTGACCATTTTATCCCCTCCACATGACTGACTTAAGAACCAACTAACTCCTTGTTAGTCACCTAATTTGAAATGTCTTCCAAATGGTCAACCTTTGGAATGTAACATCTATTATCTTTACTCATCAGATTCTAGCTGTGACAGGAAGAGCTGACTCAATATAGAATTAGATGAGGTAAGGATTAGAAATAGAGTGTGGGTTGTAACAGCTTTTTAAATTATAGTGTATTAAGTGTGAAAATCACTTCTTATCTTACTTAGGCTGGCAAACATATCGATCTCAAGTTGAAAGAGCTTTTAGCAACATAGAAAACATGTTCCAAACAATTGCCAAAGAGTATAATTCAAAATCACTTCTGATTAATATCTACCAAATGATTGAGACGGTTCATAGTTACAGACTCTGATCTGGAGGATGTGCAGTCCATCACCTCCTCTATAGTGGTGCTTTCCGGACCCCCTACAATGATAAGGTACTCTAGTCTGTATAGCTTTAAAAAACAAGAAGATCTGTCAATATTTACTACATATAGTTTTATTTTTACAGTAATCTGGGTATTGATTATGTGTTTTCAAAACACACCATGTTCCCTGGAGATTATGAGAAATAGCCTTGAGGGGCATTTCTTCTTCAAGATGAACAACATAGCTACATAATATTTAACATCTCTCCTTATATTAGGGCAGAAGTTGAGGTAACTACATATATAGACTGTGTGAACTAATTACTGGAATTTTGTTTTAATGGAATTGTGTTTTGGCAAATCTTAAAATTTGCAGTAAGAGATAATATAAAAATGCTTATAGGAAATTTTTGTGCTAGCTACTTAAGTTTTACTGCCACTATTGTTTATTTTACAATAATTATTTTCTGAAGTGGAAACATATATTTGGTCTTTAAAAATAACTGTTGTACTTATATTGTGTAATCCACATTATTTTATTTTGGTTTATAGATATTACAGATTATGTAACTCATCTAGCTTCTTATTTACATTATTTTCTAGAGTATTCAGAATATAATTTTGAGAACTTTAGGATCATACATAGCATGTATTCAAGATATCAAGCCTATTGTTTTCTAACTTAATTTTGCTTATTTTGTTTTCGCAATTTATGTTTTTCTATCAATCTTTTTCTTTCTTTCTATCACTGAATGCATTTTTCATAATTTGCTATACATCTGTTTTGCAATATAATAGAATATATTTTTTAGAAATCATTATGCTTATAGTTTTGCAATCATGATGTAAGATGAGACATTTAAACCTATTGTATTCAAGCTAAATCCAAGAAACCCTATCCACAGCTCTTTTTTCCCCCCAGATAAACAGTCACAGATGAATGTCTGCACACTTTTTTGTTTCATTAGACTCTGCTCCCTATATTTCTAATAATTGGATAAGCAATTGTGCCAAAACAACAAAATCAATAGGTTTTGGTGGAGTCCAGGAACCTGTAAGTTACCTGACATCAAAACTTGGTCTAACAGGAATCTTTTATATGGAAAATTTAGCTTAGGGAATTTCATGAAGAAATATGTATGTCAAAGAATCCATTCCTTTGAGGGGACTATGTGACACTTTTGCCTCCAATGGTGGCTGTATCAGAGAATCATCCAGGGTTCAGATGGTGCGGTGACCCTTGAGATGTGGGTAGCCTCTACTACATTAGCCCTGTGTCAGTAATTTGGACATTGTTTCTGTCTTCAGTACTCTGTCTGATTCTCTGCTCCTTCCTGTATATTCTGTGAGTCACCTAATGATTTTTAAATTAAAGTAATTTTTTAAATTAAAGTGGATACCATTGCTAAAAAATAAAGGTCCTGATTGATACAGTTGGTACATCACTACATCAAATTTATTTTTTGCAGAATTAAAAAATATGATATACAATGCAATATATATGATGTATTATAGAAAGTACACGTAAAACCTATGTAATTTTTACTAACCAATGTCACCCCAATACATTTAATAAAAAAAATATGATATAGAGACAGAAGTCATCAGAATCAGAGGCAAAGCTGGAGAATTGGTGGAGCACAGAAATACAGAAGCAGACCCATTTGAGGAAAGAGTAGAGAATCTGACTTCTGAGGTACAACCAAGACAATGGGACCACATGAGCATCTGTAGCTCACCACAGCGGTCTTTGTTGTGTCTTCTTATCCAAGGAGCCATCCATTGTTTCATTATTCAACTGACCTTTCTGTTTCCATGTAAATGGATACTTTTGCTTCCTCACATCTAGGTGCATATAATCATACATCCTGGTAGCAGTCTCTCACCAGAATATAAACTTTAAATTCGTTCCATTAGGGCAGAGACCACGGTTGTATCTATGTTTGTTTGTTTGTTTGTTTGTTTGTTTTATGTTTTTGTTGTTATTTTGTATTTTTGTCTGCACTGTATTCCTAGTTTATGGCACAGTATGTGTCTCACAGCAGACGCTAAATATTCTTTTAAATACATGATAATGAATAAACAAATAACCCTAAAATTATAACTGACACAGCAAATTACATTTACTGAAAAAAGTGTTTGAATAGATTACAAATTAGTCTAATCTCATTTTCCAACACACACACACACACACACACACAATCACTCCCCTCACATTCTTTTTTTTCTTTTTGTTTTCATTAAAGTTTATTGGGGTGACAATTGTTAGTCAAGTTACATAGACTTCAGGTGTACAGTTCTATATGTACTACATCATCTATATATCACATTGTGTGTTCACCACCCAGAGTCAGTTCTCTTTCCATCACCATATATTAGATCCCCTTTACCCTCATCTACCACCCTTTTCCCCCTTTTCCCTCTGGTAATCACTAAAGTACTGTCTGTGACTAGGAGTTTTTTTCTTCATTTGTTTGTCTTGTTCTTTTGTTGTTTTCACTTTCATATCCCACATATCAGTGAAATGATACGGTTCTCTACTTTTTCTGTCTGACTGATTTCGCTTCACATTATCATCTCAAGATCCATCCATGTTGTCCTGTTTTAGAAACTTCAAATGATAGAAGTATTTCTGATAGTGACTAGGGAACGTAAGACACGATTACTTATTCAGATTAACAAACTTATTCAGATTAACAAATTTATTCAGTGAAAGAGCTGATTCTTTCCACCTTTATAAAAATGGAAGCCTTTCTAATGATGTGAGCGTTATTATGAAACTACCTGATACTGTTTATCATCCCAGTTTTTCATCTTCTGCTGCTTTAGTTCAAAGCTCTGATGCAATATTTTTAATATCTGCCTATAGAGCTTTCCTTCTGCTATCTTCAACAAATTTCTCTTTTCCCCATGAGGCTTTCTTTGGTTAATAATGCCCTGTAAGTACTTAATGCGGCATTATGAATTGTTGTAAAGGGAGCCTGAACAGTGTTTGACCTCACTCAGTTCTGTAGATCACTGGTGATTTAAAGTGACAGACTAAATTCTCCACATTAGCCTACACCACATTTTTAATACACCAATAGAACAGAATTATTCCGAAGGAAACAATTTTGTCAGTGACTCTAAAGCAGTAAGTGGAATACAAATATCAGGTTACTCTTCTATGTTATAGAGCAAATAGATTTAAGGACCAAACTGTGTGTCATGGAAATTCACTGCCTTGCACAGTATTTTGTGGGGGAAAAGCAAAGCATTAGCTGTTATATCAGGGAACTATTTAAGGATGTCACGTACATCCAAATTATTAGAATGAACCTTTTTTTGGTTTTTGGTAGAGGATACATGTATTTTTAATCTCCTTTTAACCAAGAGTGCATGCACTTTACAGTGTATTAAAGTCTATTGAAATCTATCAACCCCAAAACATCTCCACATTGCTTCAAATCAGAATAGTGCCAACACTGCTGGATTTCCTGTTTCATTGCTCACTTTTAAATTAAATCTCAGGGCAATGGCTAAACCAGGCAAGTGGGGACATTTATCCTATTGACTTGACAATACTACTCCTTCTTCTGCTTCATGACATTTCTTCAACCCTAATCCAGGTAATCTAGCACATGCAATAAATGTAGATGGACAACACATTTTAACTGTAATATAAGAAAATGATGTCTTCAAACTAAATATTTTACAGTTTATCTAAATCTCCTGTCCAATTTGTAGTTAACATTTGCAAATATTAAAATGTTCACTAGTGCTTGATCATCATATCCTTTTGTTCTATTCCTTTTTCTGGACCCCGTGGCTATTTTCCACAACGTTAATCATAGAATTCTGGTTCTCTGTTGTTGTTTCCTCCCTCAGGTTTGGTAATCTGTTCATCTATTCTTTTGACAAGTTTTCATTATTGACACTCCATTTCAAGTTCATATTTGTTGCCACACAGCAGCCTATCCGTCTGTCTCCCCGTACCAGCCCATAAAGCAAGGAGAGTCTGTAGGAGGGTTCCTTTCAGGGACTTTGTTTCACCTTTGTGCTTGCACCTTATGTCTCCCTATTTGGCCCCATAAAGATGGCTGGTTAACCAATGACGAGTAAGATTCCCCACAGAGGGGGGGAACCCAAGCCAGGCACAGTCGAGTGGGGGCCAACAGGAGAATCCACGGGGTTCATAGTGGGCACAACCTCCCACCTTCCCCTGGCTAAGGAGAGCCTCTGCCTCTGTGGCTGCATTCCTCCCCACAACCTGCAGGGGAAGTGATTCAATGATGTGCTCTCCATCTATTCATATGCACAAAGGTTTTTTCCCTTGGGGAAGTACTTATCCTGAGACTTATGGTTCTGCTACCTGCAGGCAAGGGTGATTGGCTTGAATCAGTTCCCTATTATGATGTATGGGATAAACAGATCTTGAGATTGACAAGCTTTATCACTTTTACTTCCTCACCTAACTAATAAAAGCTATGCATGGGCCCCATTCAGGGCTCAGTCCTTGAGGCTGGAGTAACTTGGCCTGGCTTGCACTCTATTCAGGGCTACTGTCTTTCTTAACCCTGCGCGACCCTCCTCACTCCACACACACCCTCGTAAGGTGGGACGTGACACATATTTACCTTTACAATTTTTTTCTTTGCAATCTATTTATTTTTTTTTTCCTGGAGGTACAAGAATCATTATTGTTGATAGTGAACTTCTTTGACAAAACCACGATCTCTAAAACACCTGTCTCAAGAATCTAGTTGAGGTGTACCTGATTGTGCCCCTGTCCCCTAATCTTTCTGCTTTCATAGGAGCAGATATGCAATAGTGTCCTATTTTCTCTGTAATAAATGACTCTTTTCATCCACAGCACTCATTAATTATACAAACACAAACCGAGCTTCTATGGACAACCAGTCTCTTCATTCAGATGAATAAGAAAATCAGGCTTTATTACAATTACTTCTTTGCATATCTATTTTCCCCGTAACTGTGAGTTCCTAGAGTCTAGCAGCCATGTTTTTCACTTACAGTACCAAGGATACATTCCCAAAGGTCATTTGAAATAATAGTTTAATGGATACAAAATCAGTTTGATATGTATCACAATATATTAGATATACTCAGAATTCTCTATTCAAAAACATTTGTCCTGTGGAAAATGTGTGAAAGAGGACAGCATATGTGGGTTTAGATTAACACGCAAAGCAAAATAATGAAGATAAAGTGGCTCAGAAACCACATATTTTAATAAGTTGTTCATTTCACAGTATTCATCATCAATCAGTATACACTTCATTTGTCTCTGTTCCTGGATTCTAATTAATTTATCATTGCCTAAGACATGTCTTTTAGTCTGTGTGTAAGTTTGTACAA
This sequence comes from Rhinolophus hipposideros, assembly GCF_964194185.1. Classification (NCBI taxonomy): domain Eukaryota; kingdom Metazoa; phylum Chordata; class Mammalia; order Chiroptera; family Rhinolophidae; genus Rhinolophus; species Rhinolophus hipposideros. Next base: position 26,099,272 of record NC_138057.1, read on the forward strand.
CGGTGTTTTCCCTTAACTCTTATATCAAAACCCCCAAATGTATTATATATGCAGTATAATTAAGTTAAGTAATTTGAGCAAGCCCGGTTAGTGTCACAGCATATAGAAATTACTGCAAAATCCTCCCATCCCTTTATATGCAACTCTAATACCACTTTGCCACTCTTCCCATTAAGAAGTAACCTCTAATTCTCCACCATTTGAATTTGGGCTTTTCCATTTGTGTTGCTTTTTTTTTCCAATGAGGAATTAACAAATGTGACCTAGCAGAGATTTGAAAAAAACTTGCACATCAGGGCTTTCTTTCTTAGTGCTATTTGGAATCCTGAGATTGCTCAGGTAGGAAAAAAAGAAGAGAGAGAGAGAGAGAGAGAGAGAGAGAGAGAGAGAGAGAGAGAGAGAGAGAGAGAGAGAGAGAGAGAGAGAGAGAGAGAAAAGAAAAAGAAAAAAAGATACCTCTAGGACACCTATTGGAGCATAAGAGATCATATGGAACAGACACAAGCTCTCCCATCTGAACCCCTGTAGACCAAGCAGCCTGCCATATATATACACACACGTATATATATATCCATCCTATATATATCCATCCTATATATATCCATCCTATATATATCGATATATATCCATCCTGAGTCATCAACCACTCACACACAAATCTAGAAATGAGAATACCTATAAGTCACAGAATTGTAAGTTTGTTGCTTTAAGCAAATGTGTTATCTTAACTTAAGCCATTCTCCTTAACAAAGCAAATGAATTCAGTAAGTAGACAATCCAAGAATTAAGCAAAACAATAACCATTTACATTAATCCATCTTATTATGTCACTGGTTCACTTACTAGTATATAATTGGAAGATATTTTAATCATTTTCCCATGGCATTTGATTCTGCACTGGATGTTAAAATTTATGATGACATTTATTCCAAAGAGAAATAGACATTTTATGCAGAATGCTGTTGGTAACTTAAGATTCTTGAAGAATGCTTTCATTCTTTTCTTCTCCTTTTAGAATTTTAAAGTCTGAAATTTTTAAATGCCTTTAGAAAAAGTTAACCTAGATAAAGGTTGATGAATATTTATTTTTTGCTCAGTTACCAAGGCTTTTGCTTAGTAATACAATTAAATATTATTCTAATTTGTGGAAATTCAAAATGCAAATAGTAATGGCAAAGGCACTTTTGGCTACCACTTGTTGACTCTTTGCTAAAAGTAACCAAGCACTGTGTTAATGCATTTATATATTCTAGATAATCTAATTGTCACAGGAGTTATCTCCAATTCACACATAAAAATAATGCAGATTAAGTAATTTATCAAAAATCATGCCATCATTAAGAGGTATAACTAGGGTTTGAACTATTATTTCCTCCTTTCCTGACTATATGAAAAACAACATTTTTTTCTTTTGGTCAGAGATGTTTTAATGACCGCAGCCCAGCAACATAGCATCATATGCAGCCTCAGACTTGGCTAACAAAAAGTCCCCAAACTAGGAGCCATCATTTACTATCTTGGTGCCCATTCTACCTTCCTATTTTTGTCATCCATTGTCAGGATTAATATAAGTAGTATTATTAATAACATTACTGCAGTATTTAATATGTATGAAATATATCATTTACATTATTTTCATAGGTGTTGGGAACTAACCTGGAAAACAAGAAAACTAATACACAGCTTAGAGATTTGTCTGAGGTACTTACAAGTAAATATTAGAGCTTAAACTTAAAGTAACCTCTTGCGACCAAATAAATGTTCTTATTTTTTTCTAGAAAACAATATTTCACACAGAGTTGTCAAATTGTGTTGATCGTGGGATGGCTTATGGAGACAATGGAAATGTTTTGAAGCTTAATTCTACTACTTAGTAACTGAGTTATATTAGTTGTTATGTGTTGTATTATTTAAACTTTGAATTACTTGATTTTATTTCCTATAAATTAAGAATATTAGATATCTATCTTTCAAGCTTAAAGGCTTTTTGTACAACAATCCTGATAGTAGACTCTCATTGGTAGTAATTACTATTATCAATAAACCATGTTTGATTTATTTAAAATTCTTTCTTTGAATGTCTGCAGAATAAGTGAGAGAGTATCTGACATGCTTCATTGTAGAGAAGAAGAGAAAGAATGAGATTATCTCTGGAAATCTGTCTACTCATAAGCATACACAATTTTTATTTCACTAGAAATCTTTGATGGACTTGTTGAAAGAAGGTTATTATTTAAGTTTTAAACATCATCTCTCTTACCTGGGTCTAGGGGATGGCAATGCTCACAATGGTTATAGATTGAAATCCATTTTACAATCAGTATAGATATAGACACTATGATAAAAAATTTATTTAGTCATTGGTGTTAATTTGTTATTTAAAATAGATTAAGTGATAAAATTAATAGTTGGAAGTATATTATCCAATCCCATAAACCTAATAGAGTATTTAAATCTATTAATTTGTCTATTAGCCTACAAAATCCACCTTTAAACTTTTAAATATATTATCATAATTTATTAAAAATTCTACTGCTTTTATTGATGCCATTTTACCCAATTGACTGACTAATAACATAAAGTCTCACATTGAATTTCAAACAATTCATTACATGGTTGAGAATTAGATCTTGTAGGATGGTTTTTAAAGTGTAGAGGTAGAGGAAACCTTAGCAATATTATACTGATATATTGACTGCTTCCATACAAGATTAGAGTTACCTGGACCAAATTCTTAATAAAAGCTTCTTATTGATTACAGATTATTTTGTTTTTTTCTTTCATATTATGTAGGATTTTTAATGAATTTTGGAAATCATTTTTCCAAAAGTGTTATTTATTTTTGCATCTATTAAATCAGGACTCCAGGATATTGCAATGTCGTTTTTCTCCTCAGTGTGTTCAGTCTCACAGAATCAGTTACTGATTTACTGAGTGATTTGTATTCCTCTTTCTTGCTTTGGCAGCTTTTTTCTAGGCACAGATGCTCCTTATTCTTAGCCTCTTGTTTCCTTTAATTATTGTGGAACCACTACAGACACCATGGTTATTACTGAGCCCCCCTCGTCCTCAGGGCCTGTATTGTTACTCATGCTCTGCAATCAGTCACTGACTTTTTTTTTTTTTTCCTGGAAAAAAATAGGTAGGCAGCCTCCTGGTGTTCTGATACGAGGGACACAAGAATATCTCCCTCCTGGTGGGTTACACTATTTGGGGGGGGGGGGGGTTCAAAGCAGCATATGTCTCAATATCTAACAGAGATTTTATTTTAGTAAGATGTTTCCTTCATATTTTGTCTATAATGCAATAAATCTCCTAGGAGAAAACTCAGCTGAAACGATATTGCTCAAACAAGCTGAGGCCAGTTATCTTGGTTTCAGAGCAGATGAACAATCTGGAAAATGCATGACACATTTTCTTTTGCATTCCACCAGTCTAATCCTTCCTGGAACTGGGTCTGAGTTCAAGCAGTACAATGAGAGCTCAGGAATGGGAACTAGAGATATCCCCTGCAGTATGTATATCATCATGCTAATTTTTATTTCTTTTTAAAATAATAAAATTTAGATTAGAGAAATAACTATGATGGTTTTTTTTAGTACAACTGTGTATGAATACACATACTTGCACAGTGTACAAGAAATTATTATAAGTCATGAATTTTAAAAACTCCCTCAGAGAGGTGAGAACAGATTTACAACCAGCTGGTGCCAGGCTATATTTGGCATATGGGACCTAGATTTAGTTATCATCTTCAAAGTTCGTGAATCCCATTCTAGCAACACTATTGTGCATGTAAGACAAATGGTTGGGGAATTCCTTTAAACAGTCTCCAGATGATGAGAACAAGGTCAAATGTCATCACAATGTATTGAAGTTTGCAAGGTTTGAGTCCCTAACTAGGTTCTCCGAGGCAGCCAGAGCTGTCAGCGCTGCAGGGGAAGCTGGCGGTATTTTGAGAGATGTGAGAGCAGCAAGTTACTTTTCTGTATTTTTGTAGGCTAGTAGAGACACGAGGTTTGTTAAATGAAAGTACGTGAAAGGTGTTAAGTTCTGAAAACCAGACTATGAGGATAGAATGAGGTGCCTGGCTTGCCTTCGGAAACAGGCACCAACACATTCTGTGTCTTTGTTTAAAGGGGGCCCTGTGCTCATAGCTGAATAGATACCAAGTTTCTCTGTGTCAGGATTTTTTTGTCAAGCCATCTCAGGATCCCTATCTCTCACCTCAGCACCAACAAGAAAATAGATTTTCTTCTATTAGCCTGGTAGGGAAATTCAATGTTTAAACTAACTTTTCTGAGGAATGTTTGTCCCACCCAAACTCTGCCTCCTGCTTGCATCTCAGAATATTTTGTCCTTTTGCCTTCTTCTTAATCACAGCCAAGTCCACAGCTGATGGGACCGCGGATAGACTTCTGATAGACCACGGATTAGCATCCTGAGCTAATTGGATTGTATCGCTCAGAAATTTGGATTTGAGATCCAGAAAAACCTGTTTCTAACTAATAAAATCTGGGACTTACTATAAATCTGAGGCTGAAATGGCCATATTGGGCTTTTGTTCAAGTTCGGCAGAGCGTGAACTCTACAGTTGGCTCTAATTCCTAAGCAATTAAAATGTTTTTTTCTCCATTTATAGTTGACATACAATATTATATTAGTTTCAGGTGTACAACATAGTGATTAGACGTTTTTAAACTTTTGAAGTGGTCACCAGTAAGTCTAGTACCCATCTGACAACATACACTGTTTTTACAATATGATTGACTATATTCTCTATGCTATAAGAATTAATGCACTTACTTGGATTCTGTATGATGGTGCTTCCTCTTGTGGTTTTAAAACACATCCTCTTATTTTACTTGCCTTACCTTGGGTGATTATCTTTCCTGCATGGAATATCAGCTGAAGAACACCTGGGGAGACAAATGTCTATTTAGCAAAAATAAAGTTTTGGAATCTGCATATTCAGAGTGACCTTAGTAAACAGGCCTTCTCCTACCACATAGATTCTGCTCTCCATTATTTCCAACAGTCTTGTTCTACTACAGGTGTGAAGTCAGAGATGCATCATGGGCCCAGTGTATCCTCAGGAATTGTAATCTGAGGGGGAGAAACTGCTTTCAAACTCTGTTCTATTTTGAGCTTTATATGTCAAATCAATTTCATGCATGCTTTATATTTTTTCCTGGAAGATTTATCCCTTAATGAAATGTATTTGAACCCAAATTATATTTTGTCATTATCGATTTATGAAATTTCTAATAATTCTTCTCATATAGGATTCTATGTTGGCTGAGATGTATTATATAAAAACCCTAATCCTATTTCCCATATGAGCCTTATTTTTTATGTCTGGCTATCCTCATGCAATCATGGAATCATCGACCTATTATTTTCTTCTCCTCTTACTCTTAATTCTGTCATGAGAAGGTACTTTTTCTTATTGTTTATTTTCTGCGACCTCCCACCGCCCCCACCCCCAGCTAGCAGTACAACTCAGTCCAAAAGAAGACACATGTTCTCCCTATTTTAGAAAGTTTGAAATAATTTTTTTTCTTTAGAAAAATGCATTTGGAATCCTGTTAACAACTACCCCTTCTAGGCAAAGCCAGAACATCTTTGGAAAGAATATTGTGTGAATAAAGTTGGGACCATCTTCTTAGAAAGAAAAGTTCAATTAGTAATTACTTACCATTAAGAATTAGAAATTTTGCTAGAAAAATATTTACAAGTATTAGAGGAAGGCCTTTAAAAATGTTATTAAAAGAGAGGAAAAGCAATGTCTGTGTATAATTCAAAACAGTGGCTCTTTCAAATATTCTGGTATCTTTTATTTCATTGTATTTCTTGTGGAGAAAAAGAACACAATGGCTATCAGTTTTTAATGGTTAAGGAAGGATACTTTAACTGTTTTCTTACTTTTTTGCCTTAAGATATTTTTCCTTCATGTCACTTTTCTATATCACCAGATAGCCTGTAACCAACCCTCTGGAATATTTTAATGGTGGAAAACATGATACTATTTAATATATCTTTCTATATTTTAAAACATTTACAAAAGTAAAATCCCTGTATATGTGTGTGTGAGGGTATATGATTTCTTAATCTCTAGGCCATAATGAGTTCAATAATCCTTTTATTCTAATATCTATTGTTCTATTTTTGTGTATCTGTTATATATAATATCAGACTATGTTAGCCAACATTAAACTAAGTAAATATCTCTAAAAGAGTTACTATTAAAAAAAAATTGAAAAAAAAGAAGAATATTTAGAATTCATATCACTTTCTTAAGAAGATTTATAAAAAAAAAGGTTGAGGAAATTCAGCTTGCCAAGTAAATAGTGAATTATGTGCAAATTCTTTGTTGAAACAATTAAATTATTAAATAAGTAAAAAAAAAAAATTGAATGAGGAAAGAAGCCATTTTTGTTTGAATAAATACCTTTATGATACTTGAGAAAAAATATAGGCCATTTAGGGACAGAATGAGGGCTGATACCAAATCATCCCAAATAAGAAATGCATTTGTTTTTATAACAGTTAGGAAATTGGGCCTCCCCAGGCAATTAGGTGAAAAGAGGTGAAGGTTAAAATATGAGAGTGAAAATCGAGAGTATGAAAGATAGTGTGATTACACATAAGTTACAGCCAGAAGATGGTATCACTTTAAACAGGTATACTGACAGAATTTTTGAAGAAACAGTTTTATAATATGTTTTACTGCATTAAATAAAAAACTCCCACCACTAACTCATTATTAAAAGTATATATATTAACTAAGCATTCATAAGACTGTTTTGTTTTGACTTGGGTCAAGAGTTGTTATGTTTATGAGAAATAATGAAAAGTCTGAGTTTCTGATTTGGGTAATATATTACATTTAAAAGTCATATATATGTATATATATATATATTTATATATACGTATATCATACACACACATACACACACACACACACACATATGAAGTAGCAAGTAACTTAAGAATAAAATTCTTTGTAAGTAATATTACAGAAATTGAAAGGCACTTTGGAAATGGAGGACTTTGATATGAATTGAAGATTTCAGCCAATCCCACAATCCCTTGGAAGTCTGGGACCCTCCCATTATCTATCCCACTTTTCAACTCTGTATGAATTACAAATCAAAATTTATATAACTATAGATTAGTGCAGATTTTGGTTTTGCAATCTGAGCTATATTTGGCTGAGGAATGAAATATACATGAGCACGTATGGAGGGCTTATAAGACACCACCGTTAGGTATATTTTATCATTAGGGCTGTGGACGTTTCTGGAAAAGATTTATTCCAAAGGAAGCTTTAAGATATACAAATGTTGGGTTAGGACAAGACTTCAGTTTATGGAAGGAAATATTTTTCTGACTATACTTTACAGCCTTTCTCTTAGATTACTTTCTGACTCAGACCTGTAGACATATACTTGAAATATGGGGAGAGAAGATAACATTGACATGTGAGTACAGATATTAAAAACTGATTTAATCATAAATTATATCATATGTAAGATAAGCAGAGTATAGAACCAGGAATAAAATAAGCTATTGAAATCTTGTATTCCAAAGAATAACTTATGAGGTTGTGAAAAATTAAGGTAACATTGGCAGGTGTACATTGGCAATAAGCCAATAATGACCCTGGAAATGGCACCACAGCTCCAGGAATTCACCCTTTCTAAGCTTTATTTACGCTTCTCAGAGATAACTGAACCTATGACCCAGGCTTCAGGGGCCCTACAGATGGTACTTCAACTTTACTGTAGGCATTATACAGAGATCCAAATAAGATGCAGCAAATATGTTTCATAACCTGTTACAGCAGAAAGGATGACTTTAGGTTAGATGAGGGAGTGATGTAGGAATTTCTGGATCTGCTTTTGAAATAATACAGGCTTCTTTTGCTTAGCATAATAATCTCAAGGTCCATCCACGTTGTTGCAAAGAGCAGTATTTTATCTTTTCTTAAAGCAGAGTAATGTTCCATTTTGCATATATACTTATATACATTGTGAGCACTCAGTTTTAGTTGCATTTCCCCTTTTATGCCTCTGTATATGTGAATAATGGTGACAATTCAATATAGTCAATCTCCTGTAACTTTTCCACATTACTGCATGCAAATCATCTCAGAATAAATTATGAAAGACGTTGCAATTGAATGCTGGGTGTGGCCTAATGCACATATCCTTATTATCTGATTTATAGAGCTCTGCACTTTTCATTGTCTTTAAACTATTCTATAACTCCTCAAATTATAGTAAAGTGCTGGTTATACAAATAAAGTAATTGTCTACAGTGATGCAAATAAATTTTGTCAGATGATGATTCAAATCATCTCACCCATAAAATGGTTCTTAATATTTTGTTAGTTCATCCATTAATTAATAAGTTAAGCAAAATCTTTGTGTTTATTTTATGTTTGCATGACAGTCCTGATTTTACTAATATATATGTGTGTGTGTGTATATATATATATATATATATATATATATATATGTATTTGTGTATGTATATATTCCATGTAGTTTTTGAAAAAGTTTTGATGAATAAGGAGATTAAAAGATCAAATCCTTTAACATCTCATTATTTCTCAACATGATATGCAGTACCTGTGTGGAAATGAATGGAATACAAGAGCTTCATAATTTTTGAGTTAAGGGGCAATTTATAGGAAAAAGCCGAGGAGTGATTTCTTGGGGGGAAAAATAGTATTAGATAACTAAGCACTTCTTAAAGTGAGAAGATGAAAATACTTTTCAGTAAGACTTAATGCCTTAGAATTTAACAACCAAAGTGCTAATCTGGTCCATATCACTTTAGAAAGTGAAGCTTCAGAGCTGAGAGGAGTTGCTGCTCTAGTTAAGGATCAGTTAGAGCTTTAGTCATTATAACAACAAATGAGGCAATCTAGGAGAAACCGTTCAGTGGTATCTGAAAAAAATATTTAGAGTATAATATATACTTTAAATGCTATCTTAAAACAATAAGATAAGAGACTGTAAAAAGTGAATCAACATAAGTCTATGGAGTAGAGAATAAAAAGAGAAAATCTCTGTACCACTCTTGTCACTAATACAGGTAATTTCATTTAATATTTTATCTATGCTTTAACATATTAATTTTTTATTGTAGATGATATAAACATTAGAACTTAATTGGCTAGTGAATATAAAAGGTTTAGGACCAGCTGAAGTTTTTGTTTTGTTTTGTTTTCTTTTTTAAATTCTATTTCTTTTTGTTTCTAATATAATGGACTCGAAGTAGCATAAGGCAGATCTGGTAGCTTGCTGTTAGCTCTGTTTTGAAATTTTGAGTCTAGTGTTTGTCTTACACTAGAAACTTGAAGGAATTAGGGAATTGATAGTCAGAAAATATTGTTTTGGTTTTTGTTGCCTCATGATGCTTCAAATGTCATCTGATCTTATTTGTTTTATCTATACCTCTTGGAAACTTCTTGCAATGTATCTTAAGTAAGGAATTGTATTCCAAATAAATACGTATTTATTAAGCACTTAACTACTTGCAGTCACTGTGCCAGATAGGTCACAGGGAACACCTTGTTTAAGATTTACTATGTTTACTATGTCCTTATGATATATCCTTATGAGACCCTTAGGTAATACTATTGTATCCATTTTATAGATGAAGAAAATGAAACAAAAAGAAGCAAAAAGACAGGCAAAAAGTTCCCATGGCTTGCCAGGATTCAAATCACGTTTTTAGTTGTTTGTTTTGTTTTGTGCTTTAACTTTGGGCTATGGGTTCTTGTTTTCTTAACGGCTGTAGAATTAGAATTTAGCACAGTGCATGACATTTTATAAGCAGACAGAAAGCATTTCAGATATTTTGCCAATTCCAAGATCGAACTGGCCTGCAAGATAATTGCCCAAATTAGAGAGTTTACCTGTTTCAAACTCTGTTGTACATATGATTAGTTAATTTTTGTCTCATCTATTTCACAATAAATGTAGGCCAAATCACTCTGCTTGTCCCTGAGAAGCTATTATGAAATATTTGGGGGAAATCTATATAGATTCCACATGGATGGTATACGGTTACTTAGTTTGTTTTACTGTTCATGCTGCTGTTGTGTAGTTTTTCAGTATAAATCAGTGGTCCCACACCAAAGTAGGCTGCAGCAGAATAAATGGAGCACCTTCTGGGACAGGCCTAGATACTTAGCCAAGCACATAGCCTCTGCTTTACAATTAAATTCTAAGGCCTATATTTGTACCTAAACTGATTTATGCATTGATATAATGTGTGCCTTTTATGCTTTTCTGAGATACATACATTTTTACCAAACACTTTTATCTAGGCTGATCTTTTTTTAGGAAGTTAGTGGGTGGAAAGTCCGTCATATTTTCTGACCAAGCATATGGGCAGTAACACCAGTAAACATTTAGAGGTGAAGAATTGTGTATTTTTGGTCTTTCTCCAATTATAGATTTTTACTGCATTAACACCTTGATTAAAAGGGTAAGAGATCTACATAAATTTCAGAAAACACTATAGTAAGTGCTGCTATGACACATTCTCCAACTGTGTGAAGTTTGTTAAACATAAAACGTTAAAAGGAATAATATTCTAAATCTGAAAATAAAAACGCCAACTATGTTATATTTAGCAGCAACACTTTGGTAATATTTTATAAATTGTTTCCATTCAATATATTACCTTACCCTTCATTTGGTTTTGAGAGAGGAAAAATAAAATTGTGAAAATATATCTAGAACAATTTAATTTTATTTATCTCTCTTCAGTGGTGAACTTTCAATCTAGACAATATTCATTTACTTAAAGAAAGGTGATCTACAAAGTCATCTGATTTCTTGTGGCAAGTTTACAATGTGGAGCAATCAAATATTCTGAGATTACTTCCTTGAAAAGAGAACTTGATCATCACTGTAGGAACACTGCGGTCTCTAGGGTAAGGACAGAAAGGAACTTTCCACACAGATCAATATCTAATTTACTTGGATATTAGGCATCTCTCAAGTTTGACTTATTTTATCTAAAAACTTTGAGAGGAGCCATTATTATATAGAATTTTAAAAAAAGAAAATACATCAGACATTTAATCTTTCATTTTGTTCAAAAGAATAAGCATACAATATGAGAAAGTATATGGTAATCATTTACCATATGTTTATTTGGTATAATAATTGGATTTCACTTAGCATTACTATGAATACTTCTTTGCCAATATTACCAATAAATGCATGTGTCATTGATTCTATGAAATACACATACATATTTACATATTTTAATTATATTTTAATAATACTTTGCTTTTTAAACTAGACTTTGTTTTTAGAACATTTTAGGTTCACAACAAATGAGTGAAAAGTGACGCGTGTTCCCATGTAACCCACGCCCCGTGTATGCACATCGACACCCCATATGAAAGTTGTACATTTTTTACAGTTGATGAATCCATGTGACACATTATCTTCCAAAGTCCTAGTTTACATTGGGGTTTACTCTTGATGCTATACATTTTGTGGGTTGTGACAACTTTATAATGACTTGTAACCACCATTACAGTATTGTGCAGAGTATTTTCACTGCTCTGAAAATCTTCTCTGCTCCACTTTTTCATTCCTCCCTCTTGGCTCACCACTGGCATCACTGGTCGTTTTACAGTCATCATAGTTTTGCCTTTTCCAGAATATCATATATCTGGAATTGTAGCATATAGTTTTCAGATTAATTTATTTCACTCAGTTATACATATTTTAAAATTTTCAAGGTGTTTGAATGGCTTAATAACTGATTTACTTATAGTGCTGAATAAAATTCTACTGCATGGATGTACCGCAGTTTACATATATCCATTCACCACCTGAAAGACATCTTGGTTCCTTCACAGTTTTAACAATTATGAATAAAGCTGCTATAAACATGTGAGTGCAGTTTTTTTGGAACCTATGTTTTCAACCCCTTGGGGTAAATATCACAAAGAGAATTGCTGGGTTATATGGTGAGTTTATTTAGTTTTGCGAGTAACTGCCAAACCGTCTTTCAAAGTGGCTGAAACATTTTGTATTCCTATCAGCAACGAATAGGAGTTCCTGTTGCTCCAGTCTTCACCAGCATTTGATATTGTCAGTGTTTTGGATTTTTGCCATTCTAATAGGTATGCAAGTTGTATCAGATTGTTTTTGTCAACATGAAATTCCTTAACGATATATGTATGATTTTGATCCTTTTTATAATATGCCTATATCCCATCTGTATATTATTGTGAGATGTCTGTTCTGACCTTTGTCCATTGTTAAATCAGATTATTTTCTCATTGTTAAGTTTTAGGATTTCTTTGTATATTTTGGAGAACATTCCTTTATCAGATATGTCTTTTGCAATTATTTTCTTCCAGTCTATAGAATCACTTCTCATTCTCTTGACATTGACTTTTGCAGAGCAGAAGTTTTTAATGAAGTAGAGATTATCAATTATTACTTTCATGAATTGTGCCTTTGGTATTTTATCTAAAAAGTCACTACTGAACTCAAGTCATCTAGAGATTTTCTCCTTATTAATGTCTCAGAGTTTACAGTTGTTAATTGTACATTTAGATTTATGATCCATTTTGAGTAATTTTTATGAAGGGGTATAAGTTCTGTGACCATTGTTTGTTTTCTTTGTGTGTGTGCTTTTAATTGCCTGTGGATATCCAGTTGTTCTATTGCCATTCATTAAACAATTATTCTTTCCCTATTGTAGTGTCATTTCTCCTTTGTCAAAGATAAATTGACTATATTTGTGTGAGTCTACTCATGGGCGCTCTTTTTCATTTATCTATTTCACAATAGTTTCATCAGTACCACACTGTCTTGATTACTGTAGCTTTATCCTAAGTCTGGAATGTGAACAGTGTCAGTTTCCAGCTCTGACCTTTTTCAATATTATATTGACGATTCTGTGTCTTTTGCATGTCCACCTAAAACGTAGAATCAGATTGTCTATATTCACAGGATAAATTGTTCCTATTGAGATAGCAATGAATCTATAGTTCGTGTTAGGAAGAATTGACATCTTGACAATATTAAGTCTTCTTATCCATGAATATGGAATATTGCTCCACTTAGGTAGTTCTTTTTTTAATTCCTTTCATCAGTGTTTTCTGTTTTCCTAACAGACATCTTGTATGTGTTTTTATTAGATTTGTAATTAAAGGTTTCATTTTTTTTGAATGCTAAAGTAATGAGGTTTTAATTTCAAATTTCACTGTTCATTGCTTGCATGTAAAAGGTATTGACCTTTGTATATTAACCTTGTACTCTGCAAGGTGCATGCTATAATTGCTATTAGTTCTGGACTTTTTGTTTGTTTGTTTTGTGGTTGTTGCGGATTCTTTAAGATTTTCTACATATATAATCACGTCCTCTGTGAACAAGAAAGTTTAATTCTTCCCTCGTAATCTGTATAACTTTTATTTCCTTTCATTGTCTTATTGCATTAGCTGGGACTTCCAGTACAATGTCGAAGAACAGAGGTGCAAGAGGACATCCTTGCCCCATTTCTCATTTTAGTGGGAAATGTTTTAGTTTCTCACCATTATGTATGATGTTAGCTTTAGATTTTTTTTTTTAGATGTTCCTCATCAAGTTGACAAAGTTCCCTCTATTCCTAGTTTGATGAATGGGTTTTTTATTTTTATTATGAATGGGTTTTGAATTTTGACAATTTCTTTTTTCTGCACATATTAATATGATCATGTACTTTTCTTCTTCAGCCTGTTGATATAATATAATCATATTACTTGATTTTAAGTGTCAAACCAGACTTATATGCCAGAATAAATCCCACTTGGTCATAATGTCTAATTATTTTTTATACATTGTTGGATTCAATTTGCTATTTTTTTCTTGAGTATGTTAGCACCTATGTTCATGAGAAGTATTGGCCTGTAGTTTTCTTGCAATGTCTTTGTATGCTGATGATATTATTGTAATGCTGGCCTCATAGAATGAGTTAAGAAGTATTCTCTTTTAATTTTCTGGAAGAGATTATAAAGTACTGGTATAATTTATTTTTTAAAAATATGATAGAATTCACCAGTGAACCTATCGGAGCCTGGTGATTTCTTTTTCAGAGGGTTAATAATTGATTCTGTTTCTTTGAATTTAAGTTAAAAGTCTATTGAGGTTCTCTGTTTCTTCTGTAAGTTTTTGCAGATTGTGTCTTTTAAGGGAGTGGGCCATTTCATCTTGGTTTACAAATTTGTGAACGTAGAATTTTTTATGGTGCCCAGAATTTTGCTCTAAAGTTTCAAGGGATCTGTAATGATATTTCCCGTTTAATTTCTGATATTAGCAATTTGTGCAATCTTTCTTTTTTTTCCCTTAGTTGCCTGGCTAAAGCCTCATTGATCTTTTTAAAGAACCAGCATTCATTTTGTTTATTTTCTCTGATTTCTTGTTTTTAATTTTTATTGATGTCTGCTCTATTTTTTATTATTTATTATACTTACTTTAGATTTCCTTTACTGATCTTTTTCTAGTTTTCTAAGATAGAAGCTTAGGTTATTGATTTAGATCTCGCTTCCATTTATGCACTCACTCATATAAATTTCCCTCCAAGTAATGATTTTGATGTATCCCAGACTTATTTTTTAATTACATGTATTGAGATGGCCATGGCTAGTAGAATTATATACGTTTCAAGTGTACATTTCTATAATATATAATCTATATTTGACATTGTGTGATAATATATCCCACAAATTTTGATGTTTTATTTTCATTATCATATAGTTGAAATATTTTAAAATTTATTTTTATTCAGATTTATTCTTTGACTCATGCTATTTATTTATTTTTTTTACTTTTTCCTTTTCTTTATTAGTTTCAGGTGCACAAGACAAAGTAATACTTAGACGTTAATCTTTTATATCCCTCACACTGTGTGAACCCCCCTTGCTCCATCCACTAACACTGACATTGCACACAGCCATTACATTTCCACTATCTCTATTCCTAATGCTGTACTCCGCTTCTTTTAAGTACATACATATACACATATATACATATATATACATATGTATATACGTATACATACATATACGTACAAACTTGTAGCTGACAGTCATTATTGTTCAGCTTCAGCTTCAGGTGTACAGTGCAGTGATCAGGCATCTACATCATCCTGAGGTGGTCTCCCTAATGAGACAAGTGTCCATCAGATACCCTACAAAATCTTTACAACATTATTGATTACATTCCCCAAATTAATTTGCAGAACCCTGTGGCCATCTTGTGGTAACCAACTGTTTTCTAATCCGCTCACCTTTCCCCTTATCCCCACCCCCCACCCATCTAGCAACCCTCAATTTTTCTTGTCTCCAAAACTGTTTCTTATTAGTTCATTCACTTATTCTTTTCTTTAGATTCCACATATAAGTGAGATCATATGGTATTTGTCTTTCTCTGACTTATTTCACTTAGCATAATGTTCTCTAGGTCCATCCACGTTGTTGCAAATGGTAAGATTTCTTTCTTCTTTATGGCTGCGTAATACTCCATTGTATAAATGTACCACAGCTTCTTAATCCAGTCATCTACCGATGGGCATTTCAGTTGTTTCCATGTCTTGGCTATTGTGTATAGTGCTGCAATAAACATAGGAGTGCATACTGATTTTTGAATTGGAGTTTTGGATTTCTCCGGATAGATACCTAAGAGTGGAATTGCTGGATCATAAAGTAGTTCCATTTTCAGATTTTTGAGATAACTCCATACTGTTTTCCATAGTGGCTGCACCAAACTGCAATCCCACCAACAGTGCACAAGGGTTCCCTTTTCTCTACATCTGTGCCAACACTTGTAGTTTGTTGATTTATTGATGATAGCCATTTTGACTGGGGTGAGGTGGTATCTCATTGTGGTTTTTATTTGCATTTCTCTAATGATTAGTGAGTTTGAACATTTTTTTCATATGTCTGTTTTCCATCTGTATGTCCTTTTCAGAAAAATGTCTCTTCATGCCCTCTGCCCATTTTTCAATTGGCCTGTTTGTTTTTTTGGAGTTGAATTGAGTGAGCTTTTTTATAAATTTGTGATATTAACCCCTTAACAGATATATCATTGGCAAATATCTTTTCCCATTCATTAGTGTCCCTTTTGCTTTTATTGATGCTATCCTTCGCTGTGAAAAAACTTTTTAGTTTGATGTAATCCCACATGTTTATTTTTTCTCTTACTTCCCTTGCGCGAGGAGATATATCAGTAAAACTCTTACTCTGAGTAATGTCTGTGAGTTTCTTCCTATATTTTCTTCCATGAATTTTATGGTTTCACATCTTACATTTAAGTCTTTAAGCCATTTTGAATTTATTTTTGTATATGGTGTAAAGAGGTGGTCCAGCTTCATTTTTTTGCATGTGTCTGTCCAGGTCTCCCAGCACCATTTATTGAATAGACTGTCTTTATCCCACCTTACACTCTTGCTTCCATTGTCGTAGATTAAATGGCCATATAGGCATGGATTTATTTCTGGACTCTCTATTCTGTTCCACTGATCTATGTGTCTGTTTATATGCCAGTACCATGCTGTTTTGATTACTGTACCCTTGTAGTATAATTTGATCAGGTACTGTTATACCTCCCACTTTGTTCTTATTTCTCAAGATTGCTGAGGCTATCTGGAGTCTTTTATGGTCCTATATAAATTTTAGGATTATATGTTCTATTTCTGTGAAAAACGTCCTTGGTAGTTTGATAGGAATTGTGTTGAATATGTATATTGCCTTAGGCAGTATGGGCATTTTAACTATATTAATTCTTCCTATCCACGAACATGGTATGTGTTCCCATGTATTTGCATCTTGTTTCATTTCTTTCTTCAGTGTCTTATAATTTTCTGAGTAGAGATCTTTTACTCTTTGGTTAAATTTATTCCCAGGTATTTTATAGTCTTTGGAGCAATTGTAAATGGAATTTTTTTTTTAGTTTTTCTTTCAGATGTTTTATTATTGGTATATACAAATGCAACTCATTTCTGAATATTAATTTTGTATCTTGCTACTTTACTAAATTCATCTATCAGCTCTAATAGTTTCTTGGTGGAGTTTTTAGGTTTCTCTCTATATAGTATCATGTCATCTGCATATAATGACAATTTTACTTCCTCCTTACCGATTTGGATGCCTTTTATTTCTTTTTCTTGTCTGATTGCTGTGGCTAGAACTTCCAGCATTATGTTGAATAGAAGTGGAGAAAGTGGACAACCTTGTCTTGTTCCTGATCTTAGGGTGAATGGTTTTAGCTTTTCCCCATTGAGTTGATCTCTGACTTTATGTCAGTCAATATCTGTTTTATATAATTAGGTGCTCCTATTTTGGGTGCATAGATGTTTACTAGGGTATGTCCTCTTGTCGGATCGATCCCTTTATTATTATATAGTGCCCATCTTTATCTTTTAATATGTTCTTCATTTTAAAGTCAATTTTGTCAGATATAAGTATTGCAACTCCAGCTTTTTTCTCATTTCCATTTGCATGAAATATCTTACTCCAACCCTTCACTTTCAGCCTCTGTTTCTTTTGATCTGAAGTGAGTCTCTTGTATACAGCCTATACAAGGGTCTTGCTTTCTTATCCACTCAGCCACCCTATGTCTCTTGATTGGAGCATTTAATCCATTTCCATTTAAAGTGATTATTGACATAGTTATTGCCATTTTTAAATTTGTAGTTAGATTGTTTTCATCTTTCTTCTATTTACAGAAGTCCTTTTAGTATTTCTTGCCATGCTGGCTTTGTGGTAATAAATTCCTTTAGCTTATTCTTTTCTGGGAAGCTTTTTATCTCTCCATCAACTTTAAATAATAGCCTTGCTGGATACAGCAATCTAGGTTGTAGGCCTTTGTTTTCCATTATTTTGAGTATCTCCTGCCAATCCCTCCTGGCCTTCAATGTTTCTGTAGAAAAGTCATTTTATGGTCTTAAAGGAGTTCCCTTGTATGTAACCCTCTGTCTTTCTCTTGCTGCTTTTAGTATTCTCTCTTTGTCTTTAACCTTTGCTATTTTAACTGTAATGTGTCTTGGTGTGGAACTGTTTGGGTTTATCCTGGTTGGAACTCTCTGCACCTTGTAGGCTTGTATTTTGGTTTCCTTCATCAGGTTAGGGAATTTTTCGGATTTATTACTTCAAATATGTTCTCAATCCCTTGCTTCCTCTCTTCACCGTCTGGTATTCCTATGATGCGCATGTTGTTGCGCTTAATGTTATCCCAGATGTCTCTTAAACCATCTTTATTGTTTTTTATTCTTTTTATTTTCTTTTGTTGTGTTTGGGTGATTTCTGCTAACTTGTCTTCTAAGTCGCTGATTCGATCCTCTGCTTCATCTAACCTGCTGTTAATTTCTTCAAGTGAGTTCTTTATTTTAGTAATTGTGTTATTTAGTTCTAACCCATTGTTTATTATGACTTCTCTATCCTTCTTTATGTCGTCTCTAAGCTCCTTAAACATTTTTATCATAAGTGTTCTGAACTCTGTCTCTGATAGGTTGGTTACCTCTGTTTCATTTGGTTCCATTTCTGGAGGTTTCTTCTGTTCTTTTATTTGGGACATTTTTCTTTGTTTCCCCATTCTGGCTGACTCTCTGTGTTTGTTTCAATGTATTAGGTAGATCCCCTAGAGTTCTTAGTTCTTGCTAGGTTATCTTATGTAGAATGTGTCCTTTATATTTGACTTGCACTACTTTGTTCTTCTCCTCTGCGTATGCTCCAAAGATGACTCTTGTGTTGTGTATATTGTCCTGTTAAAGAAGATCTTTAATTGCTTTTCACTTGTGATTAGGTGGGGTTAACTCCAAGGCTGACTACTTGTGACACTTGGCTCTGTCCACCACAGGGTGTTCTGTTGCTTGAGGGTTGACCACTTAAATGTGGTTTGGCCTCTATGGGCTCTTGTGCCTGTAGAGAATTCCTTCTGGGTGTGTCACTTGTAGGTCAAACCGGGTAGTACTCTGGTTTGGTCTGGAGTTGGCCTCTGGGTGTGTTGAATTGAGGCTCTTAAGCTGGGCGCTGATAGGCCAATTTCAGAACAAAGCAAATCACCAAGCACAACAACAACAACAACAACAACAAATAAAAAATCAAATACATTCACATGTAAAAACAACCGACAACCCACACTCAACAGATGCCAAGATATCAAAGATATAAAGACAAAGCAAAACAAAACAAAAAACAAAAACCAATAAACAAAATAAACAAAAAAAAAGCAGCGCCAGTCTTGGCTTAAGCCCACCAAGTAATCTCCAGGTTGTCCTCTGCTGTACCAAAGAGTCCTTTGTGTATTGTGCAGGCAGATCTGGTCAACTGGTGCCCAGATTGACGTTGGGTCTGCAGATTTAGATGCATGGGGCTGAGGGGTCTGGGTGATAGTTTCTACAAAGTCAGTGCAGTTCTGCCCTTGCCTGCACCTATGTGCATTGAGTGTTGCACCACCAGCTCTGTGTCCAGTTCTCCTGTGTCTTAGGGGACTTCTCCCATGTGTGTGCGTGTGCACATGTGTGTGGCGGGTGGGAGATTTCTTAGCTGCTGAAACCCCAGAGTTTCATCTGCTGCCTACTGCTGATCCCTGGGTGTGCCTCTGCCATTGTAATTGCCCTGCCCTAGGCAGGCCAGGAAAGGTCGGGGCTGGGGATGGAGGGGTCTTCTCTCTCCCAGCCCAGCTGTGTCACACTCCTCCCTCAGTCCAGAAAAGGTCTTGGCTGGGGATGGAGGAGTCTCTTCTTTCCTAGCCCAGCAAAAATCACATTCTTCCCAGCCTCTTCCCTGGGTCAGAGCTGCACGCCTATCTTCCCAGAGCCTGAACACTAAGGCTCCTCTGTAATCTGACACTACTCCTCAGTTCAGGGGCCAGTTTAAATCTCTGGAAGAGCAAGGGTAGGATTGGAAGAGCGGTGGGAGGGGCCCACGTATGGAGTTTGTGTCCTTTGTCCGACCTAGGGCCCAACTGGCTGTCCCCTCTGCGTGAGCGATCAGCTGTGGGACACAGGGAAAGAGCCCACCTCCTGGCTTCTGTGTTCTCTGTTCTGTCCTGGGATCCCCTGCGTCTCTGCAGCTGTGGATGCCATCGTGTTTCCACCGCGGCAGATGTGGGCAGCGTCTCCACTCCGTTCCCTTCCCTCTTCCCCTGCTTGCCTATTTTGCCCACCTTCAAGTAATCCTCGCACGAGTCTCTTAGCTGTTCTGCGTGATGAGCAGAGAGTCCTTTGATGGGTTATAGATGTCCGGTTTGTGATAAGATCCAGAGGAGAACTCAAAAAGTGTGCCCTGCTGCCACCATTTCTATGACGTCCTCAGATGTTAGTACTTTTGACAGCATGTTTCCTAGATGTCGTTGCTCACTAAACTTGACTCATATTATTTTTAAGTGTATTACTTAATATCCAGATATTTTGTGGTCTCCACATGTTTTTGTTGTTGTTCTTAATATCTAGTTTAATTCCATTATGGTCTGAGGTTATACAGTGTATGATTTTTATTCTTTTAAATTTATTAAATTGTTTTTTATGGCTCAGAATGTTGTCTATCTTAGTGAACTTCCATGTGATCTTGAGAAAAACATGTATTCTGATGCTGTTGGATAAGTAGTCTATAAATGACAATCAGATCCAGTTGATTGATGGTGCTATTGAGTTCACTTATGTCCTTATTGATTTTTCTGCCTGTAAGAGCTGTTCATTACTGATAGGGCAGTGTTGATATCAATGACCATAAAAACGTATATTTCTCCTTGCAATTTTATCAGTTTCTATCACACATACTTTATTAGGTGTATACACATTAAGATTTGTCACATCTTTTTAGAGAATTGGTCACTTTTCATTATATAATACTTTTCTTATTACCTGACAATTTTCTTTGCTCTGAATTCTGCTCAATCTGAAATTAATATAGTTACTCCAACTTTCTTTCATTGCATTGGTATGATTTACCATTTTTTGTCCCTTTACCTTTAACTTATAAGCATCTTTATAAATAAAATTGGGTTGTTATATACAACATATAATTGAGTCTTGGTTTTTTAACTACTCTAACATTCTTTGTCTTTTAATTATTGTATTAAGACCATTGATATTTAAAGTGATGATAATATTTACTTTTAAAAACTAACTTACAAAAAGCTTTTTAAAATAATGTGATTCATACATTTTGTCACAAATGGTAAAACTTAATTCTTTTTATGGCCAATTAATATTCCATTGCATATTGTACCAAATCTTCTTTTTCTATTGATAGACCCTTAGACTGCTTCCATATCTTGGCTATTGTAAAAAACGCTGCAATGAACATAGGGGTGCATATATATATATAGTTCCACATTTCTTTGGATTAATACCCAGAAGAAAAATTGCTGAGTTATAAGATAGTTTTCTTTTTAGTTTTTTGAGGAAGCTGTGTTTTCCATAGTGGTCAAACAAATTTTCAATTTCATTATCAGTGCATGAGCGTTCTCTTTTCTCCACATCCCCATCAGTACTTGTTGTTTGTTCATTTCTTGATGATAGCCATTCTGACAGGTGTGCAGTGATATCTCATTGTGGTTTTGATTTGCATTCTCTGATAATTAGTGATGTTGAGCATGTTCTTATGTCTCTTGGCCATCTGTATATTCTCTTTGGAGAACTATCTATTGAGGTCTTTTGCCTGTTTTTTCACTTGGATTGTTTGTTTGTTTTTGGTGTTGTTTTGTATGCATCCTTTATAAATTTTGGATAGTAATACCTTATAGGATGTATCATTGGTAAATATCTTCTTCCATTCTGTAGGCTGTCTTTTTGTTTTCTTGATGGTTTCCTTTGCTGCGCAAAACCTTTTTAGTTTGATGGATGGACCTGGAGGGTATTATGCTAAGTGAAATAAGCCAGGCAGAAAAAGACAAATACCATGTGATCTTACTTATATGTGGAATCTAAAGAACAAAATAAACAAACAAAGCAGAAACAGACTGACAGATACAGAGAGCAAACTGATGTTTGTCAAATGGGAGGGGGGTTGGTGTTGGCTGAAAAAGGTGAAGGGATTAAAAAATACAAATTGGTAGTTACAAAATAGTCATGGTGATATAAAATAGAGTGTATAGGGAATATAGTCAATAATATTCTCATAACTATGCATGGTGCCATTTGGGTATAGACTAATCAGGGGTATCACTTCATAAATTATACACATATCTAGCCATTATGCTGTATACCTGAAACTAATATAAAACAACACTGAATGTCAACTGTAATTGAAAAACTCCAAAAAAATAGAAAAGATAGTTACTATATATGGAGATAAATCTGTGAAGTAAATTACTTGTGTTTTTTTAATAAAAAATAAAATATCATCTACTAGAAACTCTACACCTTGATAAGTTGTTTACTGATATCCTACTCTTTCTGGAGCAGATTGATGTGAAATATCCGAATCTTGAAAACTGTGGAAAGCAACACATGATCAAAAAGTAACCATTAGTAGGCTCACTGGTAAAAAGTTTTCTCTCACTTCTCAGTCCCAAGAGCATTTGAAAAAATAAAAGCCAATATATTTGTAGAGCATTAAAATAAATACACTGCCTTTTTAAAAGATGGGGATAAAAGTGAAAAATAAACACCTACTTTCCCAAAATCAAAGTCACTGCAAAAGCTTAGAAGGACAAGGCTGTGGTATATGGCACTATTCATAGGCACAGAAAAACACTCTAGGCACATCACCCATTGAAATGCCACTGAGACACTGACACAGGTAGCCCTGGAATATCAGAAGACTATCCAGTGGATGTGTGACTTACCACTAGCCATTATCAAGATACTCTTGGTTTTGGATTTGATTATAAAAAAATCAGGATCATTACCTGGGGTTTATAATGAACATAAAAGCCAACAAGCAGCAGATGGATCAGGTTGAAAAACCTCAATAACTGTTGCTTGGCAACACTCTGCCCAAGACTGATGGAGAGAAGCCATCATCTATCTTTCAACTGGCCCATGACTGTGAAGCTAGGCACACTGCAAACCATCACCAAACAAACAAAACTATAACCCAAAATCTGGCTTTTAATATCTCCAGTGGTGGCATTCTTAATATGCTAATTTCATATGAAATTGGTAAGTGAAACAAATTTTTCAATGTCACAAAAAATATCATATTAACACATTTCATTTTATAGATAGATATGCAAATTCATATAAATACTTTTTATATTTTGATACAGACATATTTAAAGCATATCTGATTGCATTTTATTATAAATATCTGATGCTTACTGAAAATTAGTGTCACGATTGTCATTTTAGTCTGTAATTCTAAATAAGGGGTCCTAGAGTGTTTGTAAATTTTTCCACACACAAAAAAATGTCACCAGATTTTACTTATTCTAGTGTCCCACTCTATTATTGATCTCCTTGTGTGAATATTGTTACCAGGAAATTTTATATGCAAATTTGATTACATAAAAATTATGTAATGACCCAACTAGGAGAAAAATTAAAGGAAATAAGTATCCTTTCTCTTACAATTATCAAAATTGTTTTATCTTATTTTTATATAAATATTTCTTGATATCCATTGATGCATTATGATTCAAAATTAACTCTGCTTTACTGCAATATAGTTAAATACTATATTAAAAAGAATATATATATAAAGAATATATATAAAGAATATATATATTTATAAATAAATAATGTGTATATATACGTATATATATATATATATACATATACATATATATACATATGTATATGTGTGTATATATGTGTATATATATATATAAAACCAAATGTAATTCATGCAAGGAATTTGAGAAGAATTCCATATAAATTGCTAAACCACGTCTCATTAAAAATACTCCTCACGTTGTTTCTGGGGCTCCATTCTTTTAGTCTTTATCTACACTAATCTTCTTCCTTTTGGCCTTTCAAAGCTAGAATTTCTCAATGCTGGATCCTAGGCATCTTTTCTATTCATTCTGTATCCTATACCTAAGGTACCCTATTTATGTTATTTGTTTATTATTATAGGTTTAAAATGCATTATCTTCCCTGCCCTCTCCTTCAAACTCTCGTCTAGTGTTTAGAACTATTTATATATCTACATGAAACTATTAAAGGAAATTCAGGCTAAACAAATCTAAAACTTACGTCACAATACTTCCTATATGGTCTTTTCTCTGTTTCTTGACTCAGGGAATGGCACTATCACCTTTTTTGTTCATTAGTCCCCCAAATTAAGAATCTTCCTTGACATTTCCTTCTCCTACCAGTCCTTCATTGAGTCTAATTTATTTATCCCTTCAATATGTCCACGTTTCTGTCTCCACTAACTCCATCCTAATTCAGATTCTTAATCTCTTCAGTCCAAATATATACCTTATGTGATGATCCAGTCAAAAGCTTTCCCCCTTTTCCCTTAGCTCCACACACATATCCTTCTATTTTTGTTTGTGATCTTACCTACTAACCTTTACAGCCTCATCTTCCATCATGTTTCCCATGGCTTCCCACCCTCCAGCTATGAAGGCTTTCTTTTCATCTCATACATGTTCATGTTTTCTCTAGTCAGAAGGCTATGTAGCTATTGGACTGTTTAGTGTAATAATATGATTCATTCTCAGTATTAAGGAGTAAATTTCTAGAAATCCTTTGCTTGGAAAGCAATTGCCACATTTATTTCTTTGGGAATTCTTTCCTGAATAATCGTCACCATTCTGACTCCAACCCTAATATTATGTCAGGCTTTCCTGTACATTCATAAAGACAGATCTATATTCAGGGACATTTCATAAAGTTGTAATTTTACATCTATTTCTAGGATTATATCTTAAAAGTCAGCCTCCAATTCAAGTTTAAGCTCCATAATGGCAGAAGCCTACTCTGTTTTGAGTCATGATTTCAGACTGACTGCTTGCACAGTGTCTTGCATGTACCAAAAATATTTGATGTGTGCATAGATGTTGGAAAGAATTTCATTTTCAACATATAGACTTCATTTAAAAGGTTTGTATAAAATAGGAATAAAGAAATATATTACAGTGTTTTCATGAAAATTGTGTCTATGACTATTATGTTTTTAAAGTAATATTATTTACATTAAAATCATGGATGTAGTAGATGTGATGAAAAATATAGTGAATGTTTAAATTAAAAAAAAATACAGTAAAAGACACATTAATCCCCCTCAAAATACTCCCTCTCATTTCAAACACATTTTTCCGGTTGTTCTTGCCACTTTCTGAAGCAGTTTTGCAAGTCCTCTTCTGTGTCTTTGGTTGTGCTGTTGTGGCTGCCTCTATGTCCTAAATCAATTCAAAACATTTACCTTTGATGGTCATTTTGACTTTGGGGAAGAGTCAGAAGTTGCAAGATGCCAGATCCAGTGAATAAGGTGGATTAGGATGTACTGTAATGTTTTTCTTTGACAGAAATTGCTGTATACCATAAGCGATGAGTGACACAGAGCCTTTCTGTTGTGATCAAAATATATGGTGAATGCTGTTGCTGAGTGCCATCCAACAGAAAGGCAGGGGTCTTCAATATGGGAAGCGGCCCATCATACCTTAGTAACAGAGTGTGATAAGTTTCAACTTGTTTGATGCAGTCAGTTACATGTGAGCTATGGTTGAGAGAAGGTGTGTTTTAAAGTGTGCCATAAATCATCCTCCATTAGGACAACACTCCATGTCACACTTCGCTTCTGATATATGGCAATTTCTGTCAAGTAAAAACATTACAGTGTGAGTTTTCATCTACCTTATTTACCAGACCTGGCACCATGCGACTGCTGGCTCTGCCCCAAAGTCAAAATTATTCAGGGCACTGAGGCAGCTATGGCAGTGCAACTAAAGACACTCGTGGAAGAGAATGTCTAGAACTGCTTCAGAAAGTGGGAAGAAAAATGGGATAAGTGTGTTTGAAATGAGAGGGGTGGGTATATTGAGGGGGGGGGTTAAAGGCAATGTGTCTTTTACTGTAATTAATTATTTTATTTAAAAATTCACCATATTGTTTGATCACACCTCATAATAAGAAAGTAATGTATTATCAGTAATATTATCACTATTACTTAGCACTGCTCCACAAGTGCTAGACTATGCATTTAAAAAAGAAACTTACATAATAGACATGAATATTAAAAAGAAGGGCATATATCACTTACATTCTTGCAGAAAATAAGATTTCATGTCTTAAAACTCCACAGAATAAACTGAAAAAAAATTAAAATGAATATAAATTTACGTTTTGGTGGTATACATTAATTTATAAAAAATAAACAATAGTTTTACTATATAATTGTTGAAAATGCAATAGGAACTATTTATCATATTAGGAACATAAAACATACAGAAACTAAGATTAAGCTTAACAACAAAAAGATAGGATCTATGACACAATAATTCTAAATGTCTATTGAATGACAGAGTAGACATTTCAATTAAAAAAAATTCATTTTTGGGTAGAAATCCATTTTTTAAAGTGTTCCGTGATAATAGACGATAGATAGATAGATAGATAGATAGATAGATAGATAGATAGATAGATAGATAGATACTAGATTGATGTCATTTAATTTGAGCAATGGGGAAAAGCCCAAACAGATGTAGAAATATATATCAAATTTTAGTAAATAAAAATTTTGGTATTGCCTTAGAAATTAACTAATAAAACAATGCAGAGAATACAAAGTCCCACAACAAGCTGGCAATTTAATGTATTTATATTAATGAGCAAATGTCTTCAAATTATTTGGTTTGCATAAGAAAAAATACAAGGTCTAAGATACAAAATTGTTTATGCAAAATATAAACCACTCAGAAGCAAAAAGAAAATTAATGAATTAGTTAATTACTTTAGCTATATAAGAAAGTAATAGGAATGCTGTCAAATAAATGTACAAAGAAATATTATCCCTCATTAATAATCATGAAAGTGCAAATTTGAAAAGAAATTGATGGATGTAATTTAGCATATCATGGTTGAAAATTTTCAAAAAAATGAATCATTTCTGTTTGGACTAAAATGCGTGAAAACGGAAGTATCACGAGAGTATGAAAAGAAACTGCCTTTTGGGCATGCAGCTTCAAAATGAGTGTCCATACTTAAATGTGCATATTCCTTGATAGATATGCTATTTCCAGCCATTCATTTTGAGAAGATAATTGGACAAGAACATGGAACTAAATTTATAAGAAAATATTATTACACAATTAGTTAAAACAGGAAAAAATGAAAAAAATAAGGGATGGGGAGAAGGTGAAAGCATTAGAAAGTACAGATTACTGGTCACAATATAGTCATGGAGATGTGCAATACAGTATAGGGAATATAATCAATAATGTTGTAAAGATTATGTAGGGCACCAGATGGGCACTGGACTTATCAGGGGGATCACTTCATAGACTGTGTAGATACATGACCAATGTGCTGTACACCTGAAGCCATGTATATATGGTCACAGAACGCCAAGTCCATCTAGGGAATATAATCAATCAATGGTATTATAATAGCTATATACGCTATCAGAAGGATAGTAGATTGGGAAGAATTATCACTTTGTGAGGGGTAAACATGTTTAACTAGTATGCTGTTTTGTACACTTGAAACTAATAAACAAAAGAAATAATGGAATGATAAAATACACTATTGTATATTAACCTAAACTTACTTTAAAGTATTGGAGAGCATACCTAATCACTGATCAAATTTAGAATGAAAACACAATCACAAAATTTAAATAATACTGGCATGTGAAAATTTCATTAAAATTTTAAACTAAGAATGTACAATATTTTCAATAATAACTTTTCTCTTTCCTGTCACAGTGCAGAGAGCACTACTTCAAAACTCTTGAGTGTTTCAAATAAAATAGTTTATATAAAAATACTTTGAAATCCGTAGCACAAGGTAAAGTATTTTTGAGTGCTGCAATGATGCCTTAAGACCACCAATACATGATAAATAGAAATTCATTGTATGTCCTATATTCACATAGAAAACTCTAGGTAAATGATAAATGATGTACTATTCACCATATATTTAAAACGTATTTGAAAAAAATCACATTTTCCTAGTGGAAGGAGCACTTTGAGCTTTGGAAACATACTAAGGAAGATGCAGACAGATTTGAACACATCAGAATGAGTAGAGTGTTGTCATGAATGGTGGGAGAATTTGACATGCAATATAGTTACTCTCATTCAAGGCAGATCAATATTTGAGATATCAAAAAGACATGAAAAATGTTCCAGATTTGTCTGTTTTCAGACATCATTATGAGGGCTCATGATTTTGTCTTGATCCATCATGGTGACAGAGTGGCTTTATCTGATGTTGATGTTCTGGGAGATTATTTGTGGTCAGTGAGAGAACACCAAGACCTCACTGTGAGTGCCAGTTCATAGCAACACCAGGGCCTGAATGACAGCATCAGCTCAGCTCCTGCTTATCAGGGCCTGATGTCTCTTTCTCAGTATGTATCACAGCTAGGGAGATGGCAGTTGTGACTAAAGGTGTGCCAAACCAAAATGTTCAGTGAGACTTAAATTTAATAGAGAAGACTTGGGGGACATAACATAAATATTTTTTGGAAGAAGGAGAGGACAGAACCAAAGAAAACAAAGAAGTTTTTCAAGAAGAGGAAGAAATACTGAAGGCAATATATACTGTTAAATGACTAAAAACTTGCTAGGATATTTTTAATTATTAGTTGTTTTTGAACATCAGCTTTAGTGGGATGGAAGGTGTTTGTGTTGTGAGGGAGGAAGGCTTTTGGAAGCAATGAGGCACACATCAGTACATTTTAATAATTAGTTCACAGTAGGCATGGTACAATATAGAGGTGTCTTAAAAATTTAGCCTTTTAACTTTTTTATTATGTTAAATATTTATTAAGCACTTTTGCATTGTGATGTGAAAATGGCCAAATTAATAACTAATATATAAATAGACATAAACTGTACTTTAGAACAAGCTAGACTCCTGCTTATGTTGATTAAGAAATAAATTTGTAAGGCCAGAGATATAACCAAATAATTAAAAATTGTATCAATGGTAAATAAGTTAGTTAAATCTAATAAAGTGTGAAGTATCCTGTGCCAGAGTTGCTGATGTTCATCTACCTTAGTTAGGTGATAGACTCCAAAGTGGTTAAAAACTAATTAAATCTTGAAGGACTTGAGCTGTGAAAGACATTTTGGTTTTAGAAATTACATTTAGTTTCATATTGGCATAGAGATTATAGCTGGGCTCGACCTGTTTCTTGTGATCACAGGAAAATAATGCTAGATACCGGTACCTACAGCTCTAGAGTCCAGGCCTGACTAAAATCCTGATTTTTAGCCAATCTAAATACACTGAGAAACTCAAATCACACCATTCTGGTCTGTAATTCTAACACTTAACCCACACCATAATGTGTAACATACAAGAATTTAACACCTTGAGAAGCATATAAATATAAAAATGATATAGAAATTAAATCAATATCTTTGGTATTTTATAAGTTTAGAAATAATTTTACATATTTATGTGTTTATAATATATTTAAAATAAACTGACAGTAAATGGTAACATATTTTTTTCCTATTTAAAATGCTAATTAAATTATTTTAGAACAGTGATTTTAAAATAAATAAAATTTAGCTAACTTTGCAAACATGAATAGAGTAATTGGGAGAATTTATGAATGACCATATCTATAAATTTAATTTTTGGATTTATTAATACTCTGTGAGTAGGATACATTTATTAGAGTGTTGAATAAAATGTATATATGTATTTTATAATATTTAGGAACACATCTACACTAATTTTTAAAAGCTTCAGGAGTAATTACTGTTAGACAGCTGAAGTGTAAAACAAGGAACATTTTAAAATGTATTTCATAATACATTTTTAGTATTATGTGAAACTTAATTTAGTGAAATTTTAGCTACATAGTCAAAGTTCTCTTAAATATGATTAATTCACAAAACTTAATGGAATATTTAAAATAAATATTCAAAGTTAAAATAAATTTAATATTTGAATATTTACTTTTTACAAAATGATATATCGATTTTTAAAAATAATGAAACCTCAAACAATCTCTTCTGTACACTCTCAAAGAACTGAATGTTCCACATTGACAAGTGCCATTCACATCTCTTAACAAAAGGTAAATATATTTAAATAAATAATTAATAAATTGAAGGTGCAAATCAGTATTAATCATAGTAAAAATAATTTTCCAATGAATAACTGTACTTCTGAAATTTTACCACACATAATTTTCTGCTAGCAGATTATATTTGTGGATGGCCTTACTTCTAGATATATTAGTGTTTGAGAGATGGTGCACAAAACAAATAATCTCGCAGCCCAAATGAAAATATGATGCCAACAAATCTAATGGTGTGAATTAAAACGTATATTTTCATAGGATATTTTAGAAAACAACAAAAAAGTATAGATAGGGTGTCATTTCTTCCCAATCAAAAACATAAGTATGGACCTCGAGCATATTATGCTGAGATGTAAGTCAGACAGAGAAAGACAACTACTATATGATATCACTTACATGTGAAATCTAAAAAAGCCAAACTCTTAAAAACATAAAGTAAAATAATGGTTATCAGTGGATGGGGGTGGGGGGATGGGGCTATAGGACAAATGTTGTTTAAGGGTACAAAATTGCAGTAAGTTGTAATTAGGTTAGAGAGCTAGTGCACAGTATAGTGAATATAGATAATAATAATGAATCATAATCATCCTACTTGTTTAGAGACTAGCGTTTAAAAATTCCAGCCACTAAAAAGAAGGATCATTATGTAACATAATAGAGGTGCTAATTATCACTACAATGGAAATCATATTACATTATATAAATGTATCAAATTAACATGTTATACTACTTAAATTTGCATAATGTAACATTGTAATGTAACATGTTAAATATATTTCAATTGAAAAAAGAAAGAAACACACACACACACACACACACACACACACAAAAGAAATGAGACCTTAAAATACTCTTTAAAACCTCTAGGCTCCCAGACCTTAAAATTGGCTTGAGGTTATACGGTTAGAAGAGAGGATATGTGAAAAAATAAAATGTATGCAAGGCTTTTTTTAAGAGAAAAAAAAGGTTATTTGATTAAAGGGATATAAGTTTATGCAGTATAAATCACACCATGAAGAAGATACTAGTGTTTAATTAGGATTAAGATGATTATATTTCTGTATATTTAAATCATTCTAATATTTTATATATGACTAGGCCTATATTACAATATATTTAAATAAAATTATATGTGTCCATTTTGTGATTGCATAAAAATATTAGGATTGTGTTTTCTATTTCTATAAAAAATGTCATTGGGATATTGATAAAGATTGCTTTGAATCTAGAAATAACTTTGGTTCGTATGGACATTTTAATAATATTAATTCTTCCACTCAATGAACATGAGATACCTTTGGATTTATTTGTGTCTTACTTCATTTTTACATCAATGTTATGTAATTTTAATTGCAAAATCCTTTTTGTTCCTTGATTAAATTATTCCTTAGTATTTTATTTTTTATGCTATTTTAAATGGAGAAAGGATAGTATCTTCAATAAATGATGTTATAAAAAATGGATATCTACATGTAAAATAAATGGAAACATTATTTTACAAAATATACAAAATTCAACTAAAATAAAGATTTAAACATAAGGTTAAAACTATAAAATACAGGGGACAAGCTCTATGACATTGATCTAGGCAATTATTTTTTATATGTGACCTGAAAAGCACAGCAACAAATGCAAAAATAGACAAGTTGTTCTTCAAACAAAAACGCTTCTGTGCAGCAAAGGAAACACAACAGAGTGAAAGGTAACCTTCAAAAAGGGAGAAAATATTTGCAAATCATATATCTGATAAGGGGTTATTATGCAAAATATAAAAGGAATCTCTACAATTGAACAGCAAGATAATAATAATGGTACTACTACTACTACTACTACTACTACTACTACTACTACTACTACTATTACTACTACGAAGCTGATTAAAAAATGGGCAAAGGACTTAAGTCACCATATCTCCAAAGAAGACATGCAAATACCTAAAAGGTACCTGAAATGGTGCTGAGTATCACTAATCATTAGGGAAATGAAAACAAACAAAAAAAACAACAAATAAGATTCACCTCACACCTGATAGGATGGCTATTATATGAGAGAAAGAAAGAGAGAGAGAGAGAGAGAGAGAGAGAGAGAGAGAGAGAGAGAGAGAGAAAGAGAGAGAGAGAGAGAGAGTTTATGATGATTGGAGAAATTAGAAGCTTGTAATATTTTGGTGGAAATGTAAAATGGTACAGCCTCTAAGAGGGGAAAAAAGCAGTATGAAGTTTCCAAAAAATTTTAAAAACAGATTTATCATATCATCCAATAATCACACTACTGGGTATAATCCCAAAATATTGAAATCAGATTCCTGGATAATATCTGCACTTTTATGTTCATTACAGCATTATTCATAGTAGCCAAGATATAGAAAGAACTAAATGTCCATTGATGGATGAATAGATTTTTAAAAATGTGGTATATACAATGAACAATGGAATATTATTCAGCCTTAGAAAAGAAGGAAAGCTGGCTATATGCAACAACATGGATGGACCTGGGGGACACTATCCTAAGTGAAAAGCCCATAACAGAAGGACAAACACTGTATGATTCCACTTATACACAATATCCAAAATAGCTAAACTCCTAGAAACAGAGGGTAGAATGATCATTACCAAGCATTAAATAGAGGACAAAATAGTGGGTTGCTGTTCAATAGGTAAAATGGTTCGGCACAGAAGATGCATATAGAGACATGCTGTACAACACTGTTTCTATAGTTAACAAATCTGTATCACCCACGTAAAATTTTAAGAGGGTAGATCTCATGTCAAGTGTTCTTATACAATTACAACAACAACAAAAACAAACAAACAAACAAAACAAAACAAAACAACATTTTAGATACACAGATATCCCTGTTCCCTTTTAACACCAACACAATGAAGTAAAAGAGATGATAATAATATATACACATATAGTGACAAAGAGAACAGAAAAAGTGTCAACAAAATCCTGACAATGGAAAAGTGATAGACACATGTTAAAATATTTATCAGAGCAGAGAAAGCTGAATTCTATGTAGTGAAAGGGGGAAGGCCACAATTTTATTTAGAGGAACCCTGGACACTCATAAATCCATATGTCTCTGAAGGAAACGGTATAATGTGAGACTGAAAACAGGACTGTTTAATCACGATGTAAGCTACACTATGGAACACTTCTCCTGCCCCTGGAACTAAGTAAGTGTCTCTTCAGCAGATGACTTGAGAGTTAATGTCTGCAGAGAATAAATGGCAAAGGATCTGGACATACAGAAGCAACGTAGGGTTGTGAGTAGACATGAGGTTCTAAACTGAAACCAGTTGATGTCAATGAATTCCATACATATTGACTGATAATATGTCCATCTATCTTCCCAAATCATATCCCAAATTCTGACTAATATGCACATAATTGTTAAGGTTATTGTATTAACACACAACACAAAAATAAAGAATTTTTTAAAACATATATATACAAATATAAAAAAAAACTCGTGTTTAAGAAGAAATGTCAATAATAGTGAATAAATATTATGCACACACAAACACAAACACACACACACAAATTTGGATGAAATGCTCAAAATATTAAGGGATATGAACCTAGATAAAACTGAAATAGCCATATTAGAAATTAGTCTCAGGATTTTCAAAAATAAATTATTTCAACTTAAACATAAAATATTATTAAATAAATTTGAAGATGTTATGAATGGTTAAAATGCCATGACTGCTAAGAACTGACAGGAAACAATAGTTATATTTCTGAGAGCATAATGAAAAGTAGGTCAAATGCAAGAAATCAGAGACAGACACACTTATGTAATAGGAATCCTTATCATGTATTTATTTATAATTTTAGTAGAGGCTCATTCATGCATTAAAGACTATATACTTCAGTTTAAAAGTAATTGTAAGATGATCTTCTTTAATGTAGACTTCCATACCTCTCAGAATTATTAAGCATACTATTAACAACTCAGTTTTAAATTAGGATTTAGGATAAATCCCTACGGAAAAAGTAGGAGCAATGCACCCTTTCTTTTATATGTTGTTTATTTGCTTTCCTCTCTCTTATGATTTCCACTCTTGATAATCATACATAACTATAAATGAAAAGAAATATAGTTAAGCCAAAATAATTTCCAAAATTAAATGTATATGTAGTGTATTTTGAACATAACATAGTGTTCAGAAATATTTTATTTAGTTGTGCTTACCAGTACAATTAATAATTTAAATATTGTAAACCAAATTTAGTCTTACTTTTGGAAAACAAGAAATATTCATTTAACAAAATGTAATCACAAACAATCACAGGATGAATTTATCCCAAAATTAGCATTTCCTATATTAATTTCTACAAATGATACCAAACATTTCCTGTCATTTTCACCTTACCATTATGAAAGTAACTTTTCAATTAGTCATTAAAATAGAAAAATACCGATTTTTTTGTTTCAAAATGGCGGCGTGAGGTGAGCCTCTGGAAATCTCCTCTGATTTACAACAAATTGAAAAACTGAAACTCCACAAAGGACAACCTGCAAAGCAGACAGCCAAGACGAAGTTCTCACTACAGAATTAATCTAAATGTGAGCAAATTGCACCATCAGGGGAGGCAGGAAGGAAGAAGTGCATGGACTGAGCCGCAGGGGCGCAGGACGCAGACCTAGCTCAGTGCTCGGACCGCTGCATCCCGGATCTTCCGCAGCTGCGGGAGAGGGAAGAACTCGGACAGCTAGGGCTCCACTTATGGCCCACAGGGCTGAGGGGGCAGCATATAACACGGCTGAACCCAATGTTCATGGCAGAGACCTCAGAGAAAAGACTGAGGGAAGAAGGCTGAAAACGGTGGTTTAAGCACTCACTGCTGAGCAGAGAATGGAAACCTTAGGCACTGAGACTAGCTGCCTCCTCCCTGCCCTTCCAGAGCTCGCCCTGCCCCCACCTGCCAGGTGCTAGAAGCAGAACAGTAGCAGTGTCAGATCAAAAGAACAGAATATTTGCAGTTGTCGTGAGGGGAGGCAGGCGGGGTCTCAGTTCCCGCTCCCCACATAAGAACGCAGGATGTGGCTAGGCCAAAAAGGAACACCCATGGAGCCATAAGTAGGGAAGTCATACCACTATATTCTCACTGGAGGCTGGTTTACACAACGTGCGACCTGCTGTCCGCTTTGCTGCCAACCTACCGAATCTCCTCAACTCTCCTTCACTCTCCTTCAGTCTCCTTCTTTACTCTCCTCAGCTCCCCTCCGTAGCCGCGACAGTTATATCAGTGGCCAATGGCTCAATGGCTACAGCTGATGGCCAACCAGCCACAGCTGACAGCCATCTACTATCCAAGCCAGCACCTCTCCACATGAGGCCAAGAGCCTGGAAACTGCTTTCTGGGGCTCTGTCCCCACAGCAGTTCTGAGAACTACGGTCCGCAGACACAGATTCGCACGCAGCACAGCTAGTTCCTGCAAAGGGGAGGGAGCTGTGGCAGCAGCGCCAGCTATGGTGGTGGTCACCGCCATTGCTCTGGGCCACCTCTCACAACTCACCTCGCCCCTGGCCCCACCTATCTAGGCGGATCCTTGCAGGAGTAAACAGAACTGCTGTGAATCTGGTGCAGGAAGAGCTTTGGAACTTCAAAAGCTCTCTGCATCCCCACAGGGATGTGGCGCCCTGTGACCGAGGCAAACTCTTAATAGAGGAGAAGCCCGTCTCTCAGGGAATCTCCCATTGTGTGAGAAGCTGGAATAGTGCAGAGAAAACATAGCACTACCGTGTGAGAGAGAAAAAAAAAGCTGCATTTGGACAGAAAATAAAACATTCTACCAACAATTACTGGAAAACAAAAGAAAGACCTCTTCCTATCAACCTGTTGCAGAAGCCACTCCTGTAGCTGTACAGGAAGAGAAATAATAAATCATTAATTGCCGTGAATAACCAAGGCAACAAGACAGCTCAGGAAGAAAATAAAAAGTCTCCAGAAAATGAACGTAAAGATATGGAACTATGTGACTTGAATGACAGAGAATTCAAGATTGCAGTTTTGAAAAAAACTCAACAAGATGCAAGAAAATACAAAAAGGTAGTTTAATGAACTCAAAAACACAATCAAAGAACAACATGAGCATTTTACCAAAGAGATTGGAATTTTAAAAAAGAACCAAATAGAAATTCTGGAGATTAAGAACTCAATAGAAGAAATGAAGAATAAAATAACCAGCTTAGGTAGTAGAGTTGACCAGACAGAGGAAAGAAACAGCGACATCAAAGATAGAAACCTGGAAATGACACAGATGGAAGAAGAAAGAGACTAGGGACTTAAAATAAATGAAAGAACTCTACAAGAACTTTCTGACTCCATAGGAAAGAGCAACGTAAGTATAGTGGGCATACCAGAAGGAGAAGAAAAAGAGAAGGGAACAGAGAATATATTCACACAAATTGTCGATGAGAACTTCCCAAACTTGTGGACAGAACTGCATCCTCGAATCCAAGAAGCAAATAGAACACCTAATTACTTCAACTCCAGCAGGCTTTCTCCAAGGAACATTGTATTGAAGCTGTCAAAAATCAACGACAAAGAAAGAATCCTCAAGGCAGCCAGGGAAAAGAAGACGGTAACCTACAAAGGAAAGCCCATTAGATTATCATCAGATTTCTAAGTAGAAACTCTACTAGCCAGGAGAGAGTGAAACCAAATATTCAAACTATTGAAAGAGAGAAATTATAAGCCAAGAATAATATATCCAGCAAAGATATCATTTAGATATGAAAGAGGAATAAGACATTTTCACACATACAGAAGCTGAAAGAATTTTCTAATACATGACCTTTACTACAAGAAATACTAAAGGAGGCTATTCGACTACCATCAACAGGGATAATTTGTGGCAACCAAAACATAAAAAGGGGAGAGTAAAGTCTTGAACTAGAATATGGGAATGGAGAAAGTAGGCATGCTGAAGAAAATGGAATACCCTAAATGTCAAACTTTCTTTTACATAAACTTCAGGGTAACCACTCAAAAAAAAAATCCAGAAAAGAAATATATGCTGTAATAAAAGAAGAAACAGAGGGAAAAAACATAGAATACCACCACACAGAAATAATATGCAACAACAAAAAGGCAAAAAAACAATGGAGACACAGTCTTACCAGAAAACTAAAGATAGAATGATAGTAAATTCTCACATATCAATAATCACCCTAAATGTAAATGGACTGAACTCACCAATAAAAAGACACAGATTAGCAGATTGGATTCAAAAACGAAACCCAACCATATGCTGTCTCCAAGGAGAACCATACACTGTCTCGCCTACAAGGACAAACACAGGCTCAAAGTGAAAGGGTGGAAATCGAACCTCCAAGCAAATAGTATCCAGAGAAATCAGGTGTAGCTATATTGATATCAGATGAAACAGACTTCAGGGTAAAAAAAATAACAAGAGACAAATATGAACATTTCATAATGATAAAGGGGACTATACAACAAGAAGACATAACAGTCATTGATATTTATGCCCCCAATCAGGGAGCACCAAATTATACAGAGCAACTACTAACAGAACTAAAGGGAGAGATTGACCAAAATACAATTATACTAGGGGACTTAAATACATCATTGACAGCTATAGATAGATCATCCAAACAGAAAGTAAATAATGAAATATTAGCCCTAAATGACACATTAGATGAAATGGACATAATTGATGTTTACAGAGCACTTTATCCTAAAACATCAGACTATACATTATTTTCTAGTGTACATGGAGCATTCTCAAGGATAGACTATATATTGTAACATAAAATCAGCCTCAGCAAATTAAGAAGATTGAAATCATACCTAGCATTTTCTCTGATCACAAGGCTTTTAAATTGAATGTCAACTGCAAAAAGAAAGCAGGAAAACGTCACAAATACATGGAGATTAAACAACATACTTTTAAAGAATGACCGGGTCAAAGAAGAAATAAGAGGAGAGATCAAAAGATACATAGAAAAAAATGAGAATGAAAATACGTCTTACCAAAACTTTTGGGATATAGCGAAAGCAGTTTTAAGAGGGGAATTTATATCATTACAGGCCTGTCTCAAGAAACAAGAAAAATCCCAAATAAATAATCTCACATTACACCTTAAAGAACTAGAAAAGGAAGAACAAATAAAACCCAGTGTCAGCAGAAGAAAGAAAATAGTATAAGTTAGAGCAGGACTAAATGAAATAAAGTACAGAAAGACAATAGAAAAAAATAATGTGATAAAGAGCTGGTTCTTTGAAAAGATAAACAAAATTCACAAAACCTTGGCTAGACTCACTAAGATTAAAAGAGAGAAGACACTAATAAACAAAAATCAGAAATGAAAAAGGGGAAGTTATCACGGATGCCACGGAAATACAAAGGATCATACAAGAATACTATAAAGGACTATATGCCACCAAATTCAATAACCTAGAAAAAAATGGACAAGTTCTTAGAAATATAGAGCCTTCCTTGCCTGAACCATGAAGAACTGGAAAATCTAAACAGACCGATCACCAGTAACGAAATTGAATCAGTCATCCAAAACCCTCCCAAAAGCAAAAGTCCGGGATCAGATGGCTTCACTAGTGAATTCTACCAAACCTTCAAAGAGGATCTAATACCAATCCTGCACAAACTGTTCCAAAAAATTGAAGAAGACACAGTACTCCCTAAATCATTTTATGAGGCCAACATTACCCTGGTACCAAAACCTGGTAAGGGCAACAAAAAAAACAGAACTACAGACCCATATCTCTTATGGATACAGATGCAAATATCCTAAACAAAGTTCTAGCAAATAGAATGCAACAATGCATTAAAAAGATTATTCATCAAAACCAAGTGGGGTTCATCCCAGTGGCACAAGGATGGTTCAACATATGTAAATCCATCAATGTGATACATCACATAAACAAAATAAAGGACAAAAATGATATGATTTTATTAATTAATGCAGAAAAATCATTTGATAAGATGCAACATCGATTTATGATTAAAACTCTTAATAAAGTAGGTATAGAAGGAAAATACCGTAACATAATAATGGCCATATATGAGAAACCCTCAGCTAATCCGATAATTAATGGTGAAAAACGGAAGCCCTTTGCTTCCACAACATAGCTGTCCCCTATCACCTCTCCAATTCAACATAGTGTTGGAAGTCCTTGCCAGCGCAATCAGACAAGAGAAGAAATAAAAGCATCCAAATTGGGAATGAAGAAGTTGAATTGTCTCTCTTTGCAAATGACATGATGCTATATATAGAAAACCCTAAACCCCACCAAAACACTATTAGAATCAATCAACAATTATAGTAAAGTTGCAGGCTACAAAACCAATGTACAAAAGTCCATTGCATTCCTATATACTAACAATGAAATCTCAGAAAAAGAAAATAAACAAAACAAAACAATAACAATACCTTTGTCAATTGCAGCAAAAGTAATAAAATACCTAGGAATAAACTTAACCAAGGATGTGAAAGACCTATATACTGAAAACTACAAGACATTTTTTAAAAGAAATTGAAGAAGACACAAATAAATGGAAAGACATTCCGTGCTCATGGATTGAAGAATCGACATAGTTAAAATGGCCATATTACCCAAAGCAATATACAGATTTAATGTGATTCCTATCAAAATTCCAATGGCATTTTTTAAAGAAATAAAATAAAAAAAATCTTCAGATTTGTTTGGAACCACAAAAGACCCTGAATAGCCAAAGCGATGTTAAGATAAAAGAACAATGCTGGAGGTATCACACTCCCTGACTTTAGTTTGTACTACAGGACAACAATAATCAAAACAGCATTGCCAGAAAAACAGACACGCAAACCAATGGAATAGAATTGAGAACTCAGAAATAAAACCACATAAATATAGACAGATAATTTTTGACAAAGAAGCAAAAAACATACAATGGAGAAAAGACAGCCTCTTTAATAAATGGTGCTGGGAAAATTGGAAAGCTATGTGCAAAAGAATGAAATTGGACTGCTATCTGTCACCATGTACTCAAATTAATTCAAAATTGATAAAAGACTAACACATAAGACCTGAAACAATAAAATGCATAGAAAAAAACATAGGTACTAAACTTATGGACCTTGGGTCCAAAGAGTGTTTTACAAATTTGACTCCAAAGGCAAGGGAAGTAAGAGCTAAAATAAATGAATGGGACTATATCAAACTTAAAAGCTTCTGCACAGCAAAACAAACCATCCACAAAATAAAGTGGCAATCAACAGAATGGAGGAGGTTTTTGCAATCAGTGCCTTCGATAAGGAGCTCATATCCAAAATATACAAGGAACTCATGAAACTCAACAACAAAACAACAAACAACCCAATTGGAAAATGGGCAGAGGACCTGAAGAGACATTTCTCCAAAGAGGACATACAAATGGCAAATAGACATATGGAAAAATGTTCAATATCACTAATCATAAAAGAAATGCAAATAAAAACCACAATGAGATATATCACCTCATCCCAGTCAGAAAAGCTATCATCAACAAGACAAATAGTAACAATTGTTGGAAAGGCTGTGGAGAAAAAGGAACCCTCATACACTGTTGGTGGGAATGCAGACTGGTGCAGCCATTATGGAAGGCAGTGTGGAAGTTCCTCAAAAAATACGAATAGAATTACCATATCACCCAGCAATCCCTCTCCTGGGTATCTACACAAAAAATCTGAAAACATTTATACATAAAGACACGTGTGCTCCAATGTTCGTTGCTGCTTTGTTTACGGTGGTGAAGACATGGAAACAATTAAAATGTCCTTCGATAGATGAATGGATAAAGAAGTTGTGGTATATATACACAATGGAATACTATTCGGTAGTAAGAAAAGATGATATAGGAACATTTGTGACAACATGGATGGATCTTGAGAGTACAATGCTAAGCGAAATAAGTCAGACAGAAAAAGCAGAGAACCCTATGATTTCACTGATATGTGGTATATAAACCAAAAACAACAAAAGAACAAGACAAACAAATGAGAACAAAAACTCATATACACAGACAATAGTTTAGTGATTATCAGAGGGTAAGGGGTTTGGGGGGTGGGTGATGAGGGTAAGGGGGGTCAAATATATGGTGATGGAAGGAGAACTGACTCTGGGTGGTCAACACAGAATGGGAGTTACAGATGATGTAATACAGAATTGTAGAACTGAAATCTATGTAACTTTACTAACAATTGTCACCCCAATAAACTTTAATTAAAAAAGAGAAAAGAAAAATGCCTAATTGTGAGCAAGTTAATGCAGTGTTGTTATGTGTTGATGCATATATATATATATATATACATATATATGTATGATATTTTACTCATTTTTACAATTGAATACTAAATTATTGTCCAGATTGCTGACAATTATTAAATTAGCATCTAAATCTACATTATCACCGAGCAAAACATTATATGAATAAAATCTCAACAGATTAAATATTGCATGTAAATATTAATATATTTTTGGTTTAGAATTATATTTTATAGACTGTAGGTACTTTCTGATTTTTTTCTAACTCAAAAATCTATTAGATATGATGACTTCTTTCATGTCTCTTTTTCTGCATACAGGCATAAATCATATTCTATTTACCTGGGAATTATAAACCTGATTTCAATAAAGTCTCTTTTCAATTACAAGCACTTATATGTATAAAAATAATTTGGCTCCCCAAATGAGATGCCATCTACCAACTTTGAGCCAGATGCTAATTTATTTCTAAAAATGCAACATGCTTAATAAATTTAACAATTTCAGTAAAATTCCCAATAAATAATTCCAGCTATCCTTTTTTAGACATAAACAAGTTTTTTCTAAAATTTAAAGTAAATGAAGATTTCCAAGAATATCCAGTCATTTTTTAAATTAAAAAATGATGAATTAGATTACATAAGTAAAGCCACGTTATTATTATTATTATTATTATTAGTAGTAGTAGTAGTAGTAGTAGTAGTAGTAGTAGTAGTAAAGAGAAAAATGTAAGTAAGCGAAGATATGTATAGACTCACACATAATTGCTATATTGATCTTCAATAAAGGTGCAAATTAACACAATGGGGCCACCTAACTCACGTCACACACAAATATTGACTTAACATGAACTATAGCCTCATTTAAAACGTTCTTATAACTGTAACATGTCTAGAAGAAAATATAGCAAAAACTATTTGTATCTTGCTGTTGGCAAATAGTTCTCATACTCTACAAATTTGCACATACAATTAAAAATAAGAATATTTTTTTTGCTCTTTGAAACACAGCTATAAAAACAAACAAACAAAACAAAAAAAACACCAATGGAAGCAATTATGTTGATACACATATATCTAGTAAAGAATTCATATGTATAATACATAAAGAAGTCGTAACTCATTAATAGAAAGAAAATAACTAAATATCAGCAAAGTTCGGGACATTTCTCATAAACAAATAAAAAGATGTATGATAGGATGTGCAGCAGTTGGAACTCTCATACACTGCTAGAAGAAATTAAAATAGTACAAATACTTTGGATAACGCTGATATATTTTTAAGTATTAATTCTTTTCTGTAGTTGCAGTTGACATTCAATATTATTTTATATTAGTTTCAGGTGTACAGCATAGTGATTAGATATTTGTACAATTTATGTATTAATCCCCTGGGTAGCCTAGTACTTACA
The DNA here is from genome assembly GCF_964194185.1 of Rhinolophus hipposideros. Taxonomy (NCBI): domain Eukaryota; kingdom Metazoa; phylum Chordata; class Mammalia; order Chiroptera; family Rhinolophidae; genus Rhinolophus; species Rhinolophus hipposideros. The sequence goes on from NC_138057.1 coordinate 26,142,150, forward strand.
TGACACTATACATAGTTGTTAACAACATTATTCACTATATTCTCTATGCTATAGTTTACATCCCCATTATTATTCTGTAAATACCAATTTGTATTTCTTCATACCTTCACTTTTTTCCCCCAGTTTCCCAACACCCCTCCCCCATGGCAGCCATCAATTTGTCCTCTATATCTGAGTCTGTTTCTGTTTTGTTTATTTATTTATTTTGTTCTTTAGATTCCGTAAAGGTGAGCACATATAGTATTTGTCTTCCTTAGTCTGACTTATTTCACTTAGCATAATACCCTCTAGCTCCATTCATGTTGTCACAAAAGTTAAGACATTTTCTTACGAAGTTTAATATGTACCATTCATAAGAGCTTTTAACAAGTGATATGAAAATACAAAGACACAAAAATTATTAACAATGTTCATAGCAGCTTTAATTTCGATAGAAACTATAAAGAATTCAAATACGTCTTAATAACAGAATTGAAAACAAATGTGGTAGCTCCATGCGATAGAATATTACTGAGTATTAAATGGGAGCTATCAATAAATGCAACAGCATGGAAACAATTTCAAAATTATGTCAAGTAAAAGAAGCTAGCCATTAAAATGCACATATAATTTATGTATAATTCTAGATAGTGCAAACTTATGTATAAAAACAGAAAGGATATTATTGATTATCTGGTATCAAGGCTGTAGGAAATGACTGATTACAATGGTGCAAAAGAAGTATTTATAGGTTATGGAAATGTTCTGTCTCTTGATTTTGCTTCAGTTTCAGGGGTATACATTCGTCAATACTCATCAAAATTTACACTAAATGTGGACATATTGATGATTTAAAAAAGATCACAGGAGACACAATGTAATAAGACTGAATATTCTTAAGCTTTCAGTACTTTGGATATCCCTGTTTTTAGGTAATAATAGTATGTAAATTTAATGGATATAACCATTATTTAGAGCAGATGTCACAATTTGAATTTATCCTTCTTTTAAAATATTAATTTATAGCACTATATCTTAGAGATTTATTTATTTATTTTATCATTAACCTCTTATCTTAATGCTTAGTAGGATAAAACTGATTACATTGATAGTTTTTCTGGACATTTTAAAAATGTAATTTGTGGACATATATTAGGGTCAGAGCCAAGGCTTAAGAAATATGCACATGTATAAATATATTGAGACAAAATGTGAACTATTTCAAATTAGTCATTTTTTGAACTTTAGAACTAGTGGCCAGTGTAAGGATGCAAATCCCTAATGATAATATTGGAATACTATTACCTACACAACGCTCTTTTACTCTCTATTCTTTGTTTAAATAAATTTTTAGTGTGAGAATTAAATGTATTCAAGAAATCAAAAGAGGATATTTATTGGTGCTCGTAAAAGCATGCTACCATCACACATTTGACTTATTACATCCTTTTCAAACAATATCTATTCCTCTCAAAATTTCATATTTGAGAGTTTAAAGTAAACTGTCAGGTTTTTGAGAGTCCTTACTATCTCTTCATCTTTATACACCCATTATCCAGCATAGTGCTCCATAAGCAGTAGGTATTTGAAACATTTATAGAATATATACAAGATTTGACAATTAAGTTCAGAAACTTGTTCCAATGAGGTTACTAACCTTTTTGCATATCAGAGGGATTATTCATTTTGAATTTGTACCAACTGGACAAACAATTAACCAAGTTTACTATTTGGAAGTGCTGAAAAGGCTGCATGAAAAAGTTAGACGACCTGAACTTTTGGCCAAAAATTCATGACTCTTGCATCACTACAATGCACCAGCTCACACGGCACTGTCTGTGAGGGAGTTTTTAGCCAGTAAACAAATAACTGTATTGGAACATCCTTCCCACTCACCTGATCTGGTCCCCAATGACTTCTTTCCTGACCCAAAGATAAAGGAAATATTGAAAGGAATGCGTTTTGATGACATTGAGGTCATCAAGGATAATATGGCGACAGCTCTGATGGTCATTCCAGAAAAAGAGTTTTAAAACTGTTTGAAGGATGGACTAGGTGCTGGCATTGGTGCATAGCTTCTCAAGGGGAGGACTTTGAAGGTGATAATAGTGATATTCAGCAATGAGTTATGTAGCACTTGTCCTAGGATGAGTTCGTGAACTTAATTGTTGGACCTCACGTGTAGGTAAATGAGACTGCTTAATCAGAACCTCCTGATTTTGCCAGTAAACTGGATGCTTACGACATTAAAAGTTTTAGATAAATTTTACTAACATTAATTCAACATGACAAAGGGATAAATATTCTTCCTAGTATATGTTATGTAGCCTGTAATAACTTCATGCTAATCATAATAAATGCGTTATTTATCTCACCCATGGTTGTAAATATATGTTCCATTTTGTTTCAATTCTCATTCCTCAACTCTTTTTTTTTCTCATTTGCAAGATATTAATAATAATCTGGCCTACTTGGAAACAGTATTTGAGAATTTTCTACATCTTTTGTTGTAGGATGACAAGGGAAAGGAAGTAAGATAATTAAGTTTATTGACTATTTAGTGAGTGTATCAATGTGTCACACAAACTGTTTGGGATAGAATAAATCGTAAGATATTGTGCTTTTCTTTTTTGTAGCCTGAAGGAAGAGTTTGAACTCTTTTGGAAGTTGGAAATTACACATAATGATTTATTTATTTATTTTTAAAGATAGCTATTCTATACATGAACATTATAATTTCACTATGTGGTTTGGTTTTAACTCATTTGCTACATTTGTATGTAAGAATTTTAAAAAAGAGAGAAAAAGAAAAACATTTCATTATGTTTTGTTTAATAAATGATTAAAAGAAGTTTGACTCTTAGTAAAAAAGATCCAATTTTTCCACATCCCCTTCAATGATTATTTTTCTTTCTGTCGAAGGAATATTTCTGTAGGAAGTGAAAGGAATGAAAGAATAAAGTCAGGATACATAGTTTCATTTAAGAATTCTAAAAAATCAAATATGTAACTTACATTACCAGTTAGTCATATTACATTACCAGATACTGTGGATCATGCTACTTGTGTATTCAACAATGTTACTTAGAACTATAAGATTTTGAAGTGAGAATCAAGAAATACTTCTTACAACTTTTTTTTTGAATTATATAATCTAACTTGGAAATATATCTTTCAAAATACTTGAGAAATTAGAGATCTCAAAAATAAATAATAATCTCAGGAACATAAGTGCTTTTTTTAATCCATAGAATTATGTACAGAAAATAAGGCACCATAGTTAATTATACTCATATTTTTTTAAGAACCATCTTCAAGTATCAGGTAAGATTTGTTGGAATATTTGAGTAATTGTATCCTATGCTACTTCTGCTTAACTTTGATATAAGATAGTGAGAAATTAAGCCCATACAGGTAAATCTATTACAAAATCTGTATCATTTGAACCTAATTAAGTCCTCCATTCATTGTATGATAGCTGTAGAGTCAATTCTACTCCGTTTAAAAGAAGAAATATATTCTTATCAATTAATAATATGACTGGTTCAAAATTCCAATACTAATGACACTACCAACACATTTAAGTAACTTACACAAATTCTTCCAGTCAATTCTAGTTACTATAGTTATATAATTATTTTAAAAACTAGTTATTTATATTTATATATATTTATATATGCATATATATAAATATATATATAAATATATATATTTATATTTAAAAACTAGTTATATAATTATTTTAGAATTAGAATAGCATTGTATTGTTTATGTTCAATATAAAATATAATACCATTCAATTCAGAAATTTAATAAATATCTTGATAATACTGTTTTGATGTAAAATTTTGGCTTGTTCTAAATGACCATGGAGAAATGTACCAAACTGAAATCATTTGTGTTTGTTGGTCACAGAAGGAAGGACTGGTATTTCTAACTTCTTGCAAGTCAAAGAACCAGGTAGTCTGGGAGTAGCTCATCAATATTTAAAGATAATAGTTCACCAGTATATAAAATATACCTGCAAATTGATAGGTTTTGCTGCAATGAACATCAGAGTGCATGTATCTTTACTGATAAATGTTTTCAGATTTTTGGGGTAAATACCCAGGAGAGGGATTACTAGGTTATATGGTAAGTCTATTCTTAATTTTTGGAGGAATCTCCGCACTGCCTTCCATAGTGGCTGCACCAATTTACCTTCCCACCAACAGTGTATGAGGGTTCCTATTCTCCACAGCCTCTACAACTCTTTCTATTATTTGTCTTGTTGATGATGGGAGGTATTATCTTTTTGTGGTTTTGATTTGCATTTCCCTAATAGCTAGTGAAATTGAGCACATTTTCATATATCTGTTAGCCCTTTGTATGTCTTCTTGGGAGAAGTATCTGTTCGGGTCCTCAGCCCATTTTTTAATTGGATTGTTTGTTTTCTGTTGTTGAGTTGTATGAGTTCCTTATATATTTTGGATATTAGCCCCTCAGCTGAGTTGTTATTTGCAAATATCTTCTTTTATTCAGTCGGTTGCCTCTTTCTTTTGTTGATGGCTTCTTTTCTTTTGCTGTGTAGAAGCTTTTTAGTTTGATATAGTTCCATTCATTTATTTTAGTTTTTACTTCCCTTGCCTTTGAGGTCAAATTCATAAAACCTTCTTTGAACCCAAGGTTTATAAGTTTAGTACCTATGTTTTCTTCTATGCAGTTTATTGTTTCAGTTCTTATGTTTAAGTCTTTGATCTGATGTTCATTGCAGCATTATTCATGGTGGCCAAGGCATAAAAACAACCAAAGTGTCCTTTAATAGCTGATTGGATAAAGAACATGTAGTATATATATACACAATGTAATATGACACTGCCATAAGAAAAGATGAAATACTACCATTTGTGACAACATGAATGGCTCTTGAGATTATAATGCTAAGCGAAATAAGTCAGACAGAAAAAGTTAAGAACCTTATGACTTCACTGGGATGTGGGATATAAAACTGAAAGCAACAAAGGAACAAGACAAACAAAGAAACAATAACTCATAGACACAGACAACAATTTGTGGTTACCAGAAGATACGGGGGGAGAGGGATAGTAGCAAAGAGTAAAAGTGGTCAAATATACTGTGATGGAAGGAGAACCGACTCTGGGTGGTGGGCATACAATGTGATATAGAGATTGTGCATTGTAGAAAATACACTTGAAACCTATGTAATTTCATTAACCATTGTCATCCAATTAATTTAATTAAAAAAGTTTTTACCCTCAAAACTTTAAATGCTTTATATGTGTTACTGCAATTAGTGTTGTTTTTGAGAAATCTAATAGAAGTCTGAGTCTCACTTATTTATTTATGATGCTTATTTCTCTTTCTGGGAAGTTTTAAAAAATGTATCCTGCTATTGGATATCCTTAAATTTGATTATATTGTGTCTATGTGCTTACAACTCTGTAGATCCTTTTAATTAGATGTCATGTTCTGTCCTACTTCTGGGAAATTTTCCATTCTTATTTATTTACTTACTGCTCTCTTTTATTCTCTCTTTTCTCTCCTGGGATTCCTGTTAAAGGAGGATTTTCATGTTATGTCATTCAAATCTTGTGTTTGTCTTCATTCTTTCCATAGATTACTTGAGAAAGAAAAACACAACTTTTCTTGTCAGACTGCCTGGCTTTGAATCCCATTCACTTACAACATGTGTGACTTAGATCAAACTAACAAATATTTCTGTGCTTCAGTTTCATCATTTACAAAGGGTCAAAAATAGTACTAATTCCATGAGAATCATAAGGCATGGCTTCATTTTGACTCACCCTGAGAAATAGCTAGATTTTAAATGGTACGACTAGAATCTTTTACTGAAAACTATCATGCTTTTTATTTCTCAAAAATTCTGTAAAGCCTGTCTTCCATTTGAATCCTGTCTGCCATCTAGATAGACTGTGTTTTTTTTCCCCAAGTGCTGAATATAGCCCTCCATTCATGAGTCCCTGTGCTTTGTGTGTTTGTCAGTAAGGTATATTTCCAGAGTCGATAAGAAGGTCAACATTTTATGCAGTTAGTTAAATTATTTTAGGAGAATGGGAAGTCAACATTTTTCTCATGCGATTCTCATGACTTCATATTTTGAGAACAATGATTTCAGGTCATGATTATAAGATTGTTTTGTTGTTTTTGTTGTTGTTCTGGTCTACTGCACTATTCAAAATGTAATTTAATCTCTTTGGTTCTTTCATTTTCTTGAATGATACCCTTCCATTTGTGGTAGCTAAGTATTGATTTCTACCCATACCGCAGAGAATGATACTCACACATCTCTGAATACCAAAAAGGTAGACTAGAGATAATGTCAATGTTCTAAATTTTTTCTTTTGATTTCAGACACAGTTTTTGAAATTATTTTCAGCCCTTGAGGGCTCAAAGGGCTATTATAGTCTTCCTTAATATTCCACAATTTTAAATTATTTGCAATTTTATATTTCCCTCATTCAACATGGTTACTGAGTCAATATTCAAATAATATTTTAAGAATGCAATAGTGAATATGCCTACCTAAATTTTGCTTATTATTTTAACATTGATAAAATATTTTTTTTTAATTAATTTTATTGGGGTGACAATTGTTAGTAAATTTACATAGATTTCAGGTGTACAATTCTGTATTACATCGTCTATAAATCCCATTGTGTGTTCACCACCCAGAGTCAGTTCTCCTTCCATCACCATATATTTGATCCCCTTTACCCTCATCACCCACCCCCCACCCCCTGATAAAATATTTTTAAAATTACTATTAATAATACAAATAAATATTCACATATAATAAGAAATACGATATACACTTATTTTTCTTTTGATTCCTACATAAAAGTCCAACTTTTCACAAATGTGAAACAGTGACTTAATAGGATCACATTGTAATTCATAGAACTGTCTATATCCTGTGTTGTAAAAAACAAAAATAAACAAACAAAAAACAAAAGAGAAACAAACAAAATCCTCAACCCACCTATACATTTAAGCTGTGTGTATTCCTCAGCAACTCAGTAAAATTTCTCGCTTTCAAAATATACCTGAAACTCATCTCATTCTTCTTAATTGAACATTTGACCTTTTGAGTTTAAATGTTTCTTTTATTACATGTGCCTTGTTCTCAAACAGAGGGGAATACATAGGTTCTGTACTCTGCCACACTGGGATCAAGCTAATTCCAGAGTCAGAATCATGACATTAGTCTTGAACATCATAGTTTGTTGAATAGCATTATCGTTGTCTTACAATGTAGTCCCTGTTTATTATGGTCTGATCAGAGTAACCACCCATACTGGCTGGGCTATAATGTTTCACAGGACTTAAACTGTAAGTGCTAAAACTGTGACTGTGTTGGGCAAATCAGGATGGTTTGTCAACTTAGGCCTTATTCCTTACCTCACAGAAGTATGGGTACTAATTACCATTACATAAAGACCAGTGGAAACAGAAGAGAGACTTTGGGTAGACATTATGTCTCATGTTTATCATCTATATCTCACTTTGATGTTCCAGACACTACAAGAATCAAGTTCATAAGTGCCAACAAAAGGCTGATAGGCTTTAATCCTCTACCCCATTAGACAGCTGTACAAGTGAAACTCACACATACCAATCACTTGAACTGTAAGTATTATCAATCATGGTGATAATGCCTGTTGGTTTTCAAAAGGAATTTGAAAAAAGAGTGTTATAGTGTCTGTGTTTTATTTCTTTCATCTCTGACTGAAATTTTGGTCAAGACCAATCATAAACATGATTAAGTCAGCATATTCATATGATGGAATAGTTAGAAAACTTTGTGTAAAATGTTTATTTTGTATTCTGAAAAACAAACAAACAACAATAACAACAAACTTTAGTCAAAGAAGCACCTCTACTACTGTAACTTCATTTACATTACAATTTGGTTATCATTAGTCAGATGGCATTTATGAAGAAAACTGCCACTTTCGGGAAAATGAAGATGGACTGAATTGAATATGGGGAATTAAGATAAATGACTGTGGCCACTTTCAGTTAATTCAGCAGATTCAACTGATAAATTAATTTCTCTCTCCTATTTTTCACATATAATAATGCTTGGAAGAAAAACAATTAATAAATTCTACAACTCAAAATCAGGAAAGATAAACATCCAATGGAATACATTAAAAAGAAGCTCAAAGTCACAATTGGGAGAAAAATAAAATCCAAGTGCATACACTATAATTTGAACCAGATATGATCCTTATGATTATGGCTTGATGCCCCACAGCAGTTTCTTCTACTCTTTGGCTTAGAACCACTTATACTCAAAAATTAATTAAGATCTCAAAGATCTATTATTTATTCATTTATTGTATCAAATTGATCGATAACTATCCCATTTGAAAATGAAAACTAAAATTAAAAAATATATTTATAATTTATTTAAATAGCAGTAATTAGGACATTAGTTAATATAAATACAAATTTATTGATGATATTTTTCAAAATGAAAAAAAGTTTAAGAAGAGTTGTACTGCTTTATAGAATTTGTAAACTTCTTTCATGTCTAGTTTAATAGATTACAGTCATATTCCCTTATCAGCTTTTTTATTCAATCTGTTTATATATTATGTCATGAAGAAACTTATTTGAGACTAATGAGAGAATAAATGAATATTGTTTTAATCCCACAGACCCTCTGACAGGATCTTAGAACCCCCAGGGGTCACACTTTGAGAATTTAAGCCCAAAAAGTAAGTGGAAGGAAATAGAGTCTGCATTATAATGCTTGTAAAAAAGAAAGGTAACAACTGAGATAACTGTAGATAGCTGAAAGTCAGAAAAGACTGATTCATAAGTGAAAATAACAGCTGAGTGTCAAGTGGGTGCGCAAAGGAGCTGTGTCCCATGTGGGCCTTTAATAGAACAACAGTCCCCCGTGATAATTTAGGAACTGAATACTACACCATGCTTGAGTATAAGGTTATATTTAACACTACAGAAACATATGTTGAGAAATTAACCTCAACCTATGTTCAGAACTAGGAAAACTCTATGGCTTTAGCAGTGACAAACATTAACATATTTTATGAGGATAGCCCCACAACCCATGAAATGCCATGTTACTATAGAAAACAACCTCTGATATTGGTACAATCACCCTGGAGATCAATTTGGTACTATTTGTTAAAAATTGAAAATGCAACTATTAGAAGACTGGTAATTCCACTAGCAGAGTTCTCAAGCTCATATACTTAGGTAGACATGTAAAAGGATGAGCATTTTAACATTTTTAAATTTTAAAAAAAGTATATAAAAAATAACCTAATGTTTAGCTTACCAAGAAAATCACTATATAATATATGGTGTATTCTTATATTACACAGCTTTCTACATTAAAAATGCATAAATTCACTCATTACATACAACATGAATAGATCATTACAGCACAATAATAAGTGAAAAAAGCATTTTCCAGGACATCATGTCATTTAAGTAAAAAATAAAAGATATAATCCATAAGCTATGACACTTTTGTTTATAATGTCAATATGAATAAGATCTGGTCCTTTCTTTCAGAGTTCTCATTGATTCCTAGCAGATAAGACTTACAATCGGTAGTTATAATACAGAGACTAAAGTGCAATTGAAATGAAAACATTATCAGGTTTTTCCCTCTCCCTGGCCAATAAGAAAAATCTACTTTTACTCACTTTCTGTAACAACTCTCTTTCCACAGACACTACTAGCCTGTGAATACAGAAAATTCTACTATGCCAGAGTATTTCTTCAAAAACCTGTAGTTGAGAATGATTGAGAGGAAAGACTGAGGTGGGATTGGGCAAAAAAAGATGGCTAAGAAATGAATAAAGTGTCAGTGTGGCGACGATGAATAAAATAAAATGTTCTGGCAGTTTTTTAAAGTGATACCGTGTTTCCTTGAAAATAAGACCTAGCCAGATCATCAGCTCTAATGTGTCTTATATAAGACTAGATCTTATAAAATATAATATAATATAATATAATATAATATAATATAATATAATATAATATAATATGATATAAATATAATATCGGATATAATATAATATATTATAATATAATATAATATAATATAATATAATATAATATAATATAATACCGGGTCTTATATTAATTTTTGCTCCAAAAGACGCATTGGAGCTGATGGTCAGGCTGGGTCTTATTTTTGGGGAAACACGGTAGTGTGTTAAATAAATGAATGGAAGGAAAAAATGGATGTTTTAGAATATTGCTATGATCTATGTTACTCCTTAATGGGGCTTGATGAATATAAGTACAGAAGGTGAATTTTGCTAATAATTAAATGTAAGTAAATATATAATTTTATTGTAAATCACATTTTCTTAAATATCATGTAAACTTATAACTGTTTTTAAAGATCAATAATAGCAAAAAGACAATAGTAATAAAACAAGACCAGTAATGTCTCAGGAGGGATGACTGCAGGGAAATTATTGTAGAAAAAAAGGGAAAAAAAGTTTCCAACCCTTCCAAAATGAAGCAGTCTGGAAGGAGGGATAGACATGTGCAAAGATAAAAAGTGAACATCAGAAACTATTTATAGCCACACAGTCACACAGCTTACTGACTACATTGCCCTGGCTTTACTATTTGGCTGTCTTCACTAATCTGACTTTACCAGTCTAGTGTTTTCAAGAGAAAAACATAATAATAATGGAAACTTTTACCCAGGAAAATGAAAATTTCAAATAATTTTTCTATTTTATAGGAATCTGTTGGGGGGGAAAAAACACATTTTAATGACTGCTCAATTTTTTCAATAGAATTAAAGGACTGTTTATTTCCCAAGAGTCTTCCAAACCCTCACCTCAAAATTCTTGCCTCACTGCATCTACCAGTCCCAAACTTTGATATCATAATATTTACCTAATCCTTATTAAGCCATCACATTGAAAGACTTGCCTTAAACAAGACACCAAAACTGCATAAATATCCTAATGTTGCCCTTCCCTTATGAGAATCTGTTAAGAATCTGTCAAGGTAGTTATCCCCCTTACCTGGGAAAGAATAAACACAGCTTCATCTTATCATCAGATTTTCTTGGTAGTATTTTCAGAGAGCAAGTGTTTGACAGGAGGCAGCAAACAGCATGAGGAATTAAGAATAGCAGTAATGCGGGCGGGGGGTGGGGATCGGGGCAAATGGCAGAGTAGATAAATGCTGTGCCTGTCTCTTTCCGTGAACACGTTAAAATTGAAACTAAATTATAGAACAATCAACCTTGAGAACCATCTAAAGTCTTTAAACAGAAGCCCTATAAATAAGGATGTAAAGAAGAAGCCACATCAAGACTGGTAGGAGGGGTGGAGTTGTGGAACAGTCTGGTCCCAAAACTTGGTATGGTGGTTGAGAATCGGGAGAGATATCTTGGCCATGGAAGTTTCCCCCAGAGGGGTGAGGAGCTCCAGCCCCACTCTCGGCTCTCAGCCCAGAGTGCCATGAAGAGGGGCCCCCAAAAAATCTGACTGTGAAAAACAGTGGGAATTCCGACAGTCCCAGTGGGATAGAAAGCTGTGGGAAACCCAGGCATACACTTAAAGAACCTGCACACAGTCTCTCTTGCTCACAGACACTAACCTTGGGCTCGGTGGATGGACAGTGGCTGTGGAGACACTGGAAACTATGGCGAAAGACTGAGTTGTGTGGCTTTTATGTGAGAAATGGAGGGACAGTTGCCATTTTCCCTGTATGGGGTTCTTCTTCCATGAAGACAGCATGTGGGCACCATCTTTCCAACTCGGCCAAATATGAATCTGATTGTCCCGGTGAGCTCTGCTGCTCCCTAGTGCTGACTCACTAGGATGCTGCTCTACCCAACTCCTCCAACACCAGCAGCACTTTCTCAGTGAGCATCCAGCCCCACGTTCATTGCACTCTTTCTTGAACAACTCTTGGGGGGCTTGGGGGTCTGCAAGCACCAGGAGGATGGTGACTGGCCATGATATACCCTGAGACTTTTGCTGAGTAACTCCAGGCTCAGCACTTGTAACAAACCACAATCTACATTAACCTGGTAAATACAATTCATTCAACTCTAGTGACTCCCTGATACCAAGGTTCATCCAAATCGCACACCGATTTATTTGAATCTAGGTAGTCCAATGCTTTTGTTAGTTCAATACTACATATAACTATTTCTATTATTATTATTATTATCCTTATCATTATTATTATTATTATTTAGATTAAACACAAGCAGATTTATTAAACATAAAAAGTAAATAGAAATGTTTTTCAATAAAACCTAACCAACTTTATTTTGTACACACATTTGTAATATACCCAAAAAGTTTTCTTACAAAGTTGAACACAATGTTTGAATAAAAGCAATTTATTTAATAATTAGCAATAAAGACAGATTTCAAGGACATAAAACAGAGACTTATTTTCTACACAAATGTTTCTATTGTTTTTTTATATTGGAATAAAGTCTCTTTTTGAATAAATACATGAAAATCAGGCAAATTTCATTACAAACATTGGTAATACCTCAACATATGTTAACTATTTTTTAAATACTCTAAAACACAATAAAAAACAAACGAAAAAGGAGATTCAGCACCAGCATGTTTACAATGAATGACAGAGAAGTTTAGTAGACCAAAAAAATCTTATTTAATTATTCAAAGATTTCAACACTACTGCTTTGTAACTATTAAGACTCCTTATCATCTTTGTACTCCCATGAAGCAGAGACAACTATCTTTTTCATTGTAGAGTTGTATATGTTTTCCTTAGGCCAGATCTGATTATCTGGTTTTCCTTCTTATTTTAAGTGGAATTAATGTGTGTAATGAAAGTAAGTAATAGTTTACTAACTATAAATGATACAGGGAACATTTATGTTGGCTCAAGAGATTTGACACAGAAACTGGATTTTTTGTTTGTTTGTTTGTTTTAGAATCTAAATTATGTTCTTCACAAAGTTTCAGTGTTAGCCAAATCAGCTTATACCTCCAACAACATTGGGAAATTTGCTTAAAATATACAATGAATACCCTTTGTGGAAATTATGATTTCTTTGATCTGAAATTGAGGCCCAGAATGTGTATTTTAATGATTTTCAGATATGGTAATGACATTCTGAAATTTCACTCAAAAAATATGACTTTATTATTGTTCACCTCAAGGTATATTGTGGTTTAACAAATGTAACTGTATTTATGCAATGATATTCTCAGTAGCTCTCCAGTGATTTAATGAAGGAACTAAGAAGCAAGCAGGCAGTCCAGAGAGCAGAATTTCTTTGTATCAATTCTATCATCTTTATGATTGAGGGAGGGAAGGACCCATAGACTGAGTTCTTGACCTTTTTCTTTAGATTGAAATATAAGACTAAAGATCTACAAAGTAATTTAAGATAAATTATGTAATTCCATTTAATTATTAATCTATTCGTCAATACTCTATTAACTGAATGTTTCTTCTGCTTGTAATTTGCTGAGCAATACGGGCAGTTCAGAAGGCAGATGTTGGGAATTGCTATGTGCTAAACCTTGTTGATGGAAATCATAAAAGCAGAAACATTATGTTCTTTTAACTGGACATCTTTTCGTAGTGAGCGTTAATGGTTAAGTGTACAATGCTCTTAAAAAATAAAAAAAATAAAGCATGTATTATCAATGGAAAATATTTGAAAATTATTTTCACTAATAAAAATATTTGAAAATCTATTGTATTTTTTAAAAATATATGTGTTGTTTACATGAACTTCCTAAACACAGGATATTTAGAATAAAATAAAACAAACCCAGGATTTAGAGAGGAATAAAAATGATACATAAATCAGCAGTTAAAATATAGTCTTATTTTTCCAATAATACAATGGGAACAGTAGAAAGAAAATTATGCTGTATTAGGTAGGTTGATTAAATCAGGGGAGGCCTGTGTAATGCTGTGATATATACTCGTATAGTGACTTTTGGGAGATAATAAAAATTTATACACATTGACAAAAAAGGGACAGACATACCAGGCAGAAAAAAGAAGCATGCATAATTCAAATAGCCTTAACTACTTGAGAGAAATAACATGGACATTTCCTATAATAAATGATCCAGTTACTATGCTAGTTTATTTTCATGTGTACTTTTGAAAGATTTGCTGTTTTTAACAGCCAACGGTGTATGGGCTAGACAGCCAAGTATACTAAAGTCCAGCTATTCAGCTTTGTCCTATTGTAATTCATTTTGAGGTCTTGAGTGCCTTGTTTATACAGGCTAACTCACTTATTTTTGTTCTGTCTTACTTTGTCTGTTAAGAGTGCTTTTATTTCTTGCCTGTTAGCCATGTTTCGGGACTTCAAGCTGTTGGAAAAGACAAATTAGCTGTTATTGATTATGTTTTTTTTTTTTTTTTCCCTTCTAGGAGTAGGTAATACTTTGGCTGCAGTACTGATGGGGTAAATGCAAACACATTACTTAATTTAGAAAGAAAATACTTATGCTGAATAAACTATAATCAATGCGAAAGCATGATAATATCAAGTGTTATAAATAAAGGGGAAAGATAAGGGTTGACTAAATAGCTCCAGTATAATTAGATAATAAAAACTTTATGTACTAATTAATTTTATTCATTAATGAAAGCTGGACAGAGAAAAAATAATTTGGTAAGCCTACCCTTTTGAGAGATGCTATTCCAAAGTATTCGGTTAATTTCTTTAAATTATGAGATGTTACTGGAATATTTATTTTCCTAGAAACAAGTATAGGATATTATATTTAAAATTTCTGCAGATTTAGATACACAAAAATAAAACTGAGGAATTGTATAGAACATGAGGATGATTTTCACTGCCCTAGGCCGTGGCAACGGGATTCCTGCCAAGTTTATAAAAGAGAAGGCTATAAGAAATATCTTGGTAACAAAAAAGGACTTTCTACAAGTTATGACTTGATATACTCTTTGAGGAGATATACATATGTATATGAATATATGCAACACTCTTGCTCTTTTGCAAGAGTCTAAGTAATATTTAATGGCATTTCATTTCCTGTAACATTTTTCTGTACCTAGACTATCTGAAACAGTATATTCAATTGGACATCTGTATTTAATATAAGTGGAAAATTATAGAAAAAATCTAAAAGAATTGACATTTTTCATTTGCATAATAGTGCCGAGCATTAAAAATTGGCAAATAGGCTCTATCTTGCTTAGCTAAACTTTTTTTTTTTTACTATAATTACATACACATCGACATACATACAACTACACTGAATATAGAAATTGAAATCCCTGACAAATGTAAATTACTCAAATTCTCACTGGAGAATGGAGAGTTATGGACAGAATAATATCACACAAAGTCTTACAAACATCTCTTTATATTTTTTTCCTTCTCTGAGAACTTGAGCCTTAAGGGACACTGTGCAGTTTCATATTCAAGTTTGCAAACCCTCGTGTCTAGGACAATGTCTGATACGTGGTAAATATTCAGTAATTTATTCTGAAGTTCTAGTTGTAGCTCTAGTTCTCACCTATTACCATGTTTCCCAGAAAATAAGACCTAACTGGAAAATAAGCCGTAGAATGATTTTTCAGGATGACATCCCCTGAACATAAACCCTAACGCGTCTTTTGCAGCAAAAATTAATATAAGACCCGGTCTCATTTTTGGGAAAACGTGGTAGTTACTCCAGTTACTTAGATCCTTTGAGCCTCAGTTTTTTATAAAAAAACTCATTTTTTATAAAAACCTTATTTATAAAATGAAGAGGTTAGACAGTAGGATCTCCAAGACCCTCGCCAGCTTAAATATCTCATTACTCTCTTTTTTGGAGATAAAGTAGCAGTTTTCTTAGTCTCAGAGAAGGAAATAAAATATCTGCAGTACAATAAACACAGTCCATCAAGAACTGTTTTCAGGATTCACTGAAAGGCCTATCTATCAGTTCTTATATCAAGGTTCTGCTACCACCTAACTCCCATAGAAAACATGGAACCATGTGTTATAAGTTAGAGAGATAACCCGGGTAATGGGAGAGACAAAGTAAAGGCAAATGTTTCCTTTACATAAAGACATATTTAATCCAAAGAGAAGAGGCTGTGTTGGAAGGGGTACTACATGTAGGATTGTCAGCTGGTAAGATATAAAATATTTATTTGAACTTAATTTGGTTGGCCATGCCAAAGTTTGTCTTTCAAAACTATATATCAAACCATTTCCATCCTCTTTTCCCTAGTGTTGTATCACATTGTTTTTCCTATAAAGTCAACCACATCAGAGGGTTTAGGTCTCCTGAGATAAGTCAAATTGAATGTCAATTGGGAAGGAATTGGTAGATACAAAAGACAGTGATTTTTCATTAGGAAATTCAGTAGACAAATATCTCTTCATCAAGTTTGCTTGGGTCATTTAAGATCACATGCATTGGCAACTAGCGTCCTGAAGATAAATATGAGTATGTTGGTGGAGGCCTAGGATTTTATGACTTCCTCCAAGAAATATAATTATCTATTTACTCAATTCTAGTTGACAAAGATATTAAACTAGGTCTAGATCATCTTCCTTCATCAGTAAAGGCAGTGAATATATCTAGAAAAAGATTATTATCTGATAATAAAAAATAATGAAGCAAGTTAGAAAAGAAAACAAGTAAGTAAAACAGAAACAATGGAAATAAAATTACCAAATAGCAAGATAATGGTCTTATGGGACAAGACATTTAAAGAAGTATAATTACTATGCTACAGATTTAATTTGGAGAACTTTTACAATGTTATAGAAAGCTGTAAATAAGAATTAAAAGAAAATAATTTCAGTAGATTAGATTGATTAAAATAGAATTAAGAAACTTTAAGATAGGTCAGAAGAAAACCCTCAAATTGAAGATCAGAGATGTCTGGTGCAAACATGATGACAAGATCATATACAGCAGTCGTTAAGTATATACAGAATCATATTGGGTAAGACTAGTAAGGACCCCATGCTGTGACACTGGAGTAAGTCTTTTGACAACTGATCTGGAAGCCCCTGGCTTTGCTTTCTTAGACTTGATTCTTTGATCCTGGCTTTATTAGACAGGATTAATTGTTGCATGACCTAGGGATTCTTAATTTGCCCTGTGGTAGGCTGGATAATATCTTCCCAAAGATGTCCATATCCTAATTCAGGGAACCTGTGATTACAAGGTGTTGTCGAAAAATATGGTGAATGTTTGAATAAAAAAAAATTACAGCAAAAGAAACATCACCATTAATCCCTCTCAAAATACGCCTTCTCACTTCGAACACACTTACCCCATTGTTTTTTCCATTTTCTGAAGCAGTTCTGGAAGTCCTCTTTCATGAGTGTTTTTACTTCATCCTCCATCCTGACAATGCTCAGTGTCACCCATAACTTCTAGTATTCGGCAATTTCTGTCAAATAAAAACATAACAGTGAGGCCTCATCCACCTAATTAGCCAGATCTGGCACCGTGAGACTTCTGGCTCTTCCCCAAAAACAAAATGATCATGAAAGGAAAATGTGTTGAATTGATGCAGGATGTCGAGACAGCCATGACAGTCCAACTAAATATACTTTCTGTCTTTTTTTGAAATTAAATTTATTGAGGTGACAATGGCTAGTAAAATTAAATAGGTTTCAAGTGTACAATTCTATAACACAGCATCTGTATATCACATTGTGTGCTCACCACCCAGAGTCAGTTCTCCTTCCAGCACCATAACTTTGAAGATATGATGAACAATTTTGTGATGGGGTTATCCCAGATTTTTCAAGTGGGCCCAACGTAATCACAAGGACACCTATAAGAGGAAGACAGGAGTTCATGGAAGAGGGAAGATGTGCACTATTTGCTTTGAAGTCGGAGAAAGGGCCATGAGTCAGGGATGTAGGCAGCATCTAGAAGCTGGAAAAGGCACATTAGAGCCTCCAGAAGAAATGAAGCCCTGCAAACCCAATTTGGACTCTGACCTGCAGAACATAGATAATAAATTTGTTTTTTAAATAACTAAGTTTTTAGCAATTTGTTATAACACTTGTTAGTAACTCATACAGACCTGTAGGCAATGATTGATAAGATTTAGGAATTGCTTCTTTTGCATGTATGTGAAATCATATAAAAACATTTTATGATAAGTGTGCAAGTATTGAGGCATGAATTATGTCAAATATAGCTTTCCTAGTCAGTATTAATTTCAACCCTCTTCTCCCTTGCGTTCCTTGATTTTAGAAATTAACAACTAAAAAGTGACTTTCACAAGTTTTCTTTCAGTGGCAGGAGATCTTGAGAGTCACCAATCATTCTTGTTTGCCTTCTTTTATACCATTTTTAGTACAGAAAATATCCCATCTGAGAAACTCTTCAATCTTAGGCAAACCTGTATGGCTGCATCATGACTTTCATGGACCCTATTACTTTTTTGTCTTTGTGGGTCCCTCCTTCCATTAAACTTACAAACAAACATACTAATAAAAATTGTGGTTTATGACTGTGTTTGTATACAGACAAATATACCTAGATTTGAATTTAAAAAATGTATATATGTGTGTGTGTGTGTGTGTGTGTGTGTGTGTGTTCCTCCCAATCTTAAAAGAAATTAATATTAAAACATTCATTTCCTACTTTAGCCAGGCCATCTTCCCACTGGAGTTTAGATAGGATTTATAAAGATATAGCATCCCACCAACAATAGGAAGAAAAGTAAACAGAATTTCACAAACATTGGTTCTGCTTTAGCTGCTGAAATAGTTCAGTAATCACTCACCACCAGGTTTTTGTTTGTTGAGAATAAAAATATCTTTATTTATTGAAAGCATTATGTTTACGCTCCTTTCAACCACATTTTTTTTTATTTATTATTAGTTTCAGGTGCACAAGACAAGGTAATACTTCGACGTTCATCATTTATATCCCTCACACTGTGGACTCCCCTCCCCCCATCACCCCATCCACTATCCCTCCGACATCACATCGAGCCATCACATTATATATATAAAATTATAGTTGGCATTCATTATCGTTCAGCTTCAGGTGTACAGTACATTGATCAAGCATCTACATCTTCCCTGAGGTGGTCTCTCAAATGGAACCTGTGTCCATCAGATACCCTACAAAATCTTTACAACATTATTGATTACGTCCCCGAAATTATTTTTCAAAAACCCTGAGGCCATTTTGTGGTTACAGACTGTTTTCTAATCCTCTCACCTTTCCCCTTATCCCCCCCCCCCCGCCCATCTAACAACCCTCAGTTTGTCCTCTTTGTCGCCAGAACTGTTTCTGATTAGTTCTTTCACTTATTCTTTTCTTTAGATTCCACATATAAGTGAGATCATATGGTACTTGTCTTTCTCTTTCTGGCTTATTTCACTTAACATAATGTTCTCTAGATCCATCCATGTTGTTGCAAATGGTAAGATTTCTTTTTTTCTTTATGGCTGCGTAATACTCCATTGTATAAATGTACCACAGCTTCTTAATCCAGTCATCTACCGATGGGCATTTCGGTTGTTTCCATGTCTTGGCTATTGTGTATAGTGCTGCAATAAACATAGGAGTGCATACTGATTTTTGAATTGGAGTTTTGGATTTCTCTGGATAGATGCCTAGGAGTGGAATTACTGGATCATAGGGTAGTTCCATTTTCAGATTTCTGAGATACCTCCATACTGTTTTCCATAGAGGCTGCACCAAACTGCAATCCCACCAACAGTGCACAAGCGTTCCCTTTTCTCCACATCCGCACCAGCACTTGTTTGTTGATTTATTGATGATAGCCATTTTGACTGGGGTTAGGTGGTATCTCATTGTGGTTTTTATTTGCATTTCTCTGATGGTTAGTGAGGTTGAGCATTTCTTCATATGTCTGTTTGCAATCTGTATGTCCTTTTAGAAAAATGTCTCTTCATGTCCTCTGCCCATTTTTTAATTGGGTTGTTTGTTTTTTTTGGAGTTGAGTTGAATGAGTTTTATATAGATTTGTGATATTAACCCCTTATCAGATATATCATTGGCAAATATATTTTCCCATTCAGTATCAACCACAACTTTTAAGTGATGCATTCATTTACTTACAATGTAAGACAATAACATTTATTGTGTCAAACAACAGGCATAGTGATGCAATGAAGAAAGTCACACTGAAATGAAAACTATGAATTAATGAATCATATGTTAACACATGGCAGAGAAAGACTACTGTATAGACCTCATATAATATTATTTTCTGTCTGAAGTCAGAAAATATATAATTCCTTCAAATAAATAAAACTGTTTAAAAGTTTTATAGTGAGTCAATTCCAAGAAGACAGACCATGATCAAAATGACACCTTATGAGCTTAAGTCCAGATATCGTTAAAGTTGTGTTCACTCTTATATTCTGTTAAAACATAATAAGAAAAAGAGAAAGAGCTGAAAAAGGATAAGACGATAATGAAAGAGAATGAGAAATTCAATGGGGAATGAAAGTAGAAGGGGAAAAATGAGAAATGTCTGGAGAGGTAATAAAGAACAAAGACCTAGCTCTGTTTGTGAAGGAATACAGTCAATCTCCCTGTTTCTTATTTATTTTCTGAAGTACATGAGGGTCTTCAATATTTTGCTAATAGCAAGACAGTTCCTAATATCAGTTACAGGATGTCTTCGGAAAATTCTGTAATGAGAAACAAACCATTTATTAATAAGTATGTATGCTGTATGACTCCAGTACATCTAGTACTAGAATTTAAGGTCCATGAAGACAATGACAATGCCATTTTTATCTTCATTCATATTTGGAAACCCTGATGCATTTTGGAAACCCTAGTGCATAGTAGGCTTTTAATAAATGATTGCTGAATAAAAAATAATAATAATAAATATTTTTCCATGGACTATTGAGGGCACAAAATAATATAAGACAGATGGGAAAACTCAGCTGACCCACAAAAATAAGTGAAACAAGTAGTGAACACTATGATGAGCTTTATGCTATAGTGGAGTCAAAGGAGGGAAAAATCATTGTGAGGTAGTCTTCATTAGTAAGGTAGGATATGAATTGGGACTTGAGAAAAGTGTTCAGATGATCTGATAATTGAAAGTATTTTCATTTGCAGTCATAATATAAGAGAACATGTGACATATTTAAAGTAAACTGGTGTGATTGCAACATAAGTTTGATATTTAAAAACAAAAATGTGAAGACAGATATTCCAATGACATAGGTTCCCATAGGATGTAGAGATGATGTGGTACCAGAGATGTGATACCTGTGATAGGAAAAAAAACTGAAAGTCACATTAAGTCACTGAGCAAATGGCATGAAACAATTTGTAATGGTGTTGGGAAAGAGCAATGGATTAGGAGCCAAAATTTCTCTGTTCCTATACCGACTGTTGTTAATAAATATGTTACCCTGGTAAAATTAAGCAAATTTTATTAAACTGATTATAAAAAATGGGAGTATGAACATATGTCCTGCCAGGCCCTGTTCACAAATAACTATGAAAAAGCATATATTCAAATTATATGAAAACATTAAGGATAGACAGATGATTGACTGGTAGATAATATTATGAAGACAAAAATGGAAGGGGTATTTTGGAATGGAAACATAGGAAAATCTGGATAGAACTTTCACAAGGAAGATAAACTTTTTTGTTTTTTTCAAAGTTTGATTACAAGTGCCTTGATTAAAGTGATGTCATATGAAGGAATACAATAGCAAAGCCATGCCTGAAACAGCCAGGACAATGATACAGGAATGGGTACAAAACCGGAGTAATTACCACCATTTCTGAACATGTAATAATATCTCTATTCAGGAAATACAACCAGTGAGTCGGAAACTTTTCCATATATATCCATTATATATTTTAAGTATGAACATGAGTTAATTGAGAAGAAAAAACATTTTTTATTCTTTATTGTTCGCCACATGCAATGTCATTTGTATAACAGTTATACAATCATTTGATTGAATTTGTGAATTCCCCACAAAATATTTTTTAATTCAATGAGATATTCTGAAAGCAAACAAATTAAATGTACTCATTTTTTTTTTCAAGAATTGTTCTTCATTACTGTCCCTCTACTGTTCTGATTTTCTTGATAATATATTTTCCAAATATTTTGTGTCTGGTTGCCCTATCCCCTGATTTTCCTTCCAAAGTAAAACGTGTTATTTGATGGATGGGACAGCCATTGATTTATATTTTATGACTGAATATTATTGTATGCATTTAATATATTGAAAGTGCTAAATGTGGGAGCTTAGTAACTTTTCATCTCAAAGAAAAGGTGGCATATCCTACCCGGATTATTGTGTATACTCTAAGGCCTCATATTTTCCATCAAGTGGGTTGTCCCAATTTCTAGATAGAAAACTTAAGGCCCACTGGGCTCTCACACTCATCTTTATACTCCCACAGCCCTATTAGTATAAAAGATGAAAATTACATTTTAATTTGTAGTTTTTCCTTTCTTATTTCTGAATTGTTGCAAAACTTAAGTGGAAAAAAAAGCATTTTTAAGTGGAAACTTAAAACTTCAATGGAGAATAATTTTTTTATATATATTTCCATATGAAAATAGCCCCCAAACAAAGCAGTTTACACAACCTACATTAAAGATCTAATAGTTTTGATGGGTCAGGAATCTGGGCATGACTTATCTGGGTGCTTCTGGCTCAGGCTCTCTCTCAAAAAGGCTGCTGTCAAGGCATTGATCAGGGCTATCATCAGCTCATAGCTCTGCGAGGGGAGGATTCGCTTGCAAGCTCGATTATGTGGCTTATGATAGTCCTCGAGTCCTAATTCTTAGTTGGTTGGAGATAGCAATTCCCTGGCATATGGATTTCTTCAAAGGGCCACTCAAAAAATGGCAGCTTCCTACCCCCAGAGAAAGAGAAAGTGTATGAGAGATTGAGAGTATCCCAGAGAGAAACAACAGTCATGTTTGCAACCTATTTTTAGAAGTGATATGATATCACTTTTGGAGTACTCTATTTATTGAGTCACTAAGCCCAGCCCACACTGAAGAGGAAGGAATCATACAAAGGTACAAATACCAGGGGATGAGAATCACTGGGATAGTCTTAGAGACTGCCTACCATAGAAGTGCTACTAATTAGAACTCTAAAGGTACAATATCTGGCACAATGGCTGGAAACTGAAAACTCTGAGCTTTTGAATATAATTTTGGGACCAAAATAATATATGTTATGTCTTTTTATATTGGGTAAGGGCCCATGGCTTCAGACTTCAGCAGTTTGACCAGTGCATCTTTGATACTGACATTTATTTTAAGATCCTTTTGTCATCCATTTTAAAACAGCTTCTCTCTATAGGCTTTATAAGCACTGGTGAGTAAAACAGTTTTACTACCTTTGTTGTATGCCTCAGGCAGATCTGTTGGCCATTAGAGGATTTTTGACATTAGAGTTGTAAATCCTGACCATTATCCAGCATATAGGAAAAGTCTGGAAATTAAGTGTCTAGGCTTTCTCTGTATTCCTTCTATAGCTTATTTTCCACAAAGTGCTATTCATACTTGTGAACCTTAGAGATATAGATTATGACTATTCTTACAAATGTCATATAATTTATTCTTGAATAAATAAAAGAATTTTGCGGGACACTACCACAATGATATAAACCTTGGAAATGGAGGTAACAGAAAAACTAAATTAGATAATCATAAATCCAAAGCCAAAAGTTAAAGAAAACTCACATACCAGATACCTTCATCCTGAGAATTATGATAGCCAAGAAACCATGTAATGACCCTAGTAAGCAGGTAGACAAATTTTGCAGACAAACTTTATAATGATTTAAATGAAAAGAGAATTGGAATTTAAAACTATTTTGTCTCTCAAAACACCAGAAGGCAAACTAAAGATATATTGATAAATTATATTACAAAGGATATTTTAGTGGAGCTTCAATTTACACAGCCCAACTTAACACCCTGATGTTCAACTGGGAATGATTTTGTTCCCTTGTGGACATTCAGCAACATGCAGAAATATTTGATTGTCATAACAGGGAGCCTACTGATCTGTGGTGGTTAGAGATCTGGGATGATGCTAAACAGACTACAATGTTTATCACAGCTTCTTATAACAGAGAATTTTCTGGCCTAAAGCATCCACGATGCTATGATTAAGGAAACCTGCCTTATACTTGAGGAAAAGGGAAAGGTGAAAAAGAAAAAAGAAATCTGAGATGTACTCAGATGGAATTTTTCCATTTTTTCCAGAGAGGTTACAGAAAGATATATTGTTGATGTTTTAGAAATTCTGGGTCAGAGAGAAATTGTTCTCTAAAGAGAGATAATAAAAATGATAAGTATCCAGATGTTTCAGGGCAAGAGATGGACTAACTTCCCAGTGGGATGTAGGAAACTACTGAGACTCATCATCTCAAAGCTGCTGATGGAAAGTTAATAGTATACATCTTTTGAGAACTGTATTTTGAAGACTGGGGTATGTATTTTGAGAACTGTATTTTGAAAACTGGGGTATGTATATCAAATGATGATATCAAATTTGGAATTACATGAGGAAGAAACTAGGAAGATGAGTGTAATTATTCCAGTAATACTTCAGTGAGTTTCAAGGTAACTATTATGTTTCTGAAAGTTGAGATTCAGATGCTGACTCTCAGGAAACATGTTCCTCAAATATATGAATAGAGGACTCTAAAGGAAGCTGCAGCAAGGATGATGAAGCGAGTGAAGAGATAAACAGAGATATAGGTGATAGAATCACAGCTGAAAGTTGGGATTAAGGAAGACTCATCCCAGGTCATATTTTCTTAACCAAGAGAATGAGAACACCAAGGTGTATATGAATGGAGTTTAGGGATTCATGAACTTGAACAGGAAAATCTCACATTTTAACTTTTGCTAAGCTCTAACTGAGACGTAGCGTTGGAAAATTATAACAGTTTTTAGACATAGAGCTAGATATTGATATATAATAGGTTAATAAAGAAACATAATATTATATTACAATTACAAATATTTTGATAGCTCTATGTCAATATAATTTATTTTGTTAATTTTAGCAATATTTTGAGAAGGGATTCATAGAATTCATAATACATCAAATAGGTCCTTGGCATGAACCTGTTTGCATAACCAATGTGTCTGCCATGCCCAGAACTGATGTACTTCATATCACCTAGTATAGATTGCCTCTCTAGATGAAATTGAGAGAAATATGTTAGAATTACAGATGTATAGTATTATAAAAAGAGAGAAATTGATGAGATGTGCATGCCAAAAATGTGAATGATGAATATATATATATATATATGTATATATATATATATATATATATATATATATATATATATATATATAGCTCAGAAAGACCCCAAAGGGCTATGCAAACACAACAGTCAAGACATAAAAAATGATTTAATGCTGTTGATAGAAGTTTAGGGACTTGAGGAAAGTAGGCATGACAGGATGAAATAATACCTTCATGTGGAAAGTGAAAATGCACAAATTGTAAATTCATGATTTTTAAAAACACGTTTTCTAACATGAAGAAGAGGTGTCCATTTAGAAGACAGTAAAGGCTATGAAATTGGTTACGCCTTAGAGTATCTGATTGAGGAAGTTAGATAAGTATGACTCTGAAGAATGAGAGTTCCCAAATAAAATATGTCCATATATCTTAGTTCTGGATACTGGCCAAGTTCAAGGTAGCCGATTTGTACTACAGAGGATAACTCAAAATGAGGGTGTATAGTGCTTGATTATTGATATTTGGTCCTGATTTAGCATGACTATATAAACTCCCCTGAAAAAGAATGCTTGGAAAGCTGAGGATTTACAGGATACCTGCAAGAAAATCCAGTTTCTAGCAGCAAAGCATTCACTGGATTTGTATTTGTTCTTTTATTAATAATTCAATAGGTGTAAAGAAGTGATCAAATAAGTGTAATTGTGAATTTGGTCAATTGAATAACAAGACTAGCAATTGACAAAGGTCAGATAACACACATGGCTTCTGTGTACCTGTTAAGCCTTCTCAGAAGCCACAAAAAACAACGGATGAATATACAGAGGGTGCCCGAAAATGTATACACATTTTAAGAAAGGAAAAAACTGTATCAAAATTGTAATATTCAATATATACTGGTAACAAAAAATAAAAACGAGTCATGTTTGACTTATGCAATTACTAGAGGTACTCAAAGTGGTTACCATCAACGTAATTCTAATGCAGCATTTTTTTTTCCTTTCTTATAATGTGTATACCCTCTGTATAACTATAAATTCTAGATTCAGGATACTTAGACTGGATCCTCTCTTTCACATGAGCTCCTGGGATGTCTCTTATAAAATTGCAAATGATGTCTTACATCTTCAGACACAGTTACAAATGTAGATAGGACCACTGAAAACTTTCCCAAAACATTAGTATATTCTATTTGTAGCTTATTAGGACAATAGTCCAGCTTTGATACAACCTAAATGAAGCTTAGAGTCTTACAATACTCGAAGTAAGGTCTCAATCTCATTCGCCTCTATCTCAGCCATAAACAGAGACGTTGACAAACTGGGAGCTTGAGCAAAGATTAGGTATAATTTTTTTGGTCATAATGTTTTGGTGATAATTACTGAAGTAGTCCTGTGAATATCCAATAGCATTCTCATAGGATGGCGGGTGGTGAACAAGACAGCTCCGCCTCAGCATGGTCAGGCCTCACCAGGTATCTTCCATAGATTTATAAAGGACAATTCATATACTTACAATGAATTTTGAAGTAGCTAAGTGTAGTATATACCCATATTTGAGAAGGAAAAAAAGAAAGGAAGAATTAAGTAGAAATACTTTCTGGCATAAAAGAATTAAAGCACATTGGTCACAAAGGCATGTTTGGGTCAATTTTCAATGGCATAATAAGATGTAAGCTTCCTTTTAGAGGAAATGCAAGAGATATGGGAGACATTGCAGGGGAAGTCATTGGGTCACAGCCCATGCAAATTGTTATAGAATAATCAATGATTATATCTAGAATTGAGGAGTTCCATGGCAGTTCTGTAATACAGTGAGACAATCACCATGATTGTGATCAGAAGCTTTAGTTGTCATGGAATATATGAAAAGAGGCAGTAGCTGGAGTATAGCTTCAATCATACCTGTCACTGGGCAGAAAACACAGCAGCTATGTAGGAAATGCTCTCCCCATGGCAGGCCCGTCAAGCATAGGTTTGACACCAAAAAGTGGGTGAGCATATTTAAAGCTTCTGTTTTCATTATGTCTGCTAATATTCTGTTGGGCAAGCTGTTCAACAATAGACATGGACTGTAACCTGTCACAGTGTGGGGAGCAGTCAGACGGAGCAATAATATAATCTACTATTCCAAATATAAGCCAGGATTTAGCACAAGAGGAATACCCTTAGAAGGCGGCACTGCAAAACGACACACATATCTTGAAGAACAATTTTAACATATATAAAAATGGTGTAATTCACATATCTTACAATCAAGCTATGTATGTACCCTAAAAATATATATCATAGTAGTTATCTCTAAGAAATCAAGGAATTAAAAAAAAAGGCAGGGAATATAAGATGTTTCACATGTATCTTTACTTTTAGTTGGGATGAGGGCAGAGTAGGTTCTGAAACAAGGCAAAGGTTTTATAACTTCAGATACTGGTTATATAAGTACATTATATTACATATGTGCATGACAATAAAGAGTACATTATTTTAATCCGTGTGCTTTACTAAATACTTGGGCTATTTAATAATTTAAAATAATATAAAAAAAACATAAGCTGTAAAGATTTCTTTGGGGGCACCTATGAAACTTAACGTTTTTGAATTATTTGTACTTTTTTAGTACAATGTTAATCCAAGGTAAAAAAAAAAAGAGTATCTCTGTTCTCTCATATCCATAAAGACTACAATTAATATAATATATGAACTTAAGAAACAATTGCAAAATAAATGAGGAAAATAAGCAAAACTTAGTGATGTATACTTTATGATACTCTGATTACTTTAATCTAATAGAAATTAGGGAACCAGGATGTACCCCAGAATATTAAGTCATGTCTTTTAAATCTAAGTTGTATGTTTCCCCCATCTATAATTGGCAGAGCCAGGATTATAACAAGGGCATCTGAGTTCCAGAGTTATGACCTTAACTTTAATGCCATTCTATTTATGCTGTTGAGTGAGCGGGTAGATATTTTTTCACAATTTTTACTATATTACAAGAAGGCTAATTATTTAATTATTCTACTGAATCTTTATGGAAGCTTTAATGGTTCAGCATAAGTAAAACAGAAATCAAATCAGAAATTTTAAAGAGGGTTGTAATAGGGAATTAGTTAAATTTGTATTAGAGAACTGAAAAAGCAAAGCCTGAGGTAGGAAATTCATGAAACAGGGCTGAGGTCTACAAAAATAAAGGGGACAAGTTAGGTATTGAAAATACAGAAGTTTGTAGAGACTGCTGAAGAGGTGAGATTTATAAATAGATGTGTAACAGAAAAGTGCTTTCTATGGAGAGAAATCAGACTTAGAAAAATGAAATTATACGTATACTTCATGATACTCATTACTTTCACCTAATAGAAGATAGAGAACCAGGATGTACCCCAGGATATTAAGTCATGTCTTTTAAATCTAATTTATATGTTCTCCAAATCTTCATTAAAATACAGTAAGCACCTAGCATAGATCCCGGTTTCAATCAGGGTTCAAAGACAGCTCTGATAAGGTGAGATAAACCTCATGCTCTTGCTGCTAAGACCTTTAAAATAGAAATTTAATCAGAGGATTTTATGACAATGTGCTGAAGACTACTTCATGGGAATACTTACTAATGGTAGGGCCTCAGACAATGTTTTCTTCTCTCAATTTCAGTAAATACTGTGCAATAACAATTTGCAAATACAGGGAAGGTATGCCATCAGTACTGTTTCATATTTTTTTATCCTTTCTTTTTATTCCCAATGAACCATAAAAATTAGCAATGATAATTTAGGGACATCTTGATGTAGCAGATACAATTGGATAAACTAAGATATCTGCCCTAGTTCACTTATTTTGAATCAGAGGCAGACTACTTATTTTCAACTTGGCTAGATTTCTTTTTCTTTTTTTTAATACAAGCAACTTTCTCTTTAGAGCCTTCAAGAAAGGGAGGAGAATTTTCTTAAGACCAAAAGAGACTTCTAATTCAATCTATAGATCCATCTCCCACTTGTTTTGCCCCACCTTTGTGCTGTTACTTTTTTGGATTATGTTCACAAAATATGAAAGTCCACCAAATAGATAGATTTTTTTTTAATTGAGACATAATTGACATTTAACATTATATTATTTTCAGGTATACATCATGATTCGATATGTGTACATATCACAAAGGAATCACCACAATAAGTTTAGTTAATATCCATCATGCAGTTTTTAAGAAAATCATAAGGACACCTCAATTCACTTCCTAATTTTCAGAGTGAAGCCCCATTCTTTCTGGAGATGAAGTATAAGTTATAGAAAAAATAGCTATAACAAGGAAGCCAATAGTTGATGTCACATGTGATTAATTTTAGATATAACTGCTTCTAATCAAATGTTATGTTCTACCTTGAGTGGTTTCCTGCTGTTTTCTCTTTCAACTTATTGGACACCTCATTTAATAATTAACACATTGTCAGACCATAAGGACAAAATATAGTAGACATTAATTTTAACTTTAAGCAGAACTATGCCAGAGGACTTAATTTTTAATTTGTATCATACAGTTGGAGTGCAATTTAATGGAAATATGGGAGAAATAAATCTTGGCTAATTCTGAGTGAATTTTTGAAGTGAAAAATTCAAATATAAAATATTAATACTCTTAATATTAGTAAAATTTAATATTTTGTCCCATTGTCTCTAGATTATTTTTTAAAGTTTTACTTTTTCACAACTATTTTCTTCTGCTCCATCTCAAGCACTTCCAATTATAATTTTGGTATATATTCTTATCATATTTTAATATATTTATATCCATAAATACTGTAGAGTACTGTCTACTGTGTCTACATATGTAAATGTCAAAATGTATTACATATTGTTACATCTGACTTTTTAATTCAATATTATCTTTCATAGTTCTATAAATGTAGATATTTTTGGATTAAATTAGTGTTACTACTGTATATATCCCATCACATGTAAATTCCACATACACAGAGTGTGCCAACAAAATGTATACACATTTTAATAAAGGAAAAAATATTAAAATTCTAATACTCAATATATACTGATAACAAAAGATGACTACAAGTCACGTTTGACTTCTGCAATTACAAGAGGTGCTCAAAGTGGTTACCATCAGCGTTCAGACACTTCAGATTATGGCAAACTACTGCTTACTGCTTGAGCGACATTAACCAAAGTGTCCACTTGTATACACTTCTTTGGCACTCCTGGTATTTAGTATCCAGTCTCTTATATTTGATCTTATATTTGTTGGTTTCCAATTATTTACTATTAAACACCCTCTTATAAACCTTAATTTGCACATGTGCAAACATTTCTCTAAGATAAAGAGTTGCATACAGAATTTCTGAATCTTGGAGTCTGCACATTTTCAACCTTACAATTGCAGAAATGTGATCAAAATGCCATGCCACAATGTCTCTTAGAGATAAGGAGGGTTTGAATTTAATGCATTCTCAACAAAATAGTTATGTTTTAATTTTTATCAGTGAAATGTTTATAAACCAGTATTTCATTATTTTACTAAATTTTCAGTTAGTTAATGAGTTAATCTATTGGTCAGTTTTCCTATTTTATGAATTACCTGGTCATGTATTTTGCTGTCTTCCCCCTTAGAGTTGTTTGCTTTTCCAATTTATTATTTACCACTTTGCTCTTTTATGATTGTTGCACTTATTGCCTTATTAAATATTCTCTAACCTAACCTTTGAAGATATGTGTTTATTGACCATTAATATTTGTTTTTGGCATTTGTTATGTAAATTATCAGAAATTTAGTTTGCATATGGATTATGAATCCAATCGTATATTTTCCCATTCAGTTAGAAACTTTCCCCAATTCATTTATTTGAAAAGATAAATTTTCTTCATTTATTTCTGATTTTTATTCATTCAAACAAAGAACTCAGTTGTACTTCTTTGTTCTTAACTCTTTTCGGTATTATTGATCTATTTCATAACTTTTCAAATATTATAATCTTTCTAACAGAAGTTTTATAAGTCTTGAATTGAGGTAAAACAAGACTTCATTTTGATTTTTCACGTAGAACATTGTTTTGGTCTTCATCATGATTTCTTTCACATAATTTTGAGAAACAATTTGCCAATTTTTGTAATTTTTGTGTAGAACAGTGTTTTATATTGGTACACAACTCACATGTCATAAAATTTAAACCTTGACAGAATACTACTCAGTGAAGTTTCATACATTCACCAAGTTGCACAACAATCATCAGTATCTAATTCCAGGATATTTCTATCACCCCTAAAGAAGCTCTATAACCAGCATTTGTACCCTTATCCCTGCATCCACCCCCCATCATCTAATAAACATTAATGCCCATAATAAGCAGTAACTTGCCTATTCTGGACTTTCTATAGAAATTGAATCACACAGTATATGGTCTTTTGCCTCTGACTTATTTCACTTAGCAATATATTTTCAAGGTTCATCCATGATGTTGCATATATTTGTACTTTATATTTTTCATGGTCAAATAATATTCCATTTCATGGATACACAGCTTTTTTTTTATTTTTTTTTATCCCTTCATCAATTGATAGTCATAAGGATTGTATCTTCTTTATGGTTATTATAATAAATGATGCTATGAAAAAAAATCTTGTACATGTTTTCGTGTAGCCATATATTTTTAATATTTTTGTATATAAATATATGTACTTAGGAGTGAAATTTCTGGGTCATATAATAAAGTGAAAACATAACACATTTTATGAATAGGATATCTGTGCATGTTGCAAATGAAGGAATAGAGGACAATATGGGTATTTAATGCCACGATAAACCTCACACCAGATCCTGGTCATCTCAGAATTCAAAACAGCCACTCAATATGATTTAAGTTAAACCCTTTGTTTTAATATATCAAAACTCTATATTTTAAACCTATATGCTTAACATAGCACATACATATCACACAACACTCTGCTGTTGGGAGAAACACATATATTTGTGTAGAATAATATCCTTAGCTCTGTGACTTACCATCCTCCTCCAAAGATTAATCACTTGAGAACTAATCGCTTTTCTCTAACTGGATTAAACCACTTTATTTGAAGGATTCCACTTGGAAAGGAATGGATCGAGGTTTCTGGCTCAATAGAAGAGACACTATAGTCCCAGCAAAAACAAAAGCAACAACAAAACCAACACCGGAGCCTTGGATATATTGAAGTCATTCTAATTAACCTGGAATCCTTGGATATTTCTTCCTGGCTCATTTTTCCTTCATTCCTCCAGAAATGTTGGAGGAGGGTTTGAGTTTTATTAACCACCACGTGACTCAAGTCTTTCTTAAAAAATTCAGTTCATATTCTGGTCTCAGTTATTTAAAAAATTATCTGTTATTTTCTTTCTCCTCCAAAATATAAAAATTTGGTCTTTTTAAAATTTGTAACTTGAGGAGCTCCTGGTCATCAGTGTTGAAGGAAAGGAAGGTACAAGCCTTCAGAGACCTAGTTTCAGGGTACCTCCAAAACTTAGCCCCTGATGAACACGGAGAAAGAAGCTCTTGCAGGAGGGCATAGCATAAAATATGTTACGGATCCAGCCTTTGGTATATCTCTGCCACTTGGAGAAGGCTAACATGAGCAGTCATGTACAGTCAATATCTGAGATTGCTGAGACAGAGAAAGAAAATGGAAAAGGGCTATCTAGAGATGAGCGTTCTGGGTAAGTGTTCATTAGGATTGGAATCAAGTCAGACTGAGTCAGAATTCAAATAAAGTTTGCTGGTGTTATAGTAGAGAGCATTGGTATGGGGGTGGGTTAACAGTCTAATCAGTCAGAGGAGGTGAGCCAAGTATGGTGAAAGATTGATGTACTAAGTGAGGAGTCAGCTAAGTAGCTTTGGTCCAGAGAAAAAGTGAGGTCTGGATGGGTAAGAAGTTCCAGTGGTTGAGTGTGTGCTGAAAGTAAAGATGGGAAGAAAAAAAAAGGACAAAAGAAAACCATACCATAAGAAATGTGGGAAACAGCAGTAAGAGGGGCATTAGGAGCTGAGGCACACCCAGTGGTGATGGTGATGGAATAAAATTGAGGGGTGGTTGTGTCCAAGACAGAATACAGTCCAGAGGTAAAGTGATCAGACATGGAGTTGAATCAGAGAAGCTGTGGAAGCCAAAAGAAGTAGCATCTTCCACAGGGTCTCTGTACAGGAGAACAGATGTTTAGCTTCCACAGTGAAGCTATGACACCTTCACAGCAGGGATCTTGGTGTAGTTGTTATGGAAAATTGCAATGAACAAGAAGTTTGCCCAACGAACTAAGGAGACAGAAGATACGAGCTGCAACCAGAAGCAGAATGTGGACAGAGGGCCTGACGGGCCTAGCAAAGGTCACAGTCCCTGCATCCCTAATTTCATAATTCTCTATTTAGACATTACTCAAAGGTTTTCTCTCTCATCCTTTTCACTCTCGATTCCTACTTCCATCTCAACACTAGGTTACACTAGGACCCTGGAATTGCATGGACTGCATTAAGAAGAGGAATACAAGAGAGAAGGAAAAGACTGATCAACTGTCGTTGAGAGAATTCAAATTCTGTGGTACATCAGCTGCTTTCAGATGAGTTCTCCAAGATGGGAATAATGACTACATGTGGTGAAGGTAGAAACAAAGTGATACTGCAGGAAGGAGGCTTAAAATAAGACTCCACTGGCAACAATAATAGACCTTGAGAGCTCTAGGGATTAGGATACAAGGCCAAATGATACTTGGCAACAAAAGCAAGGTTCAAATTTAGTGATTTATCATGTATTAAGTAAATATTCCCATTATCCTAGTAAATAATCACAACAACCTGCACATTTTGTAGGTCATGTGATCTCTCAAATAAGGATTCTGAAACCTAGGGGAATTAACAATGTGTGCAAATTTGGACACAGAAGCTCCACATTTAAAGCCCTTTCAATATATCTTATACTACCAACCAGTGGGCAAGATCCATCAGTGTTATCTCATGATTTCCTTCCCATGGGCCTCGGTTCTGAAGTACATGTTCTCTGAGAAGGACTGGCCTTAGGAACTGATGTGCTCATAGATTGTGGACCTGAGATATCATTGAAAGGAGAGTTTAAGATTAACTCAGATTTCTCAGGGTTGAATAAGCGAAATTTTACCTTTTAATTTTTCACTTTTTTCCTCTTCTTGATTGTGTCTTGATGCTAAAAGACAAGCATTAAAAGTATATATATAGAGAGAGTCTGGGATCTAATTCTTTTATTTGTCTAGACAAACTAGAACATTTGCTGTTCATGAATAATATAGCTTACTACATGAATTTATTGAGATGTTTTATGTTGTTATTTATTTTTAGAGTGGATAAAATATTTTCTATTTTTTTCATTAAAAAATAAAATAAAGATATTCTGCTTGTGATCCTTAGTTGATACTTCAGTTAATAGTCTTCTACTAAAAAGGACACAGAATCTTACATTTACAGGTACACGTATGCATTCTCACATAGGCATACGTCTCTGATTTTCTTCTCCAGAAGTAAATTTTTAATACGTAATCAGAGGTTTTTAGAGGCTTAATATTGCTCTGTAACAAAGTCATGAAAACATAAATCACTTGTCTTAAGAAACTGAAGAAGGGAAGTAGACTGACGTATATGGTATGTGGGGCTTTCTTCCTTGTGTGTAGTTTGAACGCTCTCAATAATCCATCCTACTGCCACTGAATCTCTGTGTTTGAAATTTTATCCTGGATCCTTCTACCACACCCAGATAGATGCAATGCGAGCCGTGAATAGAAGCCTCTGTACCTGTTTAATCATTGACTACTTACTTGGTTCCCCAGAGCAAGGGTTGAAAAACTATGGTCAATGTGCAAATTGCAACCTTATGTCTGTTGTAGAGCCCACATAGTAAAAAACATTTTGAACAGATGGACGTCTGCAATCGATTTGGTCCATCGACTTTGTTCCATTCAGCTTTGTCCTTTGAGATTCTCTGACTTTGATTCTTCCAGCTGTCACCACCAAGCCAAGTCCCCAGAAATGTGCTTTTCCCATGTTACAACAGTTTTAGCAAGCTCTGTCACTGCTCAAAACTGTAGGATACCATACAATTGATGTTCTACCATTTCCACAAGGATTTTACAAAACACAGAAAAAGAGAACAAAAAGCGAATAGAAAATTTTCATTTTCATTTTGTGTGTATGTTGTGCAACTTAAAAAACAAACAAACAAGAATCACAGTATATGATTTATTCTATCATGTATCAGCTGTATAAGTAATTTTGGGTAAATCATTTCCCTCTTTCTTCTGCAATTTCTTTATCTAAAATCTGGAGACCAAAATCCCTATTGATCACATTATCAGTTGGAATGTGGTGGTAACAGATGGGGGAATCAAAGTTAGACAATCTCAAAAGAAGGTAAAACTCAATGGAACAAAGTCAATGGACCAAATTAATTACAATGTACGTAATCAGTTTTTTGTTCATAATAGGGACTTAATAGTGGTTATGGTTAAGAATACCAGTAGAATCAAGGAAGAAAGTTACTGGGCCTGAAATTTACTTATTTATTTAGAAATAGCTAAATAGCTAAACTCTAGTTCTTGGTGGTCTCTATACACTTTGTAGCATTGTTGATAAAATCCTAATTTTTCTGGGTGCAACGGGTACAGTTCCTGGTCCAATAATCCATTCCCTACAATTTTGCAATGGTGGGATGTTTTATTTATTTATTTTTTTTTAATTATTTTCTCTCTCTCTTTCTTTCTTTCTTTCTTTCTTTCTTTCTTTCTTTCTTTCTTTCTTTCTTTCTTTCTTTCTTTCTTTCTTTCTCTCTCTCTCTCTCTCTCTCTCTCTCTCTCTCTCTCTCTCTCTTTCTTTCTCTCTTTCTTTCTCTCTTTCTCTCTTTCTTTCTCTCTCTCTTTATCTCTCTCTCTCTGTCTCTCTGTCTGTCTGTCTGTCTGTCTCTCTCTCTCTCTTCCTCCCTCACTTTCTCCTTTCCTTCCTTCCTTCCTTCCTTCCTTCCTTCCTTCCTTCCTTCCTTCCTTCCTTCCTTCCTTCCTTCCTTCCTTCCTTCCTTCGCATGCTGAGGAATATTGCAGTGCCACTGATTCAACGTGTCAGGGATCCTCAAGGCTATTATCAGATTTGATAATTTGCTAGAAGAACTCAGAGAACTTGGGAAATAAAAACTGTTATTCTCATAACTGTGGTCGATTACAGAAAAGGGATAGATTAAAATCAGCAAAAGAAAAGGTTTCATAGGGTGGAGTACAGGAGAAACTAAGAATGGGTTCCAGCTGTCTTCTTGCAGTGGACAGGGTTTCCTTCTC
Source organism: Rhinolophus hipposideros (assembly GCF_964194185.1). Classification (NCBI taxonomy): domain Eukaryota; kingdom Metazoa; phylum Chordata; class Mammalia; order Chiroptera; family Rhinolophidae; genus Rhinolophus; species Rhinolophus hipposideros. Next base: position 26,178,676 of record NC_138057.1, read on the forward strand.
TCAGCAAGTGCGTCAATATGTAGAACGTATTTCCAACCAGGAAAGTTCACTCAAGCCTTTGTGTCCATGGTTTTTGTTGGACGTCATTCATGCAGTTGTGGAGTGTTCACATGACTGACTTTAACTACTTAGTTTCCAGCCCCACTAACCTACAGAGATAATATTAGGGATAATCCTGGGACCCTAGTGTATACTAGGGCCCAAGGAGAAAAAAACAACAAAACAAAACAAAAAAAAAAAACAGGTGTTTGTTCACTCTAAATAACATTATTTAGCATAAAGTATCCGATGCAGCCTAAGATCTCAGGAATACAAAGACACTCTCATCTGACCAGACCTTTTCCAAGGGTCCAGAGTTAATCTCACAGGAGCTGGTCAATGGCTAGTCATTTCTTTGAAATATACAGGGTTTGAGCACCCCAAGATTGATGAGTTAATTTGTTACTACACAGGCAACCTTGGAGTCTTCACCAGATGATTGAGATGGTGAAGATGATTTACTCAACTCTCATTTAAACTCAAAACTGCCTTGCTTTTGTATTTTTTTCCCACCCTATAGCATAAATAGTACCTAACCCCCAAGAAGCTGAAATGATCAGGATAAACTCAAAGCTAGATTGCCCTTTCATGGAAATCTTCTAGATCGTCCTTTGCCTCAGAGTTTTCTCGTGTTTTGAGGACCACCCACAGGATTTAGTCAGAAGATTTCATTTATACTCATATATTACATTTCAAAGATTATCTAACTAGGATAAACCTGTCCTATATTTTCTGTACTATATATTGTGTTGACTTTGGTTCCTTATTTTTGTTTACTCTTTGAAAATCAACTTAGTTGTCACTTTCTGCTAGTAGAACATCATTGCCAGCCTTTTACGGAATATAAATCTTCAAATACAAATATCCCACCACTCTGTACCCAATGTAACATATTAAACATCTTAAACATATTAAATATCTTTTGTAAAACTTTTCTACAAAATAACTAATGAGTATGGCAAAGAACACTAAAGTGTTCAATTCATTGTCTTCTATTTTTTTAAGCAGTCCCATAAGCTGCCAATGATCCATAGTACTTGTAAATATATACTCAATGATAGTAATTGCAATATTCATACTATGTTTCAGAGAGAATGCTACAGAAGTCTTTCAGTCTGTACAATACTGTGGTGTAATCCATTAAAAGAAACATTAAGTTCCTCTCGTAAAACACTCCTAAATTCAGACTTTGACCTGAAATCTTTGGAGAACTCTAAATTCTGATAGAAAAAAAGTGATATTTAAATGAGATTAGTCTTTGACAAATAAAAAAAAATACAAGTTTGAATTTTTTAGGCTATAGACTGATAACATTTTGTTGTTAATTTAAAAGCCTTTACAGACAAAATTCATGTGAAAAATTAACCAAGCAATGTCTCACCTCAATAACTAATTTTAATACTGTTATAAAGACAGCCTTTCATGTAGACTCTTAGACAGAAATATCTGTGTGGATGAATAATGACAATTACCTGTGAATGAGGCCTTCAAAAAGTTCTAGCCCTATTTTTCTCCCCTCCAATGAATGCCAGGATAATGGTTTTAATCATTATTGTGGCCTGTTGATTTTTAAGTCTATCTCAAAGCTAGAGAAGAGCAAGTGATTGGTATTTAAAATGTTAAAATAGCACAAAGCTTATTAAAATTTAGCCCTATCTCTTGAGTAAATGAATTCTATGTTGATACAATTCTTCTATTAATTTCCAGAGTGCTGAAAAGTTTCTTTTCACATTTTTTTGTCACACTTTAAATTGTTTTTATAATGGAGAAAGTGCTTAGATTATCTTTTTCTGCCATTTTTCTCTGACATTACTCTGCTTAGTTTATGATTTAAAAAAATAGGACATTATAAAACGTACTACTAGCAAGGTAAGTATGTAGTGAAATTCACAATTCTCTAATACTATAACATGATGTTGTATTAGTTATTTAACAAAGGCTAAAAAACAACATTATTAAAATAAATTATAGATATAATAATTTGTTAATGGATACACAACATAAATAGAGGCAAATTGTAATAACAAAACATAAAAGTATGGGGGCAGTTCTTAAAAGGTCAGAGTTTTCCATATATGATCAACATTAAGTTGTTATCAGGTTAAAATAGACTATTATATCTATGAAGTATTTTTTGTAAGGCTCATCATAACCACAAAGCAAAAATCATACAGTAAGTACACAAAAGATAAAGAAAAAGGAACCAAAACTTACCACAGTGGTAAACTATCAATTCACAAAGAAAGACAACAAAAGAAGGAAACAAGCGATCTACAAAACAACCAGAAAACAAATAATAAAATGGCATTAGTAAGTCCTTGCCTATCAATAATTACTTTATCTGTAAATGATTAAATTATTCAATAGAGTGACTGAATAAATTAAAAAAAAAAGATACAACTATATGCTGGCTACATGAGACTTATTTCAGCTTTAAGGATACATAGATTTAAAGTGAAGAGATGGAAGAGATGTTCCTGAAAATGAAAACCAAAAGAGAGGGGGTGTAGCTGTACAGACATCAAACAAAATGGACTTTGAGTAAAAAATTCTAACAAGAGACAGAGAAAGTCATCATATACTGATGGGTCAATTTATCAAGGAGATATAACAATTATAAATACATATGCATCCAGTATTGGAGTACCAAAACATATTAAGCAATATTAACACATCTGACAGGAGAAATAGACAATAATAGTAGGGGGCTTGAATACTCTACTTTTTTTCTTAATTAGTTTCAGGTGTACAAAGCAATGTGATAGACATTTATACCCCTCACAAAGTGATAGCCCTCCCCCCCCAATCTACTACCCTTCTGACAGCTGTTACAATTCCATTGACTATATTCCCTATGCTATAGTCCACATACCGTGACTACACAAATTAGTTGTCACAATATAGTCACAGAGATATGAAATACTGTATGGGAAATAAAACCAATGTTGTAAAGATTATAGAGGGTGTCAGATGGGCACTAGATTTATCGGGGAAAACAGTTCATAGACTGTGTAGATGCCTGACCACTGCACTATACACCTGAAGCTGAAGTTGAATAATAAATATCAAATACTCCACTTTTAACAATAGATAGATCGTATAGACAGAAATCAAGAAGGAAATACTTTTAACTAAGAAAATATATTATTTCAAATTTCAATTATAATTTACACAGGTATCACTGTAATTTCAACTTTTCACAATTGTTCATAAAATAATTAAATAAACACAACAGAAGTTTATATAAATATATAGAAAACGTCACTGGAACTGAATTGATCTAATGATACAAACTAGATTGGATATATGTTTCCGTGTAATACAAGAAATAACGCATAAGGCTGACAAGTACACTAAAATATTATAGTGCACAAATCCCTGGTATTAAGCATTTTGACTACAGTATAAGTTATTGCCTGACAGTAAGCTTTTGATTGCTGAGGGTTTCATTTCAGAGTTAACCAGTTTAATAAACATATTGCCGGGTACATGACACAGATACAAGCAAAACAACCAGATGAGGAATCAGACCAACCCTTCTCATGAGGGTCCCTCTTTCAGAAAGCCCAGGGTAAACTCGATAATTGGCGGTTGGAGTAACCCCACTTGCTCCCCCCTTCCTGTGCCGTAATTCCCACTTTATGCTTTAAATCAACCAATAAAGGATGAATCCAAGAAACCCTAGGCTCCCCACACTTATATCTTAGTAAAGGCAGAGTCCCAGGAGTTCTTTATCTCTCTTCCTCCTTCTCCTCCTATGACCTCATTACGTGGCCTTCAGGACCTCTGAGTAACAAACCTGGTTCCTCAAAGTTCCATGATAGTTTTTGCTGAAGTGTATCCTGCAATCATGATAAGATCCACAAGGGCTGATCCAGCCACAACATTGACCCAGGTGGGGGAAATGTTTGTGGGGACCTACTGCACGTGAGACGGGCCCAGGCAAGTACCTCAGGCTTTCCTAGCACCACTAGCAATAGGCTGGGACCTCACACAACAAATGCAAACTGAACATCCTAAATGTTGATATGGCTAAAGATAAAGGCATTGTGTTGTGTTTAAAGAGAAGTATATTTTACATTACTTCTTAAAAAAAGATGAAATAAAATTAAAATCAGTTCCTCACGTGCTCAAACGCCACATGTGAATAATGGGTACAAGATAAGACAAAGCAGAACTAAACGTTTCATCAGTCATTTAAATCAGGCATGCCATACTACTGCGAGTACAGAAGAGGAAAAAAAAATCACTGTTTATTCTGCTTTTTAGTCTTCAACTCATGTTTCAGCATGTCGACTGGCAATATAACAATATAAAGCAAGTAAGGGAACCATGTGATTTTTCAAAATATCTATGAGTCCATAGCTTGTATTCTATTCACATGTACATTCAGATAATGCATTTCTATGTAACACAGCCTTTAATAAAGTAAGCTTAACTATGGCAGCACACAAATTATTTTGATAAGTTGTGTTTTGACATCCAGACAATAAAATTTAACCTCTGTAGCTGATACTTAAACATTTCAGTTTAATGATTATTCTTCTTTTACAAAATATGTATGAGCACAGTTTTTCCTCAGTGGAGAACTATGAGAAACCCTCAGTATCTGGTTCTAGAATATGAGCCTCCTGGCTGAGTTTCCTGAAACCTCTTCTGCATGTTTCAGATGACATTTCTAGCACACGGACTGGTAGGACCTAAGATTACATCTGAACTGTTTTCCAACATTTTGTTCAAAGTTTAGATTGCTTACGTAATTTTAATTTGACATCACAGAGAAGCTTTGGTGTTACTGTTCGGTCTCTGTAAATGAATGTCCTTCAGTTATATAAGCTATCTTTTATAGAATTCATGGTCTTCCTATGGCAGTCTCCTCTCCTTTCCTCTCCTCTCCTCTCCTCTCCTCTCCTCTCCTCTCCTCTCCTCTCCTCTCCTCTCCTCTCCTCTCCTCTCCTCTCCTCTCCTCTCCTTCCTCTCCTCTCCTCTCCTCTCCTCCGACATATCAAAAACACATCAGACAAGGGGAGAAATGCAGCTTGGTTTTCATTGCTTTTTTCACAGGTCTAATAAAGAGCTATTTATACAAACACAATAATTTTGTCACCCTAACATAACTAAGAAAAATATCCTTAAGAAATGTAAATAAATTGCCAAATTTTTTGATTTGCCTGTGAATAGTTCAAGACTGACTTAGTATAGATTTAGTATAATCATAAAATGGTCAATAAACATTTTATAAGAAAAATTTTAAACAATAAATTACTTGTGCTTCATTTTATATTGATACCATTACTTTAGAATGCATATAGCTTTCTCATATGTGGCCACTAACATCCACTCTTTTAATAATTAAAATGTAACAAGTTGTAGGGAATATATTTATCACAATATAGTGAAGTTTATTATCTTGTTTTCTATTCTTTCTATAGCAATATATAGGCATACAAATCAGTCCATTCATAGAGTATGTGTGGTGCATTCGTGTGTGTATTAGTTTATCAGGCCTCACACAGTATTCAGCTCAGTTTTAATCACTTCCAAGGTAAGGTTTTTGTTTACCAGTCTTTAGAAATTAATCACTGTCATTGCATTGTTAAGAGAAAAAAATAAGAAGACATTGATGAAGTGGCTACAATTTGTGCAGAGTATATAAAAATTAGATTATGCAGAACCAGACCAAAAGCTTAAATATATTACTAAAGTAAGCTTTTTTTATAGCTGCCAACTGAAAAGTGGTGTTCCAGAAAGAAATAGACATCTCTTGTAAATAAAAAAAAAAAAAAAGAAAAAAAATGTTGCAACAGTTGTATTTCAAAGGAAACTCTTCTTATATATAATAGACACTCTGATGCCTGTTACAAGAAAAATTGGTAAGGTAATAATAAGGTCATTCAAATTTCTATAGTGTGACTTGTTATTATTAATGTAGTGAAGGGTATATCTCTTCAAATTAATTTGGCTGAGATGTGCTAAGAATACAGATAGAAGAAATGTTTCTTTGCACTCAAGGAAAACAAATGAGTGCAAGCAAATTAGTTTTTAAATTGTGACATTTAAAAATAGAAACACAGAGAAGATTTACTTGTATACTATTCATAATAGCTTCTGATGATAATTTTTTTGCTAACTTTGTACCAAACACTGTACTCATCTAATTTTCATAACAATTCAATAAGATGGGTTCTCTTATTATCGCTCATTTTATATATGAGTGGTTTGAGAGTCAGGGACCATAAGCAACTTGACCAAGGTCACAGAGTCAGAAAGCAGAGTATATGTGATATGAATCCAGGAATGCAACTTTAGCACTTGCCCTGTTACCAGTCACTGGGGAAGATATGTTTCGGTTGAAATATTTTGCAGTTGGCATTCATTCATTCATTCATTCATTCATTCATGTAGTAAGCATTTCTTGAGCACCAACTGTATGTCAAACAATGAACTAGGCCTGGATAAGGGAATGAGAGAGATACATATGTCAGTCAAAAATTGCAATCCATTTCTAATTGTAATTTAGTCTGAAAATGTTGAGGATGTATGTTTGCATAGCACAGCTAAACTTTTTAACAGGGTAGTGGAAATGTTTGGGGTTCTGCAGGCTGAAGGTTTCAGAAATAGTTTGGTTGGATGTGGGTTAGTTAACACATATCAGTTGAACATGGAGAAAGTGTGACTGCTATCTCTGTTCCAGGGTAAGCATGAAGAACAAAGAAACATCCAAATCATTATGTATAAAAAGACAGACAGGAAGAATGGAAATGAGAGTCATGAGTAGTAACACAAACAGAGAAGACTGATAGAGGCTAAGATCAAACTTAAAAGAGTCTTTCGACTAACTATGCACACCAGGAGGGAAAATGGAGCCAGCTGCAAAATTTATTGGGAGAAGGTGATTGTTAAGGCCTCTAAGCCAGCTTGACCATTCTCCATTAATATTTTCAGATTATTCAGTTTCCTATCCTTTGTAAATGATCATGTTCCTTTAGGTTCATTCCATCTTGTTATACCAACTTCAACACTTGCTTTTATCTACTCTTGATCTATCTCCATTTCTCCCTCACATTCAATGAACATTCTGGTGGATCATGCAATTCCATATTAAAAAGTCTTAGATAATTTAAACAATACATTATTTAAGAATGAACAGATATCTGTCAAAACTATTTTAAAATATAGCATGAGAAGTCTTAACAAAGACTTGAAGATTGTTTTGTCATTGAGAAGAAGTGAGGCAGGGAGTAGAATGAATATTCTACTGAGAGGGACAGAGATCTAAGAGGGACAGAGAAGGGCATTCAAGCTAATGGAAGTATTCTATTTCTTAACGTTATGGATGTATACTTGAAAATTAATTTTATAATTTTTAAAGTTCTCATGTATCTCAATCATTATTCTTATATACTTTTGTAATTATTACTAACACATAAAAAAGAATCAGCATTGTTCAAGCAGTAGTTCGCCGTAATCAGAAGTGTCTGGACACTGATGGTAACCACTTTGAGCACCTCTTGGAATTGCAGAACTCAAATGTGACTTGTATCCATCTTTTGTCATTGGTACATATTGAGTATTATGATTTTAATAGTTTATTTTTTCATTTTTAAAAATATGTATACTTATTTTTGGCACCCTCTGTATATGGTATCCTGGAAATCAAACCAAGCATAGGAAGCATTCCAATGGAGAAAGGATGTTTAATAATAGCAAATGTTGCTGACAGAACAAGGAGGATAATGACTGAGATCTGTTTTCTTCCAGTAAGTTTCCCCTCAGTCAATAGAAGTTTGTCCACTGTCCATTCTAAGTTTTTTGTTTGTTTGTTTTTGTTTTTTTGTTTTTGTAATGTTAAATTACACATAGAACTCCTATCTGATCTAGTGATCTAGCAATCCCATTTCTGGGTACATACCCAAACATATGAAATCAATATCTCAAAGATATATCTGTCCCCTCGTGTTCATTTCAGCATTATTCACAATAAGGAAGCAACCAAAATTTTCATTAATGGATAAGCAGATAAAGAAAATGTATCTACATGCAATGGAATATTATTCAGCCTTAAAAATCCCACCATCTGCAACAACATGGAGGAACATAGAGGACATTACACTAAGTGAAATAAGCCACCCACAGTAGGGCAGATACTACAATATCCCATTTACATGAGGAATCTAAATTAGTTAAAACCCATAGAAACAGAATGTAGTATGGTGGTAACTAGTATCTGGAGAGAGGGAGAAATGGGGAAAGTATGTAAAGTTTTAGTCATATAAGACAAATAAGTCCTAAAGATTTACTTCACGGCATAGTATCTATAGTTAATAATACTATGCTAAATACTTACAAGCTTTCTAAGACAGCAGATCATACATTAAGTATCTATCATAAGAAATAAATAAATACATAAATAAATAAATAGGAAACTTTTAGAGGTGATAGATAGGTTTAAGGTATTGATTGTGGCCATGGTTTTATGAGTGTATATTATCTTCAAACTCATCAAGTTGTACATACACAATTATAGTGTTTTCATGTTAATCATATCTCAATAAAGTAGATAGATGTGTGTGTGTGTGTGTGTGTGTGTGTGTGTGTGTGTGTGAGAGAGAGAGAGAGAGAGAGAGAGAGAGAGAGAGAGAGAGAGAGAGAGAGAGAGAGAGAATCTGCTAGGTATGGTTCCAGATTTCTACATAGCTTAATTTATTTAATCCTCACAAGAATCCTGCTGTAATACAGAATTTATTTAAATTTGGTGCTAGAGTTTTCTGATAAGGGAAAGGCTAAAATAATACACCGAAGAAAGAAAAATGGTGCAATGCTATTATATTTATTTTATCTGGATATTTATTTTCAGTAAAATGCTAATAATAACAATAAGCACTCATCAAATGCATATAAAAATGATTATTAATTGTTATATTGTATGTTTTCCTGGACTTATATCTGATGATTAGGGAGTTTATATTGGACTTTCCGTGTAAATAAGATGATGTGGACATGTATTCCTTGTTTCTCCTCACTAAGCAAAACCATAAGCTGGTAATACTGTAAGAGACAATGATGCTGAGAGATATGGAAGTTAGTACTACTAACTTGCAGAGCTGGCAAGAGGGACCAAACTGTACCGAGCAAACTGGTCCAGGAAGCTTGTTGGGTACCTCCTTAATGCTTGTCTTCCTGCAGTAGAGTAAGAGGGCAGAATCCAGTCATCTTTAGTGTTTTGATGTGGGAAACTGCTTTCTTTCTCCAGGACAAGTCTCTCCTTCTTGCTCAGAGACACCAGGAAGGATGGGAGCCACTGATAAAAGAGATCTTACTGCACTCTATACACTGAGGAATATCACATAGGAGAAACCTCTTCTGCCCCCTCAGGCAGCACCATGAGGGACCAGTGAGAGCTCCAATGGTACCAGATAAACAAATTCGAACAAAGTAACACCACAAAGCCTCCAAAAATTAAACCACCATTGGACCTAGAGCCCACAAAAGTAAGCTAAAACTCATGTGCTAAACCTAAGCAGAGGGAGTGGCTAGTAAAATAAAATATGTAAGTAAAACCCAGAATCTTCTAAAATAATAGGTACAGATCTCTAGGTTACAATCATCTGTCATACCAATAACCTGGAAACTCAAAACTTAAATGACAAAAGATACTTAATTGATTCCAATATCTAGATAAATCAGATTGTGGGTATATCTGACAAGAATTTTAAAACAGCTATCATAAAAATACTTCAAGAATCAAATACGTATTCCCTTGAAACAAATAAAAAAATCAAAACCTTAGCAAAGTCATGAGTCACAAGAAATAAACAAATGGTAATTATAGAACTGAAAAATACAACAATAAACAGCATTCACAGGATGTGCTAGATAAAGATAAAAGAAGATAGAATTAGTGAACTTGAGGAAAGAACAACAAAATTCACCCAAACTGAACAACAGAGAAAAATGGTGAAAATATAAAATGACTAAAGCCTCAGATATCTCTACAACAGAAGAAAGATCCAAAATTAGTCTCACTGAAGTTCGCAAGAGAAAAAAGAAAGGATATTTGAAAAACACTGAAAAAGTATTCGAGATTATAATGACTGACAACTTCCCAAATTAGTCAAAAAGCACAAACCCGCACATCAAACAACTGAGAGAACCCCAAAATGGAATAATCCTAAAGAAATCCACTTGAGGATACACAATAAGTAAACCTTTGAAAGTAAAAGATAAAACATAATAATAAATTGAAAGCAGCCAGAGAGTAGTTATGCATTACCTTTAACAGAAATATCAATTTATATAACAATAGATTTCCCATCTGAAATCATTGAGGCAAGAAGGAAGTAATATACAAAGAGAACTGTCAAAAATGAACCTTATAGCTCTCAAAACTAATCTTCAAAAATGAAGGAGAAATTAACACAGTACCAGGTAAAGGAAAGTTAATATGCGTTGTTGCCACATTTATTTTGACATTATTTGTAATCAATTATTTGGAACTGAAGTAAAATAAATACTGCAGTTTTTAATGTTTTAAAATGCCTGTAACTTCCCTTTCCTTTCTTCCCTTATCATTTTAAATAACGGGAAAGTTAAAACATTTTTCTTTGATTAGCATGTGATTTCATTTGCCCAATTTGCATTTATGTATCTTTTTGCCTTTTCATTATTTTTGTATAACTTAGAGTAATGCACATGACATTATCTCAAAGTAAATCAAAATAGGAAATCAAAGAAAAATTTTCTTACAATGAAAATTTGTAAGAAAATGACTTACCTTCAGGTTCACAATGCTTTTCAGAGAAATTAGGTTTAAGTAAATTATAAATATATGCTTTACACTTATAATATTCATTCATATTTACAGATATTTTCTTAATCACTGAATAATCCTCACACTACTCTGAAGTAGAAGTTCCAATGTCACCAGAAGAAGGAGGATGGTCTATTAGCAAGAATTTGAGCCTTATATTAGCCAGTTAATCCTGGCCTACTAAAATTTACTAACCTGAATAGTTTTTCACAACAAATTTAACTTCTGTCTCATAATGTCCTTTCTTGCAATGAGAAATATTTATTCCCTTTGTTGAAAAGATATTACATGAGATAATTCTTAAAAACCTCTGCTGAATACAGGACCTGGCATATTTCAGGTATTTAAAATAAACTGACAATGAATAAATATATGAGACCAAATCTTAGAGGGATACTTGATTTTCTCACACACAGGCAGAACATAACATAACTGGTACTAATATAAAGTTACCATAGTTTCCTTTAGCTCTTTTTCAATTCTAAGAAAAATAGGAATTATTGTTTATTTTAAACAAATAATTTCATAAAAGCCCCTTTGAACGCACGTATTGAGCAAGTAAGCCTGTCTTAGCAATGTTTGACTCACAAAAGTTGCAGAGCTCTTTAGAGAGTTGTTGCTTCACAAATATTCTATAAATTTATAAGTGAATAAATTAATATTTTGTTTTTTCGAATAAGTGTATGCAGTCTAGCTCTTCTCCATTGAGATTCTTATAGGAAAAAACAAGTACATGTCCCTTTATTAAAATGTATTTGAAATTAAGTATGGTAAAATGTACTACCGAATTCACATTCAATAAAATTAGAATGTGATTCTATAACATAGTAAATTAATACAAAGTATTTAATTAATCATGAATGCAGTGCCTTTTATTCTTTTAAATAACTTACCAGGTTTCTTAAAATATCACTTTTTCTTACATGAAGTTTTATAATTCATTCCATCTATGTACAATTTCTCCCTTCAAACTGCACTCATGAAGTGTAGCATTTAAATTGGTAGTACATGCATCATTTTTCATGGTTGCGTTAGGATTAAATCTCTCTTCATGGTGTCTTAAGAAATATTGCCAACTCAGCTTCAAGGTTATAGGGTAGAGACTTAGAGATTAGAATTCTTCACAAGTGGGTGAAAAATAGGCAAATGTGAAGATTTCCAGCTGGCAATATAATAGGGCTCTCTGAAACAGATAAAGAGATTCTTCCATGTCTATTGTACAACAATCATAAAACACTTACTTCCAGGATGGTGTAAGGAGTTAATCCTAGAAGGCTAAAGATATTTGTAATGCAAGAGAGATGTATCATACAACATGTTACACTAACAAAAAATAATTCAGCATGGGAGTTTTAGATAGTATCTGGAAGACAAGAGAATCACAAAGTTCAATTCTTCCATCTATAGCCATGAAATCTAGCACAGTGATTTGGACATGGAGAAATTTAGTATAAGCTCAGGAATGTATCATTGATTAACATCTCCTATTATCTTACATTTTTTCCTTACATTTTTATGCTTAGTTTAGAATGAGTATTTAGTTCCTTGGCACAAATTCAGCAAAATATGTAAGGAATACAGAGATTTTTCTTTTGCAAAATGAACAAGGTATTAATGTATAATACGTGACACCATAAACATTGACAAGTACCTTCCTCGTTTTAATGCCATGAAGGAGCAGAACTGCCCAATCCAGACAATCTATTTATATGATGTGTTCTTCCTTGGCCCTTTCTGTAATCATTATTTTGTGTCAGGTTTCCAATTATAGTGGACAAGACTTAGAAACTGGTGACTTATAAAAGCATTTTATAAAATAGCTAGCTTGCATTCTAAAAAAGTTTAGAAGTCAATCATTCTTCGGAAAAGGATATAGGTAGTTTTCATCAAATACATGTATCCAACTGCATTGTGCTGTGAAGTTTCCATTCCTCATACTAACAAGTAAAAAGCAGAACAGAATAAAAATTAATAAATATTTTTGGATCTGTGAGAGAGGCATGGATTCAGGGCAAAGCCCTTCCCCTAAGAATGTAGAAACGGGTGAACACAGAGAGTGAAGTCTTATCAGAGCAGAGATGCACAAGCTGAAACTCCCATGGGTACCTAGGTAGGAAAACTGGAACCAGAACTGATGAATTGCTGGAGGATCAGTGCAGACAAATATGAAAATGAAAAAACTTCAGGGGTCCCAGCAGAAGGTGGACCCCCATAGTGATGTGAGATTCACCTCCAGGATCTCAACCAGGGTCCTACAGTAAATATCAGAGAAAAATCCCCTTAGGCTTCAAACAGGAGCAGAGAAAAGAATCCATTTTGAAATGTGCCAGAGCATTCTGTCTTCTTTAGAAGGCCTGCCTTCAAGGGAAACTATTTAAGGAGAGCGTACGCTTCCAGAGCCTAAGTGACCTGGGGAGGAGAAATACGAAGCGCCTGCTGACTCTGGTCTTCCCGTGAGAGAAGGGAAGTACCCAATTCTAACTTGTACTAGCCATCCTGTACCAGAAGTGAGGTGGAAAAGACAAGGGAAAAACATGTCAAGTTCACATTCCGGAGGTATAGGCTCAGGACTAACTACAGAAAGTTTCGCCTCACCCAACACCTCACCACCACATCGCTAAAGGCTTATCTGCTGCCATTTCTTTTCCTGATACATTATTTCCAGATATCAAACAAAGCAAAACAAAACAAAAACATATATATATATATATATATATATATATATATATATATATGCACACACACACATATATATGCGCGCGCACACACACACACACACACACACACACACACACACACACACACACATATATATGGCATACAATTTGAAGAGATAGAGCAAGCACCAGAACAAGACATATCAGTGATGGAATTATTAGACCGGGAATTTAAAACAACTATGAATAATATGCTAAGAGCTCTAATGGATAAAGTAGACAGCATGCAAGAACAGATGGACAATGTAGCAGAGAGATGGAAATCCTAAGAAAGAACAAAACAGCAATAGTAGATATAAAAAAGCACTCTTAACAGAAATGAGAAAAAAATGCCTTTGATGGGCTTATTAGTAGACTGGACACAGCTGAGATAAAAAATTCTGTGCTAGATAGAGCACATATCAATAGAATCCTCACAAACCAAAAAGCAAAAGGAAAAACAAAGGAAAAAACAAAAACAAAAAAAACCTGAACATAATATCCAAAGACCATAAGGCAACTACAAAAAGTATACCACGTGTGTAATGGGAATACCGGAAGGAGAAAAAGAGAGAAGAAACAGAAATAATATTTGAAACAATAATGACTGACAATTTCAAATTATTGTCAAATTATCACACACTAAACCACAGATCCAGGAAATTCAAATCACACAAACTAGAAAAATACCCCCAAACCATACATAGGCATATCAACTTCAGACTATAGAACATCAAAGAGAAACAATTCTGAAAGAAGCCAGTTTGTGGGGGGGGGGAGGGAAGAGGGAAGGTGGGAGTAGGGAGGCAATCCTTAGCTATGGAGGAGCCAAGATAAGAATTACAGCTGACATCTCAGAAAACCAGAGTCAGCAAGAGCTTCGTATTTCCCCTCCCCAGGTCACTTAGGCTCTGGCAGCCTACGCTCTCCTTAAATAGTTTCCCTTGAAGGCAGGCCTTCTAAAGAAGACAGAATGCTCTGGCACTTTTCAAAATGGTTTCCTTTCTCTGCTCCTGTTTGAAGCCTAAGGGGATTTTTCTCTGATATTTACTGTAGGACCCAAGCATAACAATAAACAGATGGACTTTTGAATTAAATACATAATGCCATTTACATTAGCACTCCAGAAAATGAAACACTTAGGTATGTATGTAGCAAGATACATGTGAGAAAATTACAAAACTGAATTAATGACTGAAACAAAAAGAGGTAAATAAACTGAGAGACAGTTCATGTTCATGGATAGAAGACAGCATGTTATTAAGATGTCATTTCTTCTCAATTTGATCTAGAGGTTCAATACAATATCAGTAAAAATCCCAGGAGGTTATTTTATGGACAACCTATAAAAAGCATTACAAACTGATACTAAAGTCTATGGAGTGAGGCAAAAATTCCAGAATAGCCGACACAATATTGAAGGAGAAAAAATAATTTTGAGGACTGACACTACCTGAATTTAATTTATTATAAAATGACAATAATCAACAAAAGGTGCCATTTGTAAAAGAACCTGCAAATAGATTAATGAAAGAGAATATAGAGCCTAGATATAAGATGCCCATATATACAGTCAATTAATTTCGATGAAGGAGCTAGGGCAATAAAATGGAGCAAAAATCGTCTCTTCAACAAATGGTGGTGGAACGAATGGACACCTTCATGGAAAAAAAAAAAAAAGGAATTTAGACACAGACCTGAATACCATTCACAAAAATTAACTCTAAATGAAACAGAGACCTAACTGCATAATGTACAACTATAAAAAAATCTGGAAGATAACTAGACTACTCCTAGGAGAAAACCTAGATGACCTTGGGTATTGTATTGCCTTTTGAATATATAGCACCTAAGGAACAATCCATGAAAGAAATGATTTCTAAGCTGGATCTCATTAAAAAAAAAAATATATATATATATATATATATATATATGTAAATTTGTGTATATATATATTTGTGTGTATATATTTAAATATGTGTGTGTGTGTGTATATATATATATATATATATATATATATATATATATATATATAAAACATCTGTCAAAGACATTGTTAAAGACTGAGAAGACAAGCCTCAAGCTAGGGAGAAAATACATGCAAAAGACACATCTAATAAAGGACTGTTATCCAAAATACGCATAGAACTTTTAAAACTGAATAATTAAGAAAAAAACAAAAGAAAAATTCAATTAATAATGGCCAAAGACTTGAATAGACACTTCACTAAAGAAGATATATAGATGACTAATAAGCATATGAAAAGATGCTTTATATTATATGTTCATATTATAAATGCAAATTAAAACAACAATGAGATAATACTGCATACTTCTTAGAATGGTCAAAATTCACAGCAGTTATAACACCAAATGCTAGTGATTATGTAGAGAAACAGGAATTTTTATTCATTTGAGATGGGAATGCAAAGAGCTACAGAAAGTTTGAAAGACATTTAGGCAATTTCTTAGAAAATTACACATACTCTTACAATATGATCCAGCAATCACACTCCTTGGTATTTACCCAAAGGAACTGAAAATGTATGTCCACACAAAAACCTTCATACAGATGTTTATGGAAGCCTTATTAATTGCAGAAACTGAGATGTTTTATAATATGAATATGGATTATAAAGACCCTCAAATAGACGACAGTGTGGTATTTTTCAAAATTGTTTGACCACCTGCTTTATTTTCTTACTCAGCTATTCCTGCGATTAGTGTTTGTTGAAACTCAGTTTAAGTAATGCTTATTTACTCCACCCTAGAAAAGTATATATAAGGTATAATCTGGAAGAGACATCCCTGCCCCATGCTTACAGTATCTGGTAAAGTCTCAAAGACTTTCACTTAAAACTATTAGCCTGTGGAATCTCTGCACATACAAAAGATAGGTCTAGTGGGAAATAAAACCATTTCTGATATTGAGACAAGAGACAACAACCTATAAAAAGCATGTCAGTAAAGAAAGTCAGGATTTTAACCGTTAGTTTAACAGGATATAGCATCCCTGAGTAGTAATGTTGCAGCCACTTCAAAGGCAACAGTAGATCAAAGGAGATAATGTTTGTTTCTTAATGAGATATGCTTACTGATAAAAACCTGAGGATTCAATTAACATGGAAGCACTATCTAATGTTTAAGACAGGCATGTCTGGCTAATTAAAATACTGAGGTGAATTTTCATAATGAGCTACTATTACTGATTAAAGTCCTGTAGTTCTGATGAGTTAAAATTTAAAGCAAGCAAGCAAACAAACAAACAAAAAAATACCTCTCCTAACTATTTGGGAACAGTTTTAGAGAGAGATAATACAGAATATCCATCTTGACTCAAATGTATGAAATCTTAAAATACAAGTGCAAAAATGAAAAAAAAAAGTTCAATCCAATATAAAAGAAAAATCCCTTTGTGCCGGGCCAAAAAAAAAAAAAAAAAAAAAAATGTGGGTTTCAGGAAAAATACAGATATCCACAAGCTGATCTCATGAAAGTCTAGGAAACACTGAGGTGTGAGCACTGGGAAGGAGCTTGAGGCCAGTATTTTATCACCATAGGCCCAAATAAGGGAGCAGAAACTAAAAGTCCTAAGACACCAGAAGCGTTTCCACACAAGGAAATACAGATTAGAAAAATCAGCTATTTGCACTGAGAAGCAACATGGATAGTTATCTCTGCCTGATTTTTTGACCAAAAAAATCTTATTTTGTGGATATAGATTAGAGTTAAATTGTGTGTGAATCTTCCAACAACATTCTTGGACACAGAGGACTGCAGGAACACATAGGAAAAGAAACCTCTAAAACAACCAAACCAAACAAAACCACAGCCTGTAGCAAAGTTTCCACATCCCAGGGGAAAGGGGACCCTTTGCCCGCCTTTCACCACCACTACTCGCACACACACGCTATTCTTATGGTCTCAGAATAAAATTTATCAACTACATGAAGAAATGACCATAATATAGAAAATATAAACTCAATAGACCAGAAGATTAGCACTCCAAAATGTGACTTAATAGAACAATTTGGAAAAAAAATATATTGAAAATGTTGTAAATAATGTGTTAAACAATTAAATAAAACGAATAACAATGAAAATAAAGGAAAAAATATATATATATTAATATATATATTTAATATATTAAATATATTAAATATATTTATATATTAATATATATTTATATTATATAATATATAATATATTATATATTATGTATATTATATATTATGTATATTATATATTTATTATATTATATAATATATATTTATATTTATGATATCTAAATATATTATATATATATATATATATATATTTTTTTTTTTTTTTTACGTGTTAGAATATAAACCTGGCCACAATCGATTCCCTTCCAGTATTAGTGCCGTTAATAACACGACTGGGAATCAAGTATACGAGGCCATCTCCCTACTTCTTTAGTGTATATTAGACTATTGACTTGCATCGGCTTATAGAGTGTAACACAAGTGATGTGTCAGTTCTGAGCCAAGACATCAAAAAGTTTTGTAGGTTTCTGCTTTTGAACTTGAGACTTTAACATTGATATGGAAGTTACCTAAGTGCCCATCAACAGATAACTGGATAAAGATCTGGTGCATATATATAATGGGATATTACTCAGCCAGAAAAAAGAATGAAATCTTACCATTTGCAACGACGTAGACGGACCCAGAGGGTATTATGCTAAGTGAAGTGAGTTAGAGAAAGAAAGACAAATACTATATGACCTCACTTATATGTGGAACCTAAAGAACAAAATACATACATACATACACACATACATACATACATACATAAATACAAGCAAAACAGAAACAGATTTATAGATACAGAAAACAAACTGATGGTTACCAGATGGGAGGAGGATTAAAGTACTGGGTGAAAAAAGGTGATGGGATTAAGAAGTACAGATTGCTATTTATAAAATAAACACAGTGAAGTATAGCAGAGATAATACAATCAATAATGTTATAATAACTATACATAGTGCCAGGTGGGTACTGGACTGATTGAGGAGTGTGACATATCACTTCATGGATTTTATGGATGTCTGGTCACTGTTATTCACCTGAAGCTATCATAGAGTAGTGTTCAGTGTTGACTATAGTTGAAAATGTAAAATAAACAGAGAAAACAATGACATGCGGGAAGGCCTGGACCAGCTTACTAGATAATGAGAAATCACACAGGGCAGAGACAAACTACCCAACTGAATCCCGCCAGACTAGCTAAGCAGCTATATCATCATCTGATTTCACATGCCCAGCTGAGGGCAAGAAAACCACTCATTTGAGCCCAGCCTGAATTTCCAATGCACAGAATTGTAAGATATATGCAGTTATATATGCAGTTATTTTTTTAATCCCCTGATTTAAACTACTGATTTTACAGTAGTTTGTTTTAAAGCAAAAACTGACATGTAGGGAAAGTTTAAATGCAAAAGACAGAAATTAAAAAAAAAAAAAAGATGTAATATCTAATCTAGGGAACCAGATGTACGTTATGGATCAGAGAATAAAGATGTTTGGGCTTCAGAAGCTATGGACCAGAGTATTCAATGAATAAATTTAAGCCCATAAACTAAAACTTTTGTTTTAAAAATATAATTCAGATTCTTTATGCCAGAGATATAATTTCTCAAAGCTGAAATGAAATCCACTAGGAGAAACGGCTTACTAATCTAATTGAACTAGTACTTGAATAAAGCAACTAAGGATATGGATCAGCTCTCTAGAGAGGAGGCCAAGAAAAACAGATGGTTTCAAGGCTAATATATATTGCTGCTGGTGCTCTGGCATCATACATACAGATTAGCACTCTTTAGCAGGTAGTTACCAGTGTCCCTGAGGGCCATTTGCAAGAAAAATGATAAAGTATACCAGTTAAAATTCTAATTGTTTGTCCTCCTTCAAATAAAAATATCTAGTAGAAAAGTACTTGGATAAGATCTTGGCAGAGACTGCTTTTAAAATTGGGTCCTGGATTTAGTAAGAGATTCTAAGTAAGATGCAAGATGATTGTTGGTTATGTGCAGTAGAAAACCAATTTGAATGACAGCATGACAGCAGATTTTTCACCAATACCTTGGAGTCCAAAAACAAGTGGCATACAGTTTGAAAGTTCTGGAAGTTAATCATGTCAGTCCTGCATATTATATCCTGTGAAAATATCCTTCAAGGATGTAAGGGAAGGGTTCCCTTTTTTCCACATCCTTACCAACACTTGCTGTTTGTTGATTTATTGATGATAACCATTCTGATAGATGTGAGATGATATCTCATTGTCATTTTAATTTGGATTTACCTGATGATTATTGATGTTGAGCATCTTTCCATGTCTACTAGCCTTCTGTATGTACTCTTTGAAGAAATGTCTATTCAGGTCCTTTGCATATTTGTTTTTAAATTTATTGCGGTGACAATTGTTAGTAAAATTACATAGATTTCAGGTGTACAATTCTGTTTCACATCATCTATAAATCCCATTGTGTGTTCACCACCCAGAGTCAGTTTTCCTTCCATCACCATATATTTTATCCCCTTTACCCTCATCTCCCACCTCCCACCCACATTTTTTCTTAAATTGGATTCGTTGTGTTTTTGGTGTTGAGTTGTATAATTTTTATATATATATAAATTTTGGATATTAACCAATTATCAGATATATCACTGGCAAATATCTTCTCCCATTCAGTAGGCTGTCTTTTCATTTTGTTGATGGTTTCCTTCACTGGGCAAAATTTTTTAGTTTGATATAGTCCCATTTGTTTATTTTTCTTTTCTTTTGTTGTCCTTGCACAAAGAGATAGATTAGAAAAAAAATATTACTAAGTGCAATGTCAGAGAGTTTAGTGTCTATGTTTTATTCTAGATGTTTTATGGTTTGGGGTCCTACATTTAAGTCTTCAATTTTGAGTTTATTCTTGTACACGCAGGAACAAGGTGGTCTAGTTTCTTTTTTTTTTTTTTTTGCATGTATCTTTCCAGTTTTCTCAACACCATTTACTGAATAGACAGTCTTTACCCCATTCTTGCCTCCTTTGTCATAGATTAAATAACCATATAGGTGTTTGTTTATTTCTGGGTACTTTTTTTCTGTTCCATTGATCTCTGTGTCTGTTTTTATGCAATCACGATACTGTTTTGATTACTATGTCCATGCAGTATAGTTTAATATCAGGTAGAATGATGCCTCCAACTTTGTCCTTTCTCAAGATTGTGTGGCTATTCAGGCTATTTTTTTATGATTCCATATAAATTTTAGCATTATTCGTTCTAGTTCTGTAAAAAAATGGCATTAGTATTCTCTGATAGGGATTGCACTGAATCTAGATTGCTTTGAGTAGTATGAATATTTTAACGATGTAAATTCTTTCTAGATGTGAGCACAGCATATTCTTCAATTTATGTGTATCTTCTTCAATTTCTTTCTTCAATGTCATAAATTTCCCAGTACAAACTTTTACCTCCTTGGTTAAATTTAGTCCTAGGTTTTTTTTGTTTGTTTGTTTGTTTGGTTTTTTGTTTTTAATTTAATTGTAAATAGGATTGTTTTGTTCATTTCTTTTTCTGATAGTTTATTATTGGTGTATAAAAATGCAACTGATTTCTAAATATTAATTTTGTATCCTGTTACTTTACTGAATTATGGTATATAAAAATGCAAATGATTTCTAAGCATTAAGTTTGTATTCTACTACTTTACTGAATTTATCAGTTCTAATTGTTATTTGGCAGAGATTTTAGGGGGTTTCTCTACATAATATCTTGTCAACTGCAAATAATTACACTTTTGCTTCTTTCTTTCCAATTTGGATGATTTTCATTTCTTTCTTTTTTCTTTTTACTTTTCTTTTTTTTTTTTTTTTTTTTTTTTTTTTTTTGGTCTGATTGCTGTGGTTAGGACTCCCAGTACTACATTGAATAAAAGTGGTGAAAGTGCACATCCTTGTTAGTGGGATTTCAGATTGGTGCAGCCACTATGGAAAACAATATGAAGATTCCTCAAAAAGTTAAAAATAAATCTACCTTATGTCCCATCAATTACACTTCTTGGTATTTATCCAAAGAAATCCAAAACACTAATTTGGAAAGATATATCCATCCTGATGTTCTCTGCAGAAGCTTTTATAATAGCAAAGGTATGTCCAAAAACCTGAGTCCAATCAATAGACTATTGGATAACAATGTTTTACATATAGACAATGGACTACTACTCAGCCATAAAAAATAATGAAGCCTTATCATTTTCGACAACATGGATGGACATAGAGGATATTGTGCTAAGTGAAAAATGTAAGACAGAGATAGATAAACACTACATGATATCACTTATATGTGGAATCTAAAGAACAAATAAATAAACAAATAACAGAAACAAACTCATAGACAACAAACTGATGATTACTAGATAGGAGGGGGATTGGGGTGCTGGATTAAAAAGGTGAAAGGATTGAAAAGTACAAATTGATAGTTGCAAAACACTAGTCATAGGGATGTAAATTACAGTATATAGGAAATACTATCAATAGTTTTGTAATAACTATATAGTGCCAAGTGGGTACTAGACTAATCAGAGGGATCATCTCATAAGTTATATAAATGTCTAACCACTACACTTGTACACCTAAAAATAATTTAAAATAACATCGAATGTCAACTATAATTGAAAAAAGAAAGAAAGAAAAGAATGAAAGGGAAACAGACTATCTCAGGCATATTAAAATGAGTAGAATTTGTCACCAGGAGAACTTTCCTTAACGAATGGCTAAAGGAAGCACTCCAATCAAAAAGAGACTGTAGCAGAGGAGGCATGAGTCTACAAAAAGAAAGAAAAGTGAATGGATAAAAATTAAGGGAAAATAGACTATGTCTAGTCATAAGATTTTAAAATTATATTTAATAATTTGAACAAAAATTACCACAGCATCTGATGTGGTGCTCAAGATAATTGTACTTAAAATGTGGAGAGAGTAAAGCGACCTACATGGAAGTAAAATTTCTACACCTCTCTTAAAGCGGTAAAAAAGGAATACTAGTAAACGATGATAACTTGTAGACATATGGGTTTTAATACCTATAAAAACTATTATTAAACCTATGCAAAATGATACACTCATAAGCACTATAAAATAAATCAAGATAGATTGCTAAAAAAAAAGTAAAGTTTAAAATTTTCAAAAATCATCATAGAGAAAGTTCAGAAAAGGTAAACAGAAGAATGGGAAACAGAAATATTGACAGGAAACAATAGAATGACAGACTTATGACCTAACTTTAAAAAAAATATATCTTAAATGTAAATAATTTAAATATAGCAATTAAAAAACAAAGATCTACAGATTGGAAAAATAAGACTCAGATATATGTTGTCTACAAATAATAGACTTTAAATTAATGACAAGTACATTGAAAGTATAAGGATGAAAATAGGTACACTACAAAAACATTATTAATATAAAATGAGTGGCTGTATTAACATTTGATGAAGTAGAATTCAGAGCAATGAAAATTGTTGGAGACAAAGAGGAATAATCCATAATAATAAATTGATCAATCCACTAGAATATCAATTCTAAATGGATCTGCACCAAATAATGGTTTTAAAATATAAAACCAATGTAAAAGTGCTGAAATCAGAAATAGACAAAACCATAATTCTATTTGGTGAATTCTACACACATCCTTCAGCAGCTGATAAAACTGTAGACATAAAATCACCAAGGATTTAGAAGAACTCAAAGAATTGTGTGCCAAAACGATGTAATAGACATATTACAGATGTAAAAAAAAACATGCTACCTCACAGCAGAATATACCATTTTAAATGTTCATGGAATATTCACTATCATCTTAAGCTTTACAATGCAAGAGGACTTATTTTCCCTTCAAGTATGAAAACATACTTCTGTAAGTATCTAAATCTCTGTGGAATTCCCTATATCTATACAGTTGTAAATTAATGTCTATGGCTTGCTCATTTAATGCAAATTAAAAGTTTCAGTAAAACAGCTTCAGAAAGGCCTAACTATGCAGTAACATAAAATTGTTTTCTTTAATGAAGCCCTCCTGTGCAGGATTTATGCTTTTTGAAGTCTTTTGTGTGTTTTTTTTTATTTTTCGTCTTTTGTTGTTGTAGTCGTTTGTTTGTTTTTCTTTATTAAATTTATTGGGCTGACATTGGTTAGTATAATTACATAGGTTTCAGGTCTAAATTTCTGATATATGTCATATTGTGTATTGACCACTCAGAGTCAGTTCTCCTTCCATCACCATCTATTTTACCCCCTTTCTCCTCATTTACCACCCCCCTCACCCTTTATCCATGGTACCAACTAAACTTGTCTGTGTCTGGGAGTTTTTGCTTGTTTGTTTGTTTGTGTTGTGGTTTTGTTGCTTTCAGTTTTACATCCCACATATAAGTGAAATCATATGGTTCTCAACTTTTTCTGCCTGACTTATTTTGCTTAGCATGATAATCTCACGATACATCCATGTTGTCTCAAATGGCAGTATTTCATCTTTTCTATGGCTAAGCAATAATCCATAGTATATATGTACCACATCTCCTTTATCCAGTCATCAATCGAAAGGCACTTTGATTGTTTCCATGTCTTGCCCACCATGAATAATGCTGCAATGAACAAGGGAGTACATACATCTTTATGGATAAATGTTTTCAGATTCTTTGGGCAGATACCCAGAAAAGGGATTGCTGTTTTTTATAGTAATTTTATTCTTACTTTTTTTAGGAAGCTCCATATTTGGGCCCACAGTAACTTTACCAATTTACATTCCTACCAGCAGTGTTTGAGATATAGAAGTAAAGTACCTCAACATAATAAAGGCCATAGCTAAAAACCCTCCACTAATGTTATACTTAATGGTGAAAAACTGAAATATTTTCTTATAAGATCAGGAACAAGACAGGGATGTTCCCAATCATCATTGTTATTCAACATAGTATTGGAAGGCCTAGCCAGAGCAATCAGACATGAGAAAGAAAGAAAAGACATCCAAATTAGGAATGAATAAATTTAACATGATTCCTTTTTATAGAAAACACTAAAGACTCCACCAAAAAAAAAAAAAGTTAGAAACAATAAACAAATGCAGTAAAGATGTAGGATACAAAATCAATGTAGAAAAATCCATTGTGTTCTTACGTACTAACAATGACATTTCAGAAAAAGAAATTTAAAAAAAATCATGTTACAATTGCAACAAAAAGAATAAAATACCTAGTAATAAACTTAACAAAAAATACTAAAAACTATAAGACATTATAACTAAACTATACACTAAAAACCATAAGATATTATTAAAAGAAATTGAAGAAGACACAAAGAAATGGAAACATATTCCATGCTCATGAATTGGAAGAATCAACATAGTAAAATGGCCATATTACCCAAAGCAATATACAGATTTAATGCAATCCCCATCAAATTCCCAACTGCATTTTTTGAAGAAAAACAACAAAAAAATCATCGGGTTTACATGGAATTCCCAAACCCCGAATAGCCAAAAAAACCTAAGAAAAAAGAACTAGGCTGGAGGTTTAACACTCCCTGACTTCAAGTGACAGTAATCAAATAGCATCATATTGGCAGTGAAACAGACCAATGGAACAGAATTGAAAACCAGAAATAAACCCACTATATATGGGCAGATAAATTTTAGCAAAGGAACCAAAAACATATGATAGAGAAAATAAATCCTCTTCAATAAATGATGCTGGGAAAATTGGAAAACCAAATTCAAAAGAATGAAACTAGACTGCTATCTGTCACCATATACCAAAATTAATTAAAAATGGATCAAAGATCTCAACATAAGACCTGAAACAATAAATTGTATAGAAGAAAGCATAGGTACTATACTAATGGATTTTGGGTTCAGAGAGGATTTTATGAATTTGACCTTAAAGACAAAGAAAGTATAAGAAAAATAAATGAATGCATTATATCACACTAAACACTTCTGTACAACAAAAGGAATCATCGACAAAACAAAGAGGCAACAAACCAAATCAGAGAAGATATTTGCGAGTAACACCTCCGATAAAGAGGTAATATCCAAAATACATTAAAAAAAAAAAAACTGTACAACTGAACAACAACAAAATCCAATAATAATAAAAAAAGATGCAGAGGACCTAAACAGGCACCTCCCAAGAATACAAACAAACAGCCAACAGATATATATGAAAAGACGCTCAACTTTATTAGCTATTAGGGAAATGCAAATCAAAACTACAACGAGATCTCACCTCACACCTATCAGAATGGCTATCATCAAAAATACAAGGTATATCAAGTGTTGAAGAGGCTGTGGAGAAAAAGGAACCTTCATGCACTGCTGGTGGAACTGTTAATTGGTACAACCACTATAGAAACTCCAGTATGGAGTTCCCTCAAAAAATTAAGAATAGAATTATAATATGACTCAGCAATCCCTCTTCTGGGTATCTACCCAAAAATTCTGAAAACATCTATCTGTAAAGATTGTAAAGATATATGTACCACTATGTTCAATGCAGTATTATTCAAGGTGTCCCAAACATGGAAACCAAAATATCCTTTGATAGATGA
Source organism: Rhinolophus hipposideros (assembly GCF_964194185.1). Lineage (NCBI taxonomy): Eukaryota > Metazoa > Chordata > Mammalia > Chiroptera > Rhinolophidae > Rhinolophus > Rhinolophus hipposideros. Next base: position 26,204,834 of record NC_138057.1, read on the forward strand.
TTGGATAAAAATGTGGTACATATATACAATGGAATACTAGTTAGTCATTTAAAAAAACTGAAATGGCTTCCATCTGCTACAACGTGGATGGATCTTGATAATACCATGCTGAGCAAAATATGTCAGATGAAAAAAGTTGAGAATAATATGATTTCACTCATATGTGGTATATGAAACTGAAAGCAACAAAGGAACAAGACAAACAAAAACTCATAGAAATTGACAACAATTTGGTGGTTATCAGAAGGAAAGGGGCTGAACTGAGGTTGTAAAGGGTAAAGAGGGTCAAATATATGGTGGTAGAAGGAGATTTGATTTTGGAGATTTGACACACAATAAAATATACAGATGATATATTATGGAATTATACACTTGTAATCTATACGATTTTAATAACCAATGTCACCCCAATAAATTTGGTAAGTTTAAATAATTAATTGTAAAGGAAATACTCAAACACATTCTTTTCTCTATAACTACATTGTTCTAAAGCAGTAGATTACTAATGTGCCTCCCAATAAAAACTCACACCCAGATGGCTTTATAGTCGATTTCTTACCAATATGCAGGGAGTGATTAATCCATATGATATGCAAATTTAATTTAAATAATGCAATTGAAAATTTTTTAAGATACCAGCTGTCTTATAAGGTTCATGGATATAAAACAAAACAAAACAAAACAAAACACACACAAAAACACAGAATAGTACAATAGAAAAAAATGAGACCGAGTGGGATTAAGAGAGAATTAAAGATCCATTTAAATTGTCAATTTAGTTACAAAACTTTTAAATAAGATATTAGCTAACCTAATTTAACCCTGTTTTAAAATAATCTATCATTGTAATGTAGTGTTTATCACACAATTTCAAAAGTAGTTCAAGTAAGAAACCAATGTAATTTGTGACATTCACTGCATAAAGGAGCACCATCATTTGATCATGTCAATGGATTCAGAAATCATTTCAGACATTTTGATTCTTATTCATCACTTAAAATCCTTAGCAAGCAAAAGGTATAAGGGAACTAAAGTTGTTAAGAAAGTTTATGTATGAGAAACTTGAGATGTAACTTCCCTATGATCAGCAATCAAGAATGATGCTTCTCAACATGACCACATACTAGACCTGGTGGCAGAGTTAGTTCTAAACCAGAGGTCACACAAATTTTTTAAAGAGCCCGATAGTAAATATGTTACTCTTTGGGGGTGAGAAGAGAAAATTGAGAACATTATGCAAGAATGTATGTAACCATTATATAGTGACCATTACAAAAGCAAAAAGCATTTTATTTTTGCTACAGGAGAAAAAAAAATAACTGGCTACGTCTGTGTCATGGTCAGTAGTTTGCCTACTCCTCCTTGAAAAAAAATAATAAAAAAGGTTAAATTAAGGTAAACAGCATATGACTCAATATTTCTACTCTTGCACAGACATTATATATAAAATCTTTTTTCTATTTAGTTTTCTTAGATTCCATACAGACTGAACGTTTTTGATTGGATAGTATTTGTTTTAAATAATTATATCATAGAGCACATTGTAATGATGATGTTACATTCTATTTTTTAAATGACTATTGTGGACCACTTTACCTCATTACCTGAATTTAGAAAAGTATATTTGTATAGACAGCTCTGAAACAAACCATTTATAATTGAGGATTAGTTTTGTAGTTGTTCAATCTCAGTATATCATGCTGAGGTTTATCTGTCACAATTCCAGGAAGAGAACCTTCTGATTTTTCTCTCACACAAAATATATAGCACTTTTCATTCTTTGTACAGCTATTATAATATTTCGGGACTTTGCAAATATAATAGTAAAGCACTACCTAAATATACAGTAAAATTAAATTCCTCCCCAGATATGTAATACAGCTGTGCTTCAGTCCAAGAATAAAGCCTTACATGAACCAGTTAATATAAAATGTCTGATTTTCTTTTGCAATGAGTGGAGCAAATAGACTCATTTGAACTCATTTGATTAAAAGTCCTTAAGGTATGTCATTTACATTTTTTATTCCACTCAGGCTAACCGCGCAGTGATTTTATTCTATTTTTTTTTCCATTGGCCTATCTTTTACATCATCAAGAACACATTAGAATATCAAAATATTTATTTAAAGCCTTTTTGAACAGTGAACAGCTTTCCTTTAATACGAAAAATGACAATTAAAAAAAAAAAACAATGCTCACGTAATCTAATAGAGGAAAGGCTCTGATGGAAAAAAAAAAAGATTGAATTTTCCTCCTGATTGATGGGAATGAAGAGACTGCTGCCTTTGCATTCTTGTGGAGGATGACAACTTGCTGATCTTCTCTAACACTCCACTGGCAGCCTTCCTCCTAATTCTATCAAGTGGCAGACATAACAACAGCAAACAATTACAGAGATATAATTTGTATCAGATGGAGTTATTTTTATTGATTCATTAAATTAGCTTCATCTGAATGTGCAATCAGTTCCAATTTTTTATTTAAAGTTTCATTCATTAAAACCTGTCTTATATCGGTGCATGTATATGTGAGTCTGTCAGAGTTGGGTGTTTTTCTTTTATAGGACAACTTCATTAAAAATGACAACAGCAACATTTTAGCTGACTGGAGGGATTTTTATTCTTAGTATGTAGACCAATCATTTGACTTGTGAAATTGGTTTCAAAAGGCTTGCAGTGTAACGGCTTTGACAAGATGTCATACTGTGAAATGTAGGTGACAAGATGGGTCTCAGTGAATAGTGCAAAGCAAGATGACGTAAATTAATTTCAAAATAACAACTTGATTCTGCTGATAGAAGGAAAAGAACATTGGTTGGAACAGGACCATCTAGAAGAGTCCTGAGGATTTGCGAATACAGAAATAACCAGTTGAAGAGAATTTTAAATTTCAGTTTTCATGGAATAGTTGAAGTAATGAAGAGGAAAGCTTCAAAAAAATACGGGTACAAATGTTCATTCAGATTAAGACCAGAGAGTTTGAATTCTCTTATGAACCTCTCAATCTCCTGAAGGGTGAAAAAAAAAAAAAAGAAAGAAAAAGAAAAAACAAGTTGGAACTCCTGAGATTGTCAGCAGAGCTTTCTTCAGGAGTGTTCGACTTTGTAACTATTCACTTAGTTGTACATGTAAGAAGTTGGCAACTTTTGGGACAAATGCTACCTTCATAATTTTTTAATCCATTTATTTCTAGAAGGCCCTCAGGTGCCAGTCCAGGAGTAAAACTTTCTTCAAGTTTTTCTGTTCCTTATCTAATTCCAGAATCTCAAAAACTAACGAAACTGAATGATTTCATTTCTGTTTATTTGTCCAAAATTAGCAGAACACAAAGAAGGGGTACATTGATTGACTGCTTTCCATGGACAATTGATCCTAACATCCTAGTGAGGGTCTGAGTTTTATTGACTACAGTTTCCTTGGTTTTTAGAGGTAGAATTAAGCATGGGATATAGTTAATGCCTTGAGTTTATTCCATACAAGAAATGGGGAATATTGACCAAAGCTTTTAAGAATGTCCTGCTCAAAATAACTTCTTATTTTATTTTATTTTTCTGTAGATGTCTCAACAAGTGTCAGCTGACATCTATATTTTGCAAAGGCAGCCCATCTTATAGCATAAAATGTCTTTTTTTTTTTTTTTTTAAAAAAAAAAAAGCATCTACAAGTCACCAGGAGAGGTGCCCTAGAGGAAACACATAAAAAGGGGAACTCTAATTTTGCAGTTCAGGTTAGCATGAAGGTTAAAATCATGGGTGTTAAAATCAGGCAGCCATCGTTCACAACCTTGATTTAAGAATTAAATTTTTATGACCTTTGACCAGTTATTTACTCTCTTTAATAAGATTCAAATGATAATGATATCCTAATAGAGTCAGTCTTCTAAGCATTAACCAAGAGGGTCTAATGTTCCCCTCAACTTGACAAAACTTTTGACTGTTTTGTTTTTCTTTTCTAAATATATTTCCCTGAGCTTCCTTTTATTAGAGTACTTACTTAAATATATATATTATGTATTATATATATATATGTATATATATATTATATATATATATGTATTATATATATATATATACACACATAATTGCAAATTTTTTATCTGCCCCTTTGGGTTGTACATCTTTTGTTCATCAGTTGACAGTTTGTTTTCCTATAGTGGCTACTATGAATAATGATGCAATAAACTTGGGAGTGCAGATATCTCTTTAATATCCTGTTTTTATTTACTTTCAATATATACCCAGAAATGGAATGGCTAGATCATATGGTAATTCTATTTTTAAATTTTTGAGGAAACTCCACACTGTTTTCCATAGCAGGTGTACCAATTTACATTCCCACCAACAGTGCTTATGAGTCCGTTTGTCTCTACATGATCACCAACACTTAGATCTTGTCTTCTTGATGATAAACATTCTGACAGGTATGAGGTGATATCTCATTGAGGTTCTGATTTGCACTTCTATGATGATTAATGATGTTGATGTTGAGCACCTCTTCATGTACCTGTTGACCAATGTATGTCATTTTTGGAAAAAATGTCTAGTCAGTTCTTTTTCCCATTTTTATATCAAACTGTTGTTGTTGTTATTGAGTTATATGGGTTCTTTATATGTTTTAGACATTAACCCTATATGATATAAGGTTTATAAATATTTTCTCCCATTTTGTAAGTTGTCTTTTTATTTTGTTGATTGTTTCTTTCGCTGCACAGAAGTTTTTGAGTTTGATGGAGTCCCACCTGTTAATTTTTGCTTTAGTTGCTTGTGCTTTAGTTGTCTTGGCAAAAATCAAACAAACAAACAAAAATAATTACTGAGATTAATGTCAAGTAGTTTTCCTATAATTTTTCTAGGAGATCTATGATAGTGGGTCTTATGTTTAAGTTTACCTCTGGACTCTCTATTCTGTCCCATTCATCTTTGTATTTACTATACTGCTTCAATTACTATAGCTTTGTAGTATACTTCGAAAAGTGTGAAGATGCCTCAAGCTTTGTTCCTTTCACAGGATTGCTTTGGTCTGTTTATATGGGAACACAAAAGACATGAGGTCTTTTGTGTTCCCATATAAATTTTAGGACTTTCTTTTTTTTGGGGGGTGGGATGACATTGGCGTTTTGATGGAGATTGAGTTGAATATAGATGGCTTTGGGTAGTTTGGACATTTTAACAATATTTGTTTTTCTAATGTCAACATGGGAGCCTTCTGTTTGTTTATGTCTTCTTTTATCAAGATCTTGTAGTGGTTTTTTTGTATAGATCTCTCACTTATTTGGCTAAATTTATTCCTAAATATTTTATTGTTTTTGAAATATTGTAAATTGAAGTGCTTCCTTCATTTCTTTTGCAGATATTTCATTGTTAGTGTTTAGTAATGCAACTAATATCTCTATTTTAGTGTTATATCCTGCAACATTATGGAATTTGTTTGATCACCTCTAACAGTTTTTTGGTTGATAAAAGCCTCTTTCAAGCTTTATAAACAGTACCTCCTCAAGAAATTAGGGGCCATCCCTTTGAAATGTGTTATCAACAAGATCCCTACCTCCCGAGCTCTGTGGGAGGGTTGGAGTCTTATTTAGGGTATGTGCCTTGCTCCAAATTGAAAAGCTACCTCCTGTCAGGAAGATAGAAGGAAGTTTACTTTTCCCTTTAAGTAAGGCCCATTAGCAAACACAAATGGCCTAAGATTCCCCTCTTCCAGGTACTTAAAAACTCTCCCACCCTTTGTTTTATCAGATTGAGTTCAGACTGCATTCCTGTGTTTTTTCCCTATTGCAATAGCTTTGAATAAAGTGTCCCTTGCCTGTTTCACTTTGTAAGGTGCAATTTTGATGTTGAAAATATTTTAGGCATAAAATCTTATTTAATACAACACCCGATCACATAGATGTTACAAATGATTATCATTCTTAACATTTTTGTTAGTTAAAAAATTGTTAAGTGTGTTTGTTATTAGAGGAGCTCAGATTCTAATCCAGGAAGTCAAACTCTAGAGCTTAAGCCTTTAACAATCACGTTATACTGTCTTTCTAACTTTATTTTCCTTATCTGATAAATGAATATAATGATATTTACATAACTATGTTTTTAAGAAGTAAACACTGTGAAGTGCTGAGAAAGCATAAATAATTCTGTAGATATAATCATTATTAATTTGTTTTAGTTTATATTATCATTAATGTATTTTAATAACAGTAGATTGCAACCAGTATCTACACAACAATCACAAGATCTTTCTGTCCTTAAAATTACTCAAAAAATTACTCTAAATTAGTAATTTCTGAACTAAGTCAAGGCCAGGAATTAGGTGGCTTTGTATGTCAGTATTGTGTAAAGATTATTAAAAATATTCCAAACAATTAAGTTAGATTTTTATAATGGACGGATTCTCTATTTTCACCCCACCTATTTTTCAAAAACAAGCATTATATAAGCAGCTAATGAGCTTCAAGGCTGACAATAATTTCCTAATGTTTCAGGTACTCCTGGAGAAAGAAAATATTTTAGAGAGTCTAATTATAGATACTCTGCAAGCAACAAAAGCAACAACACAGATACAACTGTGAAGACTGTTTCACTAAACAAAACATGTACTAGATAAATTGTCAAGCCATGCCCACAAACAATTCTATGAGAGAATGACACACAGACTCTCTTCAAACTCTCCAAATCTTTGTTTTTCACTATTTCATTATCAAAGCATGTACGGGTGTGTGTGTGTGTGTGTGTGTGTGTGTGTGTGTGTGTGTGTGTGTGTGTGTGTGTTTGGAAACAGGAAAGGCAAACTGGAATAAATGGAAGAAATAGCTAAGGAAAAGGATATTTCTTTCCTGCTAAGTAGTGATGATGCACTCCAGGAAATCAAAGGAGTTATTATTAAAAACTACAAGATAAGCACTTTTGATAACAAGCAGCTGTGTAAATGTTTAATGCTTTTTGTTGCTATGCAAGGTAGTTTTGACTCTGCTTGGAGCAGTCTGGAAGCAGACTGCCCCAGATTCACTGCCTTTGTTCTGAATCTGCAGCTCACAACCTTTCCTGCACTGGTGACACTAAGCTGACAAGGAGCTTTATATATATATATATATATATATATTTCTTATCTGGGGAAGGTCAAGTGTATTATCCATGGTCATGAGAAAGTGGTTCACCTTTCTGAAATAAAGGTGTAGCAGGATGCATTCACAAAATAGTAAATACCCTGAGAGAACGAAGTGTTGGACTAAACTGAGGCCTATATTATGCTTTTGTGAAAACTCAAATTATTAACATTTATGCGAGAGAAGTACAACATCAATTTAATATGTTTCCTCCTGTGGAGTTTTGAAACAGAGTGTTTTTACTTTTTTCTGGAACACTCTCAGAGAGTTTAATTTTGACCGAATTCAGAAGTTGCTTTGGACAATGTTGAATTGTACCTGTGCTATGGAAGATGGAGATATTAAGAACCTTGAAAAAAATTTTTGTGTCAGAAAATGACTTAGTGAAAAGACCCATCCTTCCCTATATGACTTAAGTAAGACTCACTTATGCCCCTTTGTTTACCTATGAAAAGGCCAGACGTAACACTGCTCAAATTACCATTCTTTGCTTCATAAAGATTAGATGAATTGTTTGTCCCTGATCAGTTGGAGCCAAGTCTTGTTAATGGACCCAGTTTGACTTTTCTCCTCCCTTGGTTCTTGAACTTTGTTCCACTCAGCATGAGCCATATAAGACCCTTAAGGGTCCCTCCTGAGAATCACCCAACTTCAAGGAAAGATATATCCTAATTAACTGTTTGATTATTCCACTCTCTCATCACATACCCTCACACCCCATTCTGTCTACTCTTTTTTACTTCTCCATATCAAACTTTTCTGCCTAACTTTAGAGATGTTTGCAAATCTATTATAATAGTCTCCCTCCCCATTATAACTGTCCTCCACATTTTATTGCAGTAATCCTTTCTAATAAAGTCTCTCCTTATCTAAGACCAGATTAGATTTTATTTGACACTTTGCATATATAATTACTTAATTGAAAATTGGAATAATAGAATGTCAGAGCTTGAAGCAGCCTCAGAGCTAATGTAGTCTGAGTTTTTCATGTTTTAATATGCATAACAATCACTTAGGGCTACATTAAAATTGAATTCTGGATCATGATGCAATAGAACTAGTACATATATTAGATAATACAAAGGTTTCAAATCCGGTGTTCCTTGAACACAGATTGGGAGACATTGATTCTCAAATGCCCTACTTGCAGATGAGAAATGAAAATTATATGACTTAACTGAAGAACATTTAGCTAATCAGTGAGTCAAGCTTGGACTGTGAACCTTTCTCAAACCAGTGTGTCCCATTATACAATACTATCTCTGTAATGTTAAAAAAACAAATAAAAATAAAAATCGTAACACCATTATTTTCCAATGGGAGAACAACCATATAGTAGACCCCCGTTATCCACGAGGGATGCATTTCAAGACCCCAAGTGGATGCCGAAGCCACAGATAGTATCAAACCCGGTATACACAGTTTTCCTTTTTTATATACATACATGCCTGCGGTAAAGTTTAATTTAAAAATGAGGCATATTAAGAGATTAACAACAATAACAAAATAGAACAATTATAACAATATACTATAATACAAGTTTTGTGAAAGTGCCATTATTAACTAATATAAGGATTACTTAAACACAAGCACTGCCATATAATCTGCTGACCGAGATGCTATTCAGTGACTACCAGGTGGGGAGTGGGATGATTCACATGACTCATGTCCTGGCTGGACAGAGCAAGATGGCACAATATTCCATCAAGAGCAATTTAAAACATACGATTGTTTATTTGTGAAATTTTTCATTTAATATTTTCAGACCATGGTTTACCTTGAATCTGGAGAAAGCATAACTGCAGATAAGGGTGGACCCTGAAGGTCTACATGACAGGCCTTTGCCTGGAATATATGAAACAATGAAGAGCCCTTTGAACATGTTGGGACACTGGCATTAATTATTAAGTGCTAATTAGTAGAATCATGCATTGAATGCTATAGTGGATGATCTTCAAACTAATTATTGAATATATTGCTAAACCTCGATTTACATGCTTGGGACACATTAAGGTAACAGTCATTGTATCTCTCTTAGGAAGATATATAGCATTGCACTAATGATTACTGTTCTATTTGGTTTTAAAACAATATATTATTTGAAAAAACAGAGAAAGTAAAACTGCTTTAAAGTTTAAAAATCCACTTTTAATATAAAAATAAGGTTCAGCTCTTTATAGAAGAACAAAGGGGATAAATCCTTAGGGTTCAATTAGATGCACATAATAACGGTAAAAAAAAAAGAAAGCATATCAGTAACATGAAATGATGAAGAAAGTTTCTATTTTAACACATTTTTTTTTTCTTAAACATTTTAAGGTGGATGGTAGATGATGTTAAAGGGGGTCAAATATATGGTGATGGAAGGAGAACTGATTCTGGGTGTTGAACACATAATGCAATATATAAGTAATGTATTATAGAATTGTACATTTGAAACCTATGTATTTTTGTTGATCATTGTCATCCCAATAAATTTTAATAAAAGAAAATTAAGTGAAAATCTATGTACTTGCCTGATTTTGCTTCTTTATTTCTGTTTTATCTTTGTTGCTTTTTAAAGATGAAAATGTGATATACTGGTGGTCTCAGGTTACCAAGCAAAATATGATATAGTAATTTGTCAAGGAATTGTTTTGCAAATTGGCACTGGATAATCAATCATTCATTTTGCAGGTGTTGTATCTGTTCACAAAGATGAGGACAAAAATTGTCATAAGAACAGTGAGTTTACAAGTAGATAGCATTTCGAAGAATAAACCCCTTATCTAGGAACCTAAACTTTATAGTTCCTATTTTAATACTTATGCACAAATAAAACAGGATGAAACCTCAGATTTTAAAAATATCTATTCTGGTAACACTATACAACCTGTCTATGAATAAAAAATGACCTTTGAGAGTTGACTATAGGAAGATCCAATTCTTTATTAGAAGTAGCTTACTTTGTAATTAACCAGAAATGGGGGGGGATTTTATTAAAGTTTTTATGGCTGAAATTTACACACCTTCTACTCTGTCAAATCTTTATAAATGGGATGAGGGTAAAGGGGATCAAATATATGGTGATGGAAGGAGAACTGACTCTGGGTGGTGAACACACAATGGGATTTATAGACGATGTAATACAGAATTGTACACCTGAAATCTATGTAAATTTACTAACAATTGTCACCCCAATAAATTTAATTAAAAAAATCTTTATAAATGGTAATTTGACTATGTTGCTTCTGTTTTGTTTATAATGGCCTACGTTTTGTATATTAATATGGTGTGTGAATGTCCCTTTCATCTTATTTTTTAAATACTGTCTTCTTTTTCAATTTGTTCTTGGGTACTTGCAGACAAATGTGTGTTTCCATCCAAATAGCTAATGATTGTCAAGTTTAAATTAGCTGTTTTCTGATTCTGTGAGTTAACTATAAAAGAAGGCTTTTTTTTGCAGGGTTATCAGCATGAAAACATTTAAAACAAAATTTGTATCAAGAGAAAACAATTAACATTCAAGCCTTTGATCTGCCATTTAGATACACATAGCTTGAGGCTAAAGAAAGACTAGAAAAGAAACAAGTAGGGAAAAAGAGAAACATTTCCAGAGTCTATATAAATATGTATACATGTATATATAGATATGGATATGGATATGGATATGGATATGGATATGGATATGGATATAGATATAGATATATAGATATATAGATATATAGATATATAGATATATATATGTCTTGACATTTTACTAATCCATGACACAAAAGAATGCATGTATTCTAAGATTGTACTGTATATAACCAGTCATTTTAGAGATAGACTACAATATGAGGGGATTGTCAGGTGCATATTACTATATTAATAGTAATCCCACTTTTTAGATCATGTTCTTTGTATGTAACTTAAGATAATTGCTGATATTTTCATATTAATATTTCACTGCAGATGTAGTTTTGCAGTCCAACTCGAATGCTAGCTGAGGAGGTATTATAATTAACTAGCTAATTTGTAATGAGAGTTCCAAAGTTCTCATGATATCTGGTCTGCTCACTTTTCCCATTGTGAAAAGAAATCATGAAAAAACCTCAAAGATTATGGATTTTGTTTATTTAAAAAAATCATGGTTTTATTTCCAGCTCTTCCAAGTTTGCTTGTGAGACCTTCAGTACATTCTTTTCTCTCTTGGAACTACAGCTTTTTCATCTATAAATAATAATTCATCATTTTATGGAAAATTGAGTACAATAGACTATGTGAATCTCAGTAAAGCTTTTGAGTAGTTTTACTCAGTGGAGTAAATGGAATAGCCTATTCTCCACTATTCAGTGCTGTGACAGCCTTTACACATCTCCAAAATTGTGACACTCTATAAAATGTCACACTACTTTTGAAAATCCATAACCGAAAGTTGTGATTTAATTTTCTCTACCTAAAAGATGTTTCCTCTATTTAGTGTCATTTTGGCATCTCTAATCATAGCTGTTTGCTCCAAATTTAGACAATCTAAATAAAGGAAGAGCGATATGATTGGAATGACTCTAATAAGCAGTATAAAAATGCATTAAGCAGTAAGAATACATGATAAATGTCAGAATTTGTAAGTAAAATCGATATAATAATGGGAGTGTAAAACATAAGAAAACCTATCAATTGTCTGACATTAAAAAGTCAGATGCTAGTGTGGGATGATTTTCCAGAATTATCGTATAATAGTCTGACCAATACCTAGAAAAAGAATAAGGAATAAGTTGAATTCGTCTTTGCAGCTGCAGCTGTGTGATGCAACCATAATTGATTTATCAATAGTGAGGTTATAGGGAAGAATAAAAAAGCAGTTAAATTTCTTAACATATAAAGATCGATGGATGATAGACAGACAGACAAACAGACAGACAGACAGATAGATAGATGATAGACGGATCAAGGATATTAAAATAGAAAAAAAAAAGGTTTTATTGTGCACTCATATTGACCACCATCACCAATCTCAAATGTATATTCCTAAGAATATATTGACAGTTTTTTTCTGAAATTTAAATTAAATATTTAAATTATTGAATTATATTGAATTATTGAATATTTCATTAATTTTGTAGGTATGCTTATTTCCTAGAGGTAGTTCCAGGGCAACCTGGTATGCTGTGAGAACTCCCATAGTTCTCTCAGTCAAACATTTTGCTTCTAGGGCTAAGTTTGTCATTCACGTTGTCACCCTGGAGACTGGAATCTCTTCTTCTTCCTTCTGTGTCAACTTAGACATGTAACAAAGACTACCATAATGTTTTTTTTCTTTTTTTAATCGAGTACATTCATAGGAAAATTGGGAGCTTTCTAGGGTCTCAATTAAATGCAATATATTAGCACATTTACTATTATAAAATTATCTTACCCTCAAAACCCAGTGAGGAAAAGACAGTCTAATTAAGAGAAATCTATGGATTTGAAATGGCTTCAAACTGAGGCCTGTCCAAAAATTCTTCTGAGCTACAGTCCAGGAAAGATCCTTCCAGAAGAATTCGAAACAACTGAAGTGAGAGTTGGTACTTTCTCCTAGCAGAATGGCTATATTAATGTGATATCGTTCTGCTGATACATTAACAACTGTCTCTGTCATACATATAGGTTATTTGAGGGTCAATGTATTATGTGTAAAAGTAGGCTCTATAAAATTCAAGAGTTTATTGTTTGAATAAAGGCAGTAGCAAAACATTTAACAAAAATAATGTTTAGAATGCCTGTGTTTATGAGTAACATGTCAAACTCTTCCTGGAGTATAGTAGTGTAATTATTTTCTGTTGAACCCTACCTTTGGGGATATTTGGTTTGGGGTTTAGAAAACCATGGATTTCCTTATTACCTAACTTAATTCTTCTGTAGATTTTCTTGTTTTTCTTTACTAAAAGACATCATTTTTCTCGTTCTTATTATATTATCTGGACTATTGCAATATGACTTATTTTGTTTGATTTCATAACATACTATAAAAAGAGTGGGCTTCATAAAAATGATTGTGGCCGGGTTGATATTTTGTCGTCTCTCATAGAATCAGATTGAAATGCATTCCCTGTAGTGTAATCATATTTTAGAGTACATATGTATAATGACAGTGTTAGACCTTTTCATTACAGGGTTACAACTGTGACTTCATTTATATTGAGTAAGTAGGAGAGTTTCAAACTATTTGTTAATAAAAATTATGTCTATGCAATAGAGAAAAATCTGAATATTGGATTTTCAATCAAGTTCATGTGGTAAGTTTCTCAGTATTCTTTTTTCCTTTATTAAACAAGTAAGTTTTATTTTGTTTGCTTTCTACATTACAACAAAAGTTGTTGGCTATGAATAGTGATTAGTGTAGTGTACTTTATATTTATTTAATAAGTTATAAATATTTAAAAGCCTGTTATGTGCCCTCTTGCTGGGGGTTCCTCAATGTATAGGCCTAGGCCTGCCCCAAAGTGACAATTCATAAAGCTTTCTGATTTGAAAAAAAAGAAAGAAAAAGAATGAAAGGAAAGTGTTATTTGCCATTTCTTAATTGATCATTTATCAGTTTTAGGCAGATTGTGCCCTGCCTGCATATTTAAAGATATGGTACTTAACTCTCATTTAGCATCTAAAACTTTCCTCTTCTATTACTCTTCCAATTTTTCTTAGATATTTATTTTTAGTTATTCTGTTTGTTATTTTTATTTCTATAAATGTACATAGATTTCTATTTCTTTTAGTCTCAGACAGAGGCCATACCATTTTTCTTTATGTAAGATTAGGAACTGATGTTCCTTTACAAAACCCCACCTTATCTCTCCCACTATTTAACTTCCTCAACTTGCTATATTATTAATTTATAATGTCAGGTAAGTAATATTTATGTTAGATTTTATAAATGCAGTTAAGCGATATGTTGTTGGTCCTTGAAATATAAACTAAAATGCTTAAAAGATTATGTTATCAAAAGTTTCATATATACAATAGTCCTTTTTCTTCTGCATGCTTATCTCCATTTCCCTTTGCAGATTTAGACCTTTACTATCTCCCCTTATATGTTTTTGTTGTCACAGTTATCCCTATTTGTACTGTGAGTTGATTTCTGAGTTGCAGTAGCAAGTTGTCTTTTTCTTCCTTTTTTCCTTTTAAAAAAATGTTTTTATCTTCTTTACCCTTTATGTTATGTTGACGTGTATAGTGTCCGATTTTGTGTAGGGATTGCCATTTCCGGCTTCTGCCTATCTGGTCATGATATTGCTCAAGGTTTTGCATTCTTTTGGTTTTTTGTTTCAGGTTGAATAGACTCCTTCAGTATTTCCTGTAATGCAGCTCATGTGTTTGAAAATTCCCTCACCTTCTCTATGCCTGGAAATGACTTTATACCTTCTTCATATCTAAAGGATATCTTCGCTGGATATATTATACTTGGCAACAGTTTAGTGGTTACCAGAAGGTAAAGGGGAAGGAGGGATGGTAGAAGAGGGTAAAGGAGTTCAAATGTATGATCATACAAGAACTGACTCTGGATAGTGAACATACGGTATACAGATGATGCATTATAGGATAGTACACTTGAAACCTATGTAATTTTACTAACCATTGTCACCCCAATAAATTTAATTAAAAATAAATAAAACAGCAAAAAACAAATTATGTTAATATAGATGTTCATGTCTTGTTCAACATCTACTATTCACTCTTCAAAAGTTTTTACTTATTTTTATGTTTATTTTTTCCCTTGTTTCCCCTTTACATCATATTTGCTTCTTTACTCTTTTAATAGAATGTCTGTTACTTGGATTGGGTGACTTGGTTGATTACCTATGTCTGTTAGCTTATCTCTCGTTATTCCCATATATTCATCTTTTTATTTTACACTCTGGAATTTAAAAAAATACATATATGCCAAGCATTATTTTGATTCTATTCATGAACAATGTATTTTAAAAAAGTAGATACCTTTTGTGTTCTGCTGAAAGAGGACTCAATTTTTTAGGGACTAGATATCATTTTTGAGCCTTGTTTTCTATGTCATACTTGTAATTTCTCTATGTGCACAAGGGTGGGAGACTAAGTAATCTGAACCTCACTTCACATATAGTTTACACATTATTTAAACTCCTTATAAAACCATAGCCTACTCCTGCTATCTATATTATCTTTTGTTTTTCCCCCAATCATTCTCAAGGAACTACCAATAAAAAAAATCACCTACTTTTGAAGCTGCATTAGTCAATGAATATGTTAGCTGCAATGTTCTCTGATTTTACTTATCCCTTTTACTTTTCCATCTCTCACTCCATTCTAAAGAAATACATCTGTTGTAAGTGCCTTATAATGCAATTTCCCTATCAGTCTGTTATATATTTAACACTACACAATTAACACTGTTTTAGTTTGATATTTTGGGTGAGAGGAAATTTAAATACATACAGTCTCTATTTTAAGCCATTAATCTGAGGCCTGAAAATGCTGTTGTTGTTGTTGTTGTTTCTTGTTGTTGTTGTTGTTATAAAAGCTATATTTTTAATTAATTTGAAAGTTATAAAACTCTATGGCTTTTAGTTATAGAAAATATTTGATTCACAAATATTATTAATCCGTCTCAAAGTTTTAATACTATTTCCTTGATCTCTTTTTCCTGTAATATCTAGCAAATTATAAGAGCTTTTTATTCCCTTTTAGAAATGTCTGTTCTTACTCCTTTTTTTCCATTGTAACTGTTGGAAAATATGACTTCTCTATATTTTTTTTTTTTTTTTTTTTGGTGACAAGTTCACTGGCCTAGAGTTCTCTGTTATATTTTTTCATCTTTTATTTCCATGGTAAGCAATATATGCTACCTCAAGCAGTCTTTTAATGACTTCCATCTTTTCTTCTCGTTTTCATTGATATTCTTGTGATTGAAATATTATCATCTACCTCCAGGCCACTCAAGAGAAGTCACCGTTCTCATTCATCTTGGAAGTCCAATAATTGAAGTCCTTTAACTGCTCATATCTTTCTGTTAGATGTAAGATATGTCTGTTGCACAAAATTTTCATTTTGTTTCAAGATTAAAGATAAGTGCTGAAGTGTATGGCACACTTAAGAATAAGCTCTCCTCCCAAGGTCCTAAAAATTCCTTTTATCAACTACTGATGAGCAAGCCTTTCAGATTTAGAAGGTAAAATGCAGATCATCATAAATACATGCTTTATATAATCTGCCCCTTGAAAGAAAAGATGATATAAGTTGTAATTGAAATTTTCAAAATGTCTTTAATAGATATTATTTAAAGCAAAGAACTATAAGCTTCTAAACAGGGAGAGTGATGTACATTCCCACCAGCAGTGCATGATGGTTCCTTTTTCTCCACAGCCTCTCCAACACTTAATATTACCTGTCTTGTTGATGATAGCCATTCTAACAGGTGTGAGGTGGTAACTCATTGTAGTTTTCATTTGTATTTTCCTAAGAGCTAATGAAGTTGAGCATTTTTTCATATATCTTTTTTCCAATTGTATGTCTTCTTGGGAGAAATGTCTATTCAGGTCCTTTGCACATTATTTAATTAGATTGTTTGACTTTTTAGTTGAGTTGTATAAGTTCTTTATATATTTTGGATATTAGCTCCTTATCAGCAGTGTTGTTTGCAAATCTCTTTCCTCATTCTGTTGGTTGCCTCTTTTGTTTTGTTGTTGGTTTCTTTTGCTGTGCAGAAGCTTTTTAGTTTGATATAATACCATTTACTTATTTTTACTTTTATTTCCCTTGCCTTTGAGGTCAAATTCATAAAATCCTCTCTGAACTCAAAGTCTGTAAGTTTAGCTTTCTTCTTTGCAATATGTTGTTTCAGGTCTTACGCTGAGGTATTTGATCCATTTGAGTTAATTTTGTTATATGACGACAGATAGCAGTCTAGTTTCTTTCTTTTGCATGTGGCTTTCCAATTCTTCCAGCATTATTTATTGAAGAGGCTTTCTTTTCTCTATTTTATGTGTTTGGCTCTTTTGTTAAAAATAAGCCACTATGGAAAACAGTATGGTGGTTCCTCAAAAAATTAAGAATAGAATTACCACATGATCCAGCAATTCCTCTTCCGGTTATCTACCCAAATTATTCAAAATATTTACCCATAAAGATGTATGTACCCCTATGATTTTGCAGCATGATTCATAGTCTCCAATACATGGAAACAAACAAAGGTTTTTTTTTGTTTTGTTTTGTTTTGTTTTATATATAAATGGCTGGATAAAGAATATATATAATGGAATATTACTACTTGGCCATAAGAAAAGATGAAATACTGTCATTTGCAACAACATGGATTGATCTTGAGGTTATTGTGCTAAGCAAAGTAAGTCAGACAGAAAAAGTCAAGAACCATATGACTTCACTCATTTATGGGATATAAAACTGAAAGCACAAAAGGAACAAGAAAAACAAAGAAACAAACAAAAATTCATAGACATAGATACATTTTGGTGGTTACCACAGGATATGAGGTTTGCAGGGGGTGGTAGAAAAAAAGGGGAGTCATATAGTACATAGTAATAGAAGGAAAACTGACTCTGGGTAGCGGACACACAATGCAATATATAGATGATGTATCATAGAGATGTACACTTGAAACCTATAATTTTACCAACTAATGTCGCACCAATAAATTTAATTAAAACATATTAAAAAGGCAAATGAGAACAGCCTAGAGACACAATGCTTTCATCAAGACTTTTTACCCACTAATCTTCCAGGGAATTCCAAGTTGCATTATGTTTTGCTTGGATTTCTTATCTTTCCCCACTTTTCTTTTCTTTCTTTCTTTCTTTTTTTTTTTTTTAACTATGTATATGTTCTCATATAGAGAGTTGGAAGAATCCTAGATTGGAAATCTCATTTACTTTAGGGAAATATCTAACGTTGTGCATATTCTTTTAAAACTTCTTGGGGTCAATTCATTTTGACTGACTAGTGTCAACTACTGTTGAACATGCTAGCAATAGGAGTGACTAAATTGAGAATAATATGCACATTATTACTTCTCAGGAAGGTGTTAAAATTTATTTGTATTCCTCTTTCAGACTAAAATATTTTTAACAAGAGCTCAATCTTCTAGCAAAAATAAATCAAAATTCCCTTGGAGGCAAGAAAGTAAAAATAAAATTAAATGTTTTCTTTATGCCACCAAGTAAAAACTTTTAAGAAAGTTGATGTAACTACTTATAATTGATCTTCTACAGACAAATTACCTTTTAATAGACTGTCTAGTGAAATAAGCTGCATATTTATTATCTGCATCATTGTGTTTTCTTAAATATAAACATGATTTAAATAAACATTTTAGCAGTTGAAAAATAGTGATCAGCAATGCCAATACACTGACATTTTTTATGGAGCGACGTCCTCCCTGTTCAATAATATTTACTAGTAAATTCATCTTTTGTCTGCTAAGTAAGGCAGATATGCTATTGGATAAAGAGAACTGACAGTAACTCTCTTTCATTAATACCCACAGGGTGATTGTGAGAAATAACTGCTAATATTACGTTGTGGAATGCAATGATACAAAATTAATCACTTTACTTAACAGACTTTGAGAATCCTAGTGATCAGATTTCACTTTATTTTTTTTAAAGAAAAATAGAGATTCATTCAAAAGATCAGAGCAATTTAAGCCTCTGTACAAAAAGACGCCCTCCCTTCCAACACACACTATACACATACTTTCTTATGTTAGCAGTCCAAAGAACAGTGCTATGGGCATTAGGAAATTGTTGGGATTCAGAGTAATCAAGAAAATAATGGCTTTATGCATTTAGCAAATAAAAAAAACAAAGTGTCAATATCTATGTTTACAAAATTATGAGGGTAACCATGTACTTGGATAAAATCTATTGAACATGTACTAGAGAAATTTCTATCAGCATATATTTAGAGAGTAGATTTCTATTTATTTACCAATAAATAATGTTTTACCTGTCCTACAGTCCATATCCAGTGCATACATGCACACATTATATCCTATATTTCCCTGATCCAAACTTTTAAAAAAGTAAAATAAAATAATCTAATTTAATAATAGTCTTTAATGTATTTTGTTTAAAGATTCAATTTCTACAGTATACAACATAGTGTCAATTTCCATCTTTATCTTGCATCACTGTGTATTCTTGGACAAACAATTTAATTTATACCTCAATTTTTTAACCTTTAAAATGGGATTAATATTTATATCTATCTTATAGTTGTTTAAAGGATTAAGTGAGACAAATCATGTAAAGCTTGTTGAATGGCACATAAGCAATTATTCATTGAGTGTTGTGATTAACATTCTTCCTCTTATCTGGCACTGTACCTTCATTAGTAAAATCACGTGACGCCTCCCCCAGCTCCTCATAGCCTTATTTCCTTAAGGTAGGTCCATATACCCTTAAACTGCCAGTATAGAGATCTCTGATTTTATTGATTTTATAAAATATATATTTGCTACCTGTGGAAATGGCCTGCAAGCCAACTGTGCACACAAGTCCCTTCTTTCCTAATTATCACTGCTTTTTCTGTTTATTTGTTTGCTCTTTTTATTTCTTTTCATTTGTTGGTTGGATTTGTTATTTATGTGTTTGTTTGTTTGTTTGTTTACTTATTTATTTAGAGCCTCTGGTCAATGAAAGATTCAGAGAACAGGGTTACTTCTCACCAATCTTAGTGTCAACTTTGGCTGCCCTAAGTGTGTGGCTGTCTCCTTCCACAGCAAAGTGAGGTCATCTACTTTTCATCTTGTTCTGCGGTCCTGTTTAACTCCCTCGGTGGTACCCAAATAAATGGCAAGCCCTTCCTATCCACCTATGGAAAGAAACAACCTGGCTTTTACTCTGACCCTAGCTTTTCCAACCCTAGAACATCACTTACTCCACTGGTTTCCTGCAATTCAGATTCAGATACATTTCCTACCTTGGATTTACGTCTATTATCTATATTTACTCCCAGTTTCTAACACCCTTATAAATATAGTAATATAATGTAGTTTAAAACTTTGAGCTCAGATCTATTTAAGCCAGCACTCTGACATACCCACCAAATTTTACATTTTCTCTTATTATGGATAATGAATAACTTTCTCATTCAATTTAGACTTTAATGATAACTTAACTATTACTCTATTCTCTTCAAAAATCTGTTATTTTTATTTTGAATTTCACTACATTTCAAAAGATTATGACTAATCGAAGTGTATGTAAATAGTTCTTTTGTGAACTGACTTTTGTTTCACTTCTCATTCATCTCTAGAATCACTTTAAAATAGAAAAACATATGTTGAAGATTTAAAGACGTGGGTCAATGTGACACACTTTTTCTAACCCCTATGACTTTCTTAGCCAATATGAATTAGGAGCTGACATATTTGACACATAATCTTTGATAAAAATGTTTTTAATCTCTGGCACTCACTGAGATGTTACCTATAATTCTGTTGTTTTAATGTAACAAGCCGGTTTTCTCTTGGGAGTCATTTTTCTTACCCCTAACTTCCAGAGTTTTATCAGAAAAAAATATGAAGTTCATAAATGGTCAGTACATTCAAGCAAAAATCTACTGG
The DNA here is from genome assembly GCF_964194185.1 of Rhinolophus hipposideros. Lineage (NCBI taxonomy): Eukaryota > Metazoa > Chordata > Mammalia > Chiroptera > Rhinolophidae > Rhinolophus > Rhinolophus hipposideros. Next base: position 26,225,493 of record NC_138057.1, read on the forward strand.
TGCATTGCACATATGCAAAACTGCTCTGAAGATATATCTTCATAGTATTGCTGCTGGGTAGAGCATGTGCCTCTTTAACTTTAGAAGCTAACGCCAAACTGTTTCCCAAAGGAACTGCGCCCATCATCTTGGAGTATACATTCATTCTAATATTTGATATTGTCAAAGTTTGTACTTTTTTCTATTCTCTCATTAGATACACAATATCTTATTTTATTTTTATTTATTTTATACAATAGCTGTAAAGTTTGAGCAGATTTTTTTCTATTTTCATTGTTCATTCCTGTTTTTTTTTCTAGGAAAAGTGGTCCATGATTTATGGACAATTTTTCTTTGAATTGTTTGAGATTATTCTATCGATATTTTGAGATACTTAATAGCTAGTTGGAAACCCTTTACCTGTTATATATGGTAAAATTATTTTCTCAGTTTATAGCTGGTATTTTGAGTTTCTTCATGTTGACTGCTGATAAGCTACTTCTTAATATATTTTGGTTTATCAACTTAATATATTAGGATTTAATAGTTTTTTTGCTCTCATATCTACTTAAAAACTCCATCCATGCTGCAGGTTCATATTCTTCTTAACATCTAAAAATTAGCATTTTGTTTTTCATATTTATATCTGGAATGGAAATTAATTAATGACAAGGGCTACTTTTATCACTCGTCTCATCTGGACTAAACTTCAGATGGGGTTCTTCCAGACTCTAGGATACTGACCTGCCTTTTCTAAGAGCTTTGCTTTAGAAAACTTGTAATTAAAAATTATTTCTCTGCTCTTCTTGAAATGTAAATCTGTTTAAAAGTCACCTGCCCGTTTTGTCCCCTAAGATTATCTTTTCCAAACTTTATCTTTTCCAAGGACCTGGAAACTATCTCTTTAAAATGTAATCATCAAGGATTACTACTTTATCTACAAGCATTTTTTTTTAAATTAAATTGATTGGGATGGCATTCATTAGTAAAATTATATAAGTTTCAAGTGTACAGTTTGTAATGCATCATCTATATATTGCCCTGTGTGTTCACCATCTATAGGCAGTTCTCATTCCACCAATATATTTGACACTCTTTACGCTCTTCTAGCACCCCACCCTCCTTTCCCCTTATCCTCTGGTAACCAATAAACTGTGGTCTGTGTCTATGATATTTTGTTCATTTGTCTTATTTGTTGCTTTCAGTTTTATATTCCAAATATGAGTGAAATAATATAGTTCTCAAATTTTTCTGTCTCATTTATTTCATTTAGCATGATCATCTCAAGATCCATTCATGTTGTCACAAATGGCAATATTTCATCTCATCTAATGACTGAGTAATAATCCATTGTGTGTGTGTGTGTATATATATATATATATATATATATATATATATATATATTTATATCACATCCTGTTTATCCAATCATCTATCAAGAGACACTTTGGTTGTTTCCATGTCTTGGACACCTTGAATAATGCTGCTACGAACATAGGTGTACATATATCTTTATGGATAAATGTTTTCAGGGTTTTTTTGGTAGATGCGGAGTAAAAGGATTGCTGGGTCATATGGTAATTCTATTCTGAATTGTGTGAGGTTCCACCCTACTGTTTTCCATAGTAGCTGTACCAATTTACACTCCCACACAGAGTGCATGAGGGTTTCTTTTTCTCTATATCCTCTCCAACACTTGATATTCCTCATCTTGTTGACAATAGTCATTCTCACAGGTGTGAGGTAATATCTCATTGCGGTTTTGATTTGCATTTTCCTAATAGCTAGTGACATTGAGCATGTTTTAAATATATCTGTTGGCCACTTGTTTGCCTTCTTGAGAGAAATGTCTGTGACATAAATAACCAATAAATAAATAAATAAATGAATAAATAAATAAATAAATAAATAATAAATAGATAAATGAATAAATAAAAATAAATGAGGAAACAGAGGAAAACAATCATAAAATACTATCACACTAAAATAACAGACAGAAACACAAAGACAAAGACACAATGGAGACACAAAGATAACAGAAAATGAAAGATATAATGACTATGGGAAATCGTTGTATATCAGTCATCACCCCAAATGTAGACAGACTTAACTTACCAATAAAATGGCACAGATTGTATCAAAAAACAAATCCCAACCATATGGTGCCTTCAAGAGACACATCTCATCTGCAAGGACAAATATAGACTCAAACCAAAAGGGTGGAAAACAATACTCCAAACAAATGTTATCCAGAAAAAAGCAGGTGTGGCCATATAAATATCTGATGTAACAGACTTCAGGGTGAAAAAGTTAACAAAAGATATCGAATCAATAATTAATAACCTTACAAAACAGAAATCACCAGGCCAGATGGTTTCACTGGAGAATTTCATGAAAGATTTAAGGAAAAAATTATACCAATTCTCTGCAATCGCTTTCAGAGTATAGAAGCAGAGGGAATGCTTCCCAAATCATTCTAGGAGGCCAGAATCACACTAAAACCAAAACCAGACAAAGGTATTACAAGAAAAAAACAAAAAACTACATAACAACATTTCTCGTGAATATAGATGCAAAAATCCTCAAAAAATATTAGTGAGTTGAATCCAATAATGGCTATAAAAATTGTATAAACGACCAAGTGAGATCCATCCCAGGTTTGCAAGGCCTGCTCAATATTCGAAAATCAATTAGCGTAATTAATCACTGCAACAGGTGAAAAAGGAAACATCATTATAACAATAGACGCAGAAAAGGCATTTGATAAAATAGAATAGAATAGAATAGTTGTGAAAACAACTCTCAGTAAATTAGGAATTCAGGGGACCTTCCTCAATTTCATAAAGATTATCTAAAAGAGTACATATAATATTATACATAGTGGTAAAAAACTTGAACTTTTCCCACTAATATCACAAACAAAGCAAGGATATCTCTTGTCACCACTGTTTTATACATCATACTAGATATCCTTGCTAATGCAATGAGGTGAGAAAACAAAATGTAAGGTATACAGATTGAAAAGCAAAACAAAATAATTGTCTCTGTTTGCAGATGACATGACTGTCCATTGAAAATCCAAAACGAACACACATACACACACACACACACACACACACACACACACACACACACACACACAAATGCCTGGAACTAAAAAGTGATTTTACCAAGATTGCAGGAAAGAAGTCTAATATACAAATGTCAACACTTCCTCTATATTAGTAATAAACAAGTGGAATTTGAAATGAAAAACAAAATACCATTTGCATCAATGCACCCCCAAACAAACAAATATAACAAAATAATATGATCTAATTGAGGAAATCTATAAGATTCAGATGAATGCAATAAAAGAAACTACATACATGGAGAGCTATTCCATGTTCATAAAAGTAAGGAGTCAGTATTGTGAAGATACCAGTTCTTTCCAACTTGATCTATAGCTTCCACACAGTCCCAATCAAAATCTCCACAAGTTATTTTTTTTTTTGGATATTGACCAACTCATTCTAAAGTTTATGAGAAGCAAAAAACCCAGAATATCCAACACATTATTGAAAATGAAAAACAAAGTGGGATGACAGGCACTATCTGACTTCAAGACTTGCCCTAAAGGTGCACTAATTAAGACAGTGTAATATTGGCAAAAGGATGCATAAATAGAGTAATGGAAAAGATTAGAAAGCCCATAAATAGACTCCCATAATGGATGAACATATGTAGCGTGGAGGTTTTATAGGTCAGTGAAAATATTCTGTATAATATCACAATGAGAAATACATGTCATTATACATTTGTTCAAACCCATAGATGTACAGACACCAAGAATGAACCACAGTATTGTCATGTAAAGTATGCATGCCAAGGTAGGTTTATTAGTCTTAAAAAAAAAAAAGTACCATTCTGGTGGGTGGGGGTGTTGAAAATGGGGAAGGTTATGCACGTGGCTACAGGGGTTACATGGGGAATCTCTGTGCCTTCTCCTGCATTTTGCTGTGAACAGTATAGTATTCTTTAAAAAAATGTCCGAATTTGTTAAAAAGTATATGGGCAAAATTAAATGAACATTGGCACACTGGCTACATAACTCTAACAGTAATGCTTTATACGGTTTAAAAAGGATAAAGAAGTGGTGGTATTTATACACAATGGAATACTATTCTGCCATAAGAAAAAATGAAATATTATCATTTGCGACAACATGGATGGATCTTGAGATTATAATGCTAAGTGAAATAAGTCAGACAGAAAAAGCAGAGAATCATATGATTTCATGATATGTGAAAACTCATAGACACAAACAATAGTTTAGTGGTTACCAGAAGGTAAGGGGGAAGGCGGGTGGTAGATGAGGGCAAAGGGGATCCGATACATTGTGATGGAAAGAGAACTGACTCTGGGTGGTGAACACATGATGCAATATGTAGATGATGTGTTACAGAATTGTACACTGAAATCTATGTAACTTTATTAACAATTGTCACCCCAATAAACTTTAAAAAAAATATTAGAATAAAAATAAAGGAAAATAGCATTTAAATTGAGAGGAGGCTTAAAGCCAAAAAAACGTTTTTTCTCCATTCAGTTTTTTGAGATCCACTCCCCACTTCCAATTTCTGTTAGCCTCTCTTCTCAACTCCCTGAAAAGTTTAGCCAAAATCTCTTGGTCCCTGGAGCACAAAAACCTATCTTCTTTGCAATGGCAGGGCAACACCAAGGCATTACTTTAAACTCTAGAGTTACCAGATGAGGCTTTTCCCCTTCCTTTTTCTTACTCTTTTCTACACTTGTGTGCTGTTTCTCCTGGAAACATTCCTTTAATATAGCACCAACAGATGATACCTAATCTTAGGATCAACTTGTGTAGAAACCTACCTAACATAGTTTTCAGTTTGCATTAAACAGTTAAACTCTTCGAAACTCTTCTAAAGCGCTTATAAATGTACATAAAGAGTAAAAAAACTGAATAACATTGATTTTGATAAGTTAAACTCACATGGTGTAGTCATTAGACAAATGACTAATTAATAATAAAATAATGTATAATTTCTGAACTAGTGGGAAAATGAATAATAAAAATAATCAAATCAAAAGAATACTGGAAAGAAGAAAAAACAATCACAAAACAGGCCAGAGAAATAAAAAGAATATTGTAAGATAGTAAATTTAAAATTAAGCACATTACTGGTTACATTATTAATCTCACAAACATAACGTGTAACAAAAGGAACCAGACACACTGAAAGCATGCTGTACTATTCATATTCAATTCAAAAACAGTCACACCTAAATTATAGCATTTGGGTATTTATTCTAAGGTAGCAAAACTATAACAAAGGAAAGCATGCAATCACTTCCTAAAGAATTGGGGAAGAAATGTAAGCACAGTGATTTGTGCACAGAGGGAGAAGAACTTGTGATTTGTAAGGAGGTGTGTGGTGGTTAATTTTAAGTGTCAACTTGGCTGGGCTATGTTACTCAATTGTTTGGTCAAATACTACTATAAAGGTTGTTTTGATGGTATTTTATAGATGTGTTTACAATCATTTATAATCAGTTGACTTTAAATAAAAGAAATTACCTTAAATAATGTGGGTGAAACACATCCAACCAGGTGAAGTCCTTCTTAAGAAAAAGAAATGAGGTTTCCTAGAAAAGAAAGATTTGTGACTCTAAACTGTAATACAGAAATCTGGATTGAGTTTCTAGACTTACGGTCTGCCATATAGAGACTAAAGACTCTACCATCAACTCTTATCAGAATTTTCAACCTATTGTTTAGCCCTACAACAGTCAAACTGAACAGCTCCCATTGTGGCATGAGCTAATTTATTAAAATAAATCTCAATTTCTACCTTTCTTTCTGCTCTCTCCCTCTTCCCCTGTCTCTTTATGTGTATGTACATATATGTACACATACATATACTCTCTCTCTATATATATATATTATATATACTATATAATACATATAGTATATATACCAATATATAGTATATATATTCATATATAATATATAATGCATAGTATATATAATGTATAGTATATATAATATAGTATAAGTTATATATTATATATACTATGTATAATATACATATATATGTATTGTATATATGTATATATAGTATTGATTTGGTGTCTCTGGAGAATGCTGACTGATAGAGAGGGGTTCTCGGTTGCTGGCTATATTTTATTTTTTCACCTGTGTGACGCTTACATGGGTATTCAGTTTTAATAATTCATTAAGTATTATGTTTATGTTTATGTCCTTTTCCGTATGTTTTCATATTTCACAGTAGAAAGTGAAGTAAAAATAAGTAAGAAAAAAAAAAGGGGAGGTACCCCTCACCAGGGACTGTTAGATATGAGCTTTTATGGCCAATTTATGTACTACACTTCATCATTTGCCCACATTGAGACTTGGAACAGTGTCAGAGGCCTATGAGGTGGAGCTTCAGCAATCAGTCAAACGTGCAAATTTACACAGTGAACTCTTCTTCACTAATAAGTGTAAAGTCTTTATAACTATGCTTCTCACTGAAGTGTTTACTTCATACTCTTACCTCCCTAATCTTGACCTATCTTGCTCTATTTATGCTTCCTTGAACCTGAGGTAATTTTCTTGCACTCCCTTTTCCACAGTGGCACAGACCAGGTTACAGCAGTGAATATTTCCATGGTTTCCACAGACAGCGCCCTTTAAGTCAGTCAAACTGAATAACATAATTTAACCAAGACAATGTAAAAAACCATCATTAAAGTAATTTTGTCCTGAATACAAATTTAGAAATTACCGACAATTTAACATACACAAACTCATTTTATTTAAAATCCAAAATCAACCGTATAAGCTTAATATCATTGTCCTCATTTTATAGCCTAGAAACAAGCTTGTAGAGCATATGTGATGACTCTCCGTCACTCAGCTACCAACATGAGAGAAACAGAGCAGGAATCTAGGGCTTCTGTCTTTCAGATCCAATTTTTTACCATGTAGTCATCGGTGGTGTTGACTTCAAATGGAGCTAGTCTATTTAACTGAATTTCATGACTTCTAAGGTGCATAAGGATACTAAAATCCCCCATTAGGATAATTTTTGTATGACAATTTATACTTTCAAACTGTTTTACATATGTGTTTTATTTAGCCAGTTTCCAAAGTCTAAATATTGGTATTAATGTTGTTGTGCTTTTGCATATATTAATATTAAAGTTTTCCAGTTGATAGAACTCAGGTTTCAAAAGATTTACTGAATCATCCTAAGGATAACTTGGGACTTAAAGCTAAATCTCTTAAATTCTAAGTTTGTGCTCAGACCACTCTATTGTATTACCCATAATCATATTGTTAAAATTATCTTTTGAAATTATGTAGACCTCTCTGAAAATCATTGCATTAATTGTAAAAACAAATACTATATATACTTAATTTGTATAATGTCTGCAAAAGTAGCACTACTAAACCATGAAGTTCTGATACCTAATACTATAAATTAATATAGGAGAGATAAAGCTAGACTGATATTTATTTTTAATAGTGGTTGTGTACTTTTACTAATTTGAATTTCACTAATTCACACTTCACAATAATTCATTTAGGACATTTACTAAGCTGTAATAAAATGGCTTGAGCTTTGACTTATCTATAATGAAAAGGTTGGTTGGAAAATTAATACTTGTCCAGAGAAGATTGAAATGACTGATAAGAATGTAAGGACAATTTTCAAGTGTCCAAGCACTCTAGAAATCATTTACATTCAAGCAATTGATGAGCCAATTTCATCTCATTCTTATCTATTCATTGAACGTAGTCAGCTTTAGAACTGTAGTGCTTTGTTAGCCTAGTTCCAATTATAGTGCATGATGGAAAGGATTGAAAATGCATTTTGAGAAAAAACCAAAACGAAACAAAACAGAAAATGCATTGCCTTAAAAACAAAATCTACAATTTAGATCTTTTATTAAGAGAAACTAATCCAGATTAGAAACCATATTAATGAGTTTTCTTTATTAATTACTAAAAACTTTTTCCCCCGATACATTAAATAAAGGGGAAACCATGATCTACGTTATAGTTTCTATTCTCATGATGAATTGCTCTTTTTAATTAAGAATTTCTGTGTTAGTTATAACTTTAATTATCCAATGAATATATATTTGCATTTCCAGAAGTACATAGAAATTTAACAAATTTTCATTTTAAAACTTGCAAGCAAGTCAAAGAATATATAAATTACCACAGTGAGATGTATTCTTAAGCATTTAAAGTAATCTAATGAAAAATGAGTAAATATTAGTATAAATCAAGTCATGGGATTGAAACTAAGTCTAGTAGACCACTGATGTAGTGTGTTCAGAGTTATTATCAGAGAAACAGTCAATGAATCAACACAACAAGTATCTACAATGTTCATTAAAGCATGCTGGAGGTGGGGTGGGAGATACATGAATCATTCAAAAATTATTTTAAAAACTTATGGTATAGAAGGAAGAAAAAATTCTGGTTAGAGTTCTAATTGCCATTTAAAAATTGTATGGTTATCTGCAAATTAACTTAGTGGAACTTCTATTTCCTTTTCTGCAAAAATACTGAGAATACCTGTATTCCCCAATTCTATGAAGATAAAAAGAAAATATATATCAATGTGTTTTGAAAATGGTAATTTGCTCTATAATTATAAGGCATAAATTCATTTTAGAAATAGCCTACTACATGACTAACTTGACCTAGAAAAATTCTGGGTTTGGGGGTTTTAAACCAGTTAAGACTGATCATTTCATTTCTCCCATATCTGCTGAGAGCTCATTGTCCTGCACCAAATGAAAAACTGTCAGATATGCGACTCTGACCAAGAATGCTGGAGAAAAGCATGATGGAGTGATACTGAAAATAGCAGAGCCAGAGGCAACAACACGGTTGTATTAATCGCCAACCCACAGGACCCTAAAAATGTATTACAACACTGGAGAGACAATTTTTAATATGTAAGACTATCAAGAACAAGTGATTTCCCATCATCATGATACAGGTTTATACATGAAGTCATGTCAAAATTAACTTTGATTTTATCACTGAGTTTATATTCTCTGTGGTTTAAAGTAGATTTATTGAATCCCTTTTCTTCTAGAGCAAGTTGGTTGTCTAAGCTCCAAATACAAGCAACATTGGTTTGTTCCTTTTTATGCTTGTTTCCACAGAAGCTTGACACAATTCAGGAGTGACACTAAAATGAGTTATAAAAAAAAACCAACACAAAACAGTAGAATAAAGAGCACAGGTGTCACATGAGTTGTAAGTTATTTTGACAGCCCAAGGCAACAAGCTGCAAACAATTTGCAGAGAAATATTTCAGGAAGACATCACTCTCCAAACACAGAGCTAAAGTTTCTATGGAAAAGTTATATATTTAAGTGGGCTTATGTTGTGAAAATTATTCATCTGAGAAGTATGGCGGGCTACACCAACTCAAGGTGTAAATAAGTTTCCACTGAATCAGAATTGATCTAATAATATAGAGAATAGAGAACTAGTTCTCATTTTCTGGAAACTACACTGGAGTTAGGTTTCTGAGAAAATTTAGTCCAAGGGAAACGAGTGTCCATAAGACTGGAGTTGGAGATTAAAGATTGTAATTCCAATTTCATTAGTAAGCAGATTACTTAATCTTGAGCAAATAAAATGCACTCCATAAGCCTTGTTTACTTTATCAATAAAAGAACAGATAACATAAAATATATTATCTATCAAATGGCTTTGTTAAAATAATCAGATGAAGTCATATCCCAAATAGTCAGAACCTACTAAGTGCTAAACAACATTCATTAAATTGGAGTTCTAAATATTGCATTGTGTTATACGTACAGGTGAGATTCTTTTTCTATTTATTTTTGAACAGTTACTGAGCTTTTATGTTGATTGTGTTTCTGTTGTTGTAATGGCTCATCCCAAGAAAGTACATCGACATGCCCTTTCCAACAATTTTCTGGACCCCTTAGTTTTCTTTTCCCCTTGCCTTTCTTCTGTCAGTCTTTTATCTCTCATTTCTGCCCTTCATAATAGAACATGCTGGTCAGGCCTCTTCCTGGATCAGCACTAGTGTTCCGAGTGAGCTGTCATTTTCTTTGTCTACTTGTTAAATATCAGTGATTTAAGAAATCGCATCCTGGCTCAACTCTCCTGAGTTCAGCAAATATGTGTCCACTGCCTTTGTTATTTCTGTTCCTAATTGGTAATAGGAAAAAAAAAAAAAATCGAGGCACAGACACTTCAGAAGGTGCTACTTTATTAAAGGGACTTCCTACAGTCTTTGCATGTAATTTGAATTCCCTTTGTTCCCTTTGTTCTATCTTCACTATATGACATAGACTCATAAAATTATAGTTAAATAGAATGGGAATCGATATGTTGAGTTGAGTGTTGTTTGGGAGTGTTTTCCCGTTATTCAATGAGTCCCTTCTATTACTGTCTGCCTAGGTTCGAATCCTGACTCTCACACAAACTATGATCTTGGGAATATTATATGAATTCTGACCTCTCAGTTGCTCTTTTTGTAAAATGGGAATAGAAATATCATATGTGTCACAGGATGGCAGCTAGCATTAGATGAATTAATGATTTAGAACAGTGTTTGTTGTAGTAAAACTATTACACATAAATTATTATTATTGTTATTCTATCTTCTACAACATATTATGTCACTTAAAAGGAATTGCACCATTTCTTAGAGAGAACACTGATTACTTAATGTTGCATATCCAGTATACATACTCTGGATATGAAATATATGTACTATATATATATATATATATATATATATATATATATATATATATACACAAATACAATAGAACTCACACATAGATAATCACTAATATTCTTCTAAGTATTTTGGTTAGCTGTTTCAGTTTTCTCAATGAAATTGGTAATTAGTTGGACTAAAGAGCATTAAGGAAGCCAGTCAAGGAGTATTGGACAACATAACATGTAAAGAGGCACTCCTAATGTTCCCACAGCCTTGTTTAATAACTGTAGGAACAAAGGTTCTTTCCCACTTTATTCTTGTTACCACATGAGTTAAGTAGAATGAGACAGATGCTATTTCTGTGACTGCTTTCCTAACAATTCAGAAAGAAGCTCTTTACAAGTTTCAACTCAAAGGTGAAAGAAATCTGTTTGAATTCCATCAACAACACCTACTTATCTGAGAGATTGCAGGAAAATTATTTAGCCTCTCTGAACCCCCATTCCCTTTCTGTATAAGAAGGTTTATTATGCTTTCTTCCTCAGAAAGCTGTTATTAGAGAAAAAAAATAATAATGTGCCTCTGAACTCTGCTATACAAGGAGAATAATAGACCAAAGGCCACCAGCTACTGTAGCTCTGAATGCATGTGGTATCCATGGTGTATGTGCGAGGTCATTGTTCCTGAGGGCTGCTCCGGACAGTGTCTAAGAGTGGCGAGGGTCCAAGCCAAGGTAAAATTACTCCTGCGAGAAGCTGAGACTCTTTCAGTGGAGGTTTTGGCCAGGAGGCTCCCGTGGACATGGCCAAACCTTTCTTAAAACTGTGTTACAATGTACTACCCTGCATATCCAAGTTTCCTCTTTTCTTCTCTACTTCAGTGTCTGATCTCTACTGCTCTCTGAAAAAACAAAGCAAAACAAAACAACAAAGCAAATTGTTCTGCTTCTCATTCTAACCCTTTTCCTTTTCCCTTCTGATACATGTCCCAAGATAATTCTGTCTCCCTTAACCAAGTCTTGTCATCTGCTTCTCGAAAATCCGAACTAACTGATTATGTAATATAGTACATAGTAAAGCTCATCTGTAGCTCCCAAGGTAGAATTGTTTCATAATAAATTGGGAAACTCGATTCCTTTAAAGTAAGTTATTATGACATGCTTCAAAAGTCTAGACCACAGATTTCCTGTTAGTAATTTGATAACTTCTAAAAATAGTATAAAAAAAATCAATGGCAGAAAAAAAATGAGTAATCTTGTCTTTTCAAATTATATTGAACTTATTTTCTCTTTTTAAAGATAGCTTTTGCAAAAGTGTGAAATTATTCAATTCTAAATGGACTCCTGTGAATTTTTATTCAACATTTTTTGGGGGAGGGGGCTGATACAAGTGTATGATTAAAAATAAATAGATACAGTAACTATTTGTAATGTAAATATAATACTCTTTATTTTATTTATTTTATTTTATTTTTAATTTATTAGTTTCAGGTGTACAAGACAAGGTAATACTTAGACGTTCATCATTTATGTCCCTCACACTGTGAAGCCCCCTACCCCCATCCACTATCTCTCCAACCTCACACCGAACCATCACATTATATATATAAAATTATAGTTGGCAAAGGTGAAGGGATTAGGAAGCAGCTGGAAACCACAAGATGGCCTCAGGGTTTTTTGAAAATTAATTTGGGGAACGTATTCAATAATGTTGTAAAGATTTTGTTGGGTGTCCGATGGACATGCGTCCTATTTGGGAGACCACCTCAGGGATACTGTGGATGCCTGATCATGGTATTGTACACCAGAAGCTAAATATAATACTCTTTAAATAAGTGAATAATTCATCAATCTATTCCCTATGCACTAGACTAACCCTATATGATTTATATGATTGCATTATAAATAGCATTCAGTCATTTAAAAATATAGTATTTATCAAAGATATTACTCTTTCTCTAATGCATTTAACTCTAGGACACATAGGGAATTGTATTTTCTTTCCTTTCTATGTGTGTACTTGCACCCTAAGAATAAGGTAAAAATAGTCAGATTTTTATTACATAAAGATTTTCATTAAACATTTTAATATTTTAAATTGTCAAGTTCCACAATAATACAAGCAAGACATACTTGTATAGAGATACATTTTTAGAGGAGAAACTGTCTTCAAAATATTATTGGGGTGGTTGGCAAAAAATGCAATATACAGATGCTGTATTACAGAGTTGCACACCTAGAACTTATATGATGTAATTTACCAATGTTACCCTCAATAAATTTAATTTGAAAAATGCTATTTAATGGAAAACCCTATGTATATACATATGTTTATCCTCATTTTTGATGTATTATTTGCTCTTTGATTGATTTTTCATTATTATCAGTCTTAGAGTGAGAGTCTATAGAACTTTTGACCAAGACATGAAACTTATGCTTTTTGTTTATTGTTAGTTTCTTATTTGTTCTCCTTCTCAACATGTTGTTTACAATCCATTTATCAATTTCTGCAAATAAGTTAGCTAGAATTTTGAAAGAGATGGCATCAACTTCCTACATCAATGGGGAATACTGTTATTATAACAACATTAATTCTTCCAATTCCATGAACATGGGATATTGTTCCATTTATTTAGATCTTCTTAATTTCCTTTCACTAATGGTTGGTAGTTTTCAGTGTACAAGTCTTGCACCTCTTTTGAAAAATATATTGCTAAAAATTATATTGTAAATGATGTTTTCAGATTGTTCAGATTGTAAGAAACTACACTGGATTTATGTAGTTTCTTACACATAGTGTGTGTATTGATCTTGTATCATGCAAACCACCTATACATTTAGAGAAGTTTACTGGATATAGAATGCTTGATTGAAATTGTCCCTAAGGAACAATTTCCATAATGCGTTCAGTTTTTTGTTTGTTTCCTCCATACACAAAAGGCAATAGGTGTTTTTTTTTTCTGTGTTTGCATATCTCATTTTTAAAATTATATATGGGGTATTTAAATATTAAAATGTGCAAAGTCTGGAAATTCAATATCTTTCCTACCTAAGCTTTGTTGTTTTTGCTCTTTATTATTGCAGCTCATTGTGGTTCATTCTATTTGTTTAGTGACTTTCTGGAACTAATTCCCTAAAATATGTGTGTTTTTTGTTGTTGTTGTTGTTGTTGTTGTTGTTGTTGTTGTTGTTGTGTGTGTGGCTAGTATAGCTTCAGATAGATTAACTTAATGTTCAGATAATGTTGGGATAGAGATTTTCTTAAATGCCTTGAACCAGTAAATTTTCCGTGCTTTATTGAAAGGCTTTATATGTGTGTTTGGGAAACATATTCAATACTCCTCCAATTTACAAGTCTGCCTTAGCCTTCACTTTCTGGTTACACAGTGTCTCAAGGTCAGATAGAGTTGAGAGATACAGGTCTTTTCCCATCTTTTGGCCATTTATAAATGTCTTCACATCTTTGTGCACTTTAGATTTCCAGGAATACTCCTCTGAATATTGGAGATTTTTCAAAGACCCCTACTGACATCCTCTTCAATAACATTTTTCTTTCATGCTTTTGAACCAGCCTCTTGTTTGCCTCCATTGAATATAACCATCTTAGGCAGTTGTGATATTAAACAATTGATACTAATTTTTTGACAAGCACTCTGAAAAGTGGTACTGAAGGGGTATTAAAGGGGTACTGGTTTAGGTAAACATATCTACAAGCCCTATGAATGAGGCTTGTCCAGAGAGCCATCAGACATGTGACATAGTGATAATTCTCAAGAAAAAGACTATTTGGTGAACTATGAATTCATTCTATCCTTTTCTAGTGTCTGCTAGTCTTTTGGTTTTCATAGCAACTGGGGTTATGAGGCTTCTGGTTTTTCAATCTACTGCAGGACTAGAAAGAATTATGTGGATAGAATGAGAAAATTTCACAAAGCCTACTATTCTTACTGAGATTCAGCTGTTTCATTGAATAAACTCTCCTTAATTGGTTAATTTCCAGAATTTGAAAAGGTTCTTTTTGACAATGTTTTCCAATTGTCTTGTGGCTTTTACCGAAGAATAAGTTTTAGATTTATTTTATTTTCTCCACTACATATATTCTGGAAGTGCTTTTCCCCTTCACTATGATTATTATGAACAGAATCTATGAAAATCTTTAATATTTTTATATCTTTCCACTACGTTAGCCAAATGAATGTGTTAGCCAAAGAGAGAGACATTTAATTGTTATTATATATGTATTTGCATGAAATTCTATTGTTATTTTTTAATGACAGGTTGTCACTCAAAAATAGATTTGTTGAATCCCAAATAATGCTTAACTTTATATAAAAACCTCATTTTTTAATGGGACTTACTTTTGTGGTCCCATTTCTATCTCTATATCCCATGACTGTCCTATCAATACCTAATGCTCTATCATGATTAGGCTGTATGCTATTTAAATGTATCTGTCTATCTAACTACCTATATGTGTATGTGTTTGTGTGTAGATTTTAAAATACCATATATCCTAATAATAATGATGTCTTTGGTATCCATCAAAGATTTTAAATGAGTGTATTCATTCTTTTTAGTATATCTACTAAATTTCAAGCTGCGTGTGTGAAAGCTGAGTGTGCATAATTGAATGTGACTATATTTAACCCTCTCGTTATCCTAGCTAGATATTTTCATAGTGCCTTGTAATTAATATGCACTCAATATTATTTCTTAATAAAAGTCATTGTCCAATATATAGGGATCTACTATATGAATAGCATTTCCTTATAAGTGAGTAAATAATGTTTGACTACGTATTTTCCTTTGATATCTTTGTTACAACAGCATACCCTTAACACTCCAACACACACTCCCAATGATGTGGAAATTATATCCCTGATTCCGCACTATATATGTGTATATATGTGTGTGTATATATATGTATACACTCACACACACACACACACACACACACACACATACAGATGTGGTATTAATGTCATCATTTGCACAATTGTCTTTTTAAAGTATAAGGACAGAACACTAAGTTTTTATATATAAGACAGGCACATATTTATTTCTGGAATAATTTATCCGGATCTTGGTTCCTAAACACTCTTGTATTGACCATTTGTATAGTTCCCTCTCCTGATTTTGTTTATTCATTCATTACTCACATGCTTTACCTCTAAATTTGAACTTATCCTGCTTAGCTCACACTACTTTCTGATTTTTATGATGGTTTATAATAACAAAGCTTTTATGAATCTTTCCAAGCATACTAAGCCTTTTCTTATATACTGATAATAATCCTTTGTGTACTCAGTATTGTGCTTTTTCATCCTATTTTGGACTCTGGTTTTTACACAAGTTCCTGGTTTATCCACTAACTGATCTTTTCTTTCTCAACCAACCTTCATCCTTCCATGTCAGTAAAAAACAAAACAAAACAAAAACAACATACATCTGACACTCCTAATGATAGGAGGTTTACATCTCCTCCTCAAATCTGGCAAGTCTAATGCCTGCTTGGACCAATTCAGTAACTTGCCCAGCACTATGTAACTTCTCAGAATAAGTCATAAAATGCTGTGCAGTTTTCCTGGTTCTCCTAGAACCTTTACTTTTAGGATGTTCCGCTTTCAAACCCAGTTGCCACAATTTGAGATCCCAATCACATAGAGAAGCCATGTGCAGGCAGGCTGGTAGACAGACCCAGGTAAGACCAATGTTTGTGTCATCACAAATCATTTACCATATGTATGAGTGAAATATTGTCCAGATAATCTTTTTCTAAATATTCACATCACCCCCAGCTAATTGAATACTCTTAGCTGAGGCCCCAAATATGTGCATTACAGACAAGTCATCGCAGTTTGAACCTGCTTGAATTCCTGAGCCATAGAATATGTGAGTTTAATCAATTAATTGGCTTATGCCACAAAGTTGGGATTATTTGTTTTACTTCTATAGGACTAAAGGTTCTGTTCTAATCCCAAGGTGTCTACCTCCACACACACTGCTCAGTGAAGACCTGGTAAGTGGGTCTGACAATTGGCATATCAGTCTACCAAGGAGTTTTGAGGACATTCTTTCTAGAAATTCACTGGGTGACATATATTTTCTTTCTAATATGCCTTTTATTGGTAGTGGTATCATGGTTCAAGGACATAAATCCACATACATTATTGGACGTTTGGCTTTTTCATTGTGATATCATGTAGTACCATATAGCTTGGGTAAGGTAGAAAATAGCTAAGGATAGACTGGAAGTTGAGATATCTCCACTCTCATTATATCACAGTTCACTAAAACGGGGACATCAACCACTAAAAATCTTATTGCCAATCTTTGGAAATGGTTGGGCCATGAATTGGTAATATATTATCAGAAAGAACATTAGTTTTAAATTAAATCTATCGCCTAGATATAGTTGCAGTAGTAAATGTACATAAAGGAGACTACCTATGGACAATCATTTCTGAGCTTGCCATTTAATGATATTATATATAGACTTTATGTCACCATGTTAATTTAAATGTAGTTTAGTCCACATTATTAATGGAAATCTACTACAGTAACTGATAAGAAAAGACCAATCCAATCTGTAGACTCTGGTTCTGAACCATCAGCACACGTTCTTATATAATCCTGTGCTAGTTAAAATGGAACCTGTTTGTCCATTTAACTCAATGGTGAAACAACCAAGAAGATTAATAGCAACAATATATAAACTTGACACAAGATAAGAATCCCTAATATGATAATTGAGAGAGGATGCCTGCAAAATAAGAATAACTATTTCTGTACATTGATGATTTATATAGCTGGTATAAATAAAAAGTAGTATGTTATAAAAACTAAGTAGCAATTTAGTGAGCTTAGTAAATACTAATTGTATTTTTTGGTTTAATTTAAAACAAAATTATGTTTTATTAACTGTTTGTCCTTCAAAAGAACCAACATAAACCTTTCTCTATAACACTCAATAATTGCTTCTGAGAGTTAATTTCTAATGACATAGTTTATACATTGAGGCAGATACTGCTTCTTGGTCTTTTGTAGTTGAAGGAACAAACAGACCAGAGTGCAAACTAATTTAACATTCGTTCTTCAAGAAAATAATAAGATACATTGATCATCAATTCTATGTAAGGCATCCTAAGAGACGTGTTGTTGATAAAGAAATTACAAATGTAAATTAACTATTACAATTAGAAAATGAGAAACCTACAAATAAAATACTACAAATATCAAGGGCACAATATTTATTAATTTACATATTCATAATTATATATGGTTCTTACATCCATTTTTTCCTAAGAATTTCACTAAAAATCTTATAATGTATATTGGTTCAATTGTGTTTCTAAAATTGTAGGAAATTATAAAGGTAAAGCAGAAAATTAACTTTCAGGGAAAAGCAAGATTACAAGAGCCAAGGGACGATTTGGATAACTTTAGGACATTTTTAAAACAGAGTATACTGAGGTAATGGAAAACAGAAAGATCCATTTTTATAGTTTGTATGTTTCCATAACACAATACTATGAAATAGGCTATGGATTTAACAAATCTAAAGAAAGTCCTTCCTCTTAGTTTCATCCTTAACCAGATTGAAGTATGACAGTCTCCTAAAAATTCAACTGTAGAGAAAAAAATAATTTTTTTAAAAAACTTGCATTTAAAAATCTGTATTTTAATCGATGCAAGCACAGACTGTTCTTAGAATTAGGTAAATAGCAATAAATAAAGAATATGCCGGAAAAAATGGCGGCGTGAGGTGAGGCTCTGTAACGCTCCCCTGGAATTTACAACGAATCGGACAACAATAACTCCACAAAAAACTCCTTGCACAGCAGACAGGCAAGACGAAGAGGCCGACTACTGAATTCACCTCCAGGTGGGTGAATCGCGCGAGCGGGGGAGGAGGGAGAGGAGAAGTGCGGAGACGGAGCCGCGCGGGCGCAGGACACAGACCTAGCTCAGTGCTTGGAGCCCGCTGCGCCCGGATCTTCCGCAACTGCGGGAGAGGGAAGGACTCGGACTGCTAGGGCTCCGCTTACGGCCCACAGGGCTGAGGGGGCAGCATATAAAACCGCTGAACCCAACGCTCGCTCACTGCAGACCTCGGAGCAAAGACTGAGGGAAGAGGGCTGAAATCCGTGGTTTAAGCCCTCACTGCCGAGCGGAGAACGGAAGCCTTAGGCACGGAGACTAGCCGCCCCCTCCCTACCCTCCCAGAGCTCGCCCCGCCCCCACCTGCATAAAGTAGCAGTGTCGGATCAAAGGACAGAATATTTGCTGCTCTGAGAACTGTGGACCGCAGACACAGATTCGCAGCTCAACTAGTTCCGGCAAAGGGGAGGGAGCTGGGGAAGCAGGACTGGCTGTGGTGGTGGTCACCGCCATTGCTCTGGGCCACCTCTCACAACTCACCCTGCCCCTGGCCCCACCTATCTGGGCGGATCCCTGCAGGAGTAAACAGAACTGCTGAAACAAACGGGCTCTGAATCTGGTGCAGAAAGAGCTTTGGAACTCCAAAAGCTCTTCGCATACCTATCAACCTATTGCAGAAGACACTCCTGTAGATGTCTAGGAAGAGAAATAGTAAATCAGTGATTGCCATGAATAACCAAGGCAACAAGATAGCTCAGAAAGAAAGTGAAAAGTCTCCAGAAAAGGAACTTAGAGATATGGACCTTTGTGATTTAAATGACAGAGAATTCAAGATCGCAATTCTGAAATAACTGAACGAGATGCAAGAAAACACAGAAAGGCAGTTTAATGAACTCAGAAACACAATCAAAGAACACCATGAGCATTTTACAAAAGAGATTGAAATCTTGAAAAAGAACCAAATAGAATTTCTGGAGATTAAGAACTCAATAGAAGAAATTAACAATAAAATATCCAGCTTAGGTAGTAGAGTTGACCAGATGGAGGAAAGAATCAGTGACATCGAAGATAGGAACCTGGAATTTACACAGAGGGAAGAAGAAAGAGACTTGAGACTTAAAAGAAATGAAAAAACTCTACAAGAACTTTCTGACTCCATCAGAAAGAGCAATATAAGAATAATGGGTATACCAGAAGGAGAAGAAAGAGGGAAGGGAACAGAGAATATATTCAAACAAATTGTCGATGAGAACTTCCCAAACTTGTGGACAGAACTGGATCCTCGAATCCAAGAAGCAAATAGAACACCTAATTACCTCAATCCCAACAGGCCTTCACCAAGGCACATTGTATTGAAGCTGTCTAAAATCAATGATAAAGAAAGAATTCTCAAGGCAGCCAGGGAAAAGAAGACGGTAACTTACAAAGGAAAGCCCATTAGATAATCATCAGATTTTTCAGCAGAAACTCTACAAGCTAGGAGGGAATGGAACCAAATATTCAAACTATTGAAAGAGAGAAATCATGAGCCAAGAATAATATATCCAGCAAAGATCTCCTTTAGATATGAAGGAGGAATAAAGACCTTTCCAGACATCCAGAAGCTGAGGGAATTTTCTAATACACGACCTGCACTACAAGAAATACTAAAGGAGGCTATTAGACCACCATCAACAGGGACAACTTGTGGCAACCGAAACTTAAAAAGGGGGAGCGTAAAGGCCTGAACTGGAATATGGGAATAGAGAAAGTAAGCGTACTGAAGAAACTGGAATACTCTAAATATCAAACTTTCTTTTACATAAACTCAAGGGTAACCACTCAAAAAACATCCAAATCTGAAATATATACTGTAATAAAAGAAGAAACAGAGGGAAACATCATAGAATACTACCACACAGAAATAACAGACAACAACAAAAAGGCAAAGAAACAATGGAGACACAGCCTTACCAGAAAACTAAAGACAGAATGACAGGAAATCCTCACATATCAATAATCACCCTGAATGTAAATGGACTGAACTCACCAATAAAGAGACACAGAGTAGCAGATTGGATCAAAAAACTAAACCCAACCATATGCTGCCTACAAGAGACACATCTCAGCTACAAGGACAAGCATAGACTCAAAGTGAAAGGGTGGAAATTGACACTTCAAGCAAATGGTACCCAGAAAAAATCAGGTGTAGCCATAATGATTTCCGATGAAACAGACTTCAGGGTGAAAAAGATAACAAGAGACAAAGATGGACATTTCATAATGGTAAAGGGGACTATACAACAAGAAGACATAACAGTCATCAATATTTATGCCCCCAATCAGGGAGCACCGAAATATACCAAGCAACTACTAACAGAACTAAAGGGAGAAATTGACCAAAACACAATTATACTAGGGGACTTAAATACATCATTGACAGCTATGGATAGATCATCCAAACAGAAGATAAATAACAAAATCGCAGCCCTAAATGACACATTAGAGGAATTGGACATAATTGACATATATAGAGCACTTCATCCTAAAACATCAGACTATACATTCTTTTCTAGTGTACATGGAACATTCTCAAGGATAGACCATATATTGGGACACAAAATCAGCCTCAGCAAATTTAAGAAGATTGAAATCATACCAAGCATATTCTCTGATCACAAAGCTTTGAAATTGGATATCAACTGCAAAAAGAAAGCAGGAAAAAACACAAATACATGGAGATTAAACAACATACTTTTAAAGAACGACTGGGTCAAAGAAGAAATTAGAGAAGAGCTCAAAAGATACATAGAAACAAATGACAATGAAAATACATCCTACCAAAATTTTTGGGATGCCGCAAAAGCAGTTTTAAGAGGGAAATTTATATCATTACAGGCCTATCTCAAGAAACAAGAAAAATCCCAAATAAATAACCTCATGTTACACCTTAAAAAACTAGAAAAAGAAGAACAAGCGAAACCCAAGGTCAGCAGAAGAAAGGAAATAACAAAAATCAGAGCAGAACTAAATGAAATAGAGAACAAAAAGACAATAGAAAAATTAATGTGACAAAAAGCTGGTTCTTTGAAAAGATTAACAAAATCGACAAACCCTTGGCTAGACTCACTAAGATAAAAAGAGAGAAGACACTAATTAACAAAATCAGAAATGAAAAAGGGGAAGTTATCACGGACACCACAGAAATACAAAGGATTATCCAAGAATACTATGAAGGACTATATGCCACCAAATTTAATAACTTAGAAGAAATGGACAAGTTCTTAGAAACATGTAGCCTTCCAAGGCTGAATCATGAAGAACTGGAAAATCTTAACAAGCCGATCACCAGTAAGGAAATTGAATCAGTCATCAAAAACCTTCCCAAAATCAAAAGTCCTGGACCAGATGGCTTCACCAGTGAATTCTACCAAACCTTCAAAGAGGATCTAATACCAATCCTGCTCAAACTCTTCCAGAAAATTGAAGAAGAGTCAGTACTCCCTAACTCATTTTATGAGGCCAACATTACCCTGATACCAAAACCTGGTAAGGACAACACAAAAAAAGAAAACTACAGACCTATATCTCTGATGAATACAGATGCTAAAATCCTAAACAAAATTCTAGCAAATCGAATACAACAATGCATTAAAAAGATTATTCATCACGACCAAGTGGGGTTCATCCCCGGGGCACAAGGATGGTTCAACATTCGCAAATCCATCAATGTGATACATCACATAAACAAAATAAAGGACAAAAATCATATGATTCTATCAATTGATGCAGAAAAAGCATTTGATAAGATACAACATCCATTTATGATTAAAACACTTACTAAAATTGGTATAGAAGGAAAATACCTCAACATAATAAAGGCCATATACGACAAGCCCTCAGCTAACCTCATAATTAATGGTGAAAAGCTGAAGCCCTTTGCTCTACGTTCAGGAACACGACAAGGTTGTCCCCTATCACCTCTGCTTTTCAACATAGTGTTGGAAGTCCTCGCCAGAGCTATCAGGCAAGAGAAAGAAATAAAAGACATCCAAATTGGGAATGAAGAAGTTAAATTGTCACTCTTTGCAGATGACATGATGCTATACATAGAAAACCCTAAAGACTCCACCAAAAAGCTTTTAGAAACAATCAATGAATATAGTAAAGTTGCTGGCTATAAAATCAACGTGCAAAAGTCCATTGCTTTCCTATATACCAACAATGAAATCTCAGAAAAAGAGATAGAAAAAACAATTCCTTTTGCAATTGCAGCAAAAAGAATAAAATACCTAGGAATAAACTTAACCAAGGATGTGAAGGATTTATATGCTGAAAACTATAAGACATTTTTGAAAGAAATTGAAGAAGACACAAAGAAATGGAAAGACATTCCGTGCTCATGGATTGGAAGAATCAACATAGTTAAAATGGCCATATTACCCAAAGCCATATACAGATTTAATGCAATCCCCATTAAAATCCCAATGGCATTTTTTAAAGAAATAGAACAAAAAATCATCAGATTTGTTTGGAACCACAAAAGACCCCGAATAGCCAAAGCAATATTAAAAAAAAAGAACAATACTGGAGGTATCACACTCCCTGATTTTTCCTTGTACTACAGGGCTACAATAATCAAAACAGCTTGGTATTGGCGGAAAAACAGACACATAGACCAATGGAATAGAATTGAGAACCCAGAAATAAAACCACATCAATATGGACAGATAATTTTTGACAAAGAAGCTAAAAACATACAATGGACGAAAGACAGCCTCTTCAATAAATGGTGCTGGCAGAATTGGATAGCTACGTGCAAAAGAATGAAACTGGACTGCTATCTGTCACCATGTACCAAAATTAATTCAAAATGGATCAAAGACTTAAGCATAAGACCTGACACAATAAACTGCATTGAAGAAAACATAGGTACTAAACTTATGGACCTTGGGTTCAAAGAGCATTTTATGAATTTGACTCCAAAGGCAATAGAAGTAAAAACTAAAATAAACAAATGGGATTATATGAAACTGAAAAGCTTCTGCACAGCAAAAGAAACTATTGACAAAATAATGAGGCAACCAACTGAATGGGAGAAGATTTTCGCAAACAGTTCCTCTGATAAGGGGCTAATATCCAAAATATACAAGGAACTCATGAAACTCAACAACAAAAAAACAAACAACCCAATTGAAAAATGGACAGAGGACCTGAAGAGACATTTCTCCAAAGAGGATATACAAATGGCAAATAGACATATGAAAAAATGCTCAACATCGCTAATCATCAGAGAAATGCAAATGAAAACCACAATGAGATATCACCTCACCCCAGTCAGAATGGCTTTCATCAACAAAACAAATAGTAACAAGTGTTGGAGAGGCTGTGGAGAAAAAGGAACTCTCATACACTGTTGGTGGGAATGCAGACTGGTGCAGCTGCTATGGAAGGCAGTGTGGAGGTTCCTCAAGAAATTACGAATAGAATTACCATATGACCCAGCAATCGCTCTCCTGGGTATCTACCCCAAAAATATAAAAGCATCTCTCTATAGAGACACGTGTACTCCAATGTTCATTGCAGCTTTGTTTACGATGGGCAAGTCATGGAAACAACCAAAATGTCCTTCGATAGATGAATGGATAAAGAAGTTGTGGTACATATACACAATGGAATACTATTCGGCGTTAAGGAAAGATGATATAGGAACTTTTGTGACAACATGGATGGATCTCGAGAGAATAATGCTAAGTGAAACAAGTCAGACAGAAAAAGCAGAGAACCCTATGATTTCACTAATATGTGGTATATAAACCAAAAAGAACAAGACAAAGAAATGAGAAACAAAAACTCATAGACACAGACAATAATTTAGTGGTTACCAGAGGGTAAGGGGGTGGTGGGTGGCTGATGAGGGTAAAGGGGATCAAATATATGGTGATGGAAGGAGAACTGACTTTGGGTGGTGAACACACAATGGGATTTATAGACGATGTAATACAGAATTGTACACGTGAAATCTATGTAAATTTACTAACAATTGTCACCCCAATAAAATTAATTAAAAAAAAAAAAAAAAGAATATGCCTTCATTCCTTGTTTGCTTCAACAAACAAGAATGATCTAGATATGGCTCATTTTGCAAATAAGTTGATTATAAAAATAATTTAATTATTTAAGAATGCTTTAAATGAATCATAAAAATGTTTTTCTTAATAGTTAAAAATATCTGGGTCTGATATTATAATATTCTACATATTCCAATGGATAATTTAACATGCAACTTTAGAAAAGCACCCAATTGGAAATGACAGAGAATTATTCCAACTTCATAGATGCAGATTCAATCAGGTTTTTTTTTTATTTTCCAATCAGTTGACTATGCACTATGAAAATTCACAAATCGATTTCATTATATTGAATTCATTTCAATAAATGTTTGGATCAGACATATTGTCAGGCACTTGGCATACTGGGATGAAAAGAAAAGCAGTCTGTTTTATCAAAAAAGTTAATATGCATTAGGATATGGAGATACAGAAAGAAGTTAATTACAGAACAATGTCAGAAACTTAATGATCAAAGAATGTATTAGGTATACAGATCACAAGATAAAGGAGCGATCAATTCTATTTGGAGAGAGGTCAGGGATACCTTCCCTTGAGAAATTATTTCCAATTTGTTTTTGAGGAATACTCGCTTCATTTTGCATACATGGAAAGAATAGTTATTGCAATTAAAAGGAACAATAGTGACAGATGCATGGTAGAACAGACACTTGGTTTTTATATATGATACTACTGTGTCCATAAGTGATGTGGGAGTTATTGGAAAACATACCTACAGATACCCTTACTTGGACTGTATTATGTAATTTGGAGAGAGACATGTTCATGTTCATAAGGAAGGACTCACGGTGTTGTTATGATAATCAAACAGTTCCATAGGTTTTTTTGAATTTGTTCTTCCCACTTCTAGATCTCTATGATTTTAGTAGTGCCTTAATTAGGATGGCAAAACAAAACAAAACAAAAATACACACCATTTATGCCAGTTCACTTTTTAAAAGTAAAAGCAAAGAGTTATACTGGGACAACTGGCACCAAATGTGTCACGGGTGGTGTGCATTACACTGTTTCTACACAGTGTAGTTACACTGTTTCTAGCTTTTCTCTCT
This sequence comes from Rhinolophus hipposideros, assembly GCF_964194185.1. NCBI lineage: Eukaryota > Metazoa > Chordata > Mammalia > Chiroptera > Rhinolophidae > Rhinolophus > Rhinolophus hipposideros. The sequence goes on from NC_138057.1 coordinate 26,251,252, forward strand.
TGTCAACCCAGTCTACCTTCTCCTAAATTAATATGTGTTTAGTAGAAACAGACTCGATCTTCTTCACATAGGGAAACTTAATAATTCCCCATTATCTATAAGATGAAGGGGATTAGTTTTAATGAGAATTTTACTTCAATCAGCCATTCCAGGTTCAGCTGTTACTATCTCTCTACAGATACTTAACAGAAAAGTAAATACATGTGTCAAGGAAATATTTTCACATTAAATTGTGTTGTTTTGTAACAATTGTATTATTTCTGTTTTTATTCTTTCTCTCTTCTGCCTCACTACTGTCACTTAAGGTTCAACATGAACTTTCTATATACATTGCGTTGGTGTAAGTTTGTTATTATAGAAAAGATGTAGAAGAAAAGTATAGCTCAGTTTTGAATTTGAGTTTCAGTCTCAGTTTTAAGGACCTAAAGTAAAGACCAAACATTTGAAAGTAAAAGCTTTTAGGATCAGAAGAAATAAGTCAGAAAGAGAAAGACAAGTACCATATGATCTCACTTATATGCGGAATCTAAAGAAAAGAATAAGTGAATGAACTAATCAGAAACAGTTTTGGGGACAAAAAGAAAAAAACAAGAGTTGTTAGATGGGCGGGGTGTGGGGGATAAGGGGAAAGGTGTAGGGATTAGGAAGCAGCTGGTAACCACAAGATGGCCTCAGGGTTTTTTGAAAATTAATTTGGGGAACGTATTCAATAATGTTGTAAAGATTTTGTTTATTTACATTTATTTTATACATACATTATATACATTTATTTTATATTTATTTAAATATATGTTCACTCTAGGAATTAGATCGACAGTTTACTCACTTGGGACACGTGGATAAATATACTTCAGAATTTGAACCTTTCCTTTATGTGACAATTTGTTTTTATACATATTTTAAAAGACGGTAAAAGACAAGGAAGAAAAATGATTTTGATTCCAACATCTTCAGTGTTATAAAGTAAGCCTCTCTTCTGAAACAAATGAGGTGTTTTATTCAGGATTATCACACAGTTATAGCAATAAAATTGCATTGAAAATATTTTAAAATATAGTTTTAAAAGAACAGGTGTTTTCCCTAAAAGTTTGCTTCATTATTTCTATTCTCTGACAGTAAGGGAGTTTCCATTATTTCAAAGGTTACATTATACCTTTGCTTAGAGCATGAAATAAACAGTCAATTCATCAAGAAAGAGAATGACAGGAAGGCAGTCACATTCATTTAAACCCAGAAAATTTATAGAAAGTATTTTTTTTTCTCAAGGTGAACTATAAGGTGGTGTTGTAAGAGAGCATATTATCCAACTAGTCATTGGAATATCCAAACACATGAACAAACAAATAAACAAAAAGGATGAGGGGGGTTTAGGCAAATTCTCTTTATTTTACATGTGGTATGCAAGAAATAATGAACTTGGCCCTATGTGCCAATGAGATGATCCAGAGGGTGTCATTAACAATGTAAAAATTAAATGCTTCTACTAATACACTCCTCCCATATTCATTGGTGTAGCAAATGGGAAGGCTGAACAATGACACACCTGCCACCTCCAAATACACATGCAGATGTTTATCATTCAAGCGATGGTTTATTTCCCTTGTGAGGATGCATTAAGCACTATCTGAGCCAACCTTTTCAGGAAACAGATGCCTCCTCATTACCATCTCTTTTCCGTTTCTCTGTTCACTGCAGAAAATACGAGTGTATATCACTCCATAGGAAACTGGTATCCTCAACGTCGGGATGCTAGGGGTCATTAATTAGGGTGATGCCACTGGGGTACTGTTCCTAACCTCAAACGGTACCTAAATGGTTTTCACTTACTATTTCTCTGAAGGAGATAAAATCAGAATTTACTACTAGCTTTCTTAAGTGAATTCCACAAAATTGTTTTTATAGATTAATTAATAGCCTCTTCAATTTGTGAAATATATTAACTGGTGCATATGCTAGCAGAATCCTCTTTTTTATATCTGTAGCGATTGCTGATTAAGGATTACCAGGTATGAACCCAAAACAGTCTAATCTACATCTATATCTATATCTATATCTATAGCTATAGCTATAGCTATAGCTATAGCTATAGCTATAGCTATAGCTATAGCTATATATCTATGTCTATATATGTTAGCCATTTGTGTGTGTTCTTGGTAGAGTGCCTGTTCAGATCCTCTGTCCATTTTTTTTACCTGTATTGTTTTTTTCTTTATTTGAGCTGTACAATTTCTTTATACATTTTGAATATTAGCCCCTTATACCTAGGAGGAGTTGTTTACAAATACCTTCTTCCATTCCGTTGATTGTCTGTCTGTCTTCTTCTTCTTTTTTAATTCAAATTTCTTGCAGTGACAATTGTTAGTAAAGTTACGTAGATTTCAGGTGTACAATTCTGTATTACATCATCTATAAATCTCATTGTGTGTTCACCACCCAGAGTCAGTTCTCCTTCTATCACCATATATTTGATCCCCTTTACCCTCATCAGCCCCCCCCCGCCCCTTACCCTCTGGTAACCACTGAACTATTGTCTGTGTCTACGAGTTTTTGTTTCTTATTTGTTTGTCTTGTTCTTTTTGTTGTTTTTGGTTCATATACTACATATCAGTGAAATCATATGGTGGTCTGCTTTTTCTGTCTGACTTATTTTGCTTATCTTTATAATCTCAAGATACATCTACTTGTCACAAATGGTCCTATTTCATTATTTCTAATTGCCGAATAGTATTACATTGTATATATGTATACATATACATACATATATACATACATATGTATGTATATATATGTATATATATGATATATATGATATATATATATACATATACACACACACAGATATATATATATAAATATATATATATAAATATATATATATATATATATATATATATATATATATATATATATATATATCACAACTTCTTTATCCATTCATCTATCAAAGGCCATTTTGGTTGTTTCTATGTCTTGCAACCGTAAATAAAGCTGCAATGAACATTGGAGCACACATGTCTTTATGTATAAAAGTTTTCAGATTTTGGGGAGAGGGAGAGGGATTGCTGGCTCATATGGTAATTCTATTTGTAATTTTTTGAAGCACCTCCACACTGCCTTCCATAGCAGCTGCCAGTCTGCATTCTCACCAACAGTGTATGAGGGTTCCTTTTTCTCCACAGCCTCTCCAACACTTGTTGCTATTTGTCTTGTTGATGAAAGCCATTCTAACTGGGGTGAGCTGATATCTCATTGTGGTCTATATTTGCATTTCTCTGATGATTAGTGATGTTGAGCATTTTCTCATATGTCTATTTGCCATTTGTATGTCCTCTTTGGAGAAATGTCTCTTCAGGTCCTTGGCCCATTTTTCAATTGGATTGTTTGTTTTTTTGTTGTTAAGTTGCATGGGTTCCTTGTATATTTTGGATATTAGCCCCTTATCGGAGGCACTGTTTGCAAAAATCTTCTCCAATTCAGTTGGTTGCTTCTTTATTTTGTTGATGGTTTCTTTTGCTGTGCAGAAGCTTTTAAGTTTGTTATAGTCCCATTCATTTATTTTACCTTTTACTTTCATTGCTTTTAGAGTCCAATTCACAAAATGCTCTTTGAACACAAGATTCATAAGTTTAGTACCTATGTGTTTTTCTATGCAGTTTATTGTGTCAGGTCTTAAGCTTACATCTTTGATCCATTTTAATTAATTTGCCACATAGTGACAGAGAGCAGTCCAGTTTCATTCTTTTGCACGTGGCTATCCAATTCTGCCAGCACCATTTATTGAAGAGGCTGCCTTTTCTCCATTGCATGTTTTTTGCTTCTTTGTCAAAAATTATCTGTCCATATTTATGTAGTTTTCTTTCTGGGTTCTCAATTCTATTCCTTTGGTCTACATGTCTGTTTTTCTGCCAAAACCATGCTGTTTTGATTATTGTTGTCCTGTAGTACAAGCTAAAGTCAGGGAATGTGATACCTCCAACATTTTTCTCTTAAGACTGTTATGGCTATTTGGGGTCTTTTGTGGTTCCAAACAAATCTGATGATTTTTTTTTAAAGGTTAGGGTTAGTTTAGGGTTAGGGTTAGGGTTAGGGTTAGGGTTAGGGTTAGGGTTTAGTTTTTAGGGTGAGGGTGAGGGTTAGGGTTAGTGTTAGGGTTCAGGTTTTTTTTTATTTATTAGTTTCAGGTGTACAAGACAAGGTAATACTTAGACGTTCATCATTTATATCCCTCACACTGTGAACCCCACTCCCCCCATCCACTATCCCTCTGACCTCGCACCGAGCCATCACATTATATATATAAAATTATAGTTGGAATTCATTATTGTTTAGCTTCTGGTGTACAGTGCCATGATCATGCATCAGTTTTAAGGACCTAAAGTAAAGACCAAACATTTGAAAGTAAAAGCTTTTAGGATCAGAAGAGCATGAGAACACAAAGCTAAGGTTTATACCATGAACAAAAAATGTTCCAGCAGAATAGATTACTCTCCCCTTAGAAGGATTGATAAGAAGTAATGATAAGGTGAGGAGGAAAGAAAGATGACATAACCCATAGAATACAGGAAGGGATTAGGGATAAGAGAATTGGATCTGGAGGGACAATGAGCAAAAATAGAGTTCACATTGTGATCCCAAGAAAAATGAGCACTGTCTTTTCTTGGCTCCAAGCAAGGTGTGAACCAAGTTCTCACTAGTTGTTATTAGAAACAGGAAGGTATCTTGCCTGTGTTGACTATAATATTATTTGTTCTTTTTTATGCTCTAGTAGTAATGATCTCCCACCTGCAGTAACCCAAATATTGCAGTCATAATCCCATGCAGAAACACATAAAGGAATTTGTCTTATGTAACAACTTGTCTGGACATCCATCCCCCTTTTAAACAACACTGTGAAGAATTGAGAACCTTGAATACAGAAGGGGTAAACGTAAAAGGAAAGAAGAACTCTTGCTAATCATTTGCTTTAATCTTCCACCTGCCTGTGAACCTGGTTAGGTGGTACCCAAAGTTGCCCCAGAATACCTCGCTTCCTCTCAGAGATATCTCTTCTTCTAATAACTAACTCGTCATTTGTCTCTTAGATTACAAAGTCTTGCTTTTCTTTTCAGATATTTAGCTGAATCCTTCATTACTTGAGTTATAAACTACAGTAATTAATTCTAAAACTATTATATATCTAAAAATTATAGAGTATGCCATATTTGCTTTCACATTTCTTTGATGAGTCCCTACTAAATATAAAGTAAATAGCAAATTTCTTTACATATTATATAGTCACGAGCAATTCATCCATATGCTATTTAATTAATATACAGAAGGAGAAAAGCAATTCTAAAATTTATTTTGATCTACAAAATAAAACAAAAACCAAGTGCAATCCTGAGAAAGAACTTTAAAGCCAGAAGCATCATACTTCCTGACTTTAAACCTTATCACAAAGCTATAGTAATCAAAATACTATGGTAAAAGAATAAAAATAGACACAAATAACAATGAAACAAAATGGAGTGCCCAAAAATAACCCCCCATATATACTGTCAACTAATATTTGACAATTCAGAAAATATAGTCTCTTTAATAAATGTTTTTTTCTGAAAACTGGATAACTACATGCAGGAAATAAAATTGGACCCCTATTTTACACCACTTACAAAAATTAACTCAAAATGAAATAAAGATTTTAACATAAGACCTAAAATTATAAAACTACTTGAAGACTAGATCGCACACATTCAGGGTATTATGGCTGTAGACACTTGTCTTCACAGGGAGACAACTTCATGGACGGTGTAGGTGCCTGACCACTGCTGTACACCTGAAGCTGAAGCTCAATAATAATGAATACCAGCTATAATTTATATATATATATATATATATATATATATATATATATATATATATATATATACAAGATATGGAGTATAGCATAAGGAATAGAGTTGGTGGAATGCTAATAGCTATATATGATGTCAGAGCAGTAATATATTGGGGGAGGGAGGTTACCACTTTATGAGAGGTATAAATGTCTAATTATTACACTGTCTTATACATGTGAAACTAAAACAAAACAAAAAAATCTACTAGAAGAAAATATAGAGGAAAATCTCTTTGACATTTGTTGGGGCATAAGACTCATAAAGCACTAGCACCAAAAGCGAAATTCAATAAGTGGGACAACATTAAACTAAAAAGTACAGTATGAAAGAGGCACAGCAAAAACACCAACATTTTTTTAATTAAAGAAAAAAAATAAAAAATAAAAAATCAGCATCAACAAAATGAAAAGGCACCTGGAATCTATGTAATTTCACTAACAATTGCCACTCCAATAAACTTAAAAAAAATGAAAAGGTGACTCATGGAATGGTTGTTCACTTTCCCTGAAACAACATTTATAACTTTTTGATTATTCTAAATCTATCCTTTCCAATTTATCTTGGTTTGAATCCCGGCTTTGCCATTTATTTGTGTGAACTGAAGCAATATACTTAATTCTTTTGCGTCATTTTTCTCACCAATAAAATGAAAATTACTGTAACTCCTATACTTTTAAAATTTAGAATGTATATAATTAGGTGTTAATCAAATGTTCATTTTTTCTACTTTTCTTTTTTGTTCTCCTTTTCTACATAGGACATGCAATGACATACCATGTATTAAATTGTATATTTTATATTTTAAACAGTATATTATATATTTTAAAATCATCTGCCTCTTCACAGAGCAAGTTCTATGAAGAACTTCTGTCTGTTTCGTTCATTGTTATAGCCTAGGATAGTGTTTGACCCATACTAGACAATCAAATCTATTAACTGTACAAACTAGCTTGTTTATAACCTTATTAATCTACTAATAGTCAAACTTATAGTCAGAAGACAGTACCTCTTAAGTCTCCCCTGTATGTGATTGGGGCAATTTAAATCTTTTTTCTTGAGTTTCCTAATACTGAATTTTTTTTAAAAAAGAACTTCTTTTCAAATCAGGGTTAATAGGTTCAATACCTGCCTTTGCTTTACCAACTAAGTTTATGTAATATTCTAAAGCCTTTCTTGTTAGTTTAATAATTGTCACAACATAAGAACCTTCACATCCATAAGAAACAACACCTCACCATTAAAGATTTATTATGAGATTGCAAGAATTGTGTCACATCTTCAGGCTGTACTTCTAGTTTTCTTGCTATTTCCTCCAAAGCAGTCACTTCTTCAACTGCTTTTGAACCGCACCAAGTCATACATGAGGGTTGTATCAACTTCTTCCAAACTCCTTTTAATGTTGATATTTTGACCTCTTCCCATGAATCATATATGTCCTTAATGGCATCTATCATAGTAAATGTTTCCAGAAGGTTTTCAATTTACTTTACTCAGGTCCATCAGGAGAATCACTAATTATGGCAGCTATTGCCTTACAGAATGCATTTCTTAAGTAATAAGGCTTGAAAGTTAAAATTACTCCTTGATCCATGGCATTTACAGTGGATGCTGTGCTAGCAAGCATGAAAAGACCATTAATTTTGTGTATCTCTCTATCAGAGCTCTTGGGTGACCAGGTACATTGTCAAAGAGCAGTGATATTTTGAAAGGAATCATTTTTCTGAACAGTAGGTCTCAACTCAGGGCTTAAAATATTTAGTAAACCATGTTGTAAACTGATATGCTATCATCTAGGCTTTGTTGTTCCACTCATAGCGCACAGGTAGAGTAGATTTACCATCATTCTTAAGGGCCCTAGAGTTTTTAGAATGATAAATGAGCATTGGCTTCAACTTAAAGTCAGCTGCATTAGCCCCTAATAAGAGAGTCAGCCTGTCCTTTGAAGCTTTGAAGCCAGGAATTTAATCTTCTCTCTAGCTATGAAAGTCCTAGATGGCATCTTCTTCCAATAGAAGGCTGTTTCATCTACATTGAAAATCCATTTAGTGTAGCCATCTTCATTAATTATCATAGCTAGATCTCAATAACTTGCAGCTTCTCCATCAGCACTTGGTGCTTCACCTTGAACTTTTATGTTATGGAGATGGCTTCTTTCCTTAAACCTCATGAACCAATTTCTACCAGCTTCAAACTTTTCTTCTCTAGCTTCTTCATCTCATTCAGTCTTTGTAGAATTGAACAGAGTTGGGCCTTTGCTCTGGATTGGGCTTTGGCTTTAGGTAATCTGTGGTTGATTTGATCTTCTATCCAGACCACTAAAACTTTCTCTGTATCAGCAATAAGAAAAAAATGTTCTCTGTTTCACTTTCTTATCATTTGTGTGTTCACCAGAGTAGCACTTTTAATTTCCTTCAAGAACTTTTCCTTTGCATTCAAAATTTGGCTAATTGCTTGGCACAAGAGGCCTAGTTTACAGTCTTTCTTGGTTTTCAACAAGTCTTCCTCACTAAACTTTATCATTTCTAGCTTTTGATTTTAAGTGAGAGACATGTAACTCTTCCATTTCTTTAAACACTTAGGACATTTTAGAGTTATTAATTGGCCTAATTTCAATATTGTGTGTCTCAGGAAATAGGGTGGCCCACGGAGAGGGAGGGAGACAGAGGAATATATTGGGGGAGGGAGGTTACCACTTTATGAGAGGTATAAATGTCTAATTATTACACTGTCTTATACATGTGAAACTAAAACAAAACAATGCTATCATTGTTTTGGTCAGTAGAGCATTGACTAGTCAGTAGAGCAGTCAGACACAAATATCATTTATTAATTTCACCATTTTATATAGGCATGATTCATGGCACCCCAAATAATTTTACAATAGTAACATTAAAGTACAATTATCACCAATCACCATAGCAAATATAATAAGAAACAAAACAAAACAAAACAAAACAAAACTTGAGGTCTGCATGTGAGAATTACCAAAATGTGACAGACACAAATTTGAGCAATTGCTATTGGAAAAACGGTGCCGAGAGACTTTCTCAATGCAGGGTTGCCACAAACCTTAAGTTCATAAAAATGCAATATGGCTTTATTGCAAAATGTAATAAAAACAATATGACATATAGGTGATGCACTACAGAATTGTACTTATGTAACTTTACTAACCATTATCACCCCAAAATTAAAAAAAAAAAGTAAAAAGACAATGTGCAGTAAAATGAAGTATGCCTGTACCACACTTATTTTACTGCTGATTACTTCTTACCAAATTTATATTCCCCATAATGTTCTTTGGATGTACTATATCTGCTTATCTTACCAATTCTTTTGGCATTTATCTTTTGTTTCTAACAATTACTTATTATCTCCACCTCCACCAATTAAAAGATGAAGAAATTTAGGACAGGAGGCAGAAAGCTGCCTACCCCTGTTAGTGACAGTCCTTGTCTGTTTTAGTTTTTATCCCATACCTCAGTATTCATTTCATGTTATTTTCCTATGGTCATTTACTGATTAAATTTTTAAATTTCTTTTCTGTCCTCTGTCTCTCATATATGTATTGCTCACTACATTCCAGTTTCATCATATACACCCTCTTTGTGACATATTTATAAAATAATATATCCTGATGGTAGATAATTCTGTTTGCAAACAACCCAGTAAATAGTTGCTGTCTGCATTTAGGCAAGTTGTATATTGTTCTTTACGTTGTAGCGGGGAAATCTTTTTCTTAGGATATGACTTAGATATAGACAACGAAACATTGAGATACTGGTAAGCACTGGATAATTAGGACAGAACAGGCAGGATAAAACTGAAAATTGTATAATATGTTAAGGTTTTGTATCTAATCTTGAACATATTTGTTAAGCCGATTAAATACAAATAAAATGATTTGATATATAATTCGATACCAATGGAGGCACTCAGCTAAAATATTTTCCTTTAGTATTTTATAATAATATAACTTGTTATTTCCCTCATTCATATGTCATGTGTCTGCATAAAAACTTAAAATCTCTTTTTCTCTGTCAGGTTCAAAATACTTAATTCCTGTATTTTTAAATTTATGGGATTAATATTTCTCCCTTTTCTTCCTGTGACAGTAGAAACAATTTATTTAAAAAGAAAAATGTAACATTTAATGGTTATTATAATAAATTTACTTTGAATCTGAGATTTGTAATAACTTGTATATTTCATTTGCTAATTTTTCAAACAGGGAATTCATGGTTTTGTTCTCAATTATGCATGAGGTTATAATAAAACTGATTTAGTATCAAATGTTGGTTGGCCAGGATGTAGAGCAATTGGAACTCTGAAACAATTCTGGTGGGAATGTAAACTTTGTAGTTTCCTTGAAAAAGAGTCTGGCCATTTCTTGTCAACATGCACTTAACATATGACCCAAACATCCCACTTTGGGTATTTACCTAAGGAAAACATATATGCATGAGCCCAAAAAAACTTCTACACAAATGTTCACAGCACCATGTATTATAATATCTCAAACTGAAATAAATACCCATGTACATCGACAAGAGAATGTATAACTAAATCGTGGTACTCATACAATGACAAAGATTATTGCAGAATTCTTCAACATAGCAAAACATGAAAATAACTCAGTTTTTATGCACAATGGAATCTCATTTGCTGTAGCCATACACAGGAATTCTACTCAACAATGAAAATAAATGAAATATAGGTGAATGTATCCACAGGAAGAAACTTAAAAACAGGGAATAAAGGAAAAAGATTAATTGTAGAAGAATATACATTATTGTGTTTATATAAAAATGAAAGTGACAAAACAACACAGTATCTTAAGGATTCGTGTGAATGTATAAACTTTATGTTTTAAATAAAGCAATGAAATCATTAACATAAAATATATCAATTATCCTAAAGGAGAAAGAAATGGAAAGAGAAGCTATAGAAAAGAAGCTACAAAATTATTCAAATGTATTAGCAAATTTCTATTTCCTAACCTATATGGATGTGTGGGTATTCACTTTTATTCTCTTCATTTAAATTAATGTCTGCTTTGTATGAACATAATATTGATGTATATTGATGTATATGTATACAAACTTACATATTTATAATTAATGTTTAATATATTTCAATCTTTTAAAAAGTTACAAATAGAAAATGCAATTCTTACTTGGCTAAGAAGTGAACAAGGTATGTTTTACAATATAACTGTATTTCTCTAATCCCAAAGTCCATGTTTTAAACCACCAGTACATATAGCTTTGGAAAATTAATTTCAGAACTGTGATTTCAGAGCAACTGTGCATGATAAAAGGGAGGGAATCACTGTGGGTTGAATTCCCAGCTAGAAAGAGGGCTCCAATCTATTTTCCATTATTTAGGAAGTCAGTTTACATTTGCAGTTCCTAACTAAGTGAAATAAGTGGAAAGAAATAGGAGATGATTATGATAAGAGAGGGGAAGACCAACAAGGTTAGATGAAACTTCTTTGAAATTTATGTGGAGAATGTAAAACTTAATGCTTCAGTTTAATACCTGTATACAGAAGGAAAATATTTTTTAACAAGAAATATAGAAAATAATTTAAGGTGGGGATGAACATTTTTAAAATTCCTATTATAGAATAAAAAGATTAATGTATAATTATTACTTCTTCCATTAATTCATTTATATGTATTTTTTAAATAATAGTACTACCTATACTCCTTTACTTCAACTTACTTTTATCATTCTCAATTAATCTTTTCCATGGTATCTTAGTTGCCTATTCTTCATAAGAAGCATTCGGAATGTTTGCTTTTCATATTAAGGTAAACATTATTACGAGTGAAAAAAAATGAAATCCAAGATTCATACCTAGGGCTGAGTGTCATACAAACTAGATTAAGCAGTAACTACACTTCCCACGATTTCCCTACTTGTTTCACCATGTAAGTATTATATGAACTTTGGTCTCTCTGTGACTCAGTTACCACATGTGTAAAATGACAACAATAAGTTATACTTTATAGGATTATAGTGAACGTTAAAGAGTTGATGCATATGAAAAACTTGAATAGAGCATGGCATATATAAAATCTTGATAAATATTATTTTTTAAGTATTATCCAACCTCTGTATATATAACAGTGCACTTATGTGATATTGTGTATGATGTTGTCCAATACATTAATTTAGTGAGATTTCAATAGTCAAATATGACAAGTGTATGAATTCACGGGATGGAGATTGTGAAGACAGAAATTTCATCTTCAACATGGGTGATTAAACAAATGACACATTGGTACGGGATCATATGTAAGAGTAGACAGTGAGACAGCTGCCTTCAGAGCAAGCCTGCAGCCCTGACAGTTGTGGAGCTGGAATAGCTATGGGGTGTGAGTTATGAGGAGGACATATGGAATTGTGATGCTGAGCTAATATGAGTCTGAATTGTTAATATGTACAGTAGTTTTCATCAGCAAGAGTCAGTACGGGAAGGAGTATGAAAGCTAGGAGAATCAAAGGTAAAAAATTGAAGCATGTTCCACAGATAACCATACAGAAATCATAACACATATGGTTCTAGATTATGGGTGTAACATTCCCATAAATCTAACATAAGTTGAAAATATCATGTCAAAAATGAATTTAATACACCTAATCTACCAAGCATGATAGCTTAGCCAAGCCTACCTTCACTGTGCTCAGAACACTTACATGAGTCTACAGTTGGGCTTAATCACCTAATACAATAAATACACTGTAGAGTGTCAGTTGTTTACCCTCATGGTGTTGTGACTGACTGGGAGTTGGGGCTTGCTGCCACTGCACAGCATCAGGAGAGAATATCAAGTATTCACCATACGTGCTAGCCTGCGAAAACATCAATATTCAAAATTTGAAGTAGAGAAAAACCCTGAGGCCATCTTGTGGTTACCAGCTGCTTCCAAATCCCTTCACCTTTCCCCTTATCCCCAACCCCCTCCCACACACCCATCTAACCACTCTCGGTTTTTTCTCTGCGTCCCCAAAACTGACTCTGATTAGTTCATTCACATAGTCTTTTCTTTAGATTCCATATATAAGTGAGATCATATGGTACTTGTCTTTCTCTTTCTGACTTATTTCACTTAACATAATGTTCTCTAGATCCATCCATGTTGCTGCAAATGGGTATCCGATGGACATGCGTCCTATTTGGGAGACCACCTCAGGGATACTGTGGATACCTGATCATGGCATTGTACATCAGAAGCTAAACATTAATGAATGCCAACTATAATTTTATATATATAATGTGATGGTTCAGTGTGAGGTCGGAGGGATAGTGGATGGGGGGAGGGGGGTTCACAGTATGAGGGATATAAATGATGAACGTCTAAGTATTACCTTGTTTTGTACACCTGAAACTAATAAATAAATTAATTAATAAAAAAAAAAAAAATTTGAAGTAGAGAGTATACTGAAGTCATACAGCGTTTGCACCATCATAAAGGAGGAAAATCGTAAGTTGAATCATTGTAAGTCAGGGACCGTCTTGTAGTTGAAATGGGGACAGAATTCTTTGGCCTGAATTTGTGATGATGCAGAATGGGAATAAGGAGAATAAAATAATTCCTAGTCTTTGGAATAGGGAAGTGCATGATGAAGTCACAGAGAACCTGGGATGTTGAAAATTGGAATGTTGAGTAATTTTCTCTAATACAATTTTCCAAAGAAGCTTCAGGGGATTAAGTGAGATTTAGGAAAAAGAAAGAGAAAAAAGGAGGAAGGAAGGAAGGAAGGAAGGCAGGAAGGAAGGAAGGAAGGAAGGAAGGAAGGAAGGAAGGAAGGAAGGAAGGAAGGAAGGAAAGGAGGGAGGGAAAGAGGGAGGGAGGGAGGAAGGAAAGAAGGATAGGAGAGAGGAAAGGAGGGAGGAAGGAAGGGAGAAAGGAAGAAAGGAAGGGGCTAGGAAGGAAGAACTAGGTTTTATGGAATAACTTCTCTTTAAAATTCAGATATTCTGTAAATAAATATTGGAATCACCTTTCTTTTACCTTTGTTGTAAAAAATGTTCTAAATACAACTTTCTGAAAAATTAGAGATACTTGGGGGTCATGGATATGTTTTTGCTTCTTTATTATTGTCAGTGATCTTTTTAATCTCCCTGTATCATTACAGTTTCAAACCTTAATACTTAAATTCTTTAGTGAGCTATTTTTGCCTTCTTAGAGTGAAAAATGTTGAGATGAACATTTCACTTTATATGGATCAGAACCCAAGATAACAAAATTATTCCTAAAAATTATTTAAACTCTGTAAAACATGTTTTTAAGAACTTGTCTGGTAATTAAAATATCTGATTCATTTGTTTCTATTCAATGTGTTTCATCATGAATTTTAAGCACATTTTTCTGGTTCTTCATGTGCTTTTTATTTTAATTTTTTCATTGTGTTCCAGACATTACATAAAAATGAATGGTGAAATCTAAAGCATAATATTTTCTTTCTCTGATTCTCTCTACAAGCTCAATATAAAAATATGTAAAATTAATTTTAATAGTGTTTAACTAACCTAACACATTCAAAACATTATCATTTCAACCTGTGATGAATATAAAATTTAATGAGATATTGTACATTATTTTTGTACATTACTATACAGTATTATCTCCTAACTCACTTTCCTAACAATCTTGTTTTCTTAAAAATCCTTGTCCAAACCTCACCACTTAAATGAGTGTAAATTTATTTAGGAACTTGCTATTCTATGCAATATTACTTAAAGATTTTAATATAAGTAACTAAGGAAGAAAATGCCTATTCCAAATTTGTACGGCAAGCTGATGGAAAAAAAGATTGACTCTAATTCCTCATCTGAAACACAACTCCATGTGTTCACTATATTTGCATCATCGATTGGCACTTTACTATGCTAACAGAATCCACAAAAGCAACAGATGTATATTTTTATTTTTATCTCAAAGATCAGTTGATATCTTAATGTCATTTTATTTTTAGTACTTTGAGTCCCTCATTCTTGCATATTATTGGTATTTCTTAGGCCAAGTTAAAATCGGTTGGGCAAATCTCACAAAATTCTCAGCCCCAGCAGTGGTAGAAGACGATTTCCTCCCACTCACAGAGTCTGCTTCTGTATTACCACTCTAAAATCACTATACCTATTTTGGACTTGGCTTTATTCATTCTTACCACATAGATTATATTCTGTTCTCTACACTCAGAAGGCTTGCTTAAAACAAACTTGTGGCTTCATCATTGTTATCTATTTTAACTAGATCCAATTTGATTGTACTTGGTTTTGCTTTATTTGTTTCCAAAATTTCTGTTAGTAAAATTTGACAGTGCCTAGAATATTGAATGATTAATTGGTTCATATCCTAAACTCTGTTTTTGTAGCTTACAGCTAAAACTACAGCCTAGACTGGCAAATATTAACCCAGGTCTATAGAAAATTCAGAAGCTCTAAGAAAGCTACAAAATGAATTATCGTTTTGCTCCATCGGTTATGAGTACAGTACTTGTTTGAAAGTGAGGCTTGGGATAAGGGGTAAGGTAGGAACAGACAAGTGACATATGAAAATAACTTTTACATTGCATGCTACAGATAGGACAATAATAACCACTAGCTATTAAATTGATCTAAGTGGCCATGCAATTTTCAGTGAAAAGGCAATCAGAAGAAAACTATTGTACTAAAATATAATAGTACTAGGTTGTTTATTATATTTGCTTTTTACTTTTTGGGAGCTTTCCAGAATATTAATCATAACTGTGAACTATCATTTGCTGAAAAATCAATTTGAATTCAATTAGGAGATAAAGATTTCCCTGACAAAAACTGAAATGAATAAACTGCATTTAGCAGGCTTTTTTACCTTCGAGTTCATTGAAGAAGAGACTATTATACTCGTATTCTATTATAACTCTGACTCTCAAATGAAGCTGATGACTAAGGGTACTGTCCTACACAATGATTTTTCTGTAACTATCTGCTTGGCATCTAACTTTTAAAAATTAGCCATAAACACTTAAATATTAATTTTGCACTTGGAATATTTATTTGCCCTCTCCTTATGTAATTCGAACATTTTATAGCAATGGAATCCATCCTTAAGCAGTATTAGTGGGAGGAAAACTTTAGTCCATTATGGTTGAACTCGTCAACAAAAGGTAGACTCATTAAGTCACTCATGCAACTCACACTGTTTTTACACTAATACTCCTTATCATTGCAGGTGTTTTCTCCTTAGGGAAGCAGCAGTTATGGAACAATCCCCCTCCCCCATTTTTTGGAGATCTGCTTTGTTAGGAACACTGAGATCAATAACAAAATAAATTCAGAATTAGGCACTAATGTCCCATAATGTTACATAGGGCATTTTAATTGCGCCTAGTTCCTGTGTTATTATTTTTTTATATTTTCAGCTTAGGAACTGGGTGTTTATATGAAGTTATTTTGAGATTTAGCCAAAGAGTAAAACAATATTTTCCGTACATTAAATATTGGAACTGTTTGTTTTTAGTCAAAACATGAAGAATGAGGGGTAAGATTAAGGACTATAAAATTATTAATAGCATATTAATCAAAACACATTTCTTTTTTTTCTTTAATCACCATATGTTGATATAACAGAAAAGAAGGAGTTCCTCTAAATTTTATTGTGATCTATTTACATGTATGAAGTATTTTACAAAGTGGACAGTGATTAGATGGAAAGAAACTGAGCAGAAAGGTATAATTGAAATCAGTATACTTTTACACAAATATTTAGAAACTATTGAGTAAATATACTTAGTAAGATTCCACATGAATTAAGACTATATGGACAGTACTTCTTTAGTCATTTTAGACTACAGAATTCACAAGTGAAAAAAACATACAGGATGAAAGTCATCTTTTAAACAGAATATTTGGAACAAGACAGATTTTGTTTTCCAGATCAGTGTTTTCTAAGAAAAATGTAATGTGAGATACATATGTACTTTCAAATTTAGAGTCATCTTAAATTATTTTTAAGCCAGGGGAATTAATTTATATATATATATATATATATATATATATATATATATATATATATATATATATATACACACACACACAATGCATCAAAATATTATATTAACATGTATCTAATAAAAATTATTAATGAGCTATTTCACGTTTTTTATACTAAATCTTCTAAATAAGTGGCTCTTTTACATGTACAGTTTATCTCATTCAGAAACTACATTTAGTTCTAAAATAACTCATCTGCCTTCAGTTTTCATCAAAGTTACAATAGAAAACAGACATATATACCAAACTTATCCCAAACAAATGCAAAATTTCCAATAAATGGACAGAGGACCAAAATATTGTTTTCATTTAATATTTGATTCAATATTAACACTAGTTCATCTAATTGAGAGTAACATTTCATTTTTAAGCAAAAATATATTTCAAAATTATACCTGTACTAGTTAAGCAAATCATCTAAGACTTTGATATATTCAGCACTAATTAATGTCAAACTCAAAAGTGTGATGAATAATTGAAAAGTAGTTTTAAATGTATCAATGTCACTAATGTTTCTTTAAATCTTTCTCTTAGGTTTTACAGTCAACTTATATACTACTGTCAAGAATTAAAATCTTCTCTACACTAACTAATATAAGATTGTGTCTAAAATAGTCATTATTGGTTTGTATTGTGTTAAAATTCATTTTCAACACAAATCTTTGTGCCTGTCTAACTAGTTCACCAATAAGCTTTTTCTGTCCTTATAGCTCTAAACTGAACTCCTTCATTTGCAGTGCAATATCTGTGAGAGAAATGTAAACCACAAGGCTCCATCTAGTTCTTGATAAATATTTTTTATCAAGCGTTTCTTTTTTTAAAAGATAATCTTGAATTTTAGTTAATTATAGAGTAAGTCTGTGTAAAACTAAAACTTGCCCACTACACCACCAAAAAGTATTGGCAAATACCATGTTTCCCCGAAAATAAGACCTACTTTGAAAATAAGCCCCAGTTAAGATCGTCAGCCAGACAGACACATTTAGTACATTATGACAATGTTCCAGAACAAGATGACATGTCTGTATTTGAATAAACGTAGATTGCTGTACATGAAAAAATAAGACATCTCCAGAAAATATGCCCTAATGTGTCTTTTGGAGCAAAAATTAATATAAGACCTGGTCTTATTTTCTGGGAAATATGGTAACTAAATCATTATATCATTGCCTTCTAACACTTTCATTAGTCACATACATTGCACAATACTGAATGGTTTTAACAGCTGTATCCACAACATTTTCCACAGAGTCTGCTTTATAAAAACAGAGCACAGAATTGTACACTTGAAACCTATGTAATTTTAGCCACCATTGTCACGCCAATAAATTTTAATTAAAAACAAAACAAATAAACAAAAAACCTGATCACTAGTGTTTTCAATATTTAGCAGAGTGCAGCAAATCAATAAGGGAAATATCAGTCTTTTCTTTTAAAATTCTCACCAATCCAGATTATCACCAATTAACTAACAAAGTCATTACTAGTGAAGCTAGTTTACTGAGACAGCAACTAAGTTTTTTTTAAATGTAGCTGATATTCTTTTGTAATAAATATAAATAAATAAAAAAAACATGTCTTTGTAAGAGTTCAGTATTGTTAATGGAATTGGTAAAACTTTTATTAGTAAATTTGAAAGCCCTTTGAGATAAAATATACTGAATTGTAGTAATGTTACAGTATATCTTACATTGCAACTCACCCAAAGCTAAAGAAATGTATTTAACATTTAAAAAAATTTAGAAAATTGAATTTTGATGTGGTTAGAAGCTTTTTCTATGAATATGCATAATTTTAAAAGGTATTGTACTCTATATTGGATAGCCGTAGGGAAAATCTTTCATTTATCATAAAGCATTATTTTCAGTTTTTTATCTCATGAGTTTATAACAAAATTTTCATAACAGAAATATTTTCTTTGTCCATGATCTTTTCAAGAATCCAAACTGTTGTACAGCTTGCAAAACTTACAAGCTCAGATTCTGTTAAAAATTATTTAAACATTTTGGTGGGAATTTAATTCTAATATCAAGTGCACTATTTCAGATATTGTCTTCTGACAGTTTAGAGAAACATTTATCAAATTTGCTAGTTTTTTGGAATAGGTCTCTTTATATTATCTACTATATTATCTTTAAAACTTTTTTTTTTACAAGTAACCAACACTTTTTTTTTTGTTTTGCTCTAGAGCAGAACACGGAATCAACATTTATTGTAACATTTGGTACATACCTTATTTCAATAAATTTTTATATATATTATTCCAATCGTAATACTCGTTTCTGTATTTCCACTGGATACTGTGTCAGAAATAGTTTCTTTATTTTAAATTTAAAACATTGTCCATGTTTAATTTTAACCAAAAATAATTTAATTATGTAAAAATGATAAGTATTTCAAGTTTATTCCCAATCATGATTTAAATAGGTATTGTTTTTTGTTTTATCTGCATAACATATTCAAATTAAGACATTATAATGCTACTTTTATGTCTAGAAAAAAAAATCACTCAAATTAAATCAGTCCAATGACATAGACTAAAGGAGAGGTGTATTTATATGTAATGCTACAAACCTTACATCTGCCTAATAGCAAACTACAATGAGATCAGATCTTACACAATACAACGAAGTAAATGGTAATATTATAAAATAATAAAGTTTTGTCAATAGGAAGTACTTTATATGTTTCAGTTTTAAGTTTAAATGGATTAAACAATACTAATTCAATTCCTCTGATGAATTAGCCACATTATAAGTGTTCACTTGCCATATGTGTCTAGTGAGTACAATATTGCACAACACAAGTCTAGATTGAAATTATTAGCATGTGTAGAAAAGGGATTTTTTTTTTTTTAGGAGATGCTGCTTGGAGGAGCAAATAAAGAAATATAGAGTTAATGGTGCAAACCATGTTATTGTCTATACAAATTCTATCAAGACAGAGGGTGCTTTAACCTAAAGAGGAGACTTTCTGGTGACAAGCGTATGCCAGTTGTAGAGATGGAAGCATTACAGATTCAGTTTGATACCACTAATTTCTACAATTGTGACTGCAAGTTCACTTTTCATACTACTAATATTTTTTATCCCTTTGGGTTCTCCATAGGGGTATGCAAGAATAACATGCAACCAATATAGACACATATCTCTACTTCTAAATTTTTACATTAACCATGTGAATTATACTCTTATGAATTTTGTGAATAGAGGCATGTTGAATTAACCGATCAATGTCTAAACAACGCTGAAGCAATGATGTGATATGCAAGCTAAGCAGTAAATTATGTGCTATTATAAATCACCAAGGGAGGTGCTATATTATTTGTCCTTTTTTGGCCACTAGCTATTATATGGCAATAATCTGACTGCTCAAGTCTTTATTCATAATCAGCTCCAATCAACAAAGCCAATATATGAAAAAAACTAAATGTCTATTGATAGATGAATGGATGAAAAAGTGGTGTGTGTGTGCGTGCGTGTATAAGTGTGTGTGTGTGTGTAAAGTGAAATACTCCTCAGAATAAAAATAAAATAAAATAATTGAAATATTGCCATTTATAGCAACATGATTGATCTTGGGAGTATTATGCTAAGTGAAGTAAGTCATGAAAAAGGACAAAAACCACAAATTTACTCACATGTGAAATATGTGTGTGTGCTCATATATATATATATATATATATATATATATATATATATATATATGTATATATATATGAACAAATGAATGGACAAAACAAAACAAAAACAAACTTATAGATACAGATGATAGAATGGGTGTTACCAGAGAGGAAGAGGAGTGAGGAAAGAGAAAATAGGACAAAGAAGTTTAAATATATGATAAAGGAAGGAAACTACACTTTTGGTGGTAAGCATGCAGTAACATACACAGCTGTCAAATTATAATGCTGTATACCTGAAATTTATATAATGGAATTAACCAGCATTACCTCAATTATATAAAATGATATAGATGTATATTTAAACAAAGTACACTAAAACAAACAAAAATGTTTTCTTCAAAAGTTTTACAAATAATTGTCTTGGAGATGTTCCTATTTTCAGTGCTGCTGCGTGTCTTTTACTCTTGTAGAAAAGTTTACAGAATAAACCACTCTTCCAATCCTTTAATAAGTATTTAATAAAATTAATATTGTTCGATCTCTGATATTCCTTCCCTGTTTTTTAAAAGTGTCTTTGGTTTATTTTTTTGATAATTTCATGTTCTTTTACAGAAAATATGGTTACAGATTTGTTCAGACAATTGTAACATCCTTTAAAATTTCAGCGTCTGTCCTCTATCAGATTTAGGATTATCCCTCTGACCCACCTTTCACTACGTGGTCATGCTGCTTTGTCTTTGATGGTCTATGTCTTATGTTAAATCACTTATTTCTTCATCTTTTGACAGCACAGCATTAGACCATATTTAATACCTTCTCTCTGCAATTTTCTAAATTTCTAAAACAATGCTAAAAAACACTTTAAAAATGAATGTTCTCAAGAAATAGCAATATTCATTCCAGTCAATAAATAACAATAAATATTTTGGCAACTAACATATAATCAATTAAAATGTAAGAAATATCTAAGCAAACCACGACTGTATATTTTCTGATTGTGTTAACTATTACAGTCTTTCATTTTTAAGATAAATTCTATGAAAATGTGTTTGTTTAGGCTACTAAGTTCTTCCCACCTGAGGTTATAGAAGATGCATTCTCTCTACCAGCAAATTTGTAATTTTCAGTACACAACTCTTGCACTTATTTTGTTAAATTTTATTCATAAGCATTTTATTAATTCCAATTCTATGGTAAATGGCTTTGTTTTCTTGATTTCATTTTGGATTTTTCAATTTTAACGTATAGAAATGAAGTTGATTTTTGTATATTCATTATGCATTCTACAACATTGCTGAGGTCATTTATTACTGAGATGCTGTTTCAAAATTTACTACAGTGACAAAGTAGTTTAGAGTTTATGTGGATCCCTCAGCATTTTTTATAATTTTATTTCTTCTTTTACAATCTGGGACACTTTTTATTTGTTTCTTGAACGTTGCCCTGGCTAGAGTAACTTGTACAATGTCAAATGGAAGGTGTGAAACTGGACATCCTTGTCTTGTTCCTGACATCAGGGTGAAAGCTTTCAGTTTTTCACCACAAGGTACGCCATTTTCTATGGGCTTTACACAGGTGTTCTTCATGAGGCTGAGTATATTCTATTCTGATCTTAATTTGTCAAATGATTTTATCAACAATAATATTAGATTTCATCAAACACTTTTTATTTACCTTTAGAGTATAATTTTTGTCTTTATTCTATTAATATAATGCATTTCTGAGACTTATTTTTATTAATTAACCAACCTTCTATTCCTTGGGTAAATAGCACTAGATTGGGTATTATATATTCTACGTTTCACTGTAATCTATATGGGTTTCTATAATTGTAATGGAATAGCAGGTACTAAAAGCATTTAAGATGTTCAAACAAATCTTATTCTTATCTTTTTCCTCGAGTTTCATAATCTCAACCATAAAGAATTCTTTAAGAATTCTCATGACCTGAACTCCTTCATTGCCCTGCCTGGCTTTCCATTAATTGACTTATCATTCCTCTGCCTTCCAATGGGTCAATATTTCATAAACTTTTCAAGCATAATCTTTAGTCCACCCATAATGCTTCTTTGATCTCAGTCTGTCTATCTATCACCAATCCATCCATCTATTTATACATGCATGCAATCATCTATCCATCTTTTTATGGATATGCATTTAATATTAACAATTTAATATTATTGTAACATATTTAATATTAAATGTATCAATTTACATTTAATAATAATTTAATATATATTAAAATTTTAGATTCATGATTTTACCAAGATTGCGCAGGCTGTACAGACATTTAATAACAGGTTGGTAGAATTTACTAACCTTCAATATTTTACTTTTATAATGGATTCTATTTGAAGCTTTGTAAAAGAGGCTTCTTAATATTTTCATTGGTTCTGGTTTCTTATGCAGAAGTTATTGCAGTGTGCATTCTTATTTTTACCTGTATTTCTCTGTTACAATGTCATAAGACCCACATACACTAACTCATATCCCAACAACTGAAATATAACTTCCTTTATCTAGTACCTCTTTAAGAATAGTCAGATTTGGGGAATAATTCATATTATATATATGTATATATATGTATATATATAATATATTATATATAATATATAAAGACATATATAATATATAATATATAATATATAATATATAATATATAATATATAATATATAATATATAATATATAATATATAATATATAATATATAATATATAACATAATATTATATATTATATATTATATGCTATATGCTATATATTATATTGTTATATATTATATATATCATATATATGATATGTGTATATATATCATATATACCATATATATGTGTGTGTGTGTATATATATATAAACATATACATATATATATATATATATATATATATATATATATATATATATATACGTCTTTCCAGGGATTTAAAATATAGTGTGATTCTTTCATAACTTTTCAGTATTTTCTAGTGATGGCTACAATCCTCTTAAAATAATCTCTGTCTTTAGTTTGATCAACCAGCTCTTATAAATTTTGTCTTTAATCTCTAAATATTCTCATTTTGACATACTATTAAAGCATATATTCCAACCATTCCAGTTCTTCATTCTAGTTTTTCCTTGATAATTTGAGAAAACCATTACTAGAGATAATGTGTTTCACGTAGAGATTTTGAAATTATCTTTTTAGACAATTCACTGTTTATGTTTATCAGTATTATAGTGGCCTTATTTTTTATTTATTAATATAATTAATTGTTAATTTTCTGAGTAATGGAACCTCTGAAACATAAAGTTATATTTGGAGCTTATGTAATTAGTCAACTTGAATCCATTTTGTTTTATATTAAATTTAATAAGCCAGATAAATTCAAGAGATTAGCTACTCTGTAGTCCCTTCCTTTTCCCCGATTACAGTTCAAAACTTTACAAAGGAGAATAAAATATTAGCAGCCAATGTAACATTGTCTCCGTAGGTCTGAACATAATTTAAAGCTGCAACTTCACTAGTGATTGTAGGAAAGATGGAATAATTCTCCAATATTCTTGACTACAATTCTGGCTGAAAACCACAGCAAAACAGGACAAAAAAATTAAATTATCTTCCTTCTGATACCTATACAATAGAATGCCTGCTTTAGCTTCCCCTGAAATACTGTGTTTCCCGAAAAATAATACCTGGCTGGACCATCAGCTCTAATGTGTCTTTTGGAGTAAACATTAATATAAGACTCAATGTTATTTTAATATAAGACCGGGTCTTATATAATATTACATAATATAACATAACATAATATATTATAATACTGGGCATAATATAATATTAGTATAATATGATATAATATATACCAGGTAGAATATAATATAATGTAATGTAATGTAATATAATAATATAATATAACATAATACAGGATCTTATATTAATTTTTGCTCCAAAAGATGCATTAGAGCTGATGGTCCCATACTATTTTCAGGGAATTTAGTATGAGTACTTGGCCAAATATAGCATTTAATGTTCAAATGGCTCATTCGCTAAAGTGAGCCAAAAATAATGTCACCTGCATGTAGATAAAACCACCATCACATGCAATGACCAAAATCATAACCCAAATAATCTTCAGAAAAAGTCTATACAGAAAGCCTAGCTTTCTACTTATTCTTATTTTTCTTTTTAGATTCCTCAACAATGCACCATATTGGAATTTTTGAATATCATTTAATTAATACTCTCCTCAATCTTTTGACAATTGGTTAGACAAAATAATCAGGCAAACAGTGATCAAAATACTCTACATCTTACCAATAAAGCTATTTTAGTTTTCCACTCAAGTGACAAAAACTTTATCCTTGAAATAAACATTCTTAGCCACCAATGTACTGCCGTATTTTTCTGAAAATAAGACCTAACTGGAAAATAAGCCCTAGCATGATCTTTCAGGATGACATCCCCTGAACATAAGCCCTAATACGTCTTTTGGAGCAATACTTAATATAAGACCTGGTGTTATTTTTGGGGAAACATTGTAGTATATTTAGATAATCCACTGGACTCTCACTTGGGGACAGACTGCTTACCACAGACAGGCAAAGTCAATGAAGAGAGAGAGAGAGAGAGAGAGAGAGAGAGAGAGAGAGAGAGAGAGAGAGAGAGAGAGAGAGAGAGAGAGAATGAATTACTTCGGAAAACACGATAAATTCTCCTACTTACTTATACTAATGATCAACCAGTGTCTCTTCCTTTCACTTCTGTCTCCTACCTTCTACTTACTACAAGAAATTCAATGCCAACACAATTTTTAATTATTTTGATGAGTCTTTAAACTTTCTTTCTGAAAGTTTAACTTAATTCTTCATCCATGATGTTCAGAAATTTTATTATAAAACAAAATGTATTATTTATCTTGGTTACTGCACTGGAAGTCTTTCAAGATGAAAATGTATTATTTTCAGCTCTTCAAATTTTGCTCTACATCTAATGGTTTTTCCTTCTCCATTATATCTGCTGCTCATTCCAGAATTCATTTTAGATATATGTTGCATCTCCCTGATGTATTTTCTATGTCTCATCTTGTTTCTTATACCTTATATGATAAAGTTATTGATTACAATTATTCTAGATATTGTATTATTTGTTTCATGAATAATTTTACAGGTGATGTATTTTTCTTTTAAATTTGAGCATATTTTTGTACTGTGGGATTTTTCTTTCCTCACAAATTTGGTGACTTATGGATGGGTGCTTCCTTTCTGAGAAAGTTCATTCATCAGGTTCTCTACTGCTGCCTTGCCCCTATGAGCCTCAAGTGGGTAGAGATATTTGCTTCTGGGTGTGGAGAATATCTGCTCTTTCTTGGAATCACTAACTGCAGGTCTGGCACGACCCCAATCTCTGGGCCTGGCATTAACATTTTCTGCTTTAGCCTCTAGCAGAAGCCACTTCTACCTACAGAAAATCACTGACTGCAGCTCCTCTTTTATTACGTTGGTATGTGACTCTGGGTCGTAAGTCACCCAGACTGCTTCTACTTTCTTGGCAGTCTCGTCTTTGAATGTGTTTGTGCCACTGTTCCCTCCAGTTTTGTTTCAAAAGCCATCTAAGTTTGCTTATTTTCTGTTTCATGGTTAATTTCATGTGTTAACTTGACTAGGTTGTAGAGTTCCCAGATATTTGGTCAAACATTTCTCTGGGTGTTTCTGAGGGGGTGCTTTTGGATGAGTTAAATACCAAAATTGATAAACTGGGTAAAGTTCATTTGCTCTGAAATGTGGGTGGGCCCCACCATATCAGTTGAAGGATTGAATGGCATAAAAGAAGAAGAAACTTCTCCTGCCTGACTGCCTTCCAGATGGGAAACAGTTTTTTTTGTTGTTGTTTTTTTCCCCCCTGCTTTTGGACTGAACTGAAGCATTGGCTCATCCTCACTCTAGAGCTTCTGGCTTTCAGACAGGAACTAAACCACTGGCTGTCCTGAACCTCCAGCTTGACAACAGTTAGTCTTAGAACTTGTCAGTCTCCATGATTTCATGAGTCAATTCCAGTTCATCTACACACACACACACACACACACACACACACACACACACACACTCACACCCTCTTGATTGTACTTCTTTGGTGAAACCTGACTAAATACTAAATACAGTATCTAATAAGAATTCAAAATAACTCCTTAAAATGCTTCTTCCTCATAGGGACATGACATTAAATTTAACCTTAAAAGTAAGATAATGTAATATGTCCATTCTAGGTCTCTTTCTCTCCCACCCTCTCTGTTTCTTCTTCCCTTCCTCCCTTCCTCTCTATCATCTTCCCTATCAATTCACTGAAATATATTAGTGTTTCCTTTAATTCAGATATTTAATATGGTAAAGCTGTGCCATGGAAGCAGCCTTAGTCCCTTAATTGCCTCTTGGAAAAGAGAAACTTAACTGCTTTGGGCTGTGACATGAGCAAAAAAATCCAGTGACATTTTGGAATTGTTCATTAGAGTAGTTCGCTTATAGTGACAAAGCATAAATCAAAACATGTAACATTGGCATAGGATCATTGCAGAAGGCAGCGTAAGAAAAGATTAATACAGGCTGCAGTGCTGGAATTCCACCTACACATTGCCAAAGAATTTGGAAAAAAATTGTCCATGGTAACTTGTAATTAGATCACATGGCTACTCAGCTTGTTTTTCTAATAATTTGGAAAATACATATTTTGGTAGTGTGTGCTGGTGTTTATTGATTTCATTTGATCAGGTAAAACCAGAAAGAGATTAGATGAAAAAAAACACAGTTTTGCAAGTAGAAATGAGGCAAAAACGGTCTAGAATTTTGCAATGTCCAAAAATCGCATGAACCAAATATTTGTAGATCCCTGAGAGAGATAAGACAGAAGAAAGCTTTCAGCTGTATAGACCTGGTGAAATTTTTCAGCTGATCAAGTTGATTCGGCTTTCTGGCAAAGAATAGATCAAAGATTCGGCCTTTCCACCTGTTGTTCCATCTGGCCCCATTTGATGGCCCCAGCCATCAAATATTCTTCCACATAATCATTCAAATGAGACAGAGGCAAGGAAACCAAAAGCCAAAGAAAGATACAGTGTAATTTTCAAAAACACCTAGTGAAGAACTGTAGATAAAGTTGACGTCACAGGGAAGTGAAACATATATGCAAATAGAACATGAAAAAAAAATCCATTACGGAGAATCCAAAAGCCCAGACTTAAAAGTATGTTACTGTGATTATTCAGCAAGTCTTCAAACACCCTCCAGGCAAAGAGAAGGCTGTGAAGATCATGTCTCCTCTAAGGAGAGCATACCTAACACCCTTTTCTAATATGATAAAGCAGGATAACAATCAAATAGAGCTTCTCAGAGAGCAAGTGTTTACTGAAGCTAGGGTTTCCAGTTGGGAATTCCCGCCTGGTATCAGGAATGTTTTTCGCTTTTCCATTCCCAAACCCCAAGATATAAACTATTTTCTGTTCTCCACCATGAATAGTTTTCACAAAGTGACGCCTGATGCTACCAACCATCTGGCTTCAAGGAGCCAATTTTCCCGATTTCCCGACCAACTTTTCTCAGTATTCGGAATGGGAAAGCAAAAAAAAATTCCTGAGAACGGGTGGGAATTCCCGCCTGGAAACCCTGATTGAAGCTATACTTTAACATTTGGTATTTGGAGCAAGTACATACATAATTTTCTTTTTCAGTTTATGCTTCATTTCCAGACCATGAAGAAATGCATCCAAAACTTGTCAGAAGGACTACCCACATCATTTGGGAATATATATATATATATATTTATCAACTAGCTAGCTAGCTGTCTGTCTGCCTGCATGAGCATGTGTATCTGCGTGTCTATTTATATATCTACATACTGTATCTTCCCTGCTCAATATATGTATATATCCTTATCAACCTTTATACCGTCACTGCTTTTATTATATCACCATTGTCAGAGAGAGAAAAAAAAAGGTATAAATATGACACTTTTTTTTTAACAGGACTTTATTGGGGAACAGTGTGTACTTCCAGGACTTTTTTCCAAGTCAAGTTGTTGTCCTTTCAATCTTAGTTGTGGAGGGTGCCGTTCACATTTAAGTTGTCCTTTCAGTTTTAGTTGTGGAGGGCGCAGCTCAGCTCCAGGTCCAGTTGCCGTTGTTAGTTGCAGGGGGTGCAGCCCACCATCCCTTGCGGGAGTCGAACCAGCAACCTTGTGGTTGAGAGGATGCACTCCAACCAACTGAGCCATCCGGGAGCTCAGTGGCAGCTCAGCTCAAGGTGCCGTGTTCAATCTTAGCTGCAGGGGGCAGAGCCCACCATCCCTTGTGGGACTCGAGGCTTTGAACTGGCAACCTTGTGGTTGAGAGCACACTGGCCCATGTGGGAATCAAACCAGCCTTTGGAGTTAGGAGCATGGAGCTCTAACCGCCTGAGCCACCAGGCTGGCCCAAAAATATGACACTTTTATGCTTATTGTGTAATTTGGCTCTTTTCTATAATTGGCTAGTGGACATGAGAAATAAAAACTTCATGCACTGCAATCTCCTAAACAGAAAATTCATTCATATAGTTATAAATGACATTTATCAACTATTATTGGGATAAAATTAAATTACCTCAAAGATATATTAGGCATTTTTTAAATGTTAATTAATACATTTTTAAAAAAAAACACCAGGCATTCATTTCAATAATCTAGAATTATATTTAAAATATGTATGCTCTCATGTCTACTGAAATCTTGTTTTTTCCAATTGGGCATGAACAGAAGAAATCAACTCTTGTGCCAAATTTGGCTCACTTTTATTGATATACAATGCCACAATCTACTATCCATGTGGACATAAATTTGAATTCTTGTCCACATGTCCCATTATTTATGCTTCTATTCACCATGTCCTGCCAGGAAAACCTTGATGTTTTCCTATTTTAATCTTTCTCTTCTATAGTTTTCATATTCTGCTTCCTCAGTATATTCCTGTAAGGCCACAATTTAGGGCATTAATGAATGGTGTCATTGGAATATTAACATTTCAAGACATTTTACTATGGCAAGTTTTGTAATTGCTACATAAAAGTCGCTGAAGACAAAGACGAGAACTAACTTTCCTTCCCTTTTCTAGTCTTCTCTCGTTTCACCCCTTCTCCCTTCAGAGTCCTCTTTATAACAGAAGCATAACATATCATTTTTATGTTATTAAATATTCCTTTTAAAAAAAGTGTCCTCTTTTTGGACTTCTTACATGGAGAAATAAAGCTTATTAAGGCAAATTAGAGTCCTATTATTTCTGACAATGTTAGATATTTTGAAGAACTGTAGGCTACATCACATTATGATTTTACTATATTTAGGGCAAGTACATAATTAGGTTCCCTGATCTCAGAGCTTAATTGGATATTGTAAATTGCTGTCTCGATTTTGCCTATTCACATTAATTTCATTATGTTTACCTTTTTAATTAAAAGTCTTACATGTTATTTGGCATCATGAATGGCCGCAATTTCTCTCCTGATTGTCATAAAAAATAATTTCATTACACAAAATGTGTTATGGTCATCTCTTTCCTTGGTTTTACATAAAGAATGCATTTGAATATGTCATTTGAAAAACTACACTAACAATTTACATATACAGTAGGGCAAATATATATAAATAACATGCAATATATAATTAATATTGAAAATGAAAAGATGATCTTCAAATTTTCTATGTTCAAAAGCTCTTCCCTAAGGTAAAAATACAAATTGCATTTGTTTCAGCTCTGTAGAATCAATTTCCATTTTAATGTGCTACATTGACAAGGGTTAGAAACTCTGAGAAAAATAGAACAGGGAAATTTGTTTATATATTAGATAAAAGTTAAAAATGAATGATATAAACCCAAGTAGATGGGTGGGACACCTTAGCATTTAAAACACTATAAATATATGAAATCTTGTAAACATAAAACTTTAATGGAATCTTTTCTATGCAGATATATCTTTACTAAGATAATACCCTCCAAAAGATATTGGTAAAAGTAAATTCACATTTATCTTTCATATGTAATAAACATATTTTATTATTTTTTATTTGTTTGTTGTTTTGTTTGTTATTATTGTTAAAAAGCAAACAAACAAAAAACTAACAGAGTGAACACTGTATCACATACAGCATTCTCTCTCCCTCTTTCCTTCTTTCCCCTTCATCCCATACTTCTAGAAAAATATCTCTGGTTTGCTTCATGTTGGTGAATGATTTTGCATATTGGGTGATCAAGAAAACTCTTTCTGCCATTATGCTAGATATTCTCTAACATGTTTATTTTCCCTTCCTTCATATCTCTTTATAAAAGTCCTAGGTTCATGCTAAAACATATAACTCAGGTTTATTTCAAACATATGCTTTAAGTCCTTTGTCCTCTTCGGGTTCCAATACTTATTCATATATCATTATTTATTCTAAATGATGAGTGGATGACCGTGAGTTTCCTTAGTTAAAATGGCATAATCTGAATTAAACTGGGCTATGTGTATGTAGAGAATAATTTTAATTATTTTGGGTGACATTATTTGGTAAAATTATATAAATTTAAGTGTACAATTCTATAATATATCACCTACATACTGCATTGTGTGTATGCTGGAGAAGAAGAATTTTGAATCAATCTTTTTCAGTAAAAAATATTTTTCTACACTAAGGGAACATTTATCTTCCTATAATTTAGATTCTTATTTTCCCTCACTTAATTTTGATTTTATACAACTTAAAAAAATATATATATATATATACATATACATATATATATTTTGTGTGTGTATGTATATATATATATACACACACACCAATATATATACCTATATACACCTATATATACACCTATACACACACACACACACATATACACACCTTTATACTCAAAATACATTTTAAATACACACCATATATATGTGTGTATATATTATATGTATATGATCATATATATATATGGTGTGTATTTCATATGTATATATGGTGTGTATTTAAAATATGTGTATATGTATGTATGTATATATATGTGTGTATATGTATGTGTGTATATGTATGTATGTATATATGTATGTATATATATATATAGTTGCTTATACATCCTTAATTAAATTTTAAACTATAATCATAAATGATTAAAAGTAGCAAGGTTCTCAGAAAGGATTGGCATCAATTTCCCTTTTTCTTATTTATAAGAGATTACATGATTTAGCATTGAACCATCTTCTAATCTACTACTCTGCTCTAATCAGCATCTATCCAATTAAATCTTGTAACATCTACTTGACAAAATATAGATGGACGGAATATTTTCTAATATATAAAATAGTTTAAATTTTATTTTTATTAAATTTATTGGGGTGACATTGGTTAGTTTAATTATATAGGTTTTAAGTGTAGAATTCTATAATACTCCATCTATATATTCCATTGTGTATTCACCACCCAGAGTCTGTTCTTCAATCATCACATATTTGATGCCATCTACCCTCTTCTACCACCCCGCCCTCTCCCTTACTCTCTTGTAACCACTAAACTGTTGTCTGTCTATGAGTTTTTGCTTGTTAGTCTTGTTTGTTTGCTGCTTTCAGGTTTATACGCCATATATAAGTGAAATTATATGGTTCCTGTCTTTTTCTGTCTGACATTTCTCTCAGCATGATAATCTCAACATCCATTCACTTTGTCGCATATGACAGTATTTCATCTTTTCTTATGGCTGAGTAGTATTCCATTGTATATATGTACCAATCTTCTTTATCCAGTCATCTATTGAAGGACACTTTAGTTGTTTTCATGTTTGGCCATGGTAAATAATGCTGCCATGAACATAGGGGTATATATATATTCACAGATAAATGTTTTCAGATTTTTGGGGTAGATACTCAGAAGAGTGATTGCGTAGTAAAATGGTAATTCTATTCTTAGTCTTTTGAGAAACTTCAGTAATGTTTTACATAGAGGGTGTACCAATTTGAATTTCCATCAACAGTGTATGAGGGTTCCTTGTTCTCCACAGCCTCTCCCATAATTGTTATTATTTGTCTTGCTGATGATAGCCATGCTAATAAGTGTGAGATGATATCTCATTGTGATTTTGATTTGCATTTCCCTAATAGTGAAGTTGAGCAGTTTTTTCATATGTCTGTAGGCTATGTGCATGACTTCCTGGTAGAAGTGTCTGTTCAGGTCCTCTTCCATTTTTTAATTGATTTTTGTTGTTGTTGTTGTTGTTTTTGATCCTAAATTGTACTACTTCTTTATATATTTTAGATATCAGTCCCTTATAGGAGGTGTTGTTTGTAAATATCTTCTCCCATTTGGTTGATTTTGTTTTGTTGATGGTTTGTTTTGCTGTGCAGAAGTATTTTAGTTTCATATAGTACTGCTCATTTATTTTCTCTTCACTTCCCTTGACTTAGAGGTCAAATTAATAAAATCCTCTGTGATTTCAAGGTCCATAATTTAGTACCTATGCTTTCTTCTATGCAATTTATTTTTTTCAAGTTTCATATTTAGGTCTTTTATCCATCTTGAGTTACCTTTGGTGTATGGTGTCAGACAGCAGTTGAGTTCTGCTATCAATTTTATTCTTTAAATGTATACTGAAGCAGGTATATGTCTGCATTGAAACTACAATGACAAAGTCATTATGAATTCTAGGCTTTATTAGTAAAGTTTGTGAGAAAATTGTTTTATAGTTACATTTTTGCAGTGTGATGTACTTGAGTGAAAAGAATCATGTAATATTGGTAAGTACATTTGAATGCTTATTATAGGAAAAGTATTAGTTTGATGAAAAATGTACTAGTTAAAGATATTATCATTTGAAAATGCAAGATGATTTCTACATTCAAATGGAATTTTTTTATTAATAAGTTTAGTACAAAATTGAAAATCTTATCAATGTTATAATGTTAATCTATAGGCAAATTCAATGATAATTTTCAATTGTAAAATGTCCAGTGCAAAAAAAAAAAAAGTTCTAAAGAATTCAGTAGGAGAAGTTTAACAAGCTTAATAACTCCTATGCAAAGGATAACTTTTGGTCATTTTGAAATAAAGCACTTTGCTTTTCAATACATATAAAATTTAATAAAATAAAAGTATGCAAATGGGAGGCACTATATTTATCTTGAGAAAGGTAAAGTTTTAAAATATAATCAAGCTGAAATATTATGAAATGAGTTCTACTGCAACAATATTTTAGGATAATAGCAGAGATGTCAGTTAAGCAATTTGCAAACCGTATATTGCCCTGCTGTGTTTGCAAGATTACCTTGTGAATCATCAGGATCCATAACTCTAAAGGCTTTTGATTTACATTTGCCTGAAATGCAAGGCCAGAGAGGACACTGCAGATAAGACAAATGACATGATGATCTAGTAGCTACAATACCAATAAAAAAATCAACAAATAGGTCTCTCCTTCCAAGAGGCTGAAGCTGGCTTTCATTTTCCTTTTGCAACTAATAATTCTCTGCAAATATAGACTCTTTATATAGATTACATTGGAACAAAATTTTTTACTGAGGCCTGTTCATATATTTTATATCCAAAATGATATTTGAGGGTAAAGGTGAGATGAGAAGACTTCTTTATCTATGATATTTTCCGAATCCTTATAAGCTTCCATTCCTGTATTTTGGGCCTAGACTCTATTTACCTTTACTCCCTTAGTCAAATAGAGTTTTATTTTCTTTGTATTCAAACTTATATTCTCACTGGTATTGCTTTCATTACTTTATTCAATATCTCATGCTTTTACTATGCATGCCTACTACTTTCTCCTGATAAAAATTAATAACTAATATTTACTTACTGCTGTATACACAACAGGAAATTTTCTAAGTAATTTTAGATGTATCACTCATTAATCCTAGAAATAAACAAATATGCAAATAAAAATTAAATATAAAAATATTTATATATGCATTTTTTTAAATGAGAAAATGGTTACTGGGATGTTAAGCAGACCTTCCAGGGTCATTTGACTATAGTTAATGAATCTGGAATTCAAACCACCAGTTTGGCTGTTTTTGAGTGTATGCCCTTCTCATCAGTCCCTCCCTCCACCATTTTTTCCAGAACATTCCAGGCTTAACCATATATGTGGTTTCTAGCAGCTTTAATTGCACTTTATAACTGTAGCCTCCCAGGTCACAATTGCTGAAAGTTGTGTGGATATCTGCCGCAAGCTGACTTTCTCTATTGAGTAGAGTTTTGAGTGTGTGTGAGTGTGTGTGTGTGTGTGTGTATGTGCGTGTGTGTGTGTGTGTGTGTGTGTGTGTGTGTGTGTGTGGTGCATGAAGGCATTCATAACATAAGTGCAAAACTATAGACCACTAGTCTGAACAGAGGAAACAAAACTGATACACAATCTGAATCAGAGATAAGAAGATAAGAAAAAACAGATGTGATACCCGTATCTTTTCAGTTCCAGAAACATCATTGCTACTCTCTAAATCTCCACCTCCACCTCTCTCTCTCTTTAAACACACATACACAAACACAATTTAACGGAAGCAAGTGTATTTGTATTATTGTAAAGTTTTGAACTGCAATTTTGTTTTGCCCAGTTACTCTCTATAAATGTCTATAAAACATAACTGTGGGGGTTGGAGCTTCAGCATTCACTATGAGAACTATGCAAGAAAGTAAGTTTTAAAAGATTGAAAAGCTAAACATTAAAAAGTATGCCAATAGGATTACACAGATGAGATCCAGCGAAAATTGATGGATCTTCATTTTTTTTATTATGCTCCTTCATGGGTCCTGACTACCTTACTACATTTGGGTTCCATTAACATAACAGTAGTTTGAAAATTTTGATACTCCCTATTTGTTTTGCTTAATATAGATTAATCGGTTTATATGCAACAAACATAAACTAATATATTATATTCTTATCTACAAGATTAGATTTAAGTACCAGTGTTCTTGAAGGATTTTATGGGAATATAATAATGAGATAAAGGAATAAATTGCTTAGAAAAAGAAAGGATTTATAATCCCTCTGCTCCTGCAAATTTGAAACTTCTTTCCCTATTTCTTTCTTTCCCAATTTTATTTATTTGTTATTGTGAATTCTTATCAGTTATAGTTTATGCAATATTTTTTTAATATTTTTTCTTTCTTAACTTTATACACTGAAATAATTACAGACTTACCAATTTTTAACAAAAATAGTACAAAGACTTCCTGTATACCCTTCACCCAAATTCTTCAAATGTTAACTTCTTATTTGATCATAGTACAATTATCAAAAACAGGAGATTAAGTTGCTACAATGCTATTAAATTATAGACCTTAATTAAATTTTACTAGTTGTACCAATGGTCTACGATCCTATCTAGTATCCCACATGCTATTTAATAGTCATGTTTCTTCAATCTTCTATGTGGGAAAGTTGCTCATTTTTTTATACCTTTACATATTTTGAGAGTACTCATCAATTGTTTTGTAGGATTTGTTTTAATTTAGATTTGTCTGATGTTTTGTCATGATTAAACATGGGTTATACACTTTTGGTTAGATTACCAATGATATTACTAAAGATTTAATAATCTGTAGTACATTTTTATTTAGTAATAATGATTATTAAATATTTAATGAATATTTTGTGGAAAGATAATTCAAGATTCTGCAAATATTTTATATCTTATCATACTTTGCCCCATTAATATGAGCACCCACTGTGATTCTTGTCCATGGAAGTTATTATTTTAGTGAT
This sequence comes from Rhinolophus hipposideros, assembly GCF_964194185.1. Lineage (NCBI taxonomy): Eukaryota > Metazoa > Chordata > Mammalia > Chiroptera > Rhinolophidae > Rhinolophus > Rhinolophus hipposideros. Next base: position 26,287,534 of record NC_138057.1, read on the forward strand.
TGCCAAAGACCGTTTTCTGTTTTCTCTATTTTGTACATTACTTTATTGGAATTGTATTCTAAGAGAAAGTAGTCTCTTTTACCCATTGTACTCATTTATTCAACTGTTTATTTACATTGTTATGAAATCACATACTTATTTTGTTCCATGTTTTTTTGCCAGTACCATGCTGTTCTGACTTTTGTTGCTTGTAGTACAAATTGAAGTCAGGGAGTGTGATACCTCTGGTCTTATTCTTTTTCTCTTACTCTTATTCTTTTCCTACTTTCGCTACATAGGGTCTTTTGTGATTTCATACAAAGCTAATTTTGGTAATAGTCAAATTTTTTTATTGCTAAAATTATCCTTGATTTGGCCAGTGGGAAAGTTTTCAAGTTGGTTTCTGTCTTTAGACAGGCCAGGATAATGTTTTTAAATATATAGGGCCTTATATTATGGCACACAAAATATTCCAGGCGTAGTGTGTTCTGGCATCAACATTTTTTCAAGGAGCCCTGGTTTATTACATTGGAACAATGGTAGTTAGCGAAACATCTCAGAATAGGCATGTCATTGTTAATGGGCTGACACATTTTTAGGGTGCAGCAATTTGTATCTCTTTCTGTACTTCTTTGTGTGTGTGTGTGTGTGTGTGTGTGTATGTGTGTTAAAAATCATGAGTTTATATTAATATCTCAGATTCCAACCCAATCCCAAAGGGTTCACTCTATTCTTCCCCCATTCCTTTTTGCAACTTCTTTCTCAGACAGTGATTAACCTGGCACTTATAACCCATAATATATTTATCTATTTTTATAAGGAATTAGATTCAGAATTACCAACCCATAAATTGTGAAACAAATTTACTAAGTGAAGTACAATGTTTTTGTCTTTGGCCTTACAAAATATAATGTTTGCTTAAAGGTTATTCATATTAGTTATTCTTCATATCATTCAATGTGGTTATATTATTTATTTGTAATGCATGTATGTACACTTATTAATACTTGGATGGGGGGTTCCACACATGTCTAGGATGAGTTTAACATTTTATTTTTGAAGTATGTAAAACATCACCATTATTATTAAAATCAGCCTATACAAAAGAGAATGATCAGAGAAATATTCCTGCTATCCTTAACCACTGTGTTCTATGCCTATTCACCCATGTCATTCATTAGTTCTCTCTGATATATAATTACTTACCATTTAATATTTTTTTTAAAAAACAATATTCAGTAATATTTATATTTTTATTCTAAAAGGTTACTATTTTACATATACTCTTAATTATTGTAGTCCCTATTTTGATATTTATTGTTACTCTATCTGTACTGTCAACTTTCAGTAGTTTTCTTTAACTCCCAACTATTGCTGTATCAACCATCAAAAATGTTTTATTTTTCTTTTTTCCACTTCTCTTTTGGTTGCTTTAGCTCTACCTTGCCACAATATGTAACATTACACATTAGACTTTTACTCTGCCTTCGTCTCTTCTTTATGTTTTAGAACTCTGCTTTTCATATAATAAAATATTCACCATTGCATATTTGCTTATTACCTGTAATCAACTGGTTAAGAAAAGCTTATCCTCTAGCAAATTATTCAAAAGAGCTCATGGAGACCAAATTCTTAAGTTCTTGTATATTGGAAATTATTCTGTAGGGTCTTGATATTTGAAAAAGAACTTAGCTGAATATGTAAATTCTTAAAAAATAAAAAATAAAATTTAGAAAAATGCTTATTTATTGTTGCTTGTTCTCCTGAAACTCTTCCAAGAAATTGAAGAGATAATATTTCCTAATGCTTTTTATGAGGCCAGCATTACCCTGATACAAAAACATGGTAAGGATCACACTAAAAACTACAGGCAAATACCTCTGATGAATACAGACTGAAAAATCCTAAACAAAATACAAGTGAATTGAGTAAAACAATACATTAAAAAGATTACATACCACAATCAAGTGGGATTCATTCCTGGGTCACAAGGATAGTTCAACATTTACAAATCAATCAATGTGATACACCACATTAAAAAATAAAGGATAAAAATCATATCATCATATCAATAGATGCAGAAATAACATTTTTCAAGATATAACATTCATTTATGATTAAAACAATAAAATGGATGTGGAAGGAAAGTACCTCAACATAACAGAAGCCATATACGACAAGTCCTCTGCTAATATCATACTCAATGGTGAAAAACTGAAAGCTTTCCCCCTATGATCAGGAATAGGACAGGGATATCCCCCGCCACCATTGTTATTCACCATAGTATTAGAAATCCTAGCCAAAGTCAACGGGCAAGAGAAAGAAACAAAATACATCCAAATTTGAAAAAGAATAAGTCTTATTGTCACTTTTTACAAATGACATTATTCTTTATATAGAAAACCCTAACAACTCCACCAAAAACTATTATAGAGAATAAACAAATACATCAGAGTTGCAGGATACAAAATTAATGCAAAAAAATCCTTTACATTTTTATATGTAAACAATGAAATGTCAGAAAAAAAATTAAAACAAAACAGAACAACAACAACAAAAACAATTCCTTTTGCAATTGTCAGTAAATAAGAAAATACCCAGGAATACACTTAATAAAGGATGTGCAAAACCTATACACTGAAAACTGTAAAACATTATTAAAATAAAGAAAGCACAAGGAAATGGAAAGATATTTCTTGTTCATGGATTGAAAAAGTCAACATACCATGTTTCCCCAAAAATAAAACCTAGCTGGACCATCAGCTCTAATGCATCTTTTGGAGCAAAAATTAATATGATACCCAGTATTATATTATATTATATTATAGTATAGTATAGTATACCTGGTCTTATATTACATTAAAATAAGACCAGGTCTCATATTAATTTTTGCTCCAAAAGACACATTAGAGCTGATGGTCTAGCTGGTCTTATTTTGGGGAAACATGGTAGTTAAAATGGCCATATTATGGAAAGGAATATACAGATTGAATATAATCCCCATCAGAATCCCAATGTAATTTTTCAAAGGAATAGAACAAAGTATCATTAGCTTTGTATGGAATCACAAAAGACCCTGAATAGCCAAAGTAATCATGAGAAAAAAGAACAATGCCAGAGGTATCACATTCCCTGATTTTAATTGATACTACAAAGTGACAATAATCAAAACAGCATGGTACTGGCAGAAAAACAGACACACAGACCAATGGAATAAAACTAAGAACCCAGAAATAAAACCACATATATATGGGCAGATAATTTTATTTTCAACAAGGAACGAAAAACAGACAATGGATAAAAGAAAGCCTTTTCAATAAATGATGTTGGGAAACTTGAAAAAAACATGTGGAAAACTAGTGTTTTGAAACTAGTGACAATGAAACTAGACTGACATCTGTCACCATATACCAAAAATTACTCAAAATGGATCAAATACCAAATATGAGACCTGAAACAATAAAGTGCATAGAAGAAAACATAGGTATTAAACTTATGGACCTTGAATTCAGGGAGGATTTTATGAATTTGACCTCAAAGTCAAGGTATGTAAAAGCAAAAATAAATGAATGGGACTATATCAAATTAAACAGTTTCTGTTCAGCAAAAGAAACCATAAACAAAACAGAGAGGCAAACAACATCTCTGATAAGGGGCTAATATGCAAAATATATAAAGAACCTGCACAATCCAACAACAACAACAAAAAAAAACAAAACAAGCAATCCAATTAAAAAAAAATGGGTAGAGGACCTGAATAGACACTTCTCCCAAGGAGACATACAAATGACCAACATATATATGAGAAGGTGCTCAACTTCACTAGCTATTAGGGAAATGCATGTCAAAACCACAATCAGACCACCTCATACCTGTTAGAATTGCTGTTATCAACAAGACAAGGAATAACAAGTTTTAGAGAGGTTGTGGAGGAAAAGAAACTCTCATACCCTGCTGGTAGAAAGGTTAATTGGTACAGCCTTTATGGAAGACATAATAGAGGATTTTCAATAATTAAGAATAGAATTACCATACGACCCAGCAATTCTTCTTCTCGTTATCTACCCCCATTTATCTGTTAAATTGAATGCACCCCTATGTTCTTGTGGCATTATCCACAGTGGCCAAAGCATGGAGATAACCCAAATGTCCTTTGATAGATGATTGGATAAAGGAGATGTGGTACATATATACAATGGAATATTACTCTGCCATAAGAAAAGATGAAATACTGCCATTGGAGACAACATGAATTGATCTTGAGATTATCATGCTAAGTGAAATAAGTCAAACAGCAAAAGTCGAGAACCATATGATTTCATTCATATGTGAGATATAAAAATAAAAGCAACAAACAAACAAGACAATCAAAGAAGAAAAACTCATTGAGACAACAGTTTAGTGGTTATTAGATGGTAAGAGAGAGGTTGGGTGGTAGAAAAGTGTAAAGGGGATCAAACATATGGTGATGGAAGGAGAACTGACTCTGAGTGATGCACACACAACGGAATATGTAGATGATGTATTACACAAATGTACACTTGAAAGCTGTATAATTTTACTAATCAATGTCACCCTAATACATTTAATAAAAATTATAAGAAAATAAAGTCGAAAAATGTTACCATTCATGCTATAGTTAAGAAAGGTTATCATTTTATGAATGTCCACCATCATTCAAGGATCATGTTTATATTATTGAAGTCTGAGGATACTCCAGGTTGTTATTCATTAAGACCCTCATTAAAAAATGCATCAACTTTCCAGGCAAAATAACAAAAAATAGAAAATAAATGATAGAATAAATATTTAACTAAAAACAAACTTTTATATTGTGTTTTACCCAAATTATTTCATTTTTGCGTGCAATAATATTTAATGTATATTTCAAAAGCTGATGATGTAAATACCAAATTTAAAAAAAAAAAAAACATTCATGTTTTCCACAAGACAGTTTATCCTCCACACTTGGCTTTCTTTTTTTTTTTTTTTTTTTTGCGTTTCTCATTTGGGTTAGATCTCTAGTGATTATCAGAATAATTAAGCTATATGTCTGTTTTGAAGGTCAGGTATTAGTAGAAAAATCATCAAAACTCAATTGAGCTCATCTGTAACATGGCAGGAGTTCACAAGCATAAAATTTACTAGATACTACATCATGAGCAGTGGCCCCATTGAACAGCTTGTTATCTCTTAGTAATATGTCAATAAATTTATTTTCCAACATATTCTTGAAAATATATTTTTGAATTATTATAAAATTAGGTATTTGTTCCAACTGAAATTTGACTACTTAATATTTGTTCAATCTTGATCAAAGTAGTTGCATACTGGTTATATAAGAAAAATAAAAATGGACAGAAGTTATTTAATGCAGTCAGTAGAACAAATTTATCTCAATTTTATTCAGTCCTATAAATATTTACTGAACAAGTAAATCTCATAGGTCTTTATATTGAGACTAAAAACATTTAATAAGACACAATTCCTTTTATCAAGGAATTTATAATGTAGTGTATAATAGAGAAAGGACATTTTACCTATAACCTAAAGAAGATTAAATTAAATTATTCTAAGATACCTAATCAGTGTTTCTTAAACTATACCATGAACCTAAAAGTATTGTTGAAGTTTAACTTTAATTCTGTGGGTCTGGGTTTGTCCCTGCAGGTCTATATTTCTCATATTTTGATAGAAAGGGTATAATCAATATCTAGGGTATACAAAGGAAATAGCAGTTCATATGTATTAGGACCCAGAAAACATTGCAAAGCCCATTATATTAGCCTTCCCTGATGAATGTAAGTATTGCAATAAGTGCTTTATTTTGTGTTTTTATACAAAAAGAAAATTCTAACATTAATAAAATGTTTGCTTGTTACAATTACACCGTGGGTCTCATGTGAGGAGGTTACTGAGAGAACTTGTGATTTTGCTTAAATTCGTTTCTCAGGAGAAGCATTAATATGTACACATAACTACTTCATGGCCTCTCTTTGTCCAAGGTTTCAATTTTCTCATCCTCTTCATAAAGCCTTGGATGAACTTGAACCTCCTTGGCAATAGTTAGAAGGCAGTGAGTAATCTGAAGAGCCAACTTCTACAATGGATTACATCTCCAGATGACCCATGAGATAAGAAGAATGCATCTCATACGTAGGCAGGTATGCTGATTGAGACAATGTGCTTCTACAAAGCACTGGCCATTTGTACTGACTTACCATGTGAGCGACATGTTTAGAGCAGAGAATACACAGGTTTGAATGCATCGTTTTATAAACAAATCATTCCCTTCTGATCTCTAATCTTACATTGTGTCCACTTCAAAAATGCCTCCCAAACTTCTTGACCATCATTCTTACAAGGTGGAGCATACCAATACCTCATGATACCAAATCCCTGGGAATGACTTATTTTATCTTGACATGACCTTCCTCATTATGTCATTACATTGACAGAAAGAGTGGAAACCATAATAACCATGGGGATCAGAAGCAGTGTTTTATAATCCCTTCTCCGTCAAGATCTATATATAGCCTTCTTAACTGGATTCCTGATATATCCTTGGCTTATCTCAGAGGTCACAACTAGGCACATATCATTAGCCCAGTTGCTTCTTATTTCTTTCTACCAACCCTATTACATAAAAGCAAATTTTTCCTTTTATCTGAACAAGGAGGAAGCCTAATACTTTATAAGCACCTATATTTTCATGATTTTTAGAGTCATTTTAAAAGTTCTCTTACTAAACACAATGGTAACTAATAATGCCACGTGTGTGATTATATATGTCCCTCGATATTACTATTTTTACCATTGAAATACTGTCATTCTCAGCATTATTTTATTAAGTCTTACAAAAGTCTTTGAAATGTTGCATGGTAGAAACACTCAGAGTAAAACTATTAGAGAAATAATTCCTAATGGTAGTATGCTACTACTTTTCCTACCTCATATAAAAGATCAGCTCTTCTTTTACTCTGGATCGTAAATGTAATTACTGGATTTAAGTACAAACCCATAGACAAAAAGAGAAGAGCCCGGATGTAGGAGGAGTTTTCCAACACAAATGGCAAAGGGCATGTGTTAAAAGACTACTTACAGAAGACACAGAAAGGAAGAAAAATTAATTGTGCTTTAAATATTGTAAAAATATGTACAGTTTGAAAATTAATTCAGTAATCTTTTTTTTTTGCTGTTTGAGAAAGATTTCATTGTACTGACATAATTACAGTAAATAATTAAAACTCATAATAATATCTATGCCTTTAAATAGATAAATTAACTGAGTCCAAATAGTATGTAATACAGCTCTTATCAGAGGACCAAACTTTATACCTATTCAACATTTGTTTGAAAAATTTGACCTTGTGACTGAGTGTATGAGATCATGTGTTAATTACTTCTCTTGAATGACTAATATCAATGGGTATATTCATATAATGTACTTCTATAAAAAAATAACAGTAAAATACACATTGGTTTTCATATAACATATTCTACACACATTTTGCATATTGGAAGCAGATTTGTAGGCAATATTTTGCCATCTGTCATAAGACTTAGAAATGTTTTAACCCTACATATTGCCAAATGTTTAAATATCTAAAACATGATTAATACATATTAACTATTTTTATGTTACTAGCTAATATTAAATGCTCTAGACCAAGCGATTTAAAATAGAATATCTCTGTAGTATTATTTGGATTAATCACTTTACCTAATAGAGCAATTTATGGTTTTAGTTAAATCTTTCAAGATTAATGCCAGTTAAGTGGATACTATTTATCTCAAGGCACAATATGCAAATTTATCTTTAATCACACTTGAGAATTTTTAACTGTTCTATTATGATTCATTTTATGATTCTATGACTTTTTTTATTTGTAAAATGCTTTGAAATAACAGGTCCTGGAAAAAATGATTTTTTAAATAGTATCTAATGTCTGATAAGCCTGAAAAAGCATTTACAAATTCCAATACCAATTTAGGTTAAAAATTCTCATGAAACAAGAAAGAGGAATATCCTTAAAATGATAGCGAAAACCTACAAAAACCCACAGCTAACATTACAGTTAATGGTAGAAACCAGATGCTTTACAATTAATATCAGCAATAGGCAAGTATGTTCCCTCTCACCACTATTTTTCAACAACATACTGGAAGTGTTAGCAAATGCAGTTAGACAAAAAAAGAGAATAACAGATATACAGATTGTGAAGCACAATAAAACTGTACACAGATGAAGTGATTCTCTATATAGAAATTCAGAAGTGGCAAAAAAAAAAATGCTCCTGAAGCTAATACATGGTTATAACAAATCTGCAGTATACCAGGTATTACACAAAATAAAATGCTTATCTGTATACCAGTAATTAACAACTGGAATTTGAAAATAAAGACATAATACCATTTAATATTGCACCTAAAATGAAATACTTAAGGATGAATATAATAAAATATGTGCATCTATTTTATATCTATTTTTAGAGAAATACAAAATTCTGTTGAAAGAAACAAAATAAAACTAAATAAATGGATTGATATCTTTTTTTTAAAATGAGTTTCAGGTGTACAAAACAATATAAGAGTTAGACATTTATACCCCTCACAAAGTGATAACTCCTCTCTCCTAATCTACTACCTCTCTGACATCTCATACGGCCTTTACATTTCCACTGTCTCTATTCCTTATGCTGTCTCTACTCCACTTCTTGTGAATATATGAATATATATATGGGAAATAATAGCTGAATTTCATTATTCAGCTTCAGGTGCACAGCACAATGATCAGGCATCTACGCCGTCCTGGAAGTGGTCTCCCTAATAAGACAAGAGTCCATTGGATACCCTACAAAATCTTTACAACATTATTGATTATATCTCCCAAACTGACTTTTGTATTCCCGTGGCAATCTCATGGTTACCGATTGGGCCTTCTAATCCGCTCACCTTCTCCCTCATCCCCTGGATGGTATATCTTTAATCCAATTAAAAACTTAGTATCTGTAAGAATTCAAATCTTCCTATTTTGATGCATAGATTGAACAAATCTCCTTCAAAATCTCAGCCTCCTCTTTTGTAGATATCTATAAATTGATTAATTTTACACGGAAAGGCAAAACAATATGAATCAAGACAAAACTAATGTAGAAAAAGAAAATCAGAGGACTGACACTACTTAATTTCAAGATTTACTACAAAGCTACAATACTCAATGCAGAATTGTATTAGCAAGAGAATGGACACATAGTTAAATGAAGCAGAATAAACATCCTAGAGATATATCAACACAACTATAGTGGATTAATAGTTGACAAAGAAGAAAAGGGAATTTAATGGAGAAAGAAAACTCTTATCAACAATGACGCTGGAAAAATTGGACAATTAAATTATTAATATTCACAAAAAAGTGTAGACTTGGCCTTATACCTTTCATAATATTAACCCAAAATTATTGATTATAAGCCTAAATGCAAAACAACAACAACAAAAACAAACTTACAAAACTTCTGGAATAAACTATAAAAGACTATCTTCATGCACTTGGGTTTGGTAATAAATTTTTATATATAAAAACAAAAACATGATCCATCAAAAAATAATTGGATTTTATAAAATGAAATGCTTAACAGCTATGAAAATATTCTCAACATTGTTTGTTATTAAGAAAATGCAAATCGGTTACCAGAGGGTAAGGGAGAGAGAGGTAGAAGAGGGTAAAGGGTGTCACTTATGTGGTGACAGACAAGGATTTGACTTTAGGCAGTAAACACACAATACATATATAGATGAGATATTACAGAATTGTACACTCGAAACTTACATAATTTTATTAACCAATGATACCCCAATAAATTTAATAAAAAATATGATACCACTACACATCTATTATAAGAATGGGTACATTTCAAATATTGACAATACCAACTACTGACAAGGATGCAAAGCAAAAGAATTCTCATTTAGTTGCTGGTGAGTGTGTAAAATGGAACAACCATTTTGGAAGAACGCCTTGCAGTTCCTTACAAAATGAAACCAATTCTTTGCATACAATCTCCTAATCATATTCCTAGATATTTATTCAAGATGTATTAATCATGCAACTGAATAGTATTCTGATTTTTGAAATATGGACTATAAATTGACAAAGCTTATATAGAGAAAGCTTAAATGTATATTGCTAAGTAGACTAAGCCACTCAGAAAATGCTACGCATTATATTATTCCAATTATATTACATTCAAAAAAGGCAAAACTTTAGAGATAGTGAATGGGTCAGTACTTGCCAGAAGTACCAGAAGGGAAGAGAGTGAGGCCTGAGCAGATGAAGCACAGGGAATTTTTAGGATAGTGATTACATTATCTATAACACTATAAGGTGAATACATGATATTTTGAACTTGTCAAAATTCATGTAACTTAAAAATACATAGTGTAGACCTTAATGATTGCAAATTAAAATAATAATAATAATAATAATAATAATAATCATTAAGAAGACCAGGTGATCAAAGAAACCAATGGAAAAAAAAAGGTATCTGCTTTAGAAATATATGAATCAATCTCTCTAGGGAATTGAGAAATAGGTTACAGACATAAGTGACTTTGGAAATCTGTGAATGTGTAAGATTAAGGCAAAAAATGTACATAAACACTGTATACTAGTTGGTAAAGTAGTTTTCTCACTGGGATAATGATTATAATACAGCTGTACATCTTCCATTTTACATTTTGTTTTATTATATATCTTATTTTTTTCTTCTTTTCCATATTTAATATAACACTTATTTTGCCCTAAGTGAAAATATCTTTGGTAACGATGTCATTCTTTTAACTATTTTTTACTATACATTTTTTACTTACTATCTTAGTGTTTGCTCTAGGGCTCACAATATACAACTTATCTTTACCAAAATCTACCTCTAATTTATGCTGTTAATTATAGTGAAATGTATAATTCTTACTGCTTTATAACTATTCTTCCATGCTTTCCTTTACTGTGCTATTATTGTTATATATAACACATTTATATATTTTACAAATGCAACAATGAATTGTTTTCTTTATTATGTTATATAATTTGTCTTTTCCACATAGCCTATGCCGTTTCTATTCCACAGTTCCTGTATCAGCTATCTTACAATGTGCTATTTTTGCATTAAATAGATACCTTGTACGTACCATTTCCATGTTCTTGTTATTTGTTCTAGTATATATTTTGAGTTATTTTCTAAGTTGCTGCACTAAGGATTACTACTCATATCTTAATTAATAAGATTTTAGTTCATGTTCATAACGACTTACTTTTGCTAGTATACAAAAACTTTCATTTTATATACTGTTTCATCCTCCTTTACTATATATCACAAATTACATATTTAAACATTGTGTTTCCATGAACAAAATCTATTATCATAGCTTTTTCCAGTTGCCTGTTACATCTCCTAGGATTAAAAAAAGGACTTTCAAACAAAAATACATGTAGAATATCCTTTTTAAATAGCATTAATGAGATGTACTTACACCATAAAATTCACCCATGAAAATGATTAATTCAATGGTTTTTACCATATTCATAGATATGTATACCATCATAAAAGTCAATTTTAGACCATTTTTATCACCTCAAAAAGAAATACTAAACTTCCAGTTTCCATTTTTGCATGTGAGGAGTTTGGGAGTTGCCACTCCATTCTCACAACATGTAAAAAGCCGAACAGACTGAAAAACCAACAACTCTCCTTAGATCCATAAGAGAGGGGAAGATACATGGCTGACTAATGTTCCTAAGATAGGAGAAGTAGGCAAATAAAGAGTCATGACTTACCTGAGCACAGATTCATGGTAGAAGTGCCTCTGAAACCAGTGCTGGAGGCAGCAAACTTGAACTGTAATTGATGAATTGCCGGAGGCTCAGTGTGGACTGCTCTGAGAGTTATGAACTCCAGGGGGACCGAATTACAGAGGGCGGGGCACAATATTGTGAGATGTGCCGCTAGGAGCACCAGCAGATTCCCAAGGTGAGAATCTGAGAAAAATCCTTTCCCGCTCCTAGCACCATTTTGAGAGAGCCCAGAGAGCTACAGTCTTCTTTGTAAAGACTGCCCAGAAGAAAACCTAGTTATCAGCAGCCTAATCAGCTTGGTATTATTACAGCCTAACAGAATTGAAAGGGAAATGGCCAACTTCAGCTGTCTCTAGTTTTCCATGTGGAAGAAGGGAAATACCCAACTCCAGCCCACTCTACCATCATGTCCTGAAAAGCGATGGAGAAAAACACTAACTATTGTGAAATTGATAGTCCTGAGGCACTAAAAGACTGAGACCTAATCACAAGACTAAAGAACGTTTTCCCTCCACAATACAGTACCCCTATATTAATACAAGCCTTTTTAGAGTAATTCCTTTCTCTGGTAAATCATATCCAGCTGTTAAGAAAAAAATTATAAAGAATACCAAAAGTCAAAAAGACAGATATGTCAGAATGTTGGAACTGAAACAGGTATGTCAGGCTGTTGGAATTATCAGAATTGGTATTTAAAACAACCATGGTTAATATACTAATGACTCTAATGTATAAAATCGATACCATATTAAAACAGATGGATAATGTAAGCATAGTAATTGAAATCCCAAAGAGAAATATTACAGATCGAAAACACTAACAGAAATGAAGAATGCCTTTGATGGGCTCATTAACAGACTGGACATGCTTGAAGGAAGAAATAATTCTGAGATTGAGAATATATAAATAGAAACTTCCCCAAACAGAAAGCAAAGAGAACAAGACTGAAGAAAAATTCATATATATATAAACTCTGGGAAAACTACAAGAGGTGCAACATATGTGTAAGTGTAACATAAGAAGAAAGGCAAAGGAACAGAATAATTATTTGAAATAATAATGAATATGAATTTTTCCCAAATAATGAAATATAGCAAACAACAGATCTAGGAAGCACAGAGAACAAAAAGCAGGATAAATGTTTAAAAAAACAAACACCAAATAAACAAAAACAACACGAAAACCTACACCTAGATGACTCCTAGGTGGCCAGAGAACTGACTCCAGGTGGTAGACACACATTGCAATATCTAGATTATGTGTTATAGAATTGTACACTTGATCCTGTATAATTTTACTAACCAACAACACCCCAACAAATTTAATATTTTTTTAAAAAAACTGCACTTAGTTATATTATTTTTAAACTACAGATAATCAATGGTAAAAACAAACAAAAAAAAATCCTGAAAGAAGCTTAAGGGAACACAAACAAACAAAACAACAACAAAACTTATACAAGAAAAATTTCATCTGACGTCTCAGAAATAATGCAAGCAAAAAGAGTGTGAGTGAGATGTCTTGAGAGGAAAAAGGACACCAATCTATAATTCTGTATGCTGTAAAATTATCCATCAAAAGTAAAAGAGAAATAAAGATTTCCTCAAAAAGAAAAGGAAGAAATTTTGCCATTAGACCTACCGTGTAAGAAATATAAAATAAATTCTCTAGTCATAGAAGAATACTGTGTTATCCCACTTCTACAAGGCATCTAAAATAGTCAACTTACAGAAGTAGAAAATAGAATGATGATGCCAAGTGCGGAGGGGAGGAGAAAATGGGGAGTTGCTAATCAATACGTGTAATATTTCAGTTATGCAAAATAAATAAGTTTTAGAGATCTGCTGTACAACATTGTGCCTATCGTTAAAAATTCTGTATTACACACTTAAACTCTAATAAGAGGGTAAATCTTATGTCAGGTGCTTTTGGCAGAAATTAAACAACAACATGGTAAAGGGAACGGATATACAAGCCCAGGAAGCACAGAGAGGTCCAAACAAGATGAACCCAAAGAGGCCACCACCAAGACACATCATAATTAAAATGCCAAAGCTAAAAGACAAAGAGAAAATCTTAAAAACAGCAAGAGAAAAGCAGTTAGTTACCTACAAGGGAGCCCCCATAAGAATGTCAACAAATTTCTCAACAGAAACTTTGCAAGCCAGAAGGGATTGGCAACAAATATTCAAAGTGATGAAAAACAAGGACATAAAACAAAATGACTCTACCCAGCAAATCTATCATTTAGAATCCAAGGACAGATAAAGAGTTTCCTAGACCAGAAAAAGCTAAAGGAGTTCATCAGCACCAAACAAGTTTTACAAGGAATCTTAGAGAGACTTCTTTAAAATGGGACGGGGTTAGGAATGGGTGAAAGGGGAAAGGATTAAGAAGTATGAATTGGGTGATACACAGTAGTCATGGGGAGGTAGGGTATAGCATGAGGGGTATAGTCAATAATATTATAATAGCCATGTATGGTGCCAGATAGTTATTAGATCTACAGGGTAATAGATGGGAATGGGTGAAAAAGGTAAAGGTATTAAGAAATACAAATTGTAGTTACAAAATAGTCATGGGGATGTAAAGTATAGATGATACAATCAATAATATGGCAAAAACTATGTATAATGCCAGGTGGTACTAGTTAGGGGGATCACTTCCTAAAATATATAAATGTCTAACCACTGTGTAGTATAATTGAAACTAATATAATGTTAAATGTCAACTGCAATTGAAAATTTTAAAAAAGGGGGAAAAGATCAATAATATTGCGATAGCGTGGTACAGTGTCAGATGGTTCCTGGACTTATCATGCTGATCACTTCTTTAGCTTAGGGAATAAAATCAATAATGTGGTAATAACACTGTATAGAGCTAGGTGGCTACTGTTGAATAACTGTGATGTACACCTGAAACTAATATAATATTGTATGTTAGCTGTATTTTAATTTAAGATCTTTAAATTTTTTAAAAATAATTTAAAAAACAAAACAATATTAAACCTTTGGATCCATAATCATAGGATACCTTTCCATTTACTTAGGTCTTCTTTAGTTTTTTTCAAAAGTGTTTTGTAATTTTATTTTTATCAGCTTCCTGAGGTATAATTGATAAATAAAATTGTAAGATATACCTATCTTAAATTTTATATAACAAACAATAAAAAAAAATGGGTTTATAGGGTATAACACTGAGAGCTAATCCCAAACCTTAATTTGGATCACAAAAAATATTCTTTTTTGAAACAATCACTTTATCTTTTATTTCATTATGAAGAGTTTGAAAGCATCACTTTACTTTGTGGTGGTGTCCTTCAAACAATGAATAATATTCCCATTTATGGAATGTTTATAATCTCACACAAAGGACCCATTTAAACACTTTGAAACAAAGTAACCAATTTTACAATTTACAAGCAACATATTTGGATAAAATGTAATTGCACTGAACACAGTGGTTTAGAATGTTGAGTGTTTGATGAATACACAAATTAATGATGCTCTGGAAAAATATAACATGTGCTTCTTTTGTAACAAAGCAATTAAAGCTGGACAAGGGGTAGATATTTAGCTAAGCATACCCAAATATAGTAGATAATATTTCCATAGATATAGAGAAATATTCACTATTAGATAAGGTTCCAAACTATTATTTCAGGATTCTCCCATTTAAAAATATTTGATTATATCTTTATGCCATGTTTTTTTGCTTGGAAGAATGATATATTCTAGATGTATAATCAAACAAATACACACAAGTAGCCTTTCCCAGTTTCTCATGACAGCAAGAGGGTTTAAGGTATATAATTGTGTGACGATTTTACCATCCTTGTCGTGATTTATGTGATATAGCACATACCACTGACATTGCTAAGAGGCCACACTTGTTTCAAGTTTATCACCATTGAATACCAGAACTGTTTAACTCAACTCATTATACATTCATGGGACCAAAAGTATAACAAATGGCCTCTGATTTCAAGGCCATTTTGGACTACCTAAGGGAAATGACCTTTAGTAAACCGAAAGAAATTACAATTAAAAATAAAAGAAACAAAAGAATATATATGTTGACAATAACAAAGCAATTAAAGCTGGACAATGTGTCATAACCAGCTCTGAGATATGTTACAAATTATTTGTTATTAATAATTGTAGCACTAAATTCCAATCTTATATATTATAAATAATTACCTAATGAATTATACAGACAGGATTTGTAAAAGCTCATGGGGGGAAATGATCACAGAAGATAGAAAGAGAAATAATTCCTAGAGGAAAGAAGTGAGAATTTGTACTTGGTTGAATATCAGGATAGCTAGTGTAAATTATAGTTAAGGATTTTGTATCACATTTAAAGTATTTGTTTGTGAATCCATCTTCTTTTTTAAATTTCAGAATTCCTGTGTCTTATAAAGGAAGTGTACATTTTGCTCTATAAATGTCTCAATCCAGTAAATCTTTTTTTCCTCAATTATCCTCTCATTAATCATAAAGTTGACATTGAAAAACTTCACCTCTTTCAGGTCATTTCCTATGAAGTTATAATCTAAAAACACAATTGTAGGAACAGGGATACATCACTTAAAAGTTTGGCAAGGAGCTTGTAACAAATTTTGTATGTTTATATGTAGAGCAAGCTCTTTCATATTCACCACAATTATTGATATGTGTATATGTGTCAATATTTTTAAATAGTATTTTTCATTTGCTGTGTTATATGCAGGTATGTCATAACCAGGTCTGAGATATGTTACAAATTATTTGTTATTAATAACTGTAGCACTAAAATCCAATACTGCCTTATTATCACTCATTTGAGTCATTGTATCATCTTTAAATGAAAAATAATAAAGTCATAACTCTCATAGAGAGAATTATACACAGCACAGTATGTGGTCATTAGAGTATATCTTGAGATGTGGTATGGGTATGTATGAAGTGTATGTCTTCACAAGGCTTCTATCAGTAACACACAGTGTGTTAGAAGATGTATGTAACTAACTCCTTTAAAGAATTATCAGAAAAGGGAAAGCTGAACAAAAAAATTCTTAAGACTAAACTTTACATGAAAGTAAAAATAAATGTGGAGCTTTAGTATATTCTTTCTAAAGTGCATTTGAATTTTGTTATAGTGAACCATTTCGTAAAAATGTAGATTTTTACAATACCAATTGTTTTTTTAAAGAAACTTTTAGGCTGAAGTGGCAATTGCTTACGTAAAATAATTTTAAGAATCTGTAAATATGCCAATGATATTATTTCCAACAGTAAATTGGTTAAGTAAATAGTATTCTTACACCAAAAAGTACATACGTTTATGAGTTTAATATATGCTAAGCATTTAGGATAAAGCAAAATTATTTCTATTGACTGAGTGAGCTAATTTTCCCACAATGTTTCATCATTGTATTGTTTAATTTACTCACTGAAGGATTTTATTTACCTGTATTAAACTTTATCAGAAAACTTTTTAAATGACTATTTCATACTTCTGAAAAATGGTTGTTTTTATTGTACTGAGTGATTGACAGATGTTAAATTAACGGTATCATGCACACCTTTTATGTAGCAAAACTTAAAGTACAACCTTCAACAGAAACATTACATGAAAGAAGACCTTAAAAATAATGAAACTGGAAGAAAATATTAGATGAAAAGGAAAAGTGCTCTGACATCAGATGAGTATTTTTTAAGTATTGTTGAGGTGATTGAAATTAGTGTCAGTAATTATGTGTGTATTCTTTTATTGGTCTCCATGAGATTGTTATTCAGAGCTCAGTTTACCATGTTTTATTTCCTACAAGAGTCACAAATTAGAGCTCCACTCAGCCCATTTCTCCAGGTTTTGTATTTTCAAACCTCTATGCTAAACCTTGCCCTCTAGAGGAATAATGCTTTCAAATCCCTGATGAATGGAAGCATCCATCCGTAGCTACATAAATGACAAGCAGATATGTTGCCAGGAGACACACATACAGCAGCATTATCTAAAAGCCGACCCATTCAGTATGGCTTTCCCCACCAGTGATTATTAGATGTTACAGCTAAGTAATGTGCAGCATTTTCCAATTCCCTGAAAATATACCCAGCTGGGTATCTATAATGTGTCTAAAAATCCATTGTACTTATTTATACTGGTGTAAAGAAGTCAACACATTCTTAAACAAAGGAAGATAAACAGTATCTCAAATCCACTGGAAGAAAAGTCTACAGCTTTCCTTGCACATGCTTTATTCAACAGAAAGTTTCCTATTAATGTCTATTTACTAAACATTTAGACCTGGAAAGATTCATGAAGCATGTTTTGGAAAGTTTTATCTCTTTCTTTTCTTTCATAAGTGTAATCTCTTTGGCTAAGTACTTCCTCCATGAGGGACACACACATACACACACATACGCACTCACATACACACGCATGCATGCACATCAGTCCATCAAATACCTTGCCAAGTGCAAATACAAGATTATGGAAATCATTCAAGTGCTTAAAAAATACTAACATAAGGATATATAAGCAGAACAGCTTAAATACTCCACTGAAAATGATAGATTTTCAACGCAACCATTACACTCCTGTGTATTTTCCAAAGAGAAGTGAAGATCTATGTTCAAGCAAAAATCTGTACACAAATGTTTATAGAAGCTTCATTCATAATAGTAAAAAGCTGGAAATATCCCTGATTTTAGTTCTCTCAATTTTAAATGATATAATATCTGCAATGACCATAGCATCATCGACACTGTAGAGTCATAATTGAAGTGTTTGGATAGATTCAGATCACCAGTACATTATTAGTAGTAGTTGGTTTATGCATTCATATGAACTTTCAAATTCATTCCATGCGTGGCTAGAACTTCATGCATCTCCCATGTGTCCCACGCTGTCTCTGCTCTCTGAAGTGCCCTTATTCCTCAAGACAATGGTGAATTTCCACTAATCTTCTAACACTGAACTCAAACATTTCCTCCTTTGAGAATGCTTCCTTTCACTTCTCTTCCTTTTGAGGTCAAATTCATAATATCCTATTTGAACCCAAGGTCCATAAGTTTAGTGCCTATGCTTTCTTCTGTGCAATTTATTGTTTCAGTTCTTATGCTTACGTGTTTAATCCATTTTTAGTTAATTTTGATACATGGTGACAGATGGAAGTCTAGTTTCATTCTTTTGCACATGGCTTTCCAATTTTTCGAGCACCATTAATTGAAGAGGTTTTCTTTTTCTCCAATGTATGTTTTGGGCACCTTTATTGAAAATTATCTGGCCATAATACATGGGTTTAAGTCTGGGTTTTCAATTTAATTCCATTGGTCTGTGTATCTATTTTTTCTGCCAATACCGTACTGTTTTGATTATAAACACAATGGAATACTACTTGGCCATAAGAAAATATGAAATACTGTCATTTGTGACAACATGGATGGATCTTGAGATTATCATGCTAAGCAAAATAAGTAAGACAGAAAAAGTCGAGAACCGTATGATTTTACTCATATATTGGATAAAAAACTGAAATCAACAAATGAACAAGACAAAAAAAGACACAAAAACTCATAGACACAGACCACAGTTTAATGGTTACCAGAGGGTAGGAAGGAGGGGGGTGGTAAAAGAGGAAAAATGGGTCAAATACGTGGTGATATATTATAGAAAAAAATGTACATGGAAATCTATATAATTTTACTAATCAGTGTCACCCAATAAATTTAATAAAATACTTTTTCAATATATTTTCATTTCCTGAAATAAAACAATGCTTTCTTTCATATCATTTGTACTATCTATAGCAAGCAATATAGCTATTTCTTCCCTCCATTTTTTCACTGCTATTTCTTACTACTTATATTACTAATAAAACATAAATTAATGTGTATTGGACATATCTATGTATGAGTAAGGTATTTGCTCAGTAACTGTATAATTTATCATCCACTTTGGAACACTTGAAAGTAAAATGTTATTTTATTAGTATCAATGCTAGGCAAACTGATGTAAATCCAGATTATAATTTAGAAACTAGGATCAAACTCACCACTAAATAATCATGTGGAGTCTGGGGACCATATACTGTACTTACCTGTATATGAGGAGACTAGTAATTTGCTTTTCATGTAATCAATGTGTATTAATGTTTATGCCTCCTAACTACACAAGTGAAATCATAAATGACTCAGTGTTTATCTACTTTGGCTAGTGACCTCTGGTTACTCCTTCAGTACCAGTTAGTAAATTTCTTTCCTTCAGTAATTTGTTTCACCATGCTGGGGATGGGACTTTGCACACCACTTTTTATTACGCCATTTTGCTCCCTTTCAGGCTCTAACGATAATAGACACTTGAGTGAGACTGAGAACCTGGAAGTGGGAGGAAGGCCTTCTTTTCTATTTGCCTTCTCTTCCTTTAGCAACCTTGCTCCTTTACCATAGCAGCAGCAGTTACTTCAAGTAGCAGCAGGTGAATCTAGTTTGCAGCTTTTTTACAAAAGTCACAGATGCAGCATTATTCTTCCCACTCAAATATATGGGCACCTTGCATTGGCCCCTGAGAGGTCGAGTTGCTTTCCAGCTCAGAGATACCTATAGCAGCTCGCCAGACTCCACCTTCTCAGAAGTTTCAGTTTCTGTGGAACATTTTCTCGAAGCTCTTAAATGTTAATGATCCAAGCCATTTCCTTTGTCCTATTTTCCCTAAAGGTGGCAAGCATTTCATGAAATTGTTACCTTCATGATAATTTAGTATTCTCTCTTTGTTTTTCCAAATATTTAATACCCTAATTAAGAATTCTTTACATCAAGTTATCTTGTGAAATAATTGAATTCTAGAGGCACCTTCTACAGGAATATTATTGCTAAATACTCCACAGAATATGGGTTTTTCTTCCTGTGGGCTCCTGTTCTTATGCTGTTTACTACTAATTAACTACCAGCCACCAAAAGCATAAAATCAAAAATCACACATAAGCAGGAAATTACATATTGGTATTGCTTATAATCCCATTTTGCCTTCTGTAGCTTCAACAAAAGTATTAATATCATAACGTCTAATTTTTCCTGACTGCAAAATCTTATCTTTTACCTTCATTTTTTTTTAGCTTCTTTATAAATAATCCCCTGATCATATATGCCCTCGTTGAGGTCTTAATCATAAACAAATACATAATCACAAGGAAGGAGTTACCATTGGCAGAAATTTACTGTCAATATCAATCTTCCTAATATGCAATATTTATTTTATTTCTATTTTTACTCTTAATGCACAATATAAAATTGCAATGGTATTTACTATATAAAAATATACAGAGCTATAAGGTATTAACTGCACTTATATTATGGTTAATTTCAGATACCTTTCTATTAATATTTTTAATCAGTAGAGTACATTACGTCATTCAGTTCTTTTACTTCACATATCAAAAATAATCATCCATGTTCATATACATCTTTACAATGAGCCCTTATGGGCTAAAAAATATTCCATAACTTGGTATATAAATAATTATGTACCATATTCCTGCTGGATTCTGGACAGTTTGGTTTCAGATTTTTGTCAATATAATGCCACAACACAATGAGTATGTCTGCATATGTATTTATATCTATTTTTCTTTGACATATGTCCTTATAGAAAATACCTATCTTTGGAAATAATGAGTCCGATTGAATGAAATCATGTGTCTGTAGTAAAGCCAGAGAGAATCTGCTATCTCGATGGTTTACCTCTAGGCTCATCCACAAAACAGGAAAAATCATGTCGATCTTTTCCTATGCAGCCAAAAATGTTTGCATCAAAGTTGTTTATAAGAAATTGAGAACTACATTTTTCATAGCAAGCTCATTTGTTGGTAATGGATTCTTCAGGTGTTAGGTAAGTGGGAATTAAAGGGACCAGTCATATTATGATTCCATATTCTAGTAAGTTAAGTTCTTTTGGACTTAATCTGTAAATAAGATAAGGCTGATAGCAGAGAGAAAGTTGAAGATTCTTAAAAATATTTAAAGATTACAACACAGACTTACACTTGACAATTTATTGAGACAGGGTGTATTATTAACAGAATAGGATTGCAGATACTCCCTCTTATGAGCACATCATCATTTCTCCCTTTGCAAGGAGTAGTGAGATCAATGGAGGGTTTACATTTTTGTTTTATTTTTTTCTATTTAAAACAAAGTGATTTCTGTATGTTTGAATGTTTATGAGCCAATAATGTATAGGTGGTTATTTGCACATTTGCAAATGGTGCAGAATACTTTTCAGGACATAATATATAAGAATTTGAACAAGCAACTAGTAGAATTCATTGGGGGAAAAAGTAGAATCTTTGGTCAATTACAGATAGAGATGCAGGAAGCTGAATAAATGGTTTTGTTGTATGACTAAATTTTGGATTGAGAATATAGTGTTTTAAGTCATGAATATACAAATAGTTGTAACAATGATGGAGGTAGATGATATTGACAAATGAGTGCAGAGTAACAAGGGAAGGGAAAAGAAAGGAAGGGAAGGGAAGGGAAAAGAAAGGAAGGGAAAGGAATGGGAGGGAAGGGAAGGGAAGGGTAATGAAAGGAAAGGTAGGGAAGGGAAAGGAAAGGAAGGGAAAGAAAAGTAAATGGAGAGGAGAGAAATCATGGAGCTTCAAAAATTCCCTAGAGTTGCTTAAGGAGTAGAATGCTTTTTTTATGAATGGGCATATTCATAAACTTTTCAGTCATTATCATTTATATTTTATATATCTATATATCTGTATCTACATCAATATACTCACTTTTATCTATTTAAATATCCATACTCTGAAACCTATAAACATAGGAAAACTGGCAACATTCTTTGTCTTTAAACACCCACTTATTGATAAACAATATTTAAAATATATCTATAAAATTTTGGGAGCATTTTCTTATTGTGTGCTATTTTTAAAATATGTTTTGAATTCTTTTAAGTATAGATTTTTAGTATCCAAAATGTATTTTCACTAAAATTAATAAACAGAACATTGTTTTCAAAGTATGGCATTAATTTTTATGTGGAGCAGAAAACTAATCCTTCAAAGATTAGTTTATAAAGGCATTGTGACTTATTTCTTGTTAACATTCACTTTCTCTCTCTTGTTCAAATCCATGAATCCATGAAGCCAGCTTCCATGTTGTAAGGTGCGTTATGGAGAGGCCGTATTACATACAAAGAATTGAGGACAGCCTCTGGCAAATAACCAGCAAGGAACTGAAGTCCCCAATCCAAGAGCTTGTAAGAAACCAAGTGCTGCCCACGACTAATTGAGCTTGGGTGGATCCT
This sequence comes from Rhinolophus hipposideros, assembly GCF_964194185.1. NCBI lineage: Eukaryota > Metazoa > Chordata > Mammalia > Chiroptera > Rhinolophidae > Rhinolophus > Rhinolophus hipposideros. Next base: position 26,310,662 of record NC_138057.1, read on the forward strand.
GGATCCTATCAATATCAAATATATAGAGGATCCTGCATTATAACAACATGAAATCTTGGTATGACTACATCCTGGATGACACTGCAGGCTTATGAGAGTCCCTGAGTCGGAGAACTCAGCTAAGTCACATGCATATTGCTGCACCACAAATATAAAATATTACATATGTGTTTTTATAATAGTCTAATTTTGGATGATTTGTTATGCAGCAATAAAAACCGGATAAAATAATATTTCACATGAAAACCTAGAACAACCATTAGGAAAAAAATGTAGCAAAATAATTGAGGAAGAAGGTGAAGATTTTCTGCTTTAAGTCCCTAAAATTGTAGATTTTAAGGACATACATCCTGAATGTTGTAACATTATACACACAGCAAAACAAGGCAGGAAAAATATACTATTGAAATCACTCGTGATATAACAAAGAGATATACAATCTACCTTTTCCCCTGAAATCACCGAATGTGGTGACTTACTCCACTTGGTTAAAACGGACTTACTACCATTACATCTATATTTTCCACTGTTGAAATGGGGAAGAGGATATAGAGAGTAAGGAGTTTTCTTTTAAATATATGGCACTGAAATTGTGTACATTTTTCTGTTCATGTCCTATTAGTCAGAACTTATTCACACTAAGCTTCAAAGGAAACTGGGAGAGGTAGTTTCTAGCCATATGTCCAGTGAAACTCAGAAAGCAAGCATGAATTTTGAGAGGCATGAGCAGTGTCTACTTTAGAAGTCAATTTTGCATCAAATACATTGAGTAATCGTAAATGAAAAACAACATAGCAAATTAAGCTGACAAAAAACATAAACATGAAATGAGGTATGACAGAAATTGGCATTTTCAAGAGGTAAGAAATGATACATTACGGCTTCAGTGTAAGGTTCTGGAGCGGTTTGAATAAGTTTATTAAAATAGGTGAGTCTAGAAAAGTAGCTTGTTGTCTTGGCAGAAGGCCTGAAATCCCTACAAAGGATTTTTTTTTCCCACCTTAGGCAGAGTGAAAACACTCATTTTGAGCAAGAGAGTAAAAAAAAAAAAAAAATGAAGATTGTGTTTAGAGGCATCTCATGAAGCAGAGATTAGGGTAGGCTTGACATGAAGATAGTTTTAAGCCATGTTATAATTTGTAGTTAAATTTTAAGATGTGTTATAAATAGATCCATGGAAGTGAGGAAGAAGAGATGGCATTTTAAATCATACATTTAAAATAGAATAGAGTAAAACAGGATGAAATTAATAGAATGGAATGGAATGGAACAGAATAAGAGAAACATCACAACACAACACCATCATATCCCATCAAATCACGTCACATCACATCCCATCCCATCCCATCACATCACATCCCATCACATCCCATCACATCACATCACCTCACGTCATAACATACAAATTAAGGAATGCACCAGAGTGAAAGTTTGACTATGCCTTCAAAGTTCCCAGGCTAAAATCATCTCTGAACAGAAACTCTTTTGAGAGGATATAGCACAATAGAAATGATTGCTTGTTTTTGGAAAAGAGATAATGAGTTCTGTTCTGCACTCTGTAGATTCTCAAGTACCTATGGGATGATTTGATAGAAATCTGTGACTAAAATCATAAATTATACTTTAGTTTGCCCATGTTTGTTGCCTTGGCTTTATTATAGAACACAATGTTTTTATTGTGCTGAGTTGATTGATTTAGTAGTCTGTCACCAGGCCAGTATCTCCAGAACCTTTTATTCCATTAATGCCTTTCACTAGCTCCTTTTCTCTCCATCAGCATGTATTAGGCAATGAAGCACAAAAATTGCATATGGTGCCTTAATTTTAATACACAAACATATACTGCTTTACTGTTATATTTATTGTTTCTTTTCCTGAATGCTTATATTTGGCTCTAATTAAGACTAAAATAAACCAGTTTTTACCTTGAATGATGATTTTCCATTACTTTCTCTTCCTTATTAATATGAATGATATATCTAACCAGACAGAACTTAAATTTCTTTGGGAGATTCTGAGCAATACTGTTAAGGTTTATTTCCTTTAAAAATAACTTTAAATGCTGGTGAGGAGAAATAAGTAAAATCAAAAGGAAAATGTATATGGTAATAATAATGCTTTTTCTAAATTATTTCAGATTTGAAACATCTTCATTTATTCCATCAACATACTGCCCAGTTACACAAGGTCTTTAAATCAATTATATAAGGTTAATTGTTTAAATTAGCATGACTAATACAATAACAAGAACACTATGAAGAGGATTAATGAGTGTTATCTAATTGAATGCATTAAATTACTCTGTGTTCGTCTACTAATAAAAGCAATAGCCTTTTAAACATTAAATGGAATAAACATTATTTATAAATATTTTGTTTTAGAGATAATGATATATAAATATGAATCATACTATATGCTTTTTATTTCTAATGTTGCATACTTTAATGGTGCTCTCACAAATCACCACACTTGAATATATTTTAAAAAATCACTATCCAATCATTAACTAGAGATGCAGAAAGTAGGCCTAAAGGATAGCATACTATATTTAGAATTAACTTTTACATTGTGTTCTTAACAATAGCTTGCTTGATTTTACAAACCTGAGACAACCATATTTAAATTTATCAAGTGCCGTAAGACAACATTCAAGGTATTTCCCAGTTGATCTCCAAAATTGTTTCTACTCTATGCCCCTGTGATCCAGCATAGCTACTTCCCATCGCTTGAAAGGCTAGTTTCTTTCATGAATATGAATTTTCTGAATTTCTTTACCCCTCCCTGCATTGCCACATCTCTCCTTTCTCTGTTTTGAGTTCTTATTCCCTCCTTTCCCCTGCCATCTTTCTACTACTCTTCTTCTTTTCTCCTCTCTTCTTTATCCCTCTCCTCTTCCTCCAACAGTTATATTTTATGGATGGCCAATTCATGTCCTAACAGACCCCCTTGTCATAAATAATTCTGTACCTCCCTGTGTACTTGTAAATCTGAGGTAAGTTTTTATTTTTCTTATGCCATCAATCACTGTCTCCTTTGGACTATGTTTTCTTGTATAGACATTTGCCTCTTGCCTAATATAATGAAGGTTTGAAAGAGACTGTGTTTTATTTAAATATTTCTCCTTTAGTACCTTGCACTGAAGAACTTTTGTATGTTTAATCCTTAGTAAGTACTTGCTGAATATGCATGGTAGTTACTGACAGGTTATACCCACTAAATTAAAAATTACTGCTTTTTAAATAAAATAAATGATATTGAATCTTTAAAATACATATATAATATACATACACATATACATACATATACATATATATGTGTGTATACATATATACACACATATATATATATATATATATATATATATGTAATGTTGATTCACTTTAATTACTTAAGCTATTAGTGTTAACTGGCATCCACTGTGGAAACACAAATTTAGCTAGCACTTCCATTTTCCTGTTAATTCCTTTATATATGTAATATATGTATATATATATATGTAATATATGTATATATATATATCATTTTTCTGTTAATTCCTTTATATATGTAATATATATACACACATATATTATTTATATAATACATGGCACATATATTATATTAATAATATATATAAAGGAATTAATGGGAAAATGAAAGTGCTAGCTAAAATTGTGTTTCTACCGTGGATGCCAGTTAACACTAGTAGCTTAAGGACTAAAAATGATTCAATTTTTTTTTTCTGACAAAGTAAATTCATTAGAGCCCCAAAGGAGGAATTAAAAAAAAGTTTCCATTTAGATAAAAAAGAAACAGTGAAATTATTGGTAGAGATTGGGTGGGGTGGGAAACAGTGGAGGGGAGATCATATTGGAAGATTACAAATGATAGAGTAATTATATTGATAAAGGAAACCACAAAGTTTATGGGCAAAAAGGTAGATGAAGTGATATCACAAGCAATAGAGAGAAAGTCAATTAAAAGCCACAAAATGAAGAGTATATTGTTAAGTGTAACATAATGAAATGAAACCGAAATGAGGCAAAATTACAAAGATCTAATATTTTGGCTTTGTTCTTTTATTCTGTAATAAAGACTGCCTAATATTAGAGAAAGATAATGGCATAAATGGAAAGAAGTATCTTTCATAATTATACCACATTAAAAATTTTAATATGGGTTAAAACATTAGAAGTTGTGTGAATAGAAGACTAGCAGCCCCCTATTACCCATTTGCTGCAATGGTCCGATATATCCAAATGAATATATCTGAATTTTTTATACATAAAAATAATGTTATTTATATACAAAGCAGCTCAAATCATTATTAAATGCATAAAATAGTCAAAATATCAACTTTTTGTTTTTTGTGGATTTCTGACTCATTTTGGAAAAAAAACAAACTTGAAATCAATTAATGCAGAGAAAGTTACGGACACATCATCAGTCACTTTATCCTTTGTATTTCCTTGCCCTTGATTTGATTTCCCAACTCACCCAAAATACTCTTCTGATGTACCTCTTGAAAGTGCCATCCCATAAGCAGCAAACTCTATTTTATCCTAAAACTTTTTTTGAAACAGTGTGACCACTTCCATATGTTAAGAGGAAACTATTGTTTCCCTGAACCCACAATTTGCATTGTTTTCCTCTTAAATCACAGTTTTTATTACCCAACACTTTATATACTTCAGTTAACAGAGGTTCCCTTGCTCCCAATTGCTTTTATTATTTATTATTTCCATCTTTTTTAAAAAAATAATTTCTGTCCTTCTGATGCCTATGCTCATTCCTTTGATTGCCCATTTGGCTATACCAAACTACCCTCTCTTAGCAATTATTTCTGAATATCTTGATTACTTTCATTCATCAAAACCTTCACACCTGACTTGTACTTTTCAACCCAACTTTTTGCCTCTCAGTTCAAGCAATGTTTTTATTCTAATGTATTCAATGTCCATGTGGATGACGCTAACATTCTTCCTGTTGGATTATTTATCTCTTTAGTCCAAAGAACTTTTTCCAGGTAAAAGAGATGCCTCAATCTTTTAATAAACATTTCTGGAATGCTAAACAATTACTTCCCTTTTTATGTCTTCAGTTAAAATGGATCACAAGATCATACCTAACAGGAATGAAATCATGGACGATGAGTATTTTTAACTGGGAACATCATGCTGAAAAACTTCAGAGTCTTATTGTGTAGAAAAGAAGATAACATATTGAAAAGCAACTAGCAGAACCTGTGACACCATCTACTTTCACATCTCAAAGAGTTTACACTATTGACATCCTTTCTGTCTTAGATATACCTCAGCTATCTAATTGAGCCTTCCTTTTGGTTTTTACTCTCATGTTTGTCCCACTTACACAAAATAAATCCCACAGTGAAGCTCTTATTCTTCTGAAGCTACTTTTAATCCCTCCATTTGCATTCACACCTTCTTGAAAAGGTTGTTGAATCTGAGTCTCTGTTTCTTTGACCCTCATTTATTCACAAACCTAATTCAACCAGGTTTTACGTTCACTCTAATGCCGAAGCTCTCACTGAATTTATGAGCGATACCCATGTCACAAAGTCACATATGAAATTTCATTAATCCTCTTTCTGACCACGTTTACTACTTCATAACATCGACTGTTCTTTTCTTAAAATAATCACCCTTGGCTTCCTTAAGAAAACAATTCTTTGAAACTCAATCAACATCTCTGCCTTTTTTTTTGGAAGCTGTTACCCTTCTACACAATCCTTACATTTTGTTTTTCTTCAAGGGCACACTTTATTATATTTCCAGCTATTTATCTTTGTAGACCATCAAATACACTCACTTTTCATTCCACAAATAATTACTTTACCACCTATTGTATGCCAAACACTCTTTCACATGGCAGAGATTGAACAAAGCCTACAGAAATACATGATCTCATAAAGTTTATATTTTATTATGGGAAATGGCTAATACACCAGAAAAGTAAATAAAATACATATTATATTACAAAGTCACAAGCACCACGAAGTAAAACACAAACAAACAAAAAGCAAGGTTATGTAATAAGTATTGTCGGGGTAGAAGACCCAAATTTTTAGAGACAATAAAGAAGATACCTCAGAAAAGGTGATATTTGAGAAATCTGAAGTAGGTAAGTGTCGTGCAGGGTCTCAGCTCCCACTCCCCGCCCAAGAACGCAGGACAAGGTAAGGCCAAACAGGAACACCCACGGAGCCATAGATAGGGGAGTCAAACCAATATATTCTCGCTGGCGGCTGGGCTGGAGACACAGGAAGCAGGATCTACATAATCTGCCTAACAGCAGTCCGCGCTTGCCAGCCACCATCTTCTTGCTAGCCCCCATTCCATTCCGCTAGCATAGCCACAGCCGTTATATTAGTGGCCAATGGCCTACGGGTTACAGCTGACGGCCAACTAGCCACAGCTGCTGGCCATCTGATCACAGTTGATGGCCATTTACTACCCGAGCCAGCACCTTTCTATGTGAGGCCGAGAGCCTGGAAACTGCTTTTTGGGGCTTTGTCCCCACAGTAAGAGAATGAAGTTATGTGACTATCTAGGAGGAGAACATTCTCACGGGAAGAACCTGGAGAAGATTTTCAAGGAAACATATACACAGCTTCCATTCCATTCCACAGACAGGAACTAATTTTGTGAATGAATAAATGACTCTTCATCATCACAATTTTTTCATTATGAGACATATGCAATGAAAAAATATTTCATATTCTGTGAATTAGATTCTTTTCAGTCATAGTTTCATTGCTAATAATTATTATTTTATACTATAAATTAAATCTTAAATATAATTAATAAATATATTAATATGATGTAAATATATAATATACATCATAAAATGAATATGAAATAAATTTGGAATATTAAAATATATTAATAACAAATAACTAAATATATTAATAACAAATAGCTAATGATTCAGTTTATTAACACCCTTCTTGATTCTTGGATTAAAAGGAGAAAACTATCTATGAAGACAACAGTCATTTATAATGATTTTAAATATTTAATCAATTCATTCACATATACTCTAAAAACTTGGAAAGATTATTTGGAATTATTTTTATGGTCTACCCACTTTCTTCTCTTGAGCCTCTCCACTATCTTGTAAGTATGTTTTGGTGACCATGGAAATAAATCTAGTATTTAAACCAAAGAATTTAGGATATTTCTGTAATAATGAGGTTCTTGGTCTCTCAGATGTTCTGTTCTAAACCCATCTAAATCTTAATTTTCCATGCTGTTGATGATTTCAGCTAATGCTGAGGTTGGAGCATGTTGGCCCAGGCGTATCTTGTTCTCTGAAGTTCAAGCAATAGTTTATTTTGTTACCCTTCTTTGCTTACTAAATTTCAGAGGATTGTTATAGACTGGTTATAGTCAATGAATGGCCTGGGATATTTTTGTAGGAACCTTCTGCATCTGTAAATGCTATAAAATTAACAAATCAATGAGCCACATCAGCTGGAAATAACTTAGTCTTTCCCTTCTTGTTGGCATATTTTTCATGTCTGATCATTGCTCCACAATGACTGGGTAGTGGTAAGTGAATAGGGAAACCTCAAACACTGATGGTCTAATGAGACCAGGGATTAAGACCTTTTCTTCATCTGACACATAATTTCATTATTTTAGCTGAAAGTAAAATATATCCTCTTATTTAAATACGAGATTTTTTTTGTGTCTGATTTTGTCTGTAGTTTTCAGAAGAAAAAGGGGGGTGGGGTGGGTGGTATTGAATTTGCTATTAATTCCAAATAGTACTGTTATCATTTAAGAGTGTGCTGTTTGGTTAAATAATAAGTGTGCTGCTGTCCATTAATCTTTTTAAGTAGAATGTCATATTGCAGTTTCCATTTCCAGGAAAGATTTATCTAAAATGTAGATATGGGTAGCTGGTTATGCAATTTCAATTGAAAACTGAATAATCATTATAGTATTCACATGTCTAATGTCAGGGCAAATAAATTGGTACCATTGACCTTCAAACTGTGAACAGAAATGATTCTTCAGACAGTAAAATGGGATAGAAAAAAATGTAATTACAGATTCCTCAACTTTACTGTAAGGAACCCCTAATAACAGAATGCAACATTTGAAATATATGTTATTTTGCTGTGTGTTGATTTTTATTTTTTTAATTTAAACTATATATACAGTAACCCCTTTAGACCAGCTTATGAGCTGATTTTCTAAACCAATTAAAAAAAGAAAATATATATGGAAAACGTAGTTAAAATTAGTTTCTCTTAAGGGAGATATATTTGACTATTTCTGAAGCCATTTTCTGTGACTTACTGATCAATAAAATATAAATTTCTTGGAAACTACACAATTTTAGAAATAGTGTAGAAAGGAAATCTGAAGGTTACCTCATCTACCTCATCCTCCTGGAGGGCTAGCCTTACATCAAGCAGTGAGGAAGTATTCCTTGAGTGAAGAAACCTGTTTTTTGTCTTATTAAACTGTAACTGCTCATATGGACCATTATTGGCACAAAAATCAATGACAAAAGGGAGATCATTATCTTGAATGTATCCTCTTCCACACCTAATAGTATAATTGCCTTTAAATACATTTATTTCTATGAGACTCTTTTGCGTTAAAACTGTAAACATGTGGTATAAAGGGCTTACCGTGTCTTTCAACGTGAGGCCAAAATTTATAAGCTTCAGGTCTAACACTTGAGCTTAATGTATTTGTCAATGTTAGCAACTAAGATAGAGATAACTTAAGCTCACCTGATAATCTTCCCAAATGAAAAAGCTGCTGCTCGGCAGTATTTAGCCATAGCATTCCCACAACTCTTTATGTTTCCTATTAAGTTTAATTCAAGCTCTAAGATCGTATAAAAATCTCCCTCCCTAGTACGTGGTTTCTGCTATGTGTTTGGCTCAGGTCAGCGTTTCCTCATTACATTTAGGTCATGTCGTTATTTGTCGGCCCATCAATCTGTATCTCAGATCAGTTTGTTCCACATCTATTGTCCTATCATACTCTAAGAACCCAGGTGTTTGTTTCTATCTAGTTGTATGTTGCCCCAGGGATAATGGGTCTAATTATTCTTTGAGATACTTTCTAATGATATTTTTGAATGATTTTATGAGGCATGTATACTTATTAAACCAAATTTTATAGTAAAAACACTATGAGTTAAAAATATAAAATTCAAATATATCAGATGGCTTTGAAGTGAAACTAGATCCCTCCTAGCCTCCAAACTTTTTCTCCAATCCCCACAAAGAATCACTATTAACTGCATCTAATATGTTTTACTCAAAGTGGTGTACACATACGTGTGGTCATACTATCATGAAACTTTATTTTTCACTTAACCATATATATTGGAGAGCTTTTTCTCTGTTAGGACATGTTACTTGATCCCATATTTTAACAGATAAAAATAATCTATACAGACGTGATATTTCCTGCTGAAGGTATATTATACTGGTGAACGTTTATATTCTAATTTGTGCACAAGCAGTTTTGTATAGCATTCTGTTATACTCCTGATTATGTCTTCTACAACCTGTAGTTATACAAGATAAATCCCTACAAACGAAACTACTTAATCAAAAGTAATGTGAATTTGTTATACAGCATATTGACAAACAGCCTTTAAAATTTTCAACAATTTACAAAAGTATCAATAGTATATGAAACATATTCCCCATAATCTTGACAAACATGTTATTCATTTTAATGTTTACCAATTTAAATGGTAATAAAAATAATGTAGTTATCAGTACTCAAATATACATGATGCCCAAGGTATTTTGTATAGTATCTATTTTAATTTTTTTCTGTTAACTGTTAATTAATTTATCTTTACCCAGTGTTCCCTCTTAGGTTAATTACCTTTCTGCTTAATTAGTTTAGGAATATTAAGAAAGAAACTATTTGTGCTCTATGAATTTTACAACTCTGTTTTTACTTGGTATTATCTATTATTGCTCCAACTTTACATTTATCAATTCCTTCTAAAATGTAGAATTATTTTTATAATACTTTTCAAATAATTTACTTATAATCTTTGCATCACTATTCATAGTATTTTGTGCTTGTGCTACATAGGACTCTGCACGCCCGATGCAGCAAAAATCACAGTTAAAGCAGAGATGATGTGAATCAGAATGCAACAAACATCTAAAAAAGGGAATCCCTTACTGTTGAGATCATGTGTGCCCCATTATAAGTCTTATCTGTGACTGAATTTAAAATGTGCTACTAAACTGGTCTTGAGTCCATAACTGATTACATAGATTGATTCATTTTTGGTATCTCACTATTCCACATTTTCTAGGTTTTCTCACTTTTGGTCAATTCTTCAGCTAGTGTAGTGTTTTTGACTGATAGAATGATCTAGTCTTTCATCCCAGGAGGGTCTGAGACATTGTTTTTCTTGATCTTTATCAGGTAACAGTTCCATTAAACACACAGTCCAAAGTATCACAGAACATGAAAACATCAAGGCATTTCCCAGTGAAATCTGAGTTCTAGATATGCCAATAGGTGCATTTGTATAACACCATACTTAGCTCCCCAGAACAATATGAATATCAGCATTATAACTCATTTGTCTTCTTTCTAATATACCAGCTTACAATACTCAAAGTGACCAGAAAAAAGTTATTATTTTAGGTTAGGGTATTTTTTATTGTATTCTTTGGGGGAAGAACTCTATCTAAAATACAGGGCATCTAATCCATCAGAATTTATAGAACCAAGAATGAAAAGCATATCTTTAAGAGGAAAGTCAGTGTGAGTGAGAAGGACAGTTATTGTACTGCCATATTTTCCCTAAAACATACCCATTGAAATGAAAACCATACAAACCTGCACTCGATTAAGTGAACATACTAAAATTTTGAGATGGAGTTCCAATCTCTCAAGGTATTTATCCTGAGGTGGCAATTTAGCTGAGTCCTCAATAAGCTACTGTGTCATTCTTTAAATTTGGCTTCTTCTAGAGATGTATATTATAGGAATAGTCGTGCACAGCCATGTGACAATTACAGCACATGCTTTGCCATTAAGAAAGTACCTCGATCGGACCCAATAGTATATGAACTTCTATGTGAGTCAATGTCATTTTCTGTAATTTCTTAGACACTCCTGCTGGCAAACACATTGCAGGCAGGAAAGGAAAGCCCAAACTTGAGTCAATTATTGATTCTGATGATTAAAAATTACTACCTTTGTACAGAAAATTTCAATGATTTCTCCCAGGATGAGGTATTACTTACGATGTACTAACTTGGTAGGGAGAAATAAGGAACAGATTTGGAGACTTCAAATTGGACTTTTCTTACATCATCTTTCTATGTCTCAAATCAGGAAATCACTGTGAGAACTCTTTTAACAACTAAGAGTGTCCATTCTAATTATGAATTGAAGTACCAAGTAGATAAGCACAAACTGGGTCTGTGTACCAATTGTACCCAATGTGGTGAGATGTCTGTACCAGAACTCCATATATATCTTGTCCCATAAGGCTCCCTCTAACCAAGAGGCCATAAGAGCCATTCAAGACATCTGGTGTCAGTGTTAGCTGAAATTGCATGTAACAGATATAAAATTCTGGTATTCCTCTTTGTCCAGTAGTCTCCTTTGTGGAAGAATTGAAGGGCATTGCAATGTTGTTTCTCAAGAAATCCAGCCTCCACTTGAATCTGTGTGCTTCGGTTGTGGTAACAGAATTGAATCTAAAAAGTGGACAGAACGTAGCCATTTTTCCCTTCTGACAATGACTCAGATTTTTCACCAGCTCTATTTTTTTTGTTTTAATCACACAAATGAAGCAATATTCTAGATGACAGCCTATTTTCCCTTACCCTGCTCTTTGTCCTCCTAAATGATTTACTTGGCTAATTTCAAAATAATAATAATAATAATAATAATAATAATAATAATAATAATAATATTTAACTCTCCTATTTTTGTCTCCCCTATTCTCTTACCTACTCTAGTCCAGAATATTCCATCACATAATCTTTTAGGTAATTATAAAAGGATTCAGTTAAAGGCTCCAAATAAACACACAGCAAATTTGTCATTGGCACCTTTTACAATTTTCTGCCATTTTACCTTAACTTAAACCTTACATTATTCTGCTTGAAGATAAGGCTCATACTATTGCTTTACAACATGCTTAAATAGAAAATTGAATTAAAATATAGAAAATTGAATTAAAATATATAAAATTTCATTTGGAACAACAAAAGGTCTTTTGAAGTCTGTTCATAATTTACTCTTGTAGGTAACATGCAGAATTAATTGAATTAATTCTATTCAATTAATTCAAATTTAGATTAAATTATTTTTTCTTAAATATATCCAAATGACAAATCTTTTTAAATGCATAATTATCAGATATCATGCATACACAGTTATGATGGCAAGTGGGTAATTTAAAGCACTTAGTTTTTAGGGTAAATTTATACTTTCAGTGGAATGTATCAGTATGTATTATAAGTATGTATTATAGATATTTAAATAAGTCTCTACATATTAGGTTTATATTCATTCTTTTTTTTTTTTTTGCCTCCTTTGAATAGTGCTACTTTTACTTCCTACTTCTTTAACAAGTTCTTTGCCTATGTTTACTCCCTGTAATTAATAAAAAGTCATAGAGAAATGTAAAATCCTGGCTTAGATTGACTATATTTTTTATTCTAAACTGGAAACACATTCTAGGATATTCACCATGATGACTTGAATTTTTAATATATACTTAGAGAACTGTGATCCACTTATTTACTATTACCTGCTGAAAATGAAAGTTGTTGCTGGGAGTCTTCAGCTAAATAAAGAGATATGAAAGTTCACATTGTGTCATTAATATGTACAATCAGTCATTTCCTGCAAGCTAAAGAAGCCACGCAGTGTACCTCTAGCCATTGAAAAAAAGTAAGTTAATCATTCACTGCAGGTCGTGTATCAGGGCTCAAAACTATTAAAACTGTATTAGTTGTGATTTTATTTCAATTCTCAAAGAGACTTTTGGGTTGTCTTCTGCATTATCTTCTGGCCTTGGGCAATGGTTGACTGTTTTGCTTTCTTATATATTTAAAAAGGAAAACTAAGAGAGAGCCAAATGTGGCAAGGCCGAGTGTATTTTTTCATAGCAGATGTTTCTTAGAAGTATGCAATGTGCAAGTGATCAGCATTAATACTTTAACATGCTTAAGTATCGAGCTGCAACTTACTTTTTTCTAATACACTGAAAACCATATGGTTGTTTCTGTTGTTGGTGTCAATTTGGTTGGGTGGGAAATACTTAGGCACAACATAAGACATTTTCATTGATTCTTAAAAGGTCTTTATTCACACTTGAGCTAAAGCAGCTGGTAGCGGGTTAGAGAGCACTCGAGTCACCAAATCTCTGGATATTGCTTTCTGCCTCACCATCTGTGCCCTGTTAAATATTCTTGATTTTTGCCAAGTTTGGGCCAATTTATGTTAAATCAGTTACTGAAATCAGGATCCCAGAAGCTTCAGGGAGAAAAAATATGATATTAAACTGCATAATTCTTATACATTAATAATTAGTATTGAGATACGAAGTTCAAATACTGCCACTCAAAAGATTATTGTGAGAAATCAAGCTCCTAAGATTTTGGGAGGACTGTGAATATAAATAATTTTTCAGAAGCATTCACCCCAAAGAAATATACCCCATCCTAATCTTTCAAGATAGTTGAGTAAATTTTGTATGAGATGCGAAGAGCAGCTGCAGGCTCAATTCTGTTCACAAATGCTTTTTAATCTATGCACTATAACCTAGTGAAACCTAATATAGTGGCTAATTACTTTACAATTTTACTGTCTTGTACCTGACAATAGCTTCCAGTAACACAGTATAGCCAGTGTGTAATTTCTTACTATAACAAGTACACATACTAAATTGCCAGGTGGAAGGAACAGCAGCTCAAATTAGGAAGACTACTGTCCTGTTTTTTGAGATATTAACAGTGAAAAAGACTGTCTTGTTATTCCAATGTTAAAAAAGAAGTCACAGGATATAAAAGTCAAATTACATGACATTTTTCGATGCCTTTGATTAAATTAGATATTAATTTTCACTGAGACCAATAGCCAAGAATGGAAAACACTAAGATTTCATCCACATATAAGAGTGAATAAAGGAAGAAAGGAAGGGCCCTGGATAGTTAAGGAATAAAAGGAGAAAAAGAACATATATACTCATTTCCACCAAATATTTAGCAAAGCTATACTATAACATGAAATGATACTTAATCTAACTGGAAATTTCTTCAGCGCAAAGATAAAGATATTCTAATATGACTAATGATATAGATTTAGCTAATACTCGCCAATTATTTTCTGTGTGTCCAATACTGTGCTCATTGCATTGATTCATTATCTCATCAAATCTATCTCAAACCCTACAAGCATACAAGCATATGCTACATTACAAATCAAAAACCCTATAAGACATTTCAGTGGCTTATATACAGGAGGTAGTAAGAAAATACTTATTAACATCAAAGCCATTTAAAATTCACTCACTGCTAAAAGTGCCTGTTAAATCATAAATAAATGTCTTGATCATGGGTTCAACAATTGTCTCACATTACCTAACTGAGACTTCAAACTCTGATAGTCTATAGTATAAAGCACTGAGGCTATGCCTTTTTTTTTTATTTTACCCTAAAATGAGTAGTTATGTATTCTATAAAGATAAGACATTCAGTGTATTGCCCATATAGAAACAAAGATATAAATTATCATCTACTGCCAAATTAACAAAACAAATTGGCATAGCATGTCTTTTAAATTATTTGAATATCAGTCAAGTTTTCAGTACTTACAGCTAAAACAATATTCTCTAGGATGAAACATTTAGTTTTCTTTGTCACAAGTAAAGCTAGGGATCACTTAGTCTCTACTGGGATATTCAGGCGAATCTGTCGCGATTGTCAAGATTTATATAGTACTACCAGGTTTCAAAGTATTCTAGGAAGTAGGAGGTTGTATTAAATAAAACTTGAGTAAGCCAAAGAGATTGAGTTTTTGAAATTGTTTTTAAATTCCAAAAGGAAAAACGTACTAATTTTCATAGAGGAAGTAATGTAACTGCACAAAATTCAATATAATCGAAAGGTTCCTGAGAAACTATTGTATATAATGTTAAAATTGGGAAATTTTACTGAGTTTATATAATTTCTCCAAGCTAGAACACATAATGTAAAATTTAACAATTTTTAAAAGAGCAAACATGTATTTTACACATTATTTTTTTATTTACATACACAACTTTCCCAGTTTACTTGGTGACTGATAAAAAGAAGGGTAGTGAAGGCAGAGAATAATGCATATTTTAAGTAATAAGTCAAGTATTAAAATATCCAAATTGTCTTCTATAAGAGACTCACACCATGCCTTTCAATCACTAAAGCAAGATCTAAATGAATAACAACGATACTTCATAAATTGGAATCAAACCCCTAAAAGAAGGTAGGTGCATCAAGGCTGATGGTGGTGCTATGATTATTTTGCATAATATATTATAACATCAGTTCATATTTTATAAAGGATTCATGAAGTACCATCTCTAAAAATCATATGAAAATTTCAAACATTAAAATGTTTTACTGTTTAATAATATACATTTTATACTAATGAATAATTAATATCCAATTTCCAAAAATTTACTGACATTAGATGAATACAAAAGGTTTCAGTTTGGCTTTATATCACTACACAGGCAGTCATTAAACTTAATATGAAGAGATAACCAATGCTATTAGTACTTCATAAATATCCTATTTTTCTACATATAAATTATGTATATTCAGATAAGTAATATAAACTATTCCATTTTAATTTGTCATGATTTTCAAACTAGATACTGAAATCAAGGTCAATAAAGACTGTAAGATTACTTGTCAGGTAAGCTGCAATGTGTATATATATATATACACACACACACACACACACACACACACATATATATAAAATTGATTCAAAATTAGGACATATATTTGAATATTAGAACTTTAAAAATGCTATCTATAAAAAGACAAACTTCTTTTTTTCCTCTTCACTATCTTTTAATTATCCCTCTTTTCTTTTTTCCCCAGCTAGATTTTTTTTTTAAATTTCTGTCTTCTGATTGCTTCCCTCTAACTTTTTACACTTTTCTCTCCAGACTAAGTTATATTACTTAAAATATAAAACCAGAAACAAACCTTCAAGTAGAATAAATCTAAAGAAATGACTCCAAATAATCTAGATTCTAGATCATTATGATAATAAATTTAAAATGATTTCTGTAGAACTTTTTGTTTATGTCTTTCAGTATACCAACACCCATCACAATCTTTATGGATTTACGTAGCTTGCATTATTTTGAACATAAATTCATAATATCATTTTAATGTTTTAAAACAATCATGTTGTCTTTAGCTACAGAATGAATCTTCAGTGATTTTGAAAATAAAATTGTTGGTAATACTGAGAATATCTGTTATTTCAAAACAGGAATCAATGTTGAAATTTAGTAAAATTAAACTCACTAATCAAATAGTTTAATCTTTTGCATGACTATTAAAACTATAAACTTTTGAGAACATTTGATTAAGTATAGACTTTTGGTTTTGTTGTTGTTTTTTATATTACAGGAAAATTAGGACTATTTTAAGGAAATTAATTTAGTTCAATATTATAATATTTAAGACATTACTTCCTTTGCTATTTTGTGTGGAATTTATTTTTAAAAGAAGGAAAACATTTCAAAAATATCATAGATATAAAAGTCTCAAAATTGATTAGAAGTAAGAAAATACAGTGGAGTGTTCTATAGCTATGTGACCATGGTCACATTGCCCCAAAAGGATATTTTGATAGAAATGAAATGATCAATGCCATGTTTTAATACTAATACGTTGAGTATTATAAAGTATCACATTATTTTTTTCCGCAGGTTTTTAAAAAATTATTATTATTAAAGTTTATTAGGGTGAAAAAGTTTAGTAAAGTTACATAGGTATAATAATTAATGGTGAAAAACTGAAGCTCTTCGCTCTATGTTCAGGAACAAGACTGCTTTTCAACATAGTATTGGAAGTCCTAGCCAGAGCAATACAGACAGAGAAATAAATAAAAGGCATCCGATTTTGGAATGAAGAAGTTAAATTGTCACTTATTGCAGATGACATGATTCTATATATAAAATTCCCTAAAAAGCTATTAGAAACAATGAACAAATATAGTAGAGTTGCTGGCTACAAAATCTATGTTCAGAAATTCATTGTTTTCTTATATACTAACAATTAAATCTCTGAAAAAGAAATAAACCACCCCCATCAAAACACAGACACACAGACACACACACACACAAACAAACAAACAAGCAATTATTTTGCAATTGCAATGAAAATAATAATATACCTAGGAATAAACTTAACCAAGGATGTGAAAGACCTATGAGGACTGACAATTAAGTTTCAAAGCTCATCCTCAAAAAAGTGCTACATACCTCATTGCTGAATATCACCATGGTCACCTTTGTAGTACTCTCCTTGGGAAGCTATGCACCAACACCAGAGCCTAGTCCACCCTTCAAAGCAATTTTGGAACTCTCTTTCTGGAATGGCCATCAGAACTGTTGTCATATTACCCTTGATGTCCTGAATGTCATCAAAATGTCTTCCTTTCAATATTTTCTTTGGGTAAAGAAAGAAGTCATTGGGGGCGGATCAGGTGAGTAGGAAGGGTGTTCCAATATGTTTATTTGTTTACTGGCTAAAGAAATCCCTCACAGACAATGCTATGTGAGCTAGTGCTTTGTTGTGATGTAAGAGCCATGAATTGTTGGTGAGAAGTTCAGGTCATTTTCATTTAACTTTTTCATACAGCCTTTTCAGCACTTCCAAATAATAACTGGGTTAACTGTTTGTCCAGTGTACAAATTCATAATGAATAATCCCTCTGATATCAAAAAAGGTTAGCAACATCGTTTTGACTCTTGATTTGGACTGACAGAACATTTTGGTCGTGGAGAATTGGCCGACTTCTATTGTGCACTTTGACGTTTTGTATCAGAGTTGTATTGATACACCCATGTTTCATCACACTGATAACATGGTCCAAAACATCATGTTTCTTCTCCAAAAGGTCTTGGCAAACATCGAGTTTCTTTTGCTTTTGTTCATTGGTGAGCTCCCTCAGGACCATTTTTGCACATGCTTTTCTCATGCCAAAATTTTCAGTTAAGATTTTCCTAACCAAGGAAAGATGTTCCTCTACCAACGTTTACTTAGTCTGCTATGCTTCTCACAGTCAGCCAATGATTTTGACATGGAATTTGATGGATTTTTGCAATGTTGTTGATGGTTCTGCTTGTTACTGGCTGCCCTGACCGCTCTTCATCAGTGATGCATTCTCTCTCCCCTCAGGAAAATGTTTAATCCATTTGCACACTGCCATTTTCTTCATGGCATTGTACCCATAAACTTTGACTAACGTGTCCCTGATTTCACTTCCACTCTGGCCAAGATTAGCAAGAAACTTAATGTTTGTTTGTTGCTCTAATTCAAGCTCAGACATTCTTGTGACAACACACAAAAACACACCACCAAGCAAGACTCTACCACAGATCAACACGAACACAGCTGTGACACACTAATAATATACCAAGGTTATGAAACCTTACCAAGCTGTTTGTACAGTGTTGCCAACGTAAGCACACAGTGGCCATTTTGCAAACTTAATTGGCAGACCCCATAGATAATAACCGCAAAGGGATGATGTCTTCTAGTCTAAGTTACTTTTAAGCAGTAGT
The DNA here is from genome assembly GCF_964194185.1 of Rhinolophus hipposideros. NCBI lineage: Eukaryota > Metazoa > Chordata > Mammalia > Chiroptera > Rhinolophidae > Rhinolophus > Rhinolophus hipposideros. The sequence goes on from NC_138057.1 coordinate 26,329,478, forward strand.
CTTTATCTCTAAATATGTCAACATGAGTGTTCAGGAAGATAGACTGATGTTTGCTTTCCAATAGTAATTAATATGCTCACTAATATCTGGAACACAGCATACCAGAGTTTGATCAGAATTTGTTTAAAAACAGAAATTATAAAAAATCTCTACTCTGAAGTAATAGCTAACCTTCCTACTAATATATGGGGTAAATTTTAAATGAATTAATGTCTGTACAGTCAAAATTAGTACAAGGTTACCATTTTCAATAGTAAAAATTTCTTTTTTGTTAGAATTTAATTTCAGGGTAAAATATAATTTGAAGAAATAAAGACAAGTTCATTATCTCTAGGGTATTAAAAATACTGTCATTCTTATTTAACACAACAGGACACAAAATATTTCTAATCATGCTCATACTTCTAAATGCCATCAAGATTAACATTAAAATGAGACCCTCATGGTTCAATTCTAAAGAAGTTAAAATATCTAAGGAGTTTTATAAAATAAACAAGCAAGAAAACAAACAAAAAAGTTTTCTAAATATAAATACACATTTAAATTTTTAAATGCTTTTTAAATTTTTCTGAAGTCTTGGCAAATAAGTTAAATGACTATAAAACAAAAATAGAGATAGAATATTTTAGGATACATTAGAGAAACTTATGTTGTAACAAATGCAGTATGGGAAAGAATGATGGGAGTATAAAACTTGACTCACAGGTCTCTTTTTTGGATAATTAGAAGACTAGTGTGAACATCAACTGAGTTAAGTAAAACTGGATAGAAGCAGTTTTCCTTAAAAGAACATGAGTATGATTTATACAAAGGAATGAGTCTTTACATGTAAAGTGGTGAAGTGGAATCAGGATCAGAGATACAGATTTAAGAGAAATGAGAGTTAATGCTTGAAAGCAATGTAATGATAAAAAAAGAATTTAACAGAAAGTTTTAAAAAATGAAATTTTAGTTATTGCTTTTTCTCATATTTTCCCCAAATTTACTTTATGATATAGGAGCACCCCACACAGACCCAATTTTATAGAAAACTAAGGCACAGAGCAGTAAACTCATTGTCTCAAATTCATGCAGATAGTAAGAGCATATCGATGTTTAAGATTCTAAGTCTAAGCCTTCAGCTGTTTAAACACATCCTTACTCTGAGAAAGAATTGTTTAAAAGGAATGAAAAGAACTAGGGTAAAATATTGCTATTGAAAAAAGTTCAATAAATATTATTTAAATGAATTAAAAGAGCAAATAAGTGATGCAATTTAATGAGTCACTATGTTAAAGAGTAGATTAAAATATCCAGATATTATAAATATGACTCACAGCAAGATTGGAAGGTCATAAACATATATTTAAATCAGTGTTTAGAAAGGAAAACATATAGATTCAAAAATCAATTAAAAATTAATTTATATTTTTGAGAGAGTGAATTAAAAGTTGATATATGGAGGTTTAATGCAGCTGTACGTGATGGCTTACATTTAGATCTTCACGGAAATCTCCAACAAGGTTATTATTTAACACCAGGCCATCCACCAGCTACAGGCAGATGCGAAGCCTGTCTTCAAGTGCAGATATAAATGCCTTCTTGATAAGATGCAAGTCTTGTCTGTGCATAAGTTATGTTGGAGAGTTCTATAGCACTGGTTTGCTTCTGCCCTTGGAAAGATGTTTTCAAAACAAGAAAGGATTTTGTTTTTCCTTTTAGCTACCAGCCTATTAATAGGATGTTTCCATTCCATAGTGTGCTGTGATGTCAATAACTCTATGTAAGATTGGTATTTGACACTGATAAGTGGTCTGCTTGTCTGCAGAATGGAGAAGGCATATTTGCTTTGTTCTGTGTTACAGCAGAAGCATTCTGGCTCCTACTCCATCTACTCCATTTCATCTCTCCTGGGCTTTAGAAATTTAGACCTGCATTGGGGTGTGGGAAAAAAGTTCTTTGCCCATGATTCACTAGCCTGACAACAGATAATTAAAATCCATGGAAATATCTTATTAGAGAACGAAGTACAACTAAAGCTAAATTAGAAAAAGAACAATAAACTCCAATAAAGTACTTAATATGTTTGTGTATGTTAGCAGAAGAGTGAAATGGAGTGGGGAAGGGATTGTTTTGAAGGAGCAATGAAGGCAGACAATTAATTTCATCATTAGAATACATATTTAGTGTAATTTTAACAATTGCAAAGCAGATAATATATTGTGCAGTCGCAATGTAATAAAAACAATACGACAAAGAATACAGAGACAAGAAACCCAATAGATCCTGAACCAAAACCATAAAGTTACTAAGAATGAACAACAAAAAAAAATGGGCTCTTTAGTTTTCATATGTAATTAGAAACTGAAATAGAAAAAAAAAATCATTTAAGAATAAAATAAATTCTGAATGTAGACCAAGATTTAGAAAACTTATAAAAGTGTTTAATTAAAAAAAATCTTAAATGCCCTTTTTGAATTATGGGTCAGAGTCTTAATTGAGGCAATACTAAAATGTGTTTTAAGAGAGGCCAAGATCTCTTAGCAAAATGAAATAAAATTCAAAAAAAAAAAGAATACAACACAAAGATCAGCACTAAATCTGGATCATCTCCAAGAAAACTTGGCACAGAAAAGTAGATCCATTTAGAAACTACATATACTCTGCTAGAATGTCAGTTTTAAACAAGCAAAAATGTGAAGCATTTATTTTATGAAGCAAGTTGAGAAAATTTTTTTTCGAAAATCTGATTAACAACTACTAAAATTATATTTACAGGTTTTCCAAACTACAAGATGCTGTGTGTTATAGGAGTTATATTGGGTCACTTCCTGCCCCTTATTCTACATATATCAATGTATTAATTAACTCTTGTTCAACCATATTTTCACATCAATTCATTGGACAGTAACTTTTTCTTAAATAATAAAGTTTGATCTAAAATATTCAATTGATAGCTTCGAGAAACATGTAACTTGCTAAAAAAAAACACAAACATTAAATATAATCAAATTTAAGCCAAAGGCCAGTTATGAAAGTGTTTATGCCATTTCCATCCAATTCGGTTATTTATTAAGAACCCCCTATGTTTCAGGAACAAATAGTATTAGGATAATGGATTAAGACTGTATTTATTGTTTCTAATTGAATTTTCATTATAAACAGCTGTTTTTGGATTAGTTATATAATCATTGGTAACTGGAAGCAAACTGTACATACTTTTAATTTTTGCCTGTATCCAAATTAAACCTGAGAAATGAACTCCCTTTTGAAATTAATATTTTGTTTCCTTTTATTATGAAAGTTTCGAAAAATACAGATCAAGTTAAAATAATACAATGAATATATAGACTAAACTATTAATGTTTTTCACATTTGCTTTAACATCTATATTACTTCTATCTATTGTCCATTGTCATTTACCTATTTATCTATTTATATTTATTTATCTATCAAGTTATCTTCTTCTTTGTTGTTCTATTGTGCCATTTGCAAGTAGGCCATATTCAAATTTGTTGAACCAATTTTCACTCCACAATCATGCAGTCTATTTAGATCTTAAATCTCTAGATTCTTTGCATGTAATATAAGCATTTTCAATACATCCTTATGTCTGGATTTATCTGCTTGTGTCTTTGTAGTGCTGTTCAGTTTGTTTCTCCATACACTGTTCAGGTCTAAAGACTGGATCAGAATGAAGTTATACATTTTGGGGACCAAAAATACCTCATAGTTGATTGGCTAGTTCACAGACCTCATGAAGAACAATTTTCTGTTAAGTTGCCCTACACTAATAATAAAAATCGGATCACTTGATTTAGTTGGAGACAGTGAGATCTTTTCATTAGCTCTAATATTAGTAAGTGAAATTTAGGATGATGCGTAACCCATTGATTTTATGTACCTGAATATTATTACTTTCAGGGTTAAATCATACAAATTTTCTTAATTTATCTTGTTTATTCTCTCTCCACTTTACATACTGTAGGACTAGAGCTAATCTCTCAGAGTTGGCCTCATCAACTATGGTAAGCAACGTTTCTTTTTAAAGTAAGATATAAGCTTCACTCTTTTTCCTAACCTTTTCATTGATAAGGATTTGTATGAATCATTTACTTTTACTTTATTTCTCTATGAGCATATATGTGTACTTACTTATATTTATATATTAAATGTATTATAATCAATTATAGTAATTTTTTCAATGCTTAAATCATTCTACATTTGGCCAAGTGGCTCCTTCAGTTTGGGATCTGTCTATTGTCATGCCCCAAAATTAGTTTTTGAAAGCTTTCTTGCTTTATGATTATATATACCATATTTTTCTTGTGATTTTCCCACCTTACATATAGAAATACACATTTCTCCAAGAGACTCTGTACCTTATCAGTGGGGACTGATGATTAGAATCCAAGATTTGCTCTTTAGAGGTGCTGGATGCTAATGTCTTTCAGTATATAGAACTCAGAAACAATTTTTTTAAAAATTAGTTTATGTAGACATGTGCAATTTAAATTTAATATTAGTTTTTTTCTTAATTTGTTTCACACATGTATTTATTTATAATTTAAAATCTTGGTTCTAAAATTTACATATTTTATGTATTGATTATCCTATAATAAACATTACGGAGCTTCAATATTGCTAGTTGTATGACTATATTATTATGATGATGTTATACTTGTGTAGTACATGTGAGGGAAGTTTATGATTTTTTTGTGATTCTTTATTTTTCCCCTCCCTTGGGTTATATCCTTGTATGATTTACAAAGTGCTATATTAAAAAATCATGTATAGGGTATCAGGATTTTATTGCCTAATATATAACCATTGGCACTTGTTTTGGTAAATGATTAAATTGGTTGCATATGATCTTGGTACTTTCAAGGTTTGACTGAAAGTTTCATAAGGACAAGTCTAAAGTGTCTTTACTATAAAGCTAATGAGCCCTACTGATAACTTATGCCCTTCTGAGATCTTTACTAAATTTTCCCTACTGGGGATGATTGAAATGCAAATGCCATTCAGCATCTGAGCTCATGTCATTGTTAGCTTTCTTTCTTTCCTTCCTTCCTTCCTTCCTTCCTTCCTTCCTTCCTTCCTTCCTTCCCTCCCTCCCTCCCTCCCTCCCTCCCTCCCTCCCTCCCTCCCTCTCTCTCTCTCTCTCTCTCTCTCTCTCTCTCTCTCTCTCTTCTTTTTTTTTGTTTTGTTTTGTTTTGTTTTGTTTTCTTTTGTTTTGTTTTGTTTTTTGCCTTTAGGTGCACATGCATGTACATGTGTGAATGTGTGTGTACCTGCTTTTGAAATTAAGGTACAGATTTTTTAGTGCCTTGCCTCATAGAGCTTCACCTACCTACACAACCTAACACTCATTCTGAAATTCATAAAATCCCTATATGTATTTTCAGAGCCCATTCTCAGTGTAGCTTCCTTCTCTCTGGTACTTAGTTCCATAAATTTTCACTGACCTGGTCCTTCCAAACTTTGATCATTCTCTTGTCAACTGAGGCAGACAAAAGATTAGCTTGTATTTCTTGGTCTTCCTTCCCTAGCCATGGTCCAGGTAGTATATGTGGTCATGAAGTCAGCCAATCATGAGTTTGTCTCATTTGTTTGATTTCTCTACGGGATAAAAGTCCTATTTTGCCTGCTGCCCAATATTTATTATATAACTGTTATGTTCATCTTTTGTTCAGTTTTTTGATGGTTTACTTCGAAATGTGAGTCCAATTTGATACACTTTACTATAGATAGTAATGAAAGTCCTTCATATAATTTTTTTCAAATGCATGATAGATAATACTAGCTAAATCAGGGACATGTGTTAGTATTTTTATTGGGATTTTGTTAAATATATAAGCTAATTTTAATAGGAATGAGTCCACTTATCCATAAATAAATAAATAAATAATAGCTTCTCCTTTAACTCTGCTTCTGTGTTTTTCATCTGTTTCAAACTTTTCCTCACATGTATTTGTATAATTTAAAACATTATTATTTTATATTTTTCTTGCTTATGAATATATTTTGTTTCATTATATTCCTTTATTGGTTATATTTTGAGAATATGAACTTTTTATTGCATATTAAATTTACATCTTATCTTTTAAAAATAATTTTTGTTGATTTTATCACTCATTCTTGGATTTTCTAGTTATCCAGTTATATCATTCATGAAGAGGATAAGCTTTATTATTTCTTTCCCAATTTGTATTCCTTCAGTTGTATCTTCTCTGATCACATTGTCTAATAATTTTAATAAAATATTAAATAGTACAGAAGGCATCAGTCAACTTTGTTCTTTTCCTTTCCCAGTCGAAATACTTCAGTTTCCCCATGAAGATGTTAGTCCACAATAAAGTGTATATGCTTTGTCATTGTAAAAATTACACCACTATTTAATATATATTACTCTGTGTGTGTGTTTGTGTATTTTAATCAGAAATGGATATTGAAATTTGGTGAAAGTCTTTTTGGCATCTAGGAAGATAATTATAATATTTTTCCTTAGGCCTATTAATATGAAAACATTAATATTTAATCCTCTATTTCCTTCATTGTAACACCATAAATGTGTAACTATTTTTTTAAACAATAGCTTTTGAGGCAAAAGACAATTAAATACCCATATTGCTTTTTTAAATATAAAAAATGTGTCAGATAATTAATAAATTACATTTTGTGTTTAAAAAATAAGATATAACAATGGGCCACATTTTTAAGTTATGTTGAACCAACACTCTGAATAAACATCATATCAATTTTTAGTTGCATTTAAAAGATATCGATCATAATGCATCATTATATATTACTAAGAAGCAAGTCTTTTTTCATTTGACTATTATTCTATACATTAGACTTCTGATTCTCAGTTCACAAACTAGACTAAACACATTTACTAGACTCCTAAAAATATGAGTAAACTGGTAAAAATTACCATTGAATAACATAGAATAACAGAAACTCTAACTAAATATAAGTATCTGGCTATATCTATAAAATTTTACAGTATATACATTTTAACTCAGCAAGTCCACTTTTAAAAAGTCATAAAGTATAATTTTATAGGTGTGCAATAGTATATTGCACACCTATATGTGTGTGCAATATAGGTGCATATACAATATAGGTGCATATACAATAGTATATGGGTAATAATGCTCCTTATAACTTGTTTTTCAAGTAGTGGAAAAAAAATACTGGAAAGAATCAGTATGTTCATCCAGGACTGCTTATGTAAATTAATGTGTATCTATACAATGGAATACAATTCTACTGAATTGTTAAAATGAAAGTGAAAATTAGTATGTTTTGGCATGAAAGTATCTCAAAAATATAATAAAAGTAAATGCAAATTTCAAATATGTATAATATAATTCCATTTGAAAATTAACATGTGCCCAGAAAATTTTGGAGACAGAATATGCAAGAAATTGTACCTCGGGAAGAAAAACTTAGGTCAATGATAAGGTCTTTTTCTAAATTTTTGAAATATCTTTAAATGTACACGTATTGTTTTTATAATGAGCAGTTTAAGTAAAATAAATAAATGTGCAAAGGTGAATTGTTAAATGTCTCAATAAAAAAGAAACAAAAATGCATGGAAATCCATGACTCAATTTTCAGACTCAAATAAAATTTTTGATTTCATTCTTAACAATTAGATTCAAACACAAATTTCCAAATTATATAAGATTTTAAAAATTTTGGCATCACATGCCCACTTTATTTTTTTCGCTCTCTTTTGGTTGTTATTCTTCAGAATCAGAGAATTTAAAGTTAAATGTATTTGGTAGTTTGGGAATGCACTACCCAGAGATTTTGTCCTTCCATCACTCTTGTTTTTGTATGAAACTTATTGTTCTAGGAAGCTAAGAAGGAGTCTTACATATGTTTCCTCTATACTTTATAGGCGTATAATAAGCACAGATGTCATTGAAGCTCCACTGGCTAGAAAATGTTAGATTCTATATGTGAATACCTAGAGTTTTCCAGCACATTTCAGAATGACTGCTTACCAAAGAGCCAAACTAGGCTGTGAGAAATTAATCCAAAATTCTGAAGCAACATATATGCATGTAGAAAACACTGAATCCCAAAATAATTCCACTACAAATCTGAGAAATTAAATGAAGTTAATGGAAAATATCCTTTGGCAGTAGACTTTCATTAGTTTCTCTGGCTCTCAAACATTAAAAAATGGCAATCTATTTCTCTTTTCTTTCCTCCAGTGCAGAAGATTCTAACTAGTAGTATCTTTTTTGTTGTTGAGTTGTATGAGTCCTTTACTTATTTTGGATATTAGCCCTTTATTGGAAGTATTGTTTGCAAATATCTTCTCCCTCTCACTTGGTTGCCTCTTTGCTTTGTTGATGGTTTCTTTTTCTGTGCAGAAGTTGTTCAGTTTGATATAGTCACATTCACTTATCAAATTAAAAAAATGGGTAGAGGACCTGAACAGATAATTCCCTCAAAAGACAAACAGCCAACAGATATATAAAAAATATATATATATTCATTTCACTAGCTATTAGGGAAATGAAAATCAAAACTACAATGAGATACCACCTCACACCTGTTAGAATGGCTATCATCAATAAGACAAGATATAACAAGTGTTGGAGAGTTGGAAAGTTTGTGGAGGAAGAGGAACCCTCATACACTGCTGGAGGGAATGTAAATTGATACTGCCACTGTGGAAAACAGTAAGCAAAATAAGTTAGATAGAAAAAGTCCAGAATCATATGACTTCATTCATCTGTAGGATATAAAACTGAGAACAACAAATGAACAAGACAAGCAAACCACAAAAACTTAAAGAAACAGAAAACAGTTCAGTGGTTACCAGAGGTTAAGGTGGTAGGGGGGTGGTAGATGACTGTGAAGGGGCTCAAATATATGGTAATAAGAGAACTGACTCTGGATGATGAACACACAATGTGATATATAGGTGATATATTATAGAAACATACACTTACGACATATAATTTTACTGACCAAGATCACTCCAATAAATTTGATAAAAAATTAAAAACTAAAAAAATGAAAACCATAGGTTTTCTTGTTGTTGTTTATTTGTTCTTATCAGAGAAAGAAAATTGATTTTTGAAATGCCCTTTAGTGTACAGTTACTGAACACACACAGTTGGGATCACTTTTAAATTACTTTTATATTTTCCAGTCCAGCAAGTACATGATATAAATTTTAAACTTATGAGATAAGCCCTTGAAGAAACAAATAACTTTTGAATGATGTAAGAATAGCCCAAATCAAAATAAGGTAAATTTGTATATATGGGTAGTATTACAGGAAAATTAATTTGGTTGAATATCTAAGCTATAATGTATTTTTGGCCTTAGATAGTATACTTGGGCACCAAAGTGAAATCTCTTTGGCACCAAACCATAAAATCTCAGTTTGGGAATGAGCTTTAGAGGTTATAGAGTGCTAGTCCAACTTTCTTTCTAAGTAACTTTATCCCTGCAGTAATTAGAATAAAATGAGAATTCAGTTTGAATACTAATATTTTCATTGAGAATTTTAACATTTACAAGATTGGCATAATGATTAGAGGTACATTTTTAATTAAATTTATTGGGGTGACATTGGTTTAGTAAAATTACATACTCATAAGTTTTAAGTGTACAATTCTAAAGTACATCATCTATATATCACATTGTGTGTTTGCCATCCAGAATCAGTTCTCCTTCCATCACCATATATATGACCTGCTGAACCGTCTTCTACCTCCCTATCTCCTCTCTTACACTCTGGTAACCACTAAACTATAGTCTGTGTCTATGAGTTTTTGTTTGTTTGTTTATCTTGATAGTTTGTTGCTTTCAGTTTTATATCCTGCATGTGATTGAAATTATATGGCTCTCAACTTTTTCTGTCTGACTCATTTTTTAAGTTTAATTCTATCTCCTTGTATCTTTGCCTAATTAATAGTGTTTGGTTTGCACTCTAAACAACATAGAAGCAAGCTTCCAAATATTATAACTCATTAAATAGCTGTATTTTTCTACCCTATCTTACTTCTATGTTAGTAATTTTCTGCTCCTTAAACCACTCTTCCTTGAATATAACATACAAACACTCCAATGCTTAAGTGTATAACTTTCTATTAGACCTCCTTTTCTTCTGCGTTTTAATCTCCTTGCCATTCTTCAGAATCAAGAGATAACATGTGCCACTTCTTGCGATGTTATTATAACCACTTTAAAATATCACTTTTTGTCCACTATAGAAGTATAGTAATTTCAGAATGTCAAGAACTCTGCATCTAATTTAAAATTCATGCTTCAGATCAGGTTTTTATTGACTTTCAAACAAATATTCTACAAGAGTTGTTCTCAGTTCAGTTCACTTACCTATGGACATCCCTAAGATACTCTCAGAAAATTTGCAATGTCAAAATTATTTTTAGAGTAACACTAAGATATTATTTGCCTTTCACTGTATTGATATTTGCAGTTCTAGTTTAAAAAAAAAAAGTAGGTTAATATACTGGCACTATTCCATGAATCATGGTAGTAGAATTAAACTTTATTAGTAGTCACTGTGCTCTCAAAAGCAAAAACAAACAAACAAACAAAAACCAACAACAAAAATCTAACTACGATTATTCTTATACAGCAGTAAAAATTATTTTTATAAATCACAATTTTCGCTATTCTGTGTGAAATAGTAAATATACAGAGGGTGTCAAAATAATGTATACACATTATAAGAAAGGAAAACAACCTGCATTAAAATTGTAATACTCAATATATACCAACAACAACAGATGAATACAAGTCATGATATACATTTTTTTGGAGCCTCCGATATATAACTATGAAATGATTAAAAAAAACAGATACAATTAATTCCAAGCCATGACCATGAGAGAAAGATAGTTGGAGAAAAACATAATTGAAAGGAGTAGTTCAAGAAGCTGAGGAGCCAAAGTGTTAATTGATACCCATATGAATGCTAAAACCATCAAGGTGGTGACAGACATAGAGGTATAGGAAAAAAAAGTGAACTAAAACACAAAACATTCTTCTGTGTTTGAGAAGGGTGATGCAGATACATAAGGGTTTGGTAAATGACAAATTAAAAAAGAAGTTTAACGTTTTTGTTTTTGAAACTGGATGGCATGAGGGTCAATAAAGCTGGCATTTGTAGGAATAGCTAACGTAGTTTGTATTTTAGAGTTGAATGTTAGAAAACACACTACCCCAGGTGCCTACTTATAAGGAATACAAAGAGATAAAATGTCTTCCACTGAAGAAGCCTATAAGGGAAATAGCTTTACCAAGGAATGCCAATTATCACTAAGAGTAAGATTAAGAAAATGTTAGGAAAAGGTCTTGAGGTTAGAGAGGACTTTTAAAATCACATGTCCAAAGGATTTTGGGGAGAAGGGTGGGGTAGGGTATTAGATTTATGGGAAGATGAATAGACCAGTATGGTAGTGAGTGACCTCTGGATAATTTATAACCTGACATGAACAATAATAAAAAAGGTGATGATATAAGCCCTGATTAATATCTTGATTTAAAGTAAGCAGCTAGTTCAAGTCAAACTGTAGTGCGGACATTTATCATGGGGAGCTCACTGTAATGTCTCCCTCTTGAAGCTATTGAAGATATGGCTGTGAGGGCAAAAGAGTGAAAGAGCTCTTTTGCTGAGGGCAGAGGAAGACCGTTTCCTGTCACCTGTGTGTCACCACCATGTGCTCCTGGGAGTGAACTACTACAAGGTAACAACTGTTCCCATTGTTTCAAATGTCACTGCTCCTGCTGGTGACAAGGCCCTCGGTGTGACAAAACAGAGTGGTTGACAAGGAGTGAAGTCTTTATGGCTCATACCAGTATGGTAAACGAACACCACTGGAAAAACAGGGCCAAATACACTTGAAATTTGGTGTTACTATGCAGTGGCTTACGTGAGAGATGCTGACTAAGAAGGATGAAGTTGAAAGCAATGAAGCAATATCTAACAAGTATGGGAGCATGACTCAATGAGGAGCAGAAATCAATGAGGCAGAAACACATTCCTCTTGAAAACAAATGGAGCAAAAATGGACCTACTCCCAGTCCTTTCAGGATCCTTTTTTTGTTTGCAACTAAGTCAGCCAAGCTGAGTTTCAATCATATTTCTTCCTGCTCCGAATTGTCTATATTTATGTCCAGTTAAAGACATGAAAAATAGCCCACTTAGAAGCATGATTGCCCATCCTCCTTCCTCCTCAGCCAAAATTGCTCTTTATACTGCACTAGTCCTAACTAGTGATGTACTTAAATGTCATCACTCATTCAGTGTCCAGCTTAAATCAAATCCATCATCACATTTCTCTTTTCAGAATATTGGGTTTCAAGTAAACAAGGACATTTAGAGAGGACATTGTGCTAATGGATAGAAATAGAATTCATGCAAAATTATCAGGCTCCAAAGAAAATCTTCAGAGCAAAACTTATGTTGTGTTCCTAGGAATAGTTTGGCAATTTCATAAGGCTGCTGAGTATGGTATTTGTAGTTTCGTTCAGTGTTAAGGGGTCATCCCCAAAAACGATTGAAAAGCATGGGGATGGGCTCAATTTTTGAAACAAATATCCAAGCAAGGATGTGTGCAGAAGGAATTAGTGTCTTTAGAAACAAATGAGGAATTTGTCAGGACACAAGAATGTTTCATCCTAAGGTTCAGGGTAAAAGTTCAAATCCACTAGCATGGTTTTTGAGGCTTTCTATGATCCACTGCCTCCCTCCTCACTGGACTTATTTCTCACTTAGTCATCAATCATACACAGATGGTGTACCCTCTTTTTTACAACTTTCTTCATGCTCTTCTTAGCACAGAAAGCAAACTTCCAATGCTCAGAATGTGAAAACTTTCCTCTCCAAAGTACACCTCAAATGTTACCTGTCTGTTCTCCAGTCCTTATAAGAACATAAGTCACTTAGGTAACAAGGTTGATTCTTTTTTTTTTTTTTCCCCTTCTTCACTGGGTCGAGAACAGCCCTTTGAAAAATAAAAAAGCAACTTGAGTGCCCTTTGTGTACTCTGAGATGACGTGTAATATGGTGAAAAATAAACATGGGTTGTGGACTTGGAGACACAGCTCTGATATGTAATTCTCCCTCCACTACATACAAACTAGGACACTTTAGAAAAATTTAGATTCTCACAGTTTACAATAACAGCAGTTCAAATGAAATGTAGTGTGTAAAGGGGCTTACCACAATACAACACAAAATGACCAACTAATGTCAATTCCTTTTATTTTCTGGCCTAAATTAATAACTCAACTAAAGTAAAGAAGAGGAATTCAGGACTTCAAAAATATCAACCTTGGCTAAGCTTTGAGACAAAATTGTAGAGATAGCATATCTCTGAGTAAAAAGGGATTTTCATTCTTCCAAAACTTTTCTTCCTAGCATTGCAATAGGGAAAGCAAAGACAGACTAGACTATCTCCCATTGATTTTTTAGTATTTGATGGCCAGGTCTATGTTACCCACATGACTTGGGCAATATCTTGGCATGCCACCACCTAGACCTCAAATTTTTTTCGTTTGTTTGTTTTTTAAACTTTAAATAAGGAATGAAGTGATATGTCCTGTAGTCTCTAAAACGACAAAGAATATGATTCTTTATGAACACAACACCCTTATGATTGTGTTACTGTCAGTGAACAAAGAATATTGAGGCAAATTATGAAATCAGTTATGGAGTTGTCGAAGCAGATGTAGTGATGATGTTTCATAGTGTCTTTAAATTTTATTATTTAAAGACTAGCTACTTTTAAGGCAGGTATATCTTTAATGATGTTTTAGATAATTATAATTCAAAGATTACTAGTTTGAGCTAAGAAACAAATACAAAGTAGGAAAGAGTGTAATATTGTAATTTGCCAGTTATGGCCTCATTGATTTTAACAGTTATTAAATTTGCCTGTTTATTTGAAACACTAATTGTATCATTTCATTAATCTGAGGTAATTCAAAGTTCATCAAACAATCTCCATTGTTAATTTGAATGGATAAACAAATAATGACATCATCATTTTCTCTTAAATTCAATATGTAAAATACTAGTAACAGATTACATGTGAATTATTTGGCTAATGAAATGTGAGTGGAAATGATGTATCTTACTTTTTAAGCAGAAACGTTTTAAAGTAGGTACACAACTTTGAGATCCCTTTGCCCTGCTACTATAAGCAATCTGCATAAGTGAGTAAGGACCACATAAAACAGAGTCCCCAGTCTACACATGATGGACTTGTATGAGTGAAAAATAAAGCTTCTTTTTAAGCCACTCATATACTAAGGTTATTTTTAATTGAAGCATTAAACTATCCTCAGTGATCAAGTAACTGAAACCAGAAGTTGGGTGTTGTTATAACAAACTCATAAAACATGTTCCAGAGGCTCAATGTTTAGTTGGCTGCCAGCCAGGAAACTATTATCCAGGGTTTCAGAGATGGCCATCCAGTATGCCCAGTAGCAAAATTTTTGGTAATATTGTTACCTTTGTTTAGTAAACATGCACTCTGGGTGAAGAAATCAGACAATAGAGTATTAACCAACTATTTGAGATTAATGTAAAAGGAAACATCTTTTAGGTGTCAGCGACAGAGCTGCAAGTAATGGACAGAGATATATTAGGGAGAGAAGCCACCTAATTAAGTATATCTCTCCCAGAATAAAAAGAGAATTTCTCAAAATATCTGCTTATAGGTATGTCGGAATTGCTAAACACCAAGAGTCAAGGACAAACATTTGTCTCCCCTTTTATTCCTTTTGAAGAGGGGGTTATTTATTGTGGTTATTCCTTCTCCTCTGCCATTGAATATTGAAGAATGAGAGCATAAACATGTTTTTCTTTCTTCTTTTTCCTTTTTTTCTTTTTAATTCATAGTTCTCCAGATCAAGTAAAACTACATCCAGAATTGTAGAACCGAGGTAGGGCTATTTTAAAGCACCCCAATTCAGAGATTGCTATGAAGTCTCAGTATTCTTTAGTATGGGTAAAATGACTGACATAGGACTTTTGGATTTTCCCATTGGAAAGGGGTATGCTTTTGTTTGGGAAGAAGAAGGAACTGGATATTATGAATATTATGACTAGAAGGTAGATCATTAGTCACTCATGTGTTTACCATTACTTCCAGTTCTCTTTTGAGGATATAGTTGGTTTTCACACGCTTATACTTAGGTGAAGCCACATCACCTGTCTTGGAAAAAAAAATGAAGAAAAATACTATGTGTCACTTTCAAATTGAAGACTTTAAGAACAGGTGTATAATTTATCACGCTCTCTTTTCTCTGATACAGCAAGTAGTGATGTTCCAAGCGGTGGTTATGTTAGGCTATAAATATGAAGGAGAAAAATATGGAGGCTCAACTAAGTGATAATATCCACATGTCACACAAACAATAAGTTATCCCAGGGTTGTTTATTACTGCATCATATCCTAACCTGTTCTGGGTTTTAAAGTTTAAGAAAAAGCTTTATTTCCTTTCAATCACTTTAAATTATTTCTAACTGCAATGTATGTATGATACGTTAAAAAAAAAAAGCCTAGGATTCAACATATGTTTGCTTTAATCCTGAGTTTTTTATTCCATAGCTGTAGATAAATTGAACAAATTATTCAACCCTCTCACTTTGTTTGTAGAATAGGGGACACTTGTTAAATTCCATCCCAAGATTTCACAATTCTTAAACTGTAAAATAAACAAATAAATGAATTTTAACATCTTTCAATTGAATTAATTTTAATTTAGCAATAAATTGTGAGTTAATAACCCAGAGTATACACATATTATTTGGTGTTTATCCAGAAATTGTCATAATGCAATATATTTTGGGGAAAAAATTGTTCATACTTCTCCAGATCTTCCTTTCTCAAGCTTCCTCACTTCCATCATTGGGATTGGTACTCATTTTAGCTATCCAAACTCATAGTGTTACCACAATCACCAAGATCTTTATGCCAGTCACTAAAATAAACCCCAGAGTTCCCTCTTATCTTCTGCATTAAAATTACCATAAGGCTCTATATGTTATATTCCAATATCACTCACTGTTCTCCAAGTCCTGAAACTTATCATTTGCAGAATTATGGTGCACTATCAACAAAATGTTTTATGACTTTAACTTCTGATAGCAGTCAGGGTTTTCCAGACAAATAGAACCAACAGGATATATAGATAGATGGACATAAGAGGAGATTTATTATAGGATTTGGCTCATGTGATTATAGAGGACAAGAAGTCCCACGATCTGCAGTCTGCAAGCTGGAGAACCAGGAAAGCCAGTGGCATAATTCAGTGTGTATCCACAGGAGAATGGGGTTTGGGGTGGGCAACAACAGTAGAAATCCTGGTCCAAGTCCAAAGGTTGGAGAATCAGGAGCACTGATGTCCAGGGGCAGTAGAAGATGCATGTCTTAGCTTAAGAAGAGGGAGAGAATTTGCCCTTGGTCAGCGTTTTTGTTCTATCTGGCTCTCAGTGGATTAAATGAAAACCACCCACATTCTTGAGGGCAATCTTTACTCATTCTACTAATTCAAATGCTAATGTATTCCAGAGATACCTTCATACACAGCTGGAGAAATAATGTCACACTATCTGGGCATCTCTTAGCCCAGTCAAATTGACAAAATTAACCATCAGAGCCCTAATCCTATGTTCTCTAAATATCTTTATCTAAATATTAATCTGGATCTGCCAGAGGAAACAGCTTCCTCTACATATTTCTTTGGTAATTATTTTTTCTCTCCTCCAACAGTCTTTATACTGGCTTCAGAGATAAAACTGATATCATTGTGTTCACTATAGTTTCTACACAGACAATTATTTTTCTCTGTTTACATAACTCACTATTATTTCTTGGATAATGTATCTTTTGGATCACTGTCAGTCTTTCTAAAAATGCTAGTCTTAATTTTTAATAAATTTAAAATATATGTTCTGATAAAATAACCTCTCCTATTATGTCCATGAATTCTAAATTATTATTAAATTTACTAGGTGCCGAAGGCCTACCTTTGACATTCCCTAATTTTTTTCCAAGATTCGTGTTTTTTGCTTCAATTTTTAAAATAAAGTTAGGCATCTTTGACTAGTACTTTTTCTAGTGGTCATTGGTGAGAGGTTGACAGCTGACTATATACTGCGAGAAAGCATTATATCCTTGTATATATGCCATAGAGCAATGTCCACAAACTTACGACTAACATCAGGGAAATGATAGCTAGAAATTAATGGACTTTGGAATACAACAGGCTTGATTTTAAGTCTACATCGTCCACTAAATATCTATTATGTCGTATTTATGATACATATAGCATATATCAGTGTATATGCTGCTGGCATGTAAATCTAGAAGTTTGAGTTAAATAGAATAAAATGTTGAATTAGGAGAATGAAACAAGAAATAAGATTAGGCAACCCATGAATGCTGAGTCCAACAGGCAGCAAAAGTAAGTGTCTAGAGAAGCACATAGACCATAGAATTTAGCCAAATTGATAGTAGACATCAAAACCAATCAAGAAAAGTAATAGCTATCATATTTCCCTGAAAATAAGACCTGGATGGACAATCAGCTCTAATGCTTCTTTTGGAACAAAAATTAATATAAGACCCAATATTACATTATGTTATATTATGTTATGTTATGCTATGTTATGTTGTTATGTTATGTTGCATTACATTACATTATATTATATATTAAAACCCAGTCTTATAATAAAATATGAAAAAATGTTCAACATCACTAATCATCAGAAAAATGCAAATAAAAACCACAATGAGACATCACCTCACCCCAGTCAGAATGGCTATCATCAAAAAGACAAATATTAACAAGTGTTGGAGACGTTGTGGAGGGAATACACTGTTGGCGGGAATTCAGACTGGTGCAGCCATTATGGAAGGCAGTGTAGATGTTTTTCAAAGAATTATGAATACAATTACCATATGACCCAGCAATCCCTCTCCTGGGTATCTACCCAAAAAATTTGAAAACATTTATACATAAAGACATGTGTGCTCTAATCTTTATTGCAGCTTTGTTTACAGTGGCCAAGACATGGAAACAACCAAAATGTCCTTCGATAGATGAATGGATAAAGAAGTCGTGGTATATATACACAATGGAATACTATTTGGCGGTAAGAAAAGATGATACAGGAACATTTGTGACAACATGGATGGATCTTGAGACTATAATGCTAAGCAAACTAAGACAGAAAAAGCAGAGAACCCTATGATTTCACTGATATGTGGTATATAAACCAAAAACAACAAAAGAACAAGACAAACAAATGAGAAGCAAAAACTCATAGACACAGACAATAGTTTAGTGGTTACCAGAGAGTAAGGGGGGTGGGGGGAAGGAGATGAGAGTAAGGGGGATCAAATACATGGTGATGGAAGGAGAACTGACTCTGGGTGGTGAACACACAATGGGATTTATCAATGATGTAATACAGAATTGTACACCTGAAATCTATGTAATTTCACTAACAATTTTCACCCCAATAAATTTAAATAAATAATAAATAAATAAATAAATTAATTAATTAATTAATAATAAAAATAAAATAAAATAAGACTGGGTCTTACATTAATTTTTGCTCCAAAAGACACATTAGGGCTGATTGTCCAGCTAGGTCTTATTTTCGGGGAAACATGGTATAAGTAGGATTGGTGGCAACAATCACCTTCTAAAACTGAGCCAACCTGTTCTTAGAAGAGGATCTTTGTATCTTCCTTATGCAGAGACACAACTGGTGATAACAAACTTGCCATACAAAGCTACATATATTCTCAAGAGTGGTCAGGAACAGAAAGCCAAGTGGGTTCTGATAAAGTCCTAGTAAGATACAACTAAATATTAGAACAAATGAGTCCTTTTAGTTAACACCATCTAATTTGACATAGACTCAGAAAAGAAAGTGTGGCTGAGAATGAGTAATGACTTGCTTCCTTTTTTTGAACATTTTACCACATTGCATGAGAAGTAAGAAATTTTTATAGCTTTTTTCTAGGTAATCTTTAATCTTCTCTATGTGTGGATTCAAGGGAGATTGTTTTCTTTTTTAGTATCTTTACTTGCCTGGGCAAGTTAAACATTACACATGACTGACACATCTGACAGACATTATATCAATCAGATGGTACTTTTCCAAAAGCATTATTGTGAATTTCTATTATGCTTGTTATTATTTGAAGATACAATGCCTTCTTTTTCTTCAACCAAGTTGTCAGCTTTTTTCTTTCATTCCATTTCCACAAAGGTAATAGGTATCACTGACAATTTCCATTCATGATCTTGAATATGATCTTTTTTATGTTTTTTAGCAGAGAAGTGTTAATATTGTGAAGTTTATGTTTTATTTTATCACTTTGTCAATGATTTAAGATTACTTTTATATGGAAAAGATTATACATCTCTAAAAATAAATACTAACTATAAATCTATTTCTGCTTGTTTTATGAATAATTCCTGAATAGTAGTTGCCATCCTCAAAAAAATTTTATTTTGAATACTTATTTTCCATGTTAGCACACATTCTTATTGAAATATAGCTTATTTGTTTCAATTAGAATTTTCATGTTTTGTTTAAGGCAAAAATCAAAAATTAAAAATATAGAGCCAGAACTAGGATGTTTAATTTGCTCTGGCTAACCTTAGAGACATCATTCATTTAACTATAAAATGAAGAATATTAAAAACATGACGAATCAAAATGTAATTTTATGCAAAAGTTTATATTTTTATTTAAAAACAAATATTTACCTCTTAAATCATTTAGAAGGTTTAACATTTTTAATTTTCCTACCTATAATATTTTGTAAAAGTTGACCCTAGACTTTTGCACAAGCTATTTCCATTCCTTGGAGCACGTTTTCTTCTAATTGTCACTTTATTTCTATTGTCTCTTTATTTCTTTTTTTTTTTTTTTTCATTTTAACTAAAAGCCTCTTCTTGATCCTAATCTACATTAGGTCCCCTGTGATTCCATCATAGCTTGCACATTTACTCTCCTAGCATTGTTATATCTCATTTGCCTCTATTACTCTTATGTAGTCTGCATAATGGCAGAGATTGTTCAGTGATATCTTGAGTTTGTATGTCTGTATTATTTTGTTCCTAATATTAAATTTGAATACTTTGTAATTTAAGATATCCTAGCCTAATCAAATAGTATTTATCTCCTGGATGTATTTAATTTATCTTTCATCATTCACTTAGTCTTTTATTCATTTTCTTGGTAACTCATATTGACTGCCCACTATGTGCTAGACATGGTGCTGAGTAATAAAAACTTAAGTGTTTTGAGATTAACTGAACACTTAGAAGGTACCAGATCCAGGTGTGAGGAGCTAGTGTTGAAAACAAACATAATTATCAATAGTACACTAATTGTTACCCTAGAGGTAAGCAAACAGGAGGAGAATGTACCATCAGTTAAAATAACTCAGGTTAGGCTTTTTATAGGAGGTGAAGTGTTACATTATAAGTAGCAGTTAGCTAGTTGGAGAAAGACTCCTGTGCATAGAGAAAGTGATGGATGATTAAAATATTTCACATAAAGGATTTGAAATAAACAGTAGTTGAAAATGCCCTTAAGACTTTTATCTCAGTTGTTTTCTCATCCTGAAGCACTATTCTCTTAGATGTGCAACTGGTTGAATTTACATTTTTGAAGATTTTATGAAAATTTTACCTCAGTAAGTCTTTTTAGCCAATCTACTTCAATTGCAGTTTTATGGCTCTTTCATCTTACTTTGCTCCAATATTAACATATTTTAAAACTTCTGCTCATTTATGAATTTTAATATGTACATATATCTTAAAATACATAATACATATATAGTAATATATATGTATATATATATACACACACACATATATATATACATACATATACATATACATATACGTATACATATACATATACATATACATATACATATATATATATATATATATATATAGAGAGAGAGAGAGAGAGAGAGAGATTTCCTTTTATTTTCATATAGCCTATTATATGAAACTGTGGTTCACTCATTTTTCACCGCTAAATACAACTCCATTTATAGCACAATTTACTTTTTTTATTTCCTTTCGATGCGCCCTTGCATTGTTTTCAGATTTGTGCTATTGTGAAGCTAAATACTACTTATCTTCCTGTTTATATCTTCAGATCTACATGGACCAGAGTAAATTTTTCAGATTTGAGGAATAGAATGGTTGAGTCACAAAGTCAGTCATCTGCCTTTAAAGATGATGCCAAATTGTTCAACCAAGTTATTATAACAATTTACACTTCCAGCAGTAATGTATAAGATCTTTTTCTTTTCTCTTTCTTTTATTTAAGTCATTTTTTCAGCCCAAAGATTGGAACATGTTCAGTCCAGACACATAACCCTGTTTGACATGTTGTGGTGGGATACTGAGTTTCTGATGAGGGTTAACTTCTATACATGTCAGATTTCCTTAAATTCTTGTTTAATAGTTATTTACCAATAATGTGATGTGACTGAAAATGTACAGCAATATTTGAGGCTCCGGAAATTACATAAATAAACACTGTAACACAGACTAATGTTAAGAGAAGGGTTACGATCATCCTAGCAGGATTACAGTGTGTCCAAATCTAAGCTAGTCTAGATTTTATTTCTAAACTAAAAACCTGAGAACTAGATTTGGGTATACTATTTATTTTCAAGGAGTACCTTGCTCTGATGTCTCTTCCAGAAGACATATCTCTGGATTTCAGGTTACACAGAGTTTCTTTAACGATGTTGAGGAAAATCTACCTGTAACAATTGATAACAGACTGTGCATCTTGTAAGTCACTTTCAGTATTTTGCCCTGAGTTGTCTGATTGCAACAGAGCGGGGCCTAATGCTAGAAGTGGTATTCCAAGGATACCGCAGACTGTCCACATCTTCCATGTAAAATAGAAAGAAGGCTTTATGATGGTTCAGAAGGCCAAAAATGGGAAGCAAAGAGTTAATTTAAAAGAATTACCTGTTCATCTATAGGTTGCAAAGGAAGAGTTGTGGGTCCTGAGGACTTGGTCAAATCATACGCTGTGGCAATTTCAGGAAAGTTGGAAATTCACTTATCATTACAGAAAGAGTCACAGGAGTCTTCTTAATTAACATTTAGTTGTAACCTGCTTGGAAAATGATTGAATGACTTGTGGTTTGCCAGAAATGACGACATTATCATCTTGGGGCAAGAAGAGACAGAGAGGCAAATAGTTAACAACAAGGCAGATTTTTTTTATCGAGGGAAAGCAAACGTTATATATGAAGTCATTGAAAACCTCCCTAAGAGAGTTGTCTTCATGCATAGGAGGCAGAACAACTCAGCATTTGGAATGCCAATGGAAATAAAACAAAACCTGGGACCTACCTCACTGTCACAAACACAGAAACCCCTGAGCAAGAGGCTCCTGGGACCTCAGGGAGATGCCTTTCCCAAATCAGGGATTTTCATATAAGGAAATGAGTAACCTTGGCTGGCAGTCAGTGAGACTCCAGCCATGCCAACTCTCTAACAAAACATTTAACCAGAAAAATGGTTGCTTTAGCAAATCTAAAACTAGTAAATGTATTGTAACAAGTGAAAACACCACCATGAGTCTTGTAGTGTCTCAATATTATTTTCCAAAATATCTGAAAACTGATCTTTCCCTAAAAATGTGCTTTTTTCATTGTGCCTTGACAAATATTACTATAATTATTACTAACATGATAATAAAATAAAAATAAATTATGTATCATAAATGACATAATAGTATTATAAATGATATTAGCTGAGTGCCAAACATGTGCTGGGCAATATGTAAAATGTTTTATTGTGTATATGTTGTTTTTTTTTTTTTTTTCATTTCCCATGAAACCCAATGGTATAAGAAATACACATAGTACACATCAGAGAATTGACATACAGACATCAAATTGCCATAAATGTTTGAACCAAGGTTGGAATTTAGTAAAATGCCTATTATGTACTAGGCACTGTTCTCAGCACTAGGGATTCATCAGGTAACAGAAAGACAAAAAAAATATCTACTCTTGTGGAGTTTTATTCTACTAAATACAGAATGACAATATATTAAAAAAATAAGGAATGGAAAGAATAAGAACGTGATAGTCCAAATGGTGAAAAATAAAGCAGCAAAGGCAATAGAATGGGGAAGGGAGAGCAGGCAAGTTAATTAAGATGGTCAGAGAAGGCCTATGGAAAGAAGATATTTGAACAGAGGATGAGGTGAAGGGGTGAACCTCGGAGATATCTGAGTGAAGGGAATTCCAGGAAAGTAAAATAACAGACAGAAAGGTCCCAAGAGAGGGCATTCCTGATTCATTCCAGAAATAGCACAGAGACCACCAATGTGGCTGTAGGAGACAGAAGTGAAGGAACGGTTAACAGGAGGTCAGATCATAAGTCCCTGGAAGCCATTTTACACCTTAACCCTGCTATTTTCCAATTTGTTGTGCCAAAAGGGGTGCTACAGGCAGCTTGAAGCTGAAGGAGAAAATGACACTCGCTTCCCCCTTTGCTTCTTGCCTGTTCAGCTGGATCCTAGGAGTTCAGTGAGTTCATAGCAGTAATTGATACCAGTTTGGTATTTCTTCAAAGCTCCGAGAACCTGCCTGCCTGTGCCTTCTCAGCACCGGCACTGACATGATACCTCAGTGGACTCAGGCCCAGACCCATGAGTCCCTTCCTTTGAGCTCCTGGGCTACATGTATGTTGTCTATAGCACCATTTAGAGCTCAGGAATCACATGCATGAGCACTAAAACTGAAAAAAAAAATCAACAGAGTAATTATTATAAATGTCAGCACAGTGTTTACCCCAAATAGGTGTGGATGACCAAGAAGAGGAATGTTGGGCTTCTGTCATTATTGAAAAAAATATTGATATGGGTGATTGTTTCATTAGTGTTTTTTTGTAATTATTCATTTCTGTATATTTCTGTTTTATAAAGTTTCCTGTGCGTATGTTGTATTTTACAATAAAAAACATGAAAAAAAATCAGTGCAAATTTCAGAACTATTCTGTCAAAATGCAAACAATTAATTGCTTAATGGATCTATAAATTGTTCAAACAAAAGCAAATCTGGGAAAACCTATCTAATCCTTGGTTTAACAAAGTTCTTTCCTCATCCATATTTATATTCACTGTTTTCCTACATGTGTTTTGAACTTTTTCCAATTTTTTTCTGCTGTTATTGAGGTATGCATATGATATTTTTAACCCTTAATTTGTTACTGCAATGAATTACATTTTTAGAATTTATAGTGTTCAATAAATCTTTCCTTTTGTATTTAAAACAATGTATTCATTGGCAGTGAGATTTAAATTGAAGGGAGATTATACATAATATTATTTGAATACATGTAAGATTACTCAGACATCATTTTTCATAATTTGATTGATAGGTAACTACTGAAATTTTAAAATTGTTTTGATTTATTCATATAAAGTACTGTATTTAAAAAAAACATTTAATCTTATATTGCATTGTAATATATTGGTTATTTGTGCATTTTGCCTTTCTTTCAGTCTGAAAGTTGTTTTTTAATAGTATTCTTTTAAAAACAAACTTTGCCTTTGCTAATCTTTTACATCTTGTAATTTTATTTTTCCTTTCTCTTTACCTTTATTCAGTTATCTCTTTTCTAAATTCTTACCTGTTTGCTTAAAACATTAATTATCAACCTGTCTTCTCTTCTATGTATTAATCTTTAAAACACCACATTAGGAGTATGCCTTATGTTTCTATATGTAACATTTTAGGTTTCAATGAATTCTCAATAGGTTTTAAAATTGTATTTTTTGGGATATTTACATTTCTAAATGTATGAGGTCTTAAGTTAGCTTTTGCTTACTTTTTAGCATAATTACATTGTACTTGGAGAAGGTTGCCTTGTGTTACAGTTTCTTGAAATTTGTTGGTATTTGTTTCAAAACCTAATATATTGTGATTTTTGGCAAACATGTCAATACATGAGAGCATCATGTCTTCTGTAATTGTTTGGTGCAGGATTCTCAACGTGTGCTTAACTAGGCATTTTAAAATATATTATAGCCTGACTATTCATAATAGTGATATGTGTCTTAAGAGATCTCATAAGTCAAAGATTTGTTAGTTTCTCTTTGAACATTCTCCAGTTTTTGTTTTATATATACATCTAGGTTCTCTTATTACATGTAGACAAGTATAAAGCTGTTAATATTTCCTGTGTATTTAAAGTCCTCATCATTACATAGTGATTTCTGCATAGTGATTTTTAATTAAAATCTACTTTGTATCAAATTAACGTAACTTTATTTTGGTTAACATTTTAAGGGGGGTTTCCCCACTAATAAACTTTCAAGCATGCACCATTGGAACTTTTTGGTGACTATCTCATGTGAAACCTATAGTTTGATTCTGCATTTTCACACAGACTCACAATTATTGTTTTTGTTTTTAACCTAACATGTTTAATTTGTTTGTATATGGCATTGTTACAGATATTTCGTACTTATTTCTATATATTATGTACCTTCAAATCACCTTTTTAGTCCTTCTGTTAACATATATTATAACCCTTATTATGAACTGATTAAGGTTATGTTTACCCATGCCATTTTCTTTCTTGCTATCAATTTGGATTTACTTAATCATTTAAAATATTTTAGTGTTTACTATAGAATTTTCATCTGGCATATATTTTTTTGAAATTTTAGAATAAATTTTAGAATAAATTAAAAGTTTAATTTTCTTTCCAAATAATACCCAGTTTTAAAGTATTTTTACATCTCCCCCCACAAGTTACATAATTTTAATTCTGTTTTGTTTTCCTACTGTCAAATACACAGGAGATGAATTCTGCAGTCTTAGAGTTTGATTGTGTCACATTAACATCAGATAAAAAGAAACTTAGAATTTTTTCAATATTTAGCCTACCATTTGATTAGAAACAATCTTAAATTAAAATTTATTTTATATTTGGAAGACAATTTTTTTCTGAATCATGTACCTTTTTATGGGCTGTATACATATGTTTCTCAAGTCTTGTTTCCCATTAGAATCATCTTGGAGCATTTTAGATCATAGAGTATTATCAGTCCCTATCTTCAGATTAAATGTTATTTAATTGGTTAGCTTTAAACATGTATTTTTATAAACAACCTCTCCCCACCCCGTTGATTACAGCAGACAGGTTTAAAACAACTTAACAACTTGCTAAGAGGAACTGTGGGATCTTTAAATCAGAACCATATTTCACTGCTCTTTGTATTCCCAGTATTTTACACAATACATTAGATATAGTGGCTGCATGCTAGATGAATAAGTGAATAGCCACATATCATAATGACATTCAAAGCTTATAGAATACCAAAACCCAACTAGTTGGCAGTCCTTCCAATTAAACAAAGTTATTTTTTTAAGTAAACAGAACAATGTCCATTCACTTTTATGTTGAAGTTATTTTATTTTCAGTTTGCTTCCACAGTTTCATATACTTCTTGTGAACAGAATTATGTCCATCAATCATAATCTTTTATATGTCTATTTTACTTACCACTTGAAACCGTTAACCGTTGTTAGTTTTTCACAATGGACCTGCTTATCTTCATTATATAAAAACAGACATGTATTTGACCACTATAATTGAACACGTTTAATGTTAGTGATATTTTAAATGGTAGAAGTGGTTTTGACTTGTAGCTTATTCCATAGGACAGTTGTGAACTAAGGTGTTTTTTAGAACTGCTACATATCTGGTGAGGTAGGTAGGCTTTATTAATATCAAACGGTGGTCACATGAGGCAAGTGACTTCTTGCAGTTTGGGAGGGAGCAGCACATTTAATTTGTCATTACTAAAGGAAATGTGATACTGGGACTGGATAATGGTGAAGGCAGAAGGTCTTATATGGCAAACTATCTATTTAGGTTCATTTTTATTTAATCAATAATAAAGTTATATATAAATAAATATCTAAATAGAACATATATTTTGTGTCGGATTGATTGTTCTTCGTTTTGGTTTCTAGAATTTTTCTAAAGTTAAATTCCATGTGGAGAGCTTCAGGGAAAATGTCATTCAGTCACAACTCACTATTACTTTAGATGATTGTGAATCTCCCTTAATTACAAGCTTAAGTATTAAACTTTCTATTTAATCACTAATTCACGTTCCCAGTTGAATATACATAGGCATATGTAATAAACAGAGTATATATATTTGTATTTGTGTGTACAATTCTCATATGCATATGTTTTAATATCTCTAGACACATTAAATATATGTGTCTAATTATGAATGAGGCTTATAGCAGTCTGCTAGTAAAATTGAAATTTTTATCAAGGTTTTATTGCAGTTGTAAACTTTTTAAACATGTCTTTAACTCCTATGTTATTTGATGTATACAATTTTACAACTTTTGTGTTTTTTCATTAATTAATTATGTACTTTATCATGACACGATGTCTTTTTATCCCTCTCAATGATTTGTAAAGTCCCTATTTTCTGTTACTTTTATTATCATTTTAGTGTGAATAACATTTGTCAAGTACTGTTCCTTGGAATAATGCCAGTAGAAAGAAAGGAGAGGACACTATTGTGTAGAAGACATCTACCCAGAGTACAGGCCCAGCAGCATTAGCTCACCCTATCAGGAGCTCTGAAGATGAAACGACACATCAGTTATTTTCTATTGACAAATGGCTAGGCCTTAATATGTCTACTCTGAGCAATTATTGTGTGTAAAGAATGTGTTTCTGAGGTGCTCCAGAAGATGCTATCAGCTGGAGTCTGTCTGTAGACAGACAGCACTTCTATTTGGAAGGAGGAATGAGGTTGCGCGTTACCATGTCCATTACAAAGATTATTTCTGGAAAGAAATATTAGTACCATTTGCTTTGTTTTTCACCTCTTCCTGAATAACAACGTTTCCAATGTTATTATTTCTATGTAGCCTCAATAACATCCATAATATTTCTTGTAGTGCCACTTTGCTAGAGAAACATTTCTTAGATTTCTTCCACCAGAAATATCTGTCTTTTCTTCGTATGGATGTATAATTCTTGGTGAACAGTTTTATTTTTGTTGTTTTTTTTTTTTTACGTTTATTGGGGTGACAATGGTTAGTAAAGTTACATAGGTTTCAAGTGTACAATTCTGTATTACATCCTTTATAAATCACATTGTGTATTCACCACCCAGAGTCAGTTCTCCTTTCCATCACCACATATTTGATCCCGTTTACCCTCATCTACCACCCTCTTCCCCCCTTACCCTCTGGTAACCACTAAACTATTGTCTGTGTCTATGAGTTTTTGTTTCTCATTTGTTTATCTTGTGCCTTTGTTGTTTTCAGTTATACATCACACATATCAGTGAAATCACATGGTTCTTGACTTTTTCTGTGTGACTTAATTTGCTTAGCATAATAATCTCAAGATCCAACCATGGCGTTGCAACTTCATCTTGTACTACAGAGTAACAATAAAAACAGCATGGTATTGGAAGAAAAACTGACATACAGACCAATGAAAAAGAATTGAAAACCCAGAAATAAACCCACATAAATATGGACAGAAAATTTTTGACAAAGGAGCCAAAAACACACAATGGAGAAAAAAAAAAGCCTCTTCAAAAACTGGTTCTGGGAGTATTGAAAAGCCATGTACAAAAGAATGAAACTAGACTGCTGTCACTGTGTACCAAAATTAACTCAAAATGGATCAAAGACTTAAACATAAGACCCGAAACAATAAACTGCATAGAAGGAAACATAGGTAATAAATTTATAGACCATGGGTTCAAAGAGAATTTTTTCACCTCAAAGGAAAGGGAAGTAAAAGCTAAAATAAATGATTGGGACTATATCGAACTAAAAAGCTTCTGCACAACAAAAGAAATCATCGACAAAATAAAGAGGCAACCAACTAAATGGGACAAAATTTTTTTAAAACAATGCTTCAATCAGGAGCTAATATCCAAAATATATGAGGAACTCAATGACAAAACAAAACAAAACAGTAAAACAAACAATCCAATTAAAAAATGGGCAGAGGACCTGAACAGACATTTCTCCAAAGAGGACATACAAATGGCAAATAGACAATAAAAAAATGCTCAACATCAATAACCATCAGAGAAATGCAAATTAAAACCACAATGAGATATCACCTCACAACACTTAGAAAGGCTACCATCAACAAGACAAATAGTAACAAGTGTTGGAGAGGCTGCGGAGAAAAAGGAACCCTCATCCACTGTTGGTGGGAATGCAGACTGGTGCAGCCGCTATGGAAGGCAGTGTGGAGGTTCCTTGAGAATAGAATTAAAATATGTCCCAGCAATAGCTCTCCTGGGTAACTACCCAAAGGATCTGAAAATATTTATCCATAAAGATATATGCACTTTGATGTTTACTGCAATTTTATTTATGGTTGCCTAGACATGGAAACAACCAAAGTGTCTTTCAATAGATGATTGGGTAAAGAAGATGTGGTATATATACACACGGGAAAAGTGTAAGAAAAGATGAAATGCTGCACATATCTTGAATGTTTGTTGTTGTATTTGTTTTTGTGTCTTTTCAGCTCTCTAAAGCTGATTCACAATTTTAAAGCCTCCAATTTTCTGATGAGAAATGATTTGTCAACCAATGGTTGCTCCCCTATTTTTCCCACAGCTTTCAAGATTTTCTCTTTATCTGTGGATTTCATCAATTGGACTATGATGTGCCAAGTTGAGGTATTATGTGTCCCTTGCTTTGACTTCATTGAGTTTTATTTCTTTCAACAAAATCAAGAAAATCCTGTCATTATTTCTTTAAGTGTTATTTTGCCCCCATTCTCTTACTTCTCTCCTGAGATTCCTATTACATGCTTGTTAGAAATGTTTATATTGTTCCACAGTCCCCTGAGACTATTCACTTATCTTCAGTTGTTTTTTCTTTCTATTTTTCAAATAGAATAATTTAAATTCATCTATCTCTGAGTTAACTGATTTTTTTCCATCTTATTCATTCTGCTCTTTAGCATTTCTCATTAATTTTTAGTTTGAGATATTGTGTTATTCAATTTAGAAATGTTCCACAGTTTTTGCCCATATTTAATGTATCCTGTAAAGATCATTTATCTTTTTTTTTACTATGAGCATGCTTTTTTATGCATTTCTTAGCATGTTTATAATGGTTGCTTTAAAATCATTGTCTGATAACTGCAACATCTATGTCATCTCAGATGGAAGCTGATTTTGAAATTTAATCACATTTTCCTTATTTCCCATATGCAGACTTATTTAGGATCGTACGCTTCTGAAAAGTATTGGTTTGTTATTCTTGTTGTTGTTATAACATACAATTAATTTTTGTTGCATTCAAACTGAAGTGAGCTACTGGGGATTTATATCTGATGTTGGAATTATTTTAAAAACACGGAATCCACATGTGGGAAGAAGCTGTTAAGTTTCAACTTCTCTGCACTTAAAATGGAGAGGCAAGCTTACTTTGGCACCACTGTTGACAGTCTAGTCAGCACACATAGAGAAAGGATGAACCATATTCAGAGCAGCATGACTTTAGAAACCACAGGCTTTGCTTATATTCTCTACATTGAGACCTAATATTTTATTCAGTAGGTGTTTATAGTCCTAAAATTCTAATTCTATTTTTTGGGGGTGCACACCTTGGTTAATTGTCCTGCTTCTGTAGTTGCCCAGTTTTTGCTCATATAGACCAGGCTGTACCCTGGCCTTGGTCCCACCACATCACACTTTACTCCGTTGTATCTGATATTAGGTCCCTTGGTAAATAAAACATTTCTATCTACTTACTAAATATGAAAGGATCTACCTTTGTGGTTTATTATGCAGATACAGTGCAAAATTATAAATATTTTTAATATAGTTTAGATTTATATGTAGCAACATATTTTAAGTATAAAATCAGTAATATTTTTCCAAAAGTGTTTTTCTTTTCTCCCCCCCCCCACTAATATTCATGATTGAAGGGGTTGTGCCTATGGCTTTGCATCTCTTCCAGGGA
Source organism: Rhinolophus hipposideros (assembly GCF_964194185.1). Lineage (NCBI taxonomy): Eukaryota > Metazoa > Chordata > Mammalia > Chiroptera > Rhinolophidae > Rhinolophus > Rhinolophus hipposideros. The sequence goes on from NC_138057.1 coordinate 26,360,542, forward strand.
ATTACTATTCAAAATGCAGTCCAAGGATCAGAGCCAGCCTAAGAACTCTTAGTTGTTGGTCTGTCACAAGGTAAGTATAGACATTTAGAGTGTTTATCTAAATACATTTATATAGAAATTTGTTGAAGCTATTCTTATTTGTGGAATGTAAAAATAGTAAAAAAAAAATGAACTTGCATTTTTATATTTTTGTTTCTCTATTTTATTTTCTGGTAACCTCTTTTTATTATATTTTATGAAGTAATTTGTAATAGATTGGAAATTTTATATATATATATATATATATATATATATATATGGTCTTTAAATAAAACACTGCCTTATCAAGTAAGGACATGGTTGTAAGTATTTCAATAGAATCATGTTTGTACCTGTTAGAGAATCACTAAAAACTTCAGTCAAGGAAAGTATTTGAGACAGCAGAATTTAAGAGATTCATTACAATGTCAAAGTGAAGGATGCCTGAAGACAAGAAAATCCACCACAAAGACTAGTATATGAGGTGGGAGATGAGAACCTGATTCAAGATGACAGTAGAGTGAAAACGGAAATAAGATTTGAGAGATCTTATTAATAAAAATATCAGTAGTCATGCACTCATTTTTTTCAAAGTGTGTTGTTATACTGTTAAATAAAGTAAATAATACAATTTTCTGTAGACTACAATGAATTTTGTAACTGTTCTGGAGTCACATGCCTTAAATAAAATACAATTGATAAATTCTCCACGTAGATATGTCTAAAGACCCATAATCTCAATGGTATAATACTTTTGAGTTCTTAAAATGTATAACTTTGCTTTTTTTATAAAGTTTACTCAGAAAAAAAAATTTTATACATATTTTATGAGATATTTCTAGCTTGTACATTATTTGTAAAGAAAGAATAGTAACTAAAGACAAGTATTTCTTTTATGTCTGAGAAAAATATTGATGGAGGAATGATTGTACAGTCTTGTCAATTTTAGTTTTTATTTTCTTCTATCAATAACAACCTATCAATAATTACAAAAGCTATGGAATATTTTAGGAATGTATTTTTACATATATAACCAAACAGATTTATAAAATAAACATAATCAGAGTATTAACCAATAGTGATTGTCTTTCCCATAATCTGTTAATACATGTTGAGCATAGATAATTTCCAAAAACAAATAAGTTCAGAACAAATAAATATCTCAAAATCAAAATTAATGGAACTATTCTAAAACAGTAGGGGTATATGATATGATTACTCTTATAAATACTATTTATCAAACATTTCTTGGGGGAATTTCTTCAAGTTTATATGAGTAAGCTAAGGATTACCTAAGTAAAATTTTTCAGTGGGTATCTTGAAAATCAGAATTAATTGCATTGTCTCTTTCTACATCCTTTTGATAGAGAATGACAAATCAGTGGAACTTGATTAGGATAAATAGATATATGTTGCAGTGATTCCTGATATTTTCAGAAAGGAATACATTATTGATTGATTTTATTCATAGAGGACACAGATATTTTGAGACATAAAGACGGTGTTCATGAAAAAAAATATGACTTTACTGTGATGAAAATGGTAGCAATAGTTATTTTGTTTGAATTATACTGTGAAACAATGATATAAATGGAGCGATTTCAAAATGGAGTCAGAGCAACAAGAACTGCCTGCACATCTCACTCCTTGAATCGTTGGACTGCTTAAATCGGGCCAGACCTTGGGACTGAGCCACACTAATATTGTATCAGTAAAAACAGAAGACATCCTGACTGTCAGGATTATGATTAAGGTCTCTCTATCTGATGATAGAATCAGTAACCAATCATATATATATATATATATATAGCCAAGACTAGCTCACTTATCAGCACCTATAGGAGTTCATTCTTCCTTTCACGGAATTATTCCTTTCCTTTTCTCACAAAAAACCCTTGCCTTCACCTTGTAATTGGGACACTATTTGGATTTCTGCCTAAATTTTTGCTCCTAGTGTTGCAATTCTTTAATCCCACATAAATGCTTGCTGCTTCTTATGTCAGTTTTTTAATCTGAGGATAACAATGCATACAACTCTTTGAGTTCATTGTTTATATGGGGTGTTTTAATTCTGACTTTTATATAGTATGATACATTAAGGTAAATTATATGAAATTATGCCAGATTTAATTAAACGGAGATTCTATTACTGTGTGAGTGTGTGCAGGTGTGTGTGTTTCTGTGTTTAGTACTAATTTTTATGCACACTGGGCATGTCAGTTAATTTTGTTAATACTGTAAGCTTTGTATGGATGACATGTGTCTTTAATGTATAATGTAAAGTCAGTTCCCATGCTTTTTATCAGCAACAGTAAAATAATAATAATAATACTAATAAAAGAAAATAAAATAATAAATAAATAAATAAATAAATAAATAAATAAATAAATGAAAAGGCACAACTTTTATAACTAATTTGAACTCATTTTCTCATGTAAACTAATCCACCTATGCAAGCTTCAAATATGTTTAGGTACCCAGGTATCTGTTCTGTCAGTTTTATGGCCACTTGCTGTCTTTTTAGTCAGCCTCATTCCCATCCATTGCAATGGTCTAATAATACTGAAGTCCAAAAGGAAGTGGTCAATTTCTTTTCTCCCAGGAAACACCTTATCCCCCCACTAATTTACCCACAAATAACTTCATGGAAAAAAAGCTTTGGGAGAATCTGTCTTTGGAAGGGTATATAAAACAATGTGTGACACCTTTCCCCTCTTATAAAACAATGTATCTTACTTGTCTTATATTTACATGACTTACAGGGACCTATAATTGGTTCTACTTCAGAGAAGCTGACTCAGTGTCTAGACATGTACATGTAAGATGTAGTTAAAGTTGCTGACAATCCAAAAGCAGAGCATTTTTCAGTGAATAAACGAAACCTAAAACTTTAATTTCCTCCTCATCAGAATACCTAGCTACATTTTACTTCCCCACATACAGAGTAATATGGAGAATGGGGTTAAAGCTCACTTACACCGATTTCAGACTTGTTAATTATTTTGTTCTTAAATCTGTCCTGTCTTTTAATTTTAATGATAGAAAGGGACCCTCACCAATGAAAATAACTAGATATTTAGGCAGATGTTGGGGAGGGAGTTATGAGTAAAAGAAATCTATGTAGGTAAGTTTACATGGTTCAATATACAATTATATTTTATTTTTAGGCCATATACTGGTGGCATTTGCTTTTGCTACAGTGTTCTCTGACACAGTACCTCTTAAATTGTTGGGCTACAATTAACAACTGTCTATTTTCTCTTATATTATATCTAAGACATTTGTATTTTTTTTTCTTTTTACAAAGGAGTGGAAATTAACATCAATAGGATACATTTCGTAAAGAAATCTATGCAAAAAAAAAAAAAAAAAGGAATCATTAATCATTAGGTGTATCTATTTATATAGTGACCCAACACATGTTAAAGGAATAATGAAACAAACCTAAATCACCAAAGGGAAAAAAAAAATACACTAAGAATTTTACATTCTAACTGCTCATCCAATAAAGTTAGATAAAAATCATTCTGTTGGGCTCAAGCAACAATGTCCTCATTCTCAGCAGTGTGATATTTTACCACATTTAAATATAACAGATTGAAAGTCTTCTCAAAATTATACTTAAGAATAGCTTTGAACAAATTTAAAATTTTCTTGTATTTTTTAATAGCAGTTGTCTGAGAAATTTTGATATTAATTAATTTCTATGGTCACTGTATACAAAATGATATGTATGGATCATTTTGAGATCTTACCCTGTCACCTTATTATTATGGCAATTTATCCTTTTATTTTCTCTTATTTGCCATAAAGAGATAATCGTTTCTATAGCCTTAGGTGTTAAGTTTTTCTAAGATATCTTACGGCCTGGTTTTGGTCTTTTACTTAAGATACTCAAGTTCTTCACAGTTAAATCTTTTGCAGTAGTAGCTGAATATAATTCTTCCAGTAAAAAACACACTTTGTGGACTTCTTTAGTATGTGGGCATTAGCAACCTTTCCAAGAACATATGGTGCAGATGGCCATCCTATTTCATCTGGCACATTCCCAAAATCAGTTCGAATTTAATATCAAATTATTCAAAGTCAACTACTTGCAAGAGCTTCAGCTTCCTTCCTTTTAGTAACAACTGGTATATGGACATAGATAAATTTAGAAAAGTGATTATTAAGTGAATTGACAGACACATGTATTTGTGCTCTATCTAAAGTAATATATTAATATTTTCTAAATTATCATATGTGGAAACTATTATAATGTCAAGATTTTTTATTTTTATGAAGTAATATTTATTTTCACAAACTAAAATTATAATATTTTACATCATAAGCATATATCTAATTTTTTTAATAAAAAATATAAAATACACTGGAAAAAGCCATAGTAAATATGAACTTGTCTGTGAAACATTACAATATCTGAAAAAATACTTGAAGGATGGAATTCTGAGATGAAAATAAATCAAGTTCTGCTTTCATTCAGATTTTGATAAGTTTAATCAAACAATTATAAGTTATACACACAAACAGACTCATCTTTTAATCATTTATGTGTATCTTTAATAAATTAGTAATAAAACAAAGATTTACATAGATTTAAATTCCTAAGCTGTTAACAAAATCTGAAAACTTAATGGATTAAACACCTTGTATGGTCAAAGAATTGTGCTCAGTCTGGAAATACAATGATGACAAAAATGTTTTATCTTCAAGACACTCAAAGTCTCATGGAGAATACATATGTATAAATAAATAACAGCAATATAATGCAATATGTTGAGTGCTATCATAGAGATTTTAACAGTATCTTGTGGATTTAGAAAAAAATAGCTATTTTTTCCCTAAAATAAAACTATTCCTTTCTATTTCTTTTTCCTTTCCTTTTTTTTTTTTTTTTCAATTAAAGTTTATTGGGGTGATAATTGTTAGTAAAGTTACATAGATTTCAGGTGTACAATTCTGTATTACATCATCTATAAATCACATTGTGTGTTCACTACCCAGAGTCAGTTCTCCTTCCTTCACCATATATTTGATCCCCTTTACCCTCATCTTCCACCCGCCACCCCCTCTTACCCTCTGGTAACCACTAAACTATTGTCTGTGTCTATGAGTTCTTGTTTCTCATTTGTTTGTCTTGTTCTTTTGTTGTTTTTGGTTTATATACCACATATCAGTGAAATCATATGGTTCTCTGTTTTTTCTGTCTGACTTATTTCACTTAGCATTATACTCTCAAGTTCCATCCATGTTGTCACAAATGGTCCTATATCATCTTTTCTTACCGCCAAACAGTATTCCATTGTGTATATATACCACAACTTCTATATCCATTCATCTATCGAAGGACATTTTGGTTGTTTCCATGTCTTGGCTACTGTAGATAAAGCTGCAATTAACAGTGGAGCACACTTGTCTTTATGTATAAATGTTCTCACATATTTCTTTTTCATTTTCATAGAACATTACATGGGGAGGAAAAGGTATAAACAAAAATATACATGAATGTTAATGCCTGGCACATAGGTTGGCCAGCGTATAGTAGAAATAATGCTGGTAAATATCACAGTGTCGAAAGTTTAGCTAAGCTACTCCATGGTATTGCTGCCTCAGCATCCATTTTGTTTGGACAAGCACCCTGTCATAGATTTAAGCAGGTAAAAAAATAAATGGAAAAAAAAGAGAAATATATACATATACATATGTACACGCATTAGACAATACAGAAGGAATGACTGGTGAACATAAAGCATAGCAATAGAAATTAAGCACAGAGATTAAAGAAAATGACTGTACATATCAGAGCCACAGTGAGCTGTGAGACAATACTTGTATTATACCACGTGTAATTGGATCCAGAAGAAGGGAATTCTTCGGAGAAGGGGATGGTAGGAATTAAGAAATTGAAATTTCCCCCTATTTCTTCCCCTGTCAGCACACTGATTTTGAGTTGAAGAGGCCATGTTTGTGCCTCCAATTTCCTCTGACATTTCTGACCAAGGTGCACTCTGGTCACTGTGAAGCCCTGCAGGCCCAAGGGGAACTTAAGTAAATTTCTGAGGTAGGCATAGGAAGATATTGTGACCCTGGTTACACTCTCCCTCAGGTGTTAGGGCTGACCTGTAATCCCATAACAGTAAATACAAAACCATTTCATACACAGGTTCATTTTATTTCTAGAAACCATTTTAGAGTAATGTAATCTTTTTCCTATTGGAATAAATACTATTTTCAATTGCCTGGAGCACACATTTTAGTCTGCTATTCCAAGCTTCCCTAACACAACTATAAGCCTCTCTACTAGACTAGAAATACACAAAAGCTAGCCTCAGCTTTCCTAAGTGAACTGGGCATTCTCTATTCATTCATTCTTCCAAAACGTATTTGTGGAGTATTCCCTATGTGCCAAGGAGTGCTCTAAACACTTAAGATATAATGTTGAATTAGGTAGGCAAGGTTTCTCTTATCAAAGTGGGGGGTACTGAGAATAAATAAACAATTAAATAATGTAATTATGACTCTTAGATGAATAATGCCTAGGGATCAGGGGTAATTAGGAAAGAGCATCCTAATGATATAATATTTACATCGAAACCTGAACCATGAAAAAGAAAGCTAACTCAGCTAAGACCTAGAAGAAAATTGTTGTGGAGAACCACTATGAAGTTTTAAAACAGTTTGAAGCTGTATCCATGGTTTGATATGTAGACCTACCACCCTTTAAAGAGTTAGGAAGTTTTACATCAGAATTTCTTTTTCTATGATGTTTATGTTTTCCCATAAAAATGTATATATGGACAAAGCTGTTGGTTATAGTTTTAAGGCAATTTATTTTGTATGGTTCAATGGTAAATATTTTATATAAATTTAAATTTATGTGTATACATATATGTATAAATTTAAGAAGAACATTAGTAAAATCATAACCATGTATTTGTTGTGGTCCTATTCTCTTGTATTTTTCTAATATCCCCAGATATTCAAATATGAAATCTTTGTTAGTTGAAATAAATTGTTTTCCCAAAAAAAAGGCATTCTTTGTTCATTTTTTCTGTATTGAATCTCATATATTGAATCTCATATATTGAATCTCTTCTCAAATTATTGTTACAACTTTTCAACAATGGACTATCCATCAATACAGTTAGGAAAAACAAAGTCAGGTGGTTTATAATTTGTTGGTAAAATTGATTATTTTTCTCTGACTTAAACTTCTAAAAAGCTTTGAGTATGCTTTCCTCAAACTGGAAAGTACATTCTTGACCTAATGTTTTCTCCTCATTGTTGAGAAGATATTTAGATGTTTATTAATTTAATAAATGCTGGCTTATTTAGTAATTGAGTGGCATGTAAGCAATACAATGCAGGAGGGTTTAAGTTTCTTTATATTTGTATAAGGTTTAGTGGGAAGCAAAGTTTCAGGTTAAAACACTTTTGATGTTGTTTTTTATTTCAATTTATTTTAATCTGAAGTGACAAAATGGAAAAAAAGTTAACTGGTTTTAATAATACAAAGGTCTATTGTTACACAGAAAAGTTATCACTCTAAAAAAGACAAAAAATAGAAAACATAGCAGGGGCATAAGAAACTATTTGGGTACATCCATTAATTCTACTATGGGGTGATATTTGTAGATTTACAACAGCAATTCCTAATGTATGAATGATTGGGCCCTTGGAGGTTCCTGTGACACTCTCCAGGGCATTATGATCCAAACAGTTTTTATAATGTCATATCTTTTTTTTTTTTTAATTGCTGCCATAACGAATGATTATCACTGACTTTGCAGCTTAAAACAACACAAGTTGACTAACACTTCTTTAGATCAGAAGTCTGATGTAGGTCTCATCAGACTAAATGAAAAGGATTGGCATGGCTGTGATCCTTTCTGGAGGCTCTATGGGAAAACCTCTTTCCTTAGTAATTCAGGTTTTTGGCAGAATTTAATTGCAGTTGTAGGACTGAGGTTCCATTTTATTGCTGGCTGCCAGCTAAGGGCCATTTTCAGCTTATAGAGACTATGCACATTCCTGGGCTCATGGCCTTCTCACTCAATCTTCAAAGTCAGTAACAGTGAATCAAGTGTCTTTCTCACAGTGCAAATCTCCTCTGCCTCTTCTTCTGTCTTCTCTCTCCACCCCTCCCCCCCGCCTCTCTCTCTCTCTCTCTCTCTCTCTCTCTCTCTCTCTCTCTCTCTCTCTCTCTTTCTCTCACTGCAGCTACGTTAGGTTCTCTGTTTTTAAGGGCTCAGGTGATTGATTACACATTGGGCCAACCCAAGGACCTTGGATAATCTCTCTCCAGGTCAAGGTCCATAAACTTACCATATTTGCAAAGTTCCTGTTTAGATGTAAGGTCACTTAATCACAGGTTTTGTGAATTAAGACATAGATATCTTTGGGTGACATTATTCTGTCTACCAAAAGGATCACAACCATGCTGAGATTGGTTGCTTTGTAAAATGTATTCGTTGCACTTTATACAAATTTGGAAATACTATTTTTGTTTCATTAGCAAAAACAGAATATATGTAACTAGTAGATTTAAGAGTAAATATCTCTCTTTAATTCTATTAGTTTTTTTTTCTTCATGCAATTTGAAGCTCTGTGTGTTGTTAAATGTATACAGATTTAGAATTGTTATGTCTTCTTGAAGACAACTCCTCCGTCATTATGTGATGGTCGTCATTATTTCTGAGAATCTTATTTGTTTAGACTCTGTTTTGTTTCAAATTAATTGCTCTTTCAGCTTCCTATTTACTAATTTTACCATATCTTTATATCTTTACTTTTAACCTGTGTCATTATATTTAAAGTCATTTTTTAATAGACAATATACAGTTGCTTTTGTATCCATTTAACTGTCTCTGGTGTCTTTAAACCAGTCACATTTAGAGTGAATATTGAGATAGTTGAATTAATATTTATCATCTTTATAACTGTTTTTTATCCCATATATATGTGTGTGTGTGTATACGTATATGTGTGTGTGTGTGTGTGTGTGTGTATAAATCATACATACGAATATATAAAATACAATGCATTATGATTACAGGTTAAGTGGAAAGACACCAACAAATCTACCCCTATTAGACTATGAATAGGAATAGTAAAACTATGATTTATAGGCCCCACTCAATGGAAAGTGATTATTTTGTAAAGCCATTAAATAGGCACAATACAAAATTCTAATTTTTTGCTATTATTAATTTTATGAATATTTAAGTCTATATATATTAGGACTTCATAGTTACAAATTCCAAATTCAATTAAAGGATCCTTTATGTGTTAAGTACTGGTTCTTACCTTTGTTCCATCAAATATTTATTATGCAGATTTTATATTTTAATTGGATGTTTATAGCACCATAGCAATTAACAAAATTTCTATGGCAGAAACCAAAACCCATCTTGATATGACAATTTTTTGTTAACATACCTGTATATTAATTCTATGTGTTTAGTACATAGTCATTGTTATTTGATTTAAATCTCCTGCTTTAAATTAGATGTATAAAAGAAGAGAGTAAATTGTCCTTGGATTTTATTTAGCTTTCGGCATTTTTTTATTACAGGATTATATATAGCTGGGAGGCATTCTGCACTAATGAAAAAAAATACTTATTATGAACGTACTTTCAAAAAGTAAGAATAGTGTAACTCACATTCACCTTTAAAACAATTTTGTGTTCTACTTTAGGTAGCTCATTTTTCTTTCATTATTAAAGAAAACTTGTATTAGTAGTTTAATATTGACATAACTAAAACATTCCGGAGACAGTATTACGTTACCCTTTCATTTTTCCTAAATAAAACAAAAAGTAATTTAAATTGTTTCAAAGTCATTCTTATCACAATTGTGTTTGAAAAGTTAATAAAGGAAACCAAATTATCAAAGTTTGTAATGAGAAATAATTAACAGAAATCTTACAGTGTCAGTATTATGATAGCTCCTTAGAAAACACAGTATTTTCAAATTCAAGTCATCTGTTTTATTTTTTATCATTAGACTTTTTTTCATTAGTGCAAAATATCTTTGCATTAGACAATTAAAGTAATTATTTGGTAAATAAATGTTTGCTGTTAACTGAGATTAGAAAGTTTATTGGTGTTCCATTGACATCCTTCTTTCAGATGGCTTTATCATAAGTTTTCTAAGAGATTGTCAAAGGTCAACTCTTAAGAGCAAGTCAATGGTTTACTTTAAATCTGATTCCTAGAAATTGCTAATCCTTCATTCATTGCCCCACACTCTAATATACTGGTTTTGAGAAGTTAAATAACTATATTTTCCACTGAATTGCATGCACTGTAGACAATCAGATAGCAGATCTTTAATATAATCTATTTTGAGGTGACTTAATCATAATATATGGTGAGTTCTTTCTTTCATCTCTATCACATAGATGGACCAAATATACTACTTTTCAATTATTTTTCTTTGTCATATGTATCATCTTATAAAACATGTACTGTTGACTAGTTGACATGGATATAAATTATTTTCAAGAAAATAGGTAACAATTATTGAATAGATGAAATGAAATTATTATTAGGTGTTCAGTGGAATGGGTTTAGTGGAAAGACACAAAGAATCTACCCCTATTAGACGATGAATAGGAACACTAAAGTATGATTTATAAGGTCTACTCAATAGAAATTAATTTATTTTGTATAGCCATTAAAATAATTACCATACAAGTTCTAATTTGGGGCTATTATTTTTCTGAATATTTAAGTCCATATCAGGACTTTATAGTGAAAATAACTGTCTATACATGAATAATAAAACAGACTATAAGTGCTAATTGGCATTTTTTCTCAGTTATTGCACTACAACATTGAGATATCATGTTTACACATGTATACACTTATGATTTTATTGGAAATAGCTCTACTTTTTTTTTTAAACTGATATACAGCAATCAAGACAGTATCAGATTATAAAAGACATTTCATTGATTCCTCATTTCAAAGAAACATGGGTACTTATTAAATTATATGCTGAGCTTCTTGTTTTCCAGGTTTGAGACATCTCAATTATAACTTATATTCTAGTTTTAATGCCTAATTATCAACACAGGGTCCTAATTTACTTTATTCTGTGTCAGTAGTACTAAAAGGAAAATAAATCTGTCAAAATGGAAAAGGAACACAAAACATACTATATTATTTCAGAACAATTACTGAGCAAAAGCCGTTACTAGTAATTGTCAGCTATGCAGTTATAATATTTAGAAACCTTTATATCCATATCAAGTAGGCACTATAGTTTCATGGGTAAAATGCATTTCCAGAGTCAAAATTGTGAGGACTGAATTTTAACGCCACATATCTTTACTAAGGGACTTGGATAAATCACTCTATGTTTAATCCTTAGGTTTCTCATCTGTCTAAATTGGAATAGTATTTACTATAGATTTGTTTTAATGATTAAATTCAAAAATCTATGCAAATGAGTAATCACATTTGCTGTCACAGTAAATCTCATAAGTATTATATAAAAATGAATGATTGATACCTGTCTGAAAGATCTTTGCCAAATAATTATTTCCCTTTCAATGTCTTACGTTTCAAAATTACTAGAGGAATTTATGAGTTGGAAGAGAAATCAGATCCATCTATGTTGTTACAAATGGCAGCATTTCATTTCTTATGGCCTAGTAATATTCCATTGTATATATGTACCACACCTTTTTTTTTATCCAGTCATTTATTGAAGGACATTTCTTGGTTGCTTCTATGTCTTGGTAGCTGTTTTCCTCCAGTTATTAGAGAAAAAATTAAAACTTTTCATTCCTGTGTATGTATACAGGAACATATGTACACAACATATTAAAAATTTCATTATAAATTCATATCAGGTTGAGAATAATGTTCTATACTATTTTGCATATTTATTTCTAATACATTCTGACTTTTTAAGTGAAAATACTGATTTCTTAAAAGCTATAACAAAATATAATTTTCAACATTTTTAAAATCAATTAGCTTGTGTAAGTTTAAATTTCTCAAATGTATAATAAGAATTATTGAGTAGAATCACTAAGATTTGTGTAACAGATGTTATTATGTATTCTGGACTTATATAACTTTAGAATATAGCAAAAAGTTATAAAAATATCTAAAATTTAGATTTTATATATTTTGTTTATCGAATGCTTTCAAGTAATTCTCTATTAATGACACACTGTCCCTAGAGTGCAAAACTTAAATACATTATCTAATAACATATATCTAATAACATATATTAGATAATAATATTATTTAATAACTTACATAACTTGATTTTAGATGAATTTATAGATATTTTAAAAAGGTTGTAAGTAGATGTTTATTATTCTTATACATAAAAACTTTCTTGAAATTAAAAGACATGTCAATCCTTAAAGAGTTGGAAAAAAGAGTCATCATTATTAAAATTGGATTCCTTAATATTAGATACCATATAAAGTGCAGGGGGAGTGATAATAGGTATTTTTGTGAATGCATTTATGTCTTCCTCTTTTACTCACGTTTCCTTTTGTATATTTCTACTCTCTGTCATTTCTTCAATGAAAAAATGTACAACAATGCACACTGACAGATATAATCCTTTAATCAAATTTTATAAAAGCTTGGGAGATATTTAGAATTTTATATGGCTGTCTGATTTTAAAGAGGTGTTTTGCCTTAGTTATTGAGTGAGTTCTGAATATCTCTGTAATAACGCAAAATTAATGCTAAAATACCAAGGCAGAAAAACAAACATTTGTCACCTAACTACATAACGATGAACAGAACTATCTTTAACATCATGCATAGGAACAGGTAGAGGTACAATGTAATAACTAAGTTGAAACCATATGAAATTTATTTTGTATAAGTGGAAATGTATCTGTTATATGTGAATTATCAGTTTGATAAATGATTAGTTATTTTAATAAAGCTTTATAATACTTTCATGTTCCATAGGAAAAAAAAACAACAACAACAACAACACTTGTTAAACTGTTTCTATTATGGTAAAAAAAATGCTTATTGGCCTTTTAATATCTTTATAATAAACCAGAGTGGAACAGGAAGTAATCTACACTTAGCAGTTTGATTTGTCTTTAATTGTGGTTATTTTGATCCTAAAACTGACTCTGTTGAGTTAGGACTATGGCCCTCAGCCTAATCACTTCTATGCATCTTTCAGCATCTCAGGAGTAAGGAAGGAAAAAAAAAAAAAATTCCCAGACTTCCTTGCAACTTGCATACTAATAAAATGAGTTCACCTAGGTTTGAGATACTGAAACATAAGATATCTTTTAGCAGCTGTTGGTGATAATGAGTGAGGTTACAGAAATAGGTGTTAGCTAGATTCTGCAGTTAGTGCTGAAAGACAGAACAACATCATGGTAAAAACAGTGTTTGCCCTTATGTTTATTACTTACAAGTTTTGTGGGTAGGAAAGGTAACTGTAAAGACACTAGCAACGAGAGAAGCAACAATAAATCTCTTATCTGTTGTTGCTAGCTATAATTTTAGTTCTTAAGACCTACTGTCCAGCTGTTCCTTCACAAAATTCAAATCTTTAGCCTTTCCAAAAAGATTTTAAACATATGATTTTATCTACTAGTCTATTTTTTAGTTAAAATATTGGTGCTAAACCCTAACAAATTATATTATGTCAATAAATCTTGATAGTATAAATGTATAATTATATGACTAAATCTAAAATAAAACCCCCCCTAACTTTTTTAGTAGAGAGAAAACAAACACACCTTTGAAATGCTTATTGAATCATTAGAATAACAAAATGAAGCAACTATAGTGTGATCCTCAAATTATAATTAGGAAATTATCCTAATTCATATGTTAGAAAACTTCCTATCTTGTGAATTTTATAGTTCATAATCTTTAGAGTCAATTTTGATATTACAAAAACTGAGGTATTCAAAGGATATCGCAACTCCCTTTTTCCCCTTGCCCATCTACACTTCAGAAGTGGGAAAAGACAAAACAAATTTCTCAAATGCCCTTGAGACTGAGATAGATAACCATATGACTCAGCTTTCATCAATGACTTATAAGGATAAGTCAGCAAATTTGCTAAGAAACTTATGTGTAATTTATTTTTGATTTTAAAAATAATGTAATGGGATATCTCACTGACAGTTCTTTTTTCTATTCGTTCTTCTTTGAATAGTGATATGATGCTTAGAACTATTGAAGTCACATTGTATCACTGCACAATAAGCACAAAGAACCAAAGCCAATACACAAAATAATAGCTGAGAAAAAAGAAAAACAGAAAGAAATATGAACTTCATAATATCATGAACTACTGAACAAATCTTGCAATCTCCTCTCTTCAGATTTCTTAAATAAGTCATTTTGCTTGTGAATTAGGCCATTGATTAACAACTGTTTTTTTTTGTTTGTTTGTTTTGTTTTGTGTGTGTGCGGGTGTGTGTTTCTTTTTTACTTGTGGCTGACTATATCACTTGGTAGTTTTGTGAGCTGAAGCACTTTCTAAGGTTCCAGAAAGCATACCTAAAATTGAGATACTAGTTCCAAAAATATGGATTACATTTAAGTAAAAGTGAAATTATACATAGAGAATATCATGCTTATACAAATGAAACTCTACACTCAATTTTTCAAATAAGAATTACGTTCATTATGATTGTATACAATTTCAGGGGCAGAGACAGTAGCTCTTTTTTTTTCTTTCTTTTTTTCTTTCTTTAATTCTAGGCTTGCAGATAAACATTGTAGGAAAGCTCCTGACCTCAGAATTAAATTAAGAGGAATTTGAGAAATTGATCATGGTGACTGGCAAAAACTGTATCAGAGCAGTATATTGGGAAAGTACCACTGGCTTCAATGACTTTGAAGAATTAATGACTGCTCCAGAGTGTACATTCAATTCTTGGTATCAATCTGCAGAAGTTATAACTATTCATCCCCTTATCACGTACCATTTGGCATATAATTAAGCAAACATTCTTAGGGATCATGTTGTAGAATTAGCTAATAATTCAAACATTCACGTGAAAATTATATCTTCATAAATATTAAAAATATGCAGTGGTAATAACTTAATTTTTTTTCTAATATACAGAATTATGAAAGTAGTGACAATTAAGCTCGCGAACTCATCCTAGAAAAAGTGGAACATAATTAACTACTGAATATCAATAGGGTCCCATTCAAAGTACTCCTTCTGGGAAGTGATGCACTAATGCCAGAGCCTAGTCCACCCTTCAAAGCAATTTTGGAACTCTTTTTCTGTAATGGCCATCAGAGTTGTTGTCAAATTGCCCTGATGTTCTAAATGTCATCAAAATGTCTTCCTTTCAATATTTCCTTTATTTTCAGGTAAAGAAAGAAGTCATTGGGGGCCAGATCAGGTGAGTAGGGAGGTGTTCCAATACAGTTATTTGTTCACTGGCTAAAAACTCCCTCACAGACAGTGCCGTGTGAGCTGGTGCATTGTCGTGGTGCAAAAGCCATGAATTGTTGGCGAAATGTTCAGGTCATCTAACTTTTTCAAACAGCCTTTTCAGCACTTCCAAATAGTAAACTTGGTTAACTGTTTGTCCAGTTAGTACAAATTCATAATGAATGAACCCTCTGATATCAAAAAAGATTAGTGATATCGTGAAACAAGTTAATGAACTTAGTTGTCACACCTCGTATATGATTATTTTAAATAGATTACTTCAAGGCTTCCAGGTTATTATACTAATTGCAGTGATAGCTCAGTGACTCTTCAATTTACCAACAGTTTCTTCCTCTGGTATTGTTTTTTTGTTTTTTGTTATGGTTAATTTTTTCTGCTCTTCTCATTTTTCATTTGATATTACCTTTCTAATAAATAAATAACAGTAAATAATAACAGTAAATTAACTAAAATTTATTGCACATTGCTTTGTTCTGGGTGTATTCCTGGGAGACATTTTTAGGTGGAATCATTTTAACTTGTTGGTTGAACGATGTATGTTAGCTCAAACACTATATTCTATATTGTTTTCGCACAAAATCTTTTCCCCCTTCTCAGCCTTTTCACCAGCTAAAGATAATGTGCACTTACTATTGTCAAAATGATATAAAAATAGTGATATGATGCTTAAGCAGAGCAATATATTTATGGCTAATCATACTTATGTACAGAAGTGACAGTCTTATTCCTTGGATTTATTGTTACAAATGTTTTAAAATATTGCTTCTCTAAAATAAATATTCTTGGAAATAAAATTTAAAAGCAGTTTTAAAAGAGTACAGTGAAAAGAGTACAAAAGTTTGCAAAGTTAGTAGGGACACACCAATCACAATTTCAGCGAATACAGTTTAGAAGTACGGCCTTTAGCAAATCATTTTACATCTACGATATGAATCCTTACTACCTCATTTGCAAGTAGGGAAAAAAAAATAAATGCTCCTAAGAAATGGTATGAGTAAGGTGGCAAATGTATATTAAGACAAAGCCTGGAATACAGTAGCCACACAGTACCTGTGTATTTAATGTATATACTGTCATAAATCAAATCCTGATGCCTGCACACATGCAAAAAGCTATCCTATTTTTTCATTCCTTCTGTTTGATGATGATTAGTGATAGACATACTACTACTACTACTACTACTACTACTACTAATAATAATAATGTTATAACTAAACCAATTTATACATGGTAATTCTACTTGAAATACTTTCACCATGTGTTTAGGTAAATGATTAATACATAGGAAAGTAGTTTTCTCACATATCACTGTAGAACATGTTTTAAAAACTTATAACAATTAAACCTGCCTTTGTTTATAAATGTACACCTATCTAAAACTGATTTGAGTTTTGGAAAAAATTCTTTCATATTACTCATAGGTCAAGTGGCATGAGGGTCAACATGATGCCAGTGTTGGGGTGAAGATACTGAATAGATACACACATGATACACACAGACACACACACACACAGACACGAGCCTGGCAATTACATTTGCAAACTCATCCTAGAAAAAGTGCCACAGACCTCATTGTTGGATATCACAATGGTCACCTTCAAAGTACTCCTCTTGGGAAGCTATGCAATGACGCCAGTGATTAGTCCACCCTTCAGAGCAATTTTGGAACTCTTTTTCTGGAATGTCCATCAAAGCTGCCATTGTATTACCCTTGATGTCCTGAATGTCATCAAAATATTTTCCTTTCAATATTTTGTTTAACTTTGGGTAAAGAAAGAATTCATTGGAGGCCAGATCAGGTGAGTAGGGAGGGTGTTCCAATACAGTTATTTGTTTACTGGCTAATAACTCCCTCACAGACAGTGCCATGTGAGCTGGTGCATTGTTGTGATGCAAGAGAAGTTGCATCATGACATCTTGTTGGCGAGAAGTTCAGGTCATATAACTTTTTCACACAGCCTTTGTACCACTTGCAAATAGTCAACTTGGTTAACTGTTTGTCCAGTTAGTGCAAATTCATAATGGGTAATCCCTCTAATATCAGAAATGGTTAGCAACATCATTGCAACAAGTTCACACTCTTAATTGTCACACCTTGCATTTTAATTGAAAGTATTTAGGTAAACGTTTGATGCTGATTTCCATTTCGAAGTATCATATTATCACTAAAAAAACCCATAATAATATTCTTTGAAACCAGAATAAATAGGCAGATATCCTTGACCGAATGCTTAGTATTTTTGTAAACTGGTTTATCTTCCATAAGGGACTAAGAATGACTGATAGAACTGAGCAGTTTTTGCATATGCCTTTTCCAGTCCTGATTCTTAGCATGGTCATAAAAATATCCATATATCCATGAAGCTAATTTAAAATATTACATGTCTATTTTCATATGGAACAACAGCAAGAAAATCTAAGCAAATTAACTGGACAGAAAAGGACCACAATGGGTAAACCATAGTTTACATTTTTTATACTGTTACATAACCATTCTATAAGGCCTGTTAACAGAAAGCAAATTCAAATAATAAGAAATCCTCTTATTACCAGTAAAGAACATTATGATTTGACGTTGAATACATTTGAAGAGGGATCTTTAGACATGAGCTATATAGGCAAAGGTTGCTTTGATTGTTATTCAAGTTTTATTTGTTTGCGTGCTTGTTTGATCAAGAGCTATTATTCATTATATCTGAAATCCCTTATCCTATCCTGAACCATCTTGAGAATAGAGGCAGAACAGATTTGGTGAAGGCTAATGGAATGGCAGCACATTGCACCAATCCATACTGGAACACAGAGTGTTGACTGATGAGGAGGCCCGCTCCTCATCAAGACGCTGACCAAAACCTAGGAACAATGAGTGGGTTCACCGTTTTCGTTTCTTAGAGAAAAAAATGCAATAAGCAGCATATGTTCCAATTCACACGAACACAAAGTCCCATTTTAGCTATTAATATTTAAAATCTTCAGAGTGACTTAAACCATTAATTATTGTGACAACATTTATTATCCCAGTGGCTTATGTACAATTAGCCATAACATATGTTGCGCTAAAAAAAAAAAAAAAAAAAAAAAAAAAGTAAAACAAAGGAAGGATCAGTGAAGAGAAATTTCAATTTTTCTGGAGACATGATAAAAAACAGACCTGTACTCTCTCCGTTTGTCTCTTTTACTCTAGCCTCTTGATCATCTCTTAACTTGTGTGTCAAGTAGGTTTGAAAAGATTTCAAGTGCTTCTGTTTCAGAACAGAACTTACATTTTAGCCACTAAGATTTTGACATTTGCATGCTGAAAATTCAGGGAAAACAATGTTGAGTCCAGGTATCAGTTCAAATCTCAAAGGTAGGACATTCAACAGAAACGAGTTAAGTGGCAACGGTTTGCTTTAGGGGTGAAATTTTGTTTACATTTGTTAAGGGATGATATTTTGTTTGCTTCCTTATAAATATCAACACTGAGTGTACTTAATGCATGCCTGAGTTTATCTGAGAAAATCAATCTATGGATTATTATCCACATGAAAATTATTAGGGGAAAGTGCATGTTAAGGCAATAGGAAAAGCATGTGAGTATCAATGTAAAAGCTGTAATTTATATTAATACCCTGGACTCCTCCAATTATTAGTTTGCCATGGGAACTTACGACTTTTGTAAGTTGTATGTTGAAACAGATCTTAGTTGGAAATAACTCCTCTTTTATAGGAGACGTATTTTATATAAATACATTTACAAACTGAGGAATTACGGAAAAATTTAGGAGTAAAGGGATACTTTTGTAAAATTTTCATAGGAGTTTTATTTCTCTGAAGATATATCCTGTGATTACTTATCGGCAAAAACTGAGGTTACTGACCTCTTTTGGCAGATTTTAAGGTGCTTCCTTCTGACTCTGCTAATTGCATCTGGTGAACGCTGGAACAGAAACTGTTCAGCTGGAAGGCATTGCTGTCATACAGCCAATCAGGTGTGCACACAGCCAATGGGAGTTCTCTTCCAGCAGCCGACAGCCCTGAGGTGGTTCCAAGCAGCTGGTGCCCCACCAGAGCCATGAGTCACGTGGCTCTGCACACAGAGATTCTCTGCAATAAGCAGTGCTTCCCTGCAGCTTTCTTATTTATGTGCAAAATACCACCTTCTTACTGAGAAAGTGCTGTTGAATGTCTATGAATGCAAAGCTATAGAGAATTGAGGAAGCAGAGGAAACATCGCCCTTAGTTCCTGGTACCTTGAACTTTGAGCAATGTTAATGGGAATTATGTGAGCATCACAGGAATGCAAGGGCAGCAGGACTGAACCCTCAGTGGTTTCCAAAGAGCAGCCTGAGCTGCAAGACACACTACAAGTTATTTGAGCAGTATCGGAGGCTATTTCAGGGCTGAATACATTTACCATGCAGCTTTTCACTTACACCAGCTGTCTCCAAAGTGAATTAAACGTTTATTTTATTTTATTTTATTTTATTTTATTTTATTTTATTTTATTTTATTTTATATAGCTTCCCTTTACTCAAAAATGAGTCTTATACTATAATAATCATTTGTTCCTTCTGGATTATTGTGCCATGATGAAAATAATGTATTTTCTGCTAATTAATTATTTCTTTTGTCAGAGAGAGAAAGGCAGTATGCTGCAGTCGAATACATAAGTCTTCTGAGAAGATCACTTATCCTTTCTGAATTTGTTCCCTCATCTTTAAACATAAGGTAATACCACATAACTTTATAAAATTATTTTAAGATCTTAAAAATAAAAAAAAAAATATTATCTATTATTATCATTATCATCTTTACCTTACCCACTTTCAAACCAATCACAGCAACAACAAAGTCATATTCAGACACTATTTGGTTGGAAGATTTGTTTATGTTTATCTTGTATGTTCATTATAAGTCCTAAGGAGATGACTAATATAAAGTTTGGTGTCTTCAAGGTGTTTTAATTACTTCTCCACATTGAACACAAAACAGATTCTTGTAGTCCAAAATGTTATAAATTAACACAAGTATTAGCACAGAAAAGGGGAAATCAGCATGCCCCTTCATAAATCTCAGTTTACTAGGGTAAAAACACACACAGAGCAAATTATGAAAGTTCCAGGATATAACTAAGTATGACTCTGGTGCTTACAAGCAGTCTTCCTGTGACAAGGAGGTCAAGAAAAGAAAAAAAAAACAAAAAACCGTGCCTCAATTCAGATTAGGCAATCTACTTAACAATGGAAGATAAGCAGGTCAGAGAAAAAGTGCCGTGGGAAATTTTCGGCCACCCGAACATATCTTCCGTTAAAACCATGTACCCAGTTAAGCTTACCCCAAAACTAGATATCCTGTTGCTGCAGCAAAGATAAGCAGATCCTGTTGCTGCAGCAAAGATAAGCAGAACATCCCCTTACCCCTGGGAACATTCCCTTAAGGAAAACCTACCCCTGAGAACATCCCCTTAAAAAATAATAACCAGCACCCCTTTTTTCTCCAAGGCACATAAATCAGAAAAAGGACAAGTAACAGAAAAGAATAAATAGGGATGGGAAACAGTGCTCAGGGCTCTCGCTCACTGCTATGTCAGTGGAGGCTTGAGCCCAGATTCGAATCTGTAATAAAGGCCTTGTTAATTTGTCCAATTCGGCTCCGTGGTCATTTCTTGGGGACTCGCTCCGTAACACTTCCTACTTACATGTGTGCAGTGGTCAAATGGCCAGAGAATAGATCATCCCAATTCCACCCAGATTTCATTCCCTCATTAGCTGGTCTGTTTACTTCTACAGCACAGTGTGTGTTTCTATTCCCCACTGTGCCAAACATTCTCCCTCTTATATTATGGTCATTATACTTACTGATGACGCCTCTCAAACTTGCCAGTTCATCCAAGTTCAGTGTCTTTTAGCACTGTGAATTTCAAACTTCATATCATATTTCCTAGTTCTTTTCCTCTCTACTTTTAGAAAATCCAAGTATATGCTACATAGTTGGAAGGCCATATTTTGCTAACAATAAATTTTCTCTGAAAATGCTTTCTACAAATTGTCTCAACATATCGTCCTCAGAATAAGTAACACAATACTTATGTCTATATCTACATGGGCGCAGACACAGGCATACCTGAGACATTGCAGGTCTGGTACCAGACCACTGTACTGAAGCGAGTATTGCAATGAAGCGACTTATGATCTTTTTGCTGGTAGAGGGTCTTGACTTCAATTTGTAAAAAAACAAACAAAACAAACAAAAAACACACACAAAAAAACAAACATCTGAGAAACACAATAAAGCTAAGTGTAATAAAACTGAGGCACGCCCGTGTAGATAAAAAGATATCAGTAAACAAGATGCAGAAATAAACAGGTTACTTGTCCTAGATATGAGTCTGACATAAACGTGACGTGATGTGATGTGACGTGACATCGACCTGATGTAAGTACAGAGATTTGATTAGCTGCTACTTATTCAGGAGGTGCATTTTTAATCTTCCTTGTTCACCACTTTTGGAGATCTTTGTCATGCATGGATGTGTTTATATGTTAACTTGGTTAAGCAAAGCCGCAGAGACAGGAGTTACTTTCAGCTTTTCTACTGCCTGGCTCTGTGAAACTGGGTAAGTTATTTAAATCCCCTAAGCCTTATTTTTTTTAACTTTTCAGGACATAATTATAAATAATTAATTGAGAATAAATTATATCCAAACCTTAGATGGGGCCACATTTCTAAGTGACAATTGTAGCAGTTACTGTTTTTGTTACCTTTCTGCTAATAAGATGATGCCTCCAGTGCAACAACTGGGTTTAAAGAGACGGCTATGTCATTGATATTTTGCTACCTTATTCTCAGCGCTCATGTTTTACAGATGACTCTGTATCTTCACAGAAGGACACCTTATGTAAATATGATATTCTTTAGTTCAGGTCTCCTGCTTATAATCCTCAACTTATAAACTCTAGATTGTATTATCTATATTGTAGAGTTTATTGTTGAAATGATAGTTTTAAAAAACAAACAGAATTGTGTTAGAGTAGTTACTAGTTTTCCATTGTTTGGATTTTTGGTAAACAGTAAATGGCAAATGCTAAGTGTAATGAATGATTGACGGTTGACTGAATTTGAAATACAACTTGGAACATAAGAAATGTTAATTTTCTACAGCAACTTCAAGGTTCTGCCCGATTCTTCCTCTACAGATGTGCATGAGATAGTAATCATCAGTAGATGACACACATGGTGTATGGATGTTTGATTTTTCATCCAAATATATGAGCACTTGCATATTGTTTTCTCCTCATCTCCGAATCCACTCCTTCCCCTTTATCTTCCCATAGAGAATTTTGATGAAATGGTGTTTCATCATTTCTCACCCTCCTGATATGCTATTAATATATTAAGTAGTAAATAATGCATACTAGCATAAATTAAGCTTTCAGGGATAGTCAAGTGACAACTTAGTAGAAGCTAGTTATGTATCATCTTTAGAAATATGACATATTTGTGTCACTAATCTTTTTAAATGCACTGCACTGCCACTTGTCCTACTTTTTATTAGGTCAGAAAAGCTCCAAACAGGGAGGTACTGTAAAAGTTAAAGTAGTTACCAACTGTGATATGTCCAAAAAATATATCTTTAAAGAAAGCTTTGATATACATTTTATATGTGGTATAGCAATTATATTTTAACACTGCTTGCTGTCAGTTGAGTTTTCCAGCATACAGAGATTGAGATGGAGTTTGGCCTGAGAAATATTTATTAGAGCTCAACATCTCTCAACTGCAACTAAGCTGCAGGATAACACTGCGAGGAGCTCTGGGATATAATAGCTCATCTGAATGGTCAATCTTACTTTTGCTGAATTCTCTAAAAAGTATGCCAAATGTGGAGACATAATTGTAGGAATCAAAATATTCTTCCCATTGGGGACACAGCAGCATATAAAGGTTTTGACTCAATCTACATATTGCATCCTAAGAATGGTGCCTAATCCTTGTATAATACTATCTTCCAGCTGACACTTCAACTGCGTATCCAGGAGACCATGCCAATGCTGTATCAGGCTGACACAACCAATAGAGCTCATGTAACTTGGCTCACTCCCATACCTCCTTTGCTATAAATTTGTTCCTCTGGTCTGCTACAATATTGCATGGAATTAAATGCCAATGAATCAACCAGTCCACAAACTCTCAGATCATGGTGCTGGCCGAGGCCCAGCAGTTGGGAAAACCCATACCCTCAGTATTTGCCTCTTCCTGTTAGAACACATATTTGGCCCTTCCAAGATCAAAGGATTCCAGTGTATAACTTTCCAAGAATTGACCAGTTGATCTCCTTGAAGCATAGTATCATATCAGGGATTAAGCATTAGCCTCTATTGCTTCCATATTGAACATTCATTATCAAAAGTGTATTAATGAACCTCAGTAAGTGGGAGTTCATGTTGGTCCCATGAGTAGTCTCTGCCTCTCCCAATGTGACCACTCTGTTTATGTATCGACCATACCAACACGAGTGTGGCTGATAACTGAGACTCCCTGACATCAACTAGCTAGGTGTTTCTGTAGTATGTGCTTTATGAGGTGCATCAATACAAAGGGCTTCCTATGTTGTATGTCTGCCACTTCTTTATGTCTGCCATATGTACATACCATGGACACATTCCTAACTTTCTTTTCCCAGGGTCCTGACCAGTCAGGTAGGCCATTTTCCACTGCCGATAAGGCCACATGCATTCTAACCTGAGGCCAGTTTTCTTTCTTTAAAACAAAATATCTGACCTGATGGGCCACATGACATTGTTAATTGGGAGAATCATTCTTTATCTTTAATTTTTTAGTCCACTCCTAAGGAAGGCTACAGTGAAGATGCCACCCATCTTTGGCACATCTATAAAGAAAGTTTCAGTATTTACCTCTCCAATATCTGTTCAAACGAGATCCCTTAACTGCCCGAGGATTGAGCTGAGAGTGGAGCACAGGTACAACAGCAATGGAAGTTATGTGCATCTGGGCTATTTGCTTATGCAGCTAGCCGTGACTCTAGGTCTAATTATATCTGATTATAGAGGTACAATTTTAGCATGCTGATGGATAGATCAAAAAAAAAATCTTAAGACTTGGCATATCTTGACATGACCCAGTTTCTGGAGACCGTTCAGTCTCATAGTCCCTTGCTCTCCTATCATGAGACACTCCTTCTCCACTAGAAGCATGCCAAGAATTTTTATCAAAAGTCCTAGAATTCATGTTGTAGAAGACATGGCCATGTTCTAGAACCCCAGCATCCTTTCTTGTGATTTTTCCCACTAGCACTTTCCATAAGTTCCATGAAACACTTTATGGTGCTACCACTGCCACCTTTGTATCATAAGGACTGCCATAATGTATGGCAGAGTTACTTATGCCACACACTGCATCTGCTGCAGAGCCCTTTCCCACTCTAGGCCCCTGTCAAGATAGTATAATGTTGTGTAACACAGTCTCTGGGCCTGGACAGTATTCCTAGATATGGAGTGTACTCCTCTAGAACCTGAAGAGGCCTAGCAGGTAATATATTTCTTTTATCATTGTTGGAGTCCAATCTGCAGTAATTTGTCTTTTAACAGATGTTATAAGATGTTATAAACATCTTATAACAGATGTTCTAGCATGCCAGTTATCACTAACTCCTAAAAATTTTACTGAAGTGGAAGACCTCCGAATCTTTGTAGGATCTGTACCCATTTGTTAAAATGCATGTGTCTTTCCAAGATGTCCAGTGAACCAGCCACTCTTTGCTCATGTGGTTCAATCTGCTGTTGAATTAAATGGAAACCACAACTCCTGAATACTTTAGATCCTTAAGAATGGAGTTAATTTTCCCATTTCCCTGGGATGTGATATTATTTTTGAATTATTATCCTGGCTGTGATAGGATGTAGTTTTAATGCTTACCATCTGAAAGCTGTTGCCATGCAGTCCTAGGACTCAATGTGTGGCTTGCACAATCCTTTATGCATGCCAATCCCAATTATGCATTATGGGAACAGGCAAGTTAAAATTGGATAGGTCTGTAGACTCCCTGGACCCAGAATAACCTGGACCCAAAAAAGACTTAATTTTCTTTCTTAAATTTATTGAGGTGACTTTGTTTAGTAAAATTATAATTGTTTCAACTGCACAATTTCATAATGCATCATCTTTATATTGCACTGTGTGTTCACCACTCAGAGGCAGTTCTCCTCCCATCACCATATATTCACATTCAAACATCTTTTACCCTCTTCTTGCCTTGCCCTTTAGTAACCACTAAATTGTTGTCTCTCTGTGGAGACAAAGTCCCAGAGAGCAGTTTCCAGGCTCTCAGTCTCCTATGGAAAGGTGTTGGCTCGGGTAGTAGATGGTCATCAGCTGTGACTAGTTGGCCATCAGCTGTTACCAATTAGCCATTAGCCACTAATATAACTGCCGTGGCTACCCTAGCAGCAGATTGTGTGGCTGGCAAGTATGGATTGCAGTTAGCAAGTGAGGTTGGCAGGCAGAGAAGCAGACGGCGGATTGCGAATTGTGTGGATCCTTCTTCCTGTGTCTCCAACCCAGCCTCCAGCGAGAATATAGTGGTATGACTCCCCTATCTATGGCTCCGTTGGTGTTCCTTTTTGGCCTCACCACATCCTGCATTCTTATGTGGGGAGTGGGAGCTGAGATCCCTCATAACACCCGGCATGACACTGTCTATAAGTTTTTGCTTGTTCCTTTGTCTTGTTCATTTGTTGCTTTCAGTTTTATATCCCCCATATGAGTGAAATCCTACAGTTCTCAATTTTTTCTGTCTGACTTATTTAACTTAGCATGATAATCTCAAGGTCCATCCATGTTGTCTCAAGTGGTAGTAGTTATATTTTCTTATGGCTAAGTAATATTCCGTTGTATATATGTACTGCATCTTCTTTATCCAGTCACCTATCAAAGGACACTTAATTTGATTCCATGTCTTTACATGGCCCTCACATGCTCCCACTCTCATAGCAGGGCAGGCAGGGGTAAGGAGAGGGCCACACTGGTCCATCAAATTAATGGATATTAAAGTCAACCATTTATCTAAAATTCCTCAATATATTTGTATATTCCTTATCCACCAGTATACAACTATCTAAGTAAATGACTGTAGTTACCTTTGAGGAAGCACTTTTAGAATTATTATCAAAGCACTTCTTGTGGGGTTGCGGGATCCTTTCTCCAAAGGCCCCAGCTGTTTAACTTCAGCCAATGGGATTGTGTTTGAAACCTGGCAATAATTTGTGAACTTTTCTGGGGTAATTGGAATAGGGGTTTAACTTTCCTCAGGTACCAGGTCATCCAACCATCATTTTTTTTTTCTCTTGTTACAAGCTGAGTAATGTCCTCTTTGGCTGACCTTCCTCTCCCCTTCTTCCCCCACTCGTCACACTAAGTTCTATTAACCACATCCATGATTCTATGTAAGTGAATCCTCCTTGTCTGCTATTTACACCTATTGCTTATTGTGAAATTTTAGTCTGCGTGTCTTCTGGCAATTAAACATTGGACCTTGCCTTTATTGTTTAAGGATACTATTATGCCCATTCTTATTAGCTAATATAATTCTAAAATAATCTTTCCCACTGAAGACGAAGAGCCACTACTGACTTTTGTGTTATGCCTGCGCCCCTCTCACCGGCATATTTATTAAGGTTTCAGTAATGGTGCATCATAGGCTATCTTATGCACATAATTAAGTGACATATCCTCCACTAAGTCTTTTAATACTTTCCTAAAACAGTGCCCATGGATATTCTGGCATTTTAACTCTACATAGAATGAGCCAGCCCTTTGTCCATGCTTCTCAGAGCTTTCTTGGGGTTCTTGCCTGGCTGGTAAATCCTGTATCTTGGAATATTGTCAAATCAATAATCTCCCTTATTCCAATTTTATGTACCAACTCCATTGATTAAGAATGCTTAGGATCTAGCTTCTACATGATTCTTCACCTCTTGTTGATATGTGCTCTTTAGGACTTGCAGCTCTATTGATCCTATACCTTACTTATCAGGCCCAGCATATCCCCAGGTGAGCTGTGTTACAGCTTAATCCTAGTCATCGGTCAAATAGCCAGAAGCAAAGGTAATGTAAGATCTTAAGGAGACACATGCCTTGTAGAGAAGAGTCCTTTCTATTGTTTTCAGTTGTGTTGGAGTGCTAACCCTTAATAAGTAGGCTCAAAATGAACAGAGAAGTCAGATTTCAAAATATTGTAAGCAATCCTCCCAGACGTCTTCTTAACAAATGTCAGTGTCCCTATTTGCCCTAATTGGGGCCCTAACGTTGTCATAATATAATAATGACTTGGTTGCATGTTCACCGCTCTGGGAGTTCACTCTTTCTGACTATTAAGTTTTGTTCGAGTCGTCGGTTTTCTCTGTCTTTCAGCTATAGAAGAAAAAATCCTCTTTGTAGTCTGCCAGGGAGGTCTGTTTGCTTTCAGAATTTACTTTCAGTTGTCTATTAATGGTTAGCAGATTTACGCTATCTTTTTCTTGGCTATCATTGGTGTTTAGCCACCCAATTCTATTGTCTTTATAAATATTATTTCCCTGTACTTCTCAAATATCTGATAAATATCACCAAGTACTACTGGTCCACCTATCTGTTTTCTGTCAGAGTGTATCACTGGTGAGGATTTTAAGAATTGCTACTCAGGACATGGGCTTTCTGAAGTTCACCTATTACTAGTCATAGGATCCTCATTTTCATCCAGGTAACAAGCGATACATTTCTAAAACCCCATCATATAGCCTGCTTTCTCAGATCCTCTTGGTAACAACTGTTGCAATTTTGTTGTCTATGAGGAAAGGACATGATGGAATTTGGTATGCTGGCTATTAATTAGGTATCAACATCTGTGTAAAGAAGGGGACAGAAGCATTGAGTAGATTGAAAAGTCCTACAGCACTAGGCCCAACCAACTTCAGCCATCAGCATGGAAGAACATACATTATCCATCAGGAATCCCACATTAGGTCAAATGGCCAAGCCTTCACAGCAGCAGCTAGCTTCATTGGATAACGGCCACACTCAGAAAAGGATGCCCTTAGTTGACTCAGCTCACTGTTGTAAAGGCAAGCTCTGAAGGAGTTGTTAGCTGTAGGCTATTTGTTTATAGCTAGGCAGTAATTATATTCATGTTAGCAGATGTCTGTGTCCACCACACTACACACAGATCAGTCAACAAATACTTATCAAGTGTGTACTGCATATCATTTACTGTACCAAACAGAGTTTACAAAAAAGGAGGAAGAACATAGATGTAGGTCCCACTTCAAAAAAGCTTAAAAATTAATGCGGGACATTGAGAGGTAAATCAGTGCCTATAACGGCATCTAAAGAGACACGTCATGGTAGGCTGGGAGTATCAAGAGTGGGCATCTCACTCAAACCATGAGGATCAGTGGGTTTCCTGGAAATGGAGTCTTTGCAATAAATATTGAAGTAAGTATTAATGTAGATGATAATTAGGCAGAACATTCAAAGCAATGTGTAATCTTATAAAAGTGGGAAATAATCTGTGGTCTATTTGAGAAAATGTTTCCACCTAATTGAAGCATTATATAACAATGGGAAAGTGATAAGAGGTAAAACTGAAAAGTAGACCGTATTTGGATAGTAAAGGAACATGTGAGACATGTAAAGGCGAGACAGACTGTAGGAAATCCAGAGCCACAGAAAAGTTTTATTTTTTGGAGTGAAATTATCAAAAATGTACTTTAGGACATTTACTTTGGAAAAAAATATAGAATGGCGTGTAGTAAAATCAGCCATGGGTACAAGTTACTCTAGTTATACAAGTGAGAGAAAATGGAGATTTAAAACAATGGCATTTTTTACTATACAGTAGAATTGTATTCTAATATATATATATATATATATATATATATATATATATTACTTTAAGATTAAATATAATATAATATAGAACCTATGTATATTTTCAAAAGTTATAAATGCCTCAGGGAAGGTTGTTACAGATGCTAGCCATACGTAGCTAATATTATTATGACTGTGAGTGAATCACGATGAGAAGGGGAAGGGAGCTGGTTTTGCTTGTCACTTGAATAGTCTGTCCACCTTATCCAGTGTACCGTATTTCCCCAAAATAAGACCTAGCCGCACAATCAGCTCTAATGCATCTTGTGGAGCAAAAATTAATACAAGACCCGGTCATACATTATATTATGTTAAGTAAGACCTGGTCTTATATTACAGTAAAATAAGACCGGGTCTTATATTAATTTTTGCTCCAAAAGACTCATTAGAGCTGATTGTCTGGCTAGGCCTTATTTTGGGGGAAACAGGGTATCTGAGTTATTTCATAAATATTTTCCATGACCGGAAGATTCCATAGGGAAACTTCTTTATTCCCTGCATTTACTCAGGTCAGGAGAATTTTGTATCCCCTACCATCCAAATTATTTTGAAATTCTTTCAAAATATTACACTTCCTTATCTTTTTAAAACTCTTTTCATCATTTCACATACTCTTTCTGGACTATCAATGTTACAGAAATACATACATTAATATACATGATGTATACATAATACATAAAATGTATTAATACGTAAACATTACTACATAAAATGTTCGAGTTCAACTAAAAAATACTGATTTTTCACAAATAAGATATGGCCATTCTGCTCACTGCTTATGACATCATATGCAATTTCATCTTTGTCTATCTTAAGTTATCTCCAGTCTGTAAGTGTGCCTTGCTTATTTTAAGTTAGCCCTGAGCCCCAAAAAACTCTTCAGAGGTCACTAGATCAAAGGACCCTTTGGAGTAATTATTTAAAGGCTCTATATTCTGGATTTTAAGCAAATACTTGGCTGAAAATGTTCCTTTTTCTAAGTGCAGCGAGATAGCGATGTCAAGCTTTTTCCAGTTGATTGCCACCAAATTCACATATATATCTTCAATAGTTTGTGATTTAGTTTTCTCAACAATCAGCACATTAACCATGCCATATCTTTGTAGACCTTTATTTAAGTGTCTGTAAGACATTTGGATTTGAGCTTTACTCCATAGGTTTTTCCTCTGGGCATGCATGAATAATATGTTCTCTAGTCTAAATTGTAATTAGTGTAACATCATGACTATATACAAATCACTGGAAGTGATCTGTGCTGATTCCTGGCTGGATATTTTAGGAAACATAAGTGTGTCTCTTTCATATTCTTTTTCTGCTTGTACCAAGTGGATGCAGAAGACGGCAGGGCCTCAGAAGATCGCAGAGGCCCCAGGTAGAAAGAACCTAAGCCTCTGCTTGATAGCTTGGAGGAGAGCAGCCCTGTTGACCTAAATTCCCAACTGGGCATGTTATATGAGCAAGAAATAAAATTCTGCGGTTTTAATCCACTGAATTTTTTAGGGCAATTTATTCTTTTGGCTTAGCTGACCCTTACAATGTTTAAGCACTCTTTAGACTGGAACATACTTCTGTAATGCTCCACTTCCACCTTGCCACTAAAAACTTCAGTGGCCCAAGAGTGAAGTCCATAAAATTTCCTAGCCTGATCATCAAAGGCCTACATAAACTAGTTTCAGTGTGTCTTTCCAGCATCATCTTTCACCATTGCTTCCTCCTGATACTCAATTATTTTCTACTTCCTGGAATTATCATGGTCCTATAGGCTCTTGGTGCATATATTTCCCTCTGAATTAAAAGTCTTTCTTTCTACTTTCTTGGGAAATTCCCACTTCTCCTTCAAGACCCTGCTCTAATGTGAGCAGTTCACTGACATCTCAGTGCTGCATTTATTGCTCTTTCTTGAGTGCTTCCAGCTCCTCCATCTGCCTCATTACTGCAACTCTTAGAACTTTTCATTGTAATCATTTGCTTATAGATCTATTTCTTATTCTGTACAATGAATTGCTTAAGAATGGGAATCATTCCACATCCATCTCTATATCCAGTGTATATTGAAAAGATACATTAGCGGTGCCAATTTATAAGAATGGATGACCTACACATTAATCATTTAAATTCCCTTTAATGTGAATGTTTAATTTGATTGGCCTGAAACTACTTATATTTGAAATTCACCTCTGTAAGTCCTTTATATGCTGTCTACTTAGAGTCTCCTTAGAGAGGAATACATACATTTATGTTCTGTGATTTTTACCTACTCAGCTTGTGAAATATGATTTTCCTCTTATTTAAAAATTCTTCACAGAAAATGTACTTCTAAGGTGGGTAATACAAATGTAACTGATATATGTCTTTCTACCATATAACCCCAAACCTCCAATTTCTTAAGATTATCCAGTAACTTAAGGTTTAGTTAAAATTGGCCTGGCCCTTTCTTCTCAGATGATAGAAAACACAGCAGTCCTCTCAATATTTCTAGGGGATACTCTGGGCTGTGAACACAAACCAGTTTTCTGTAAAAGCTTTTGTCTCAAAGTCCATGTTATGATTCTAAATGTTCACTTTCCTTTCACCTCAGATATACTCTGTTTTTCCTCTGTATCATGACAGCCTGTTGGACACCACTCTGACCCCTTCTATCCTCAAAATACCACTCAAATCAAGGATAGCTTTGGAGAATTCAAAATTAGAAGAAAATCATATTGCTGCATAAATCTTTAATCTGGAAGTAAGACATACTGTTTTTAATAGTTTCCTAATCATTCCTGCCCCAAGAATTGCAATTGTTCACTTTTTTCTATACAGGTTTCAGTCTCTCAACATATTCTAGGATCATGCCCTTCCTTTTTAACCTTCTCTCGTTTTCAATCTACCTGCCCCTAAACCCACAAATTTCAGATTTTGATTTTTTTTTTCCAGCAAAGGAGCGTGCACTGTTCCAAAAATAGTGGCATCTGTGTCTTCCACGTATAATATTAGCATGGAGTCTGTTATCTCTTAATTAAAACTGTTAACCCCTTACAAAAATGGCAAGAAGTCATAGCTCTCTCAAACCAAAGAATTAGCAGTTCATTCCACTTATGAAGATAGTCACGGAATAAACAAATACATTCAGTTTATGCTGTGGCTCTTTCTTGAAACCACTTGGATTATCTCCTTAAGTTTACTTAGCACATACACAGTCAATGGATACATCTTCCCTTTGGAAGATGTCAAGCTCAAATCCATTTAGAAGCTCAAAGGAAGTCTATACTTAGGTTCTAAAAACATAGCACTATTATGCCCACTCAGATTCACCATTGTTCCTCAAAGAAATTTACTGTGCCACAGTGCATAGGTATGTATAGATTTTAAGATTTACATGGGATGGGACAGACTAAACCAGAATTATCAGCTTTATTCCACATTGTTATTCATAGGTATGTTTTAAGCAATTACATTCCTTCTTTCCCTGAGTTAATATTATTTAGGGACCTGATTACCTTTTTTTGTCATTTGACCTTGGCCATCTCTAGTATGTTAGAATCTTTCAAGAATGAATTTTCTTGTTTTGTTTTGCCTTCTCAAAATTTCCTGGCCTTGATATACACTTGCCCTACCCCTGCTTAGTGACAGGATTGGATATTATCTTACAGTCTTACACTCTGAATAAGCTCTAACCATTATAATGACAGAAAATAATTTAGAAAACTTGCTTCAAAAACCACTGGTAATCCAAGTCAATAGAAATAATTCAGTAGAATGTCCCATTTAATTCCAAATTTCCTTCTCTTGGTGCTGCCACAAATGCACAAATCAATGAGTGGGAGGTTTATTTTCTCTAGTTGCAAATTTCACACACAATGAATTTCTTTTTATCCTTGTATCAAACACTTTTTCATTGTACTCTGCACAAGCATGTCTTAAATGTCATTTGTTCTGCCTTAATTTGCATGTAGCCATATTGTCAATGCTGTACACTGTTTCCCTTGTCAGAAACAAACAAACAAACAAACAAACAAACAAACAGCAAAAAAAAATGAGGTATATAGAAAAACCAAAAATTTATGTGGAGTCTTAGGAAATCAAATTTTGGAAACAGAGATTCAGGAGGAAACTGAAATGTGCTTCCAGGTGGGGAGGAGAAACACAGGTTTTATAAAGCCAAAAAACTGTAGGTTTACATGAGTTGTTTTGAAAGAATTGATATTGGTGTAGGCAAAAATAACTAACATTATTTTATATAGGATAGTTTAGTAAGTTTACTATGCTGGTTGCTAGGTTGGAATTCAGCAAAATAATCCTCATTCTCAGAACTGTAACAGATTGTACCATTTGTGGGTGGCACAGTCTGCATCTAGGTGTGGATATGAATAAGACCAATTTCACCAGTGTCTTCCTGGCTCCACTTTAGGGCCCCTTGACATAAGCGACATCGTTTCAGATGTTTCTGTTCACGTTATCATATCAACGTATTTAAAGAACCAGTTGAAATACGTATGTTCTTGGACTAAGTCATGTTAATCTAATCTAGTCATTCAATTAAATTCTAAATAGCTCCCAAAATTTATGAATGACACTTCCTCTAAAGATGATCTACACATACACACACAAACATAAATAAATTGATGAATAGAATTTATTTTTGATTTAATACATTTCCTCACAACCAGTACTTCAGTTTTCTTATTAAATAGAAAAATTGATTACATACTCAATTCTGAAGATTAGGCTGCTAATTGACTCTAACTTTTCATAACCAAGTAAGGCCCTGGAGTGAGTTCTTAATAAGATATGGTATTCCACTTGACCTATGGTTTCCACCCCCAAACAGAAGCATCCCCCCTCCCAAAATGAGTGAGAAAAGAAAAGAAAAGAAAAATTTCTGGAGTTACACAATAGTGATCGTTTTGGGCAAGTACCAGACTCTGTCAGGGCCTGGATCTCCACAATATTTATTTATGTCCAGTGAAAAAAATCACACTGTGTAGAGAGCATCTGTAACAGTCAAGGTGTTAGGAAGCTCATACCACCTCTACTTCTAAAGAGACAAGAAGAGAAAGGGTTTGATTGATTATTAGAGAGAATGGCTTTTGGAGAGAGCTGCTTAATAAGAGTTGTCTTTGTCAGAGGAAACAGCAGACATACAGTGGGTGACCTTACAGGAAGGAAACGAGGTAGAGTGTCACCCCAGCCATTCTCCTTCAGCTCTCCAGTTTCCTGACATTGACTCCATTGTCTAAACTAACTCCAACTCGGAAATCTATGGATGCCATCAATGTCGTTCATGTGGATCAGACTCCTGAGTGCAAAGGAGGATGGGCATGGGCGGAAAGCAACTCTAGTAGTCAATCAGAAAATATTCAACACAACATCTCTACTAAGTATCCCTGAAACAGTACTGATAAGGATCATTATTACATTGTGTATCGTTGAAAATTTCCAAGTGTATTCTCCACCCAATCATGAAGTCATGTTTTTCAAGCAGTAACAAGGGTGTGTTGTTCATCTTAGTCTTCAGCCATGCCTTCTGTATCCTTAGGATGCCTTACTCCATGACTCTGGTTTCCTACTCTAGGAAAGAGTTGCCCTTCCATTTAAACTCCTCTAACCTTTTTATTTTGGGATGCAGGCCAAAAGCTATCGTATATACTGCCTCATTCTAGAAGACCAAAATTGAAAGCAAAAATTACTTTGCTCCTCTTCCCATCTCCTGTAATCTCCTGTGCATGTTCCTCTCCTGCTTCTGCTACTTTGACATTAGTTTTCTGGGTCTTTGCTACAGGTGATTATAAGAATCTGAATTGTTAACTGAATGTCTCTAGCTATGTGACCAGGACAGCTCCTTTCCCAAATTCTTCTCACATTTCCAGAATACTGCTTAAACAAACAAACAAACAACAACAAAATATATGTATGAAAAAACATGTGAAGAACATAAAAATATATATAGATCACTGTACCTCTGGGGTGGAATTTGTTTAATCTATTATTGAAAAATTTGGACACTCCCTCCAGAACAGTGATCTGTGTTAAAAGTTAACTGACAAAGCCACCTCCTAAGGCCAGAATGTGAATCTTAGTATTCATTTTAAAATCAAACTCTTTTCCTTTTTATTAGGAACTGAATTTCCTCCTCATACAATTTCCTTACAGATAAAGGGGAAATCGGTGCTATTTTCTACAATGAAATGCATCACCAAACTCTTTAATAGGAGTGTCTCTAGGAAATATTTAATAAAGTAGCATTACCTGCATCTCCTCCCTTTTTGGAACCTTTTGTTCTGTGACTTCGTGGACAAAAATTTTGAACTGAAGTACAGAGACCATGACTAAAAATAAGTTTATACTTTGGCACTCTCAAATGGCTGATTCTTAAAGATTTACATCATTTGCTTTGTATATCCTCATTAAGAGCTACCTTAATAATTAGTGTCACTCATTTCCAGTATCAGAGTCTGATAATTGAAGAATATAAGTTAACTGCAATTATTCTTATCATAAAATACTTACAAACATTTTTTTTTAAGTTGTGGTGTAATTGACATATAACATTTTTAGTTTTAGGTATATAATATAATCATTTGATATTTATATATATTGCAAATGATCACCACAGTAAGTCTAGTTAACATACATACCATACATAGTTGTATTTTTTTTCTTATGATGAGGAACACACTTTTTTTAATGAGGAAATATACATATTTATGTATAAAGAATATGGCTAGCTCTAGATTGCATACCCTATTCTCTTGTAGGGATTTTCTGGGAATAATAAGTCACAGCACAAATTTTCATGTCACAGGAGGTGAATGTTATGTTTCCCAAGGTTCATCAACCACATACTGTATTTTGCCAAATATTTTGTCACCTGTAAGCGAGGTTTACTTACTACTAAGCCTGGAATTATCAGGTACACACTATCCAGTTCCTTATCTCCCCAGTCAGATAATTTACATTTTAGTTTCTGTAACTTGCAATATTCACTTCTTGTATAAACAATGTCTATTGGCATTTTATATTCTGAAGATAACATATAATCCTAATATAGAGGTTTAAAGAGATGAAGAAATCTATTTTTTTCACACAGTATATTATCAATGCTACTAATAATTACAGTTTGTCAATAGATATAAACTAGAATGTTTTCTAGAAAAACTGCTATTTATGGCCACTATAGTCATGACCAACATCTTTAAATGAGATAAAAATAATAGAATAGAATATATATTATTAAAGTGTATCACATATTGTAAGAACATTGTTTTTGGGGGGGGAGGTTATTAAATATACTTTAGTATGGAAGTCACAGGCAAATGTTTTGAATGTCTGTGGGCTAGAGTTTAACCATGAGCAGGCAAAAAAAAAGAAAAAAATCAGAGTAAGAAAAGTGATCAAGACTTAAGAAGCCCATCCACTGGGGCTTTATTTTTCACAAATAAAAACAAACAATTGGCTATGACTGACTCTTTAGTTTAGAAGAGACTGTTCAGAGTATCAAAAAATTAGAGGACCTAATCAGCCTGTACTGTCAGGAAAGACTTCTCTGAACTGGGTTGTAAAGAATAAACAACATTTCATACATCTTTCCATTTAATCTTGGAAAGAATATTGTGTGTGTAGAGACGACACAACCATAAGAAAATACTTGGAGTTATAGAAATGCACAAAGTGTTGATTGATTCTGAATGAATGGCATTGTGAATGGCTGAGTGAGAAGAAAGAAAGGTGGTAGGAAATCAATTTAAATGTAGACTGGTGGCAGATTGTGAAAGACTCTGTGTCTAGTGCTGAAAATTTCAAGACTTGATTCAAAGGATAGTAGTAAGAGCTCAATAACTGTTAAGCTCGTTCTTTATAATTTTAATGAAAACAACATAGAAATAGTTTTTCAAATGATAAATTTGAAATCCTCTGTGGCTATTTTAATTTAACCCCTAATGATATTTTGAGAATAATTACTATTTAGATCACTATTCAACAGTTCCACAGCTGATAGAATTTGTTTCAAAAGAAGCCTGCAGGGTCCTTACTCAGAAAATTATGTCAAGAGTTGTATCATTGGGTTTTATTCTTTGTTTAATAGATATGCAAATCTGTGGAAAGTCTTAAGGATATAGAATATTAAGAGCCTGCATCATTATTAGTACTATTCTCTTTTACATTTCAAGTCCTCATTCAGTATGTATATCCTTTCAGACACAGAGATGACCTTGTGTTTTCCCTGCTGTGTGACCCACAGTAAAATTTTTTGTGAATTTTAATTTGCAGTAAGTGTTATATGAATGGATTAGAGACAAATGTGTGATCAGATTATACAGTTTTACTACAGCTCAATTTTAGTTTAAGATTGTTTAAGATTTTTATTAAAATATAACTAACTTAATATTATATTAGTTTCAGGTGTACATATTAGTCATTCAATAGTACCCACCTAGCACTATACAGTTCTTATCACATTATCGATTATGTTCCCTGTGCTAAAAAGTGATCACCATGGTAACTCCAGCAACCATCTGATACTATACCATGCTATCACAATATTATTGACTATACTCCCGATGCTGTCTATTGCATCCCTAAGACTTATTTGTTTTATATCTGTAAATCTGAATCACTTTTTCTTCTTTATTTCTCTCCCCCTTTTTAATTTTTCAATTAGAGTTGACATTCAATATTATTTTATATTAGTTTCAGGTATACAGCACAGTGGTTAGACATTTATATAATTTAGGATGTGATCCCCCTGACTGGTACCCATCTGGAACTATACATAGTTATTACAATGATATTATTGATTATATTCTCTATACTTTACATCCCCATAACTATTTATAACTACTGACTTATATTTCTTAATCCCTTCACTTTTTTCACCCTGCTCCCAACCCCCTCCCATCTATCACTCCTATAGATCTAGAACCCATCTGACACCATATATAGTTACTACAATATTAATGACTATATTCCTTATACTATACACTACATCCCAATAGCTACTATGTAACAACCAATTTGTACTCCTTAATCCCTTCCCTTTTTCACCCACTCCCAACCCCCCTTCTATCTGGCAATCATCAAAATGTTCTCTGTATCTATGAGTTTGTTTCTGTTTGGTTTGTTTGTTTATATTGTTCTTTAGATTCCACTTATAAGTGAAATCATATGACATTTGTTTTTCACTGTCTGACTGACTACACTCAGTACAATATCCTCTAGATCCATCCATGTTGCCACAGATGACGGGATTTCATTCTTTCTTTACTGTGGAGTAATATTCCATTATACATATGAGTATGTACCACCTCTTCTTTATCAATTCAATCCATTTACATTGAAATTACTTGTTGATAGGTATGTATTTATTGTAATTTTATCATAAACACACATACACACACGCGCACACACACACACACACACACACACACACACTTGTCTTTAAAAAGTCCCTCTAAGATTCCTTGTAATACTGGTTTGGTGATGATGAACTCCTTTAGCTTTGTCTTGTCTGGGAAGCTCTTTATCTGTCCTTTGTTTCTAAGTGATAGCTTTGCTGGGTAGAGTAGTCTTGGTTATGCGTCCTTGTTTTTCATCACTGAATATTTCCTACCAATCCCTTCTGGCCTGCAAAGTTCATATTGAGAAATAAGATGATTGTCTTATGGGAGCTCCCTTGTAGGTAGCTAACTGCTTTTCTCTTGCTGCTTTTAGTATTCTCTCTTTGTCTTTAACTTTTAGCATTTTAATTATTATGTGTCTTGGTCTTGGCCTCTTTGGGTCCATCTTGTTTTGGGCCTGCCTGAGCTTCCTGGGCTTGTACATCTATTTCTTTCACCAGAATAGGGAATTTTTCAGTCATTTCCTCAAATAGGTTTTTAATTCCTTGTTCTGTCTCTTCTCCTTCCAGTACACCTGTGATATAAATGTTGGTGTACTTGAGGTTGTCCCAGAGGCTCCTTAAACTCTCATCAATTTTGTGTATTCTTTTTTTTTTTCTTTTTGCTATTCTGATTGGGTATTTTCTGCTACAATATATTTAAATCATTGATTTGATCCTCTGCTTCATCTAATTTGTTGATTCCCTATGATGTATTCTTCATTTCTGTTATTGAATTCTTTATTACTTACTAGTTCCTTTTTATGTTTTCTCTCTCCATTTTATGTTTCATGTTGCTTTGTTGAATTTCTCCCTGAGATCATTGCACACCATTATAACCAGTGTTTGGGGCTCTCGGCATCTGATAGATTACTTGTCTTCATTTTGTTTCATTCTTTTTCTGGAGCTTTGTTCTGTTTTTGTATTTGAGACATATGTCTCTGTCTTCCTATGTTAGCTGTCCTCCTGTGTTTATTTCTATGTATTAGGTAGGGCTACTATGTCTCCTGATCTTAGTAGAGTATCCTTATGCAATAAGTCTGCTGTGGGGCTCAGTGGCACAGTCTTCCCGATCACTTGAGCTGAGCACTCCAGGTTTGTCCCTTGTATGGGTTGTGTGTGCCCTCCTCTTATAGTTGAGCCTTGGCTGCTATTTGTACATCATTGGGAGGGATTTACCCTCAGGCTCATTGGTTGGGAGTACTGGCCATGACTTCAGTGGAGGAGTTTTGGTTCTGGGGCTGACCTTACAGAGTAGAATCTCCCTCAGCAGAGCTCTGGTGCATGCCTAGTGTGCCTTTTGGTTGTGTCATCCTCTGAGCTGGCTGGATGATAATCCAGATCATTTCGAAGCTTATCGGGGCTACTTGGGAGGGGATCTGCCACAGCTCGTGCACCACCAGTGGCCACCAGGCAGGAACCACAAAGAAATCTGCAGATAGCCATCTCCCATGTCGTGCTTGGAAGTACCTTGAGAGACCAAGCTATGAACCAAGGCCAGCTTTCACTAGTGCCAGGCTTAGGGCTGCTCAGTGAGAGGTACAGGCCATGCTCAAGCCCAGTGCTGCTTGTCTGGGTTCTGCAAAACTTTGAAAGACCATAGGAAAATCTGCAGCGTGAGCCAAGGCTGGCATTTTGTATGAAAACAAACAAACAAACACACAACAAAACAACAACAAAACAACACTGCAATCAGCGTGGGTGTGCCCAAAATTTGGGAGGGATGAGGACTGGAATCACTCAGGTATCGTGAAAGAATAGCTTAGGCAGCATGATGGAGACTCTAATATGGCTGTGTCCTGCATATGAACACTAGGAAGAGGGAGGCCTCAACAAAGGAACAATGGCCTCCACCTGCTCCTCTATCCAGATGAAAGCTGCCCTCCATCTCTTGCCCCACAGCCAGACAACTCAGTTCCCCACCACATGTCCCTGCTGCCGTTCCAGCTGCTGACCCAACACTGGAGCTCAGAGCCAGTGATTCCAGCAGTTGGTAAGTCTGTGTGTGGTCCCATTGACAGGAGCACCTGGAACTCCAGCCACCCTACATCTCAGTCACAATCTCTGCTTATTTTCACAACTAGAAATTATGGGGACTTCTCTCCCCAGCCCTGTAGCCCAAGGCTGGGGAGACCACCTTCCCTTGCTCCTCCAGCAGGGTCTCCACAGCTGAGATACTCCTTCCAATTTTTAATGGTCACTCATGGATGTAGGACCAGCCCACTTCTAGTCTCTGCCCCCTACCAGTCTTGAGGTGGCTTCTTCTGTATGTCACTAGTTATAGGACTTTTGATCAGCCAGATTTTAGGCAATTTTCAATGATGCTTGTTATGTAGTTTAGTTGTAATTTTGATGTGGTCATGAGAGAAGATAAGCACAGTGTTTACCTACTGCACCATCTTACAACTCCATTTTATTCACTTATGTTTCATCACACATTCTAAAACCTTAACATAGTTTTAGTACCATAGTATTAACTGTTTCAACTCCTCTTAAGAAGGCATTTTATGTAAAATTACTTATAGGATCTTACCATGAATTGTCTTGCTAGCAAAGAAAAGAGTTTTCATGGAATCTAAATGTCATTCATTTTCCAGTTTGCAAATTGAGTCTTAAAGATTGCAATGATGATGTCATTTTGATTTTCACCCATGCAAGTACCTGTACTAAATGTCTAATGGTATTGTAGAGTTGGGTAAGAAGAATGCATTAATGAAAGTCTTCCTAGGACAGCAGCAACACTTCTGCCACCTTCCCTATGGTGATGACATTCTTGAAAACAGCCTGTCAGAAAAGAAGACAAAAAGTTCAGAAAACTTTATGGCAAATTTAACAGAGAAATAATTGTTTTCTCCATCAAGAAAATTGCCTGATAAATGTTTTGCAGAATTTAAGTCATTCCAAAATTAGTTTCAAAAAACTGACTGCAAATGACAGTCCCCAAATGTGTTTTTTTTCTTCTTCTTTTTCTCCCTGTCAATGCCAACTCAAAGCATTAAGAAAATCTAACACTGAAAGGACTACTCCTGTGAGATGTGGAAATAATTATATGTTCTGCCTGAACTGATAGGCAGAGAAACATTCTGTCTCAGATTCTGCAAAGCATGTCAATTTTGAGTTTGCATGTTTTCTGTTTCTACTACCCAGTTGGAGAAGCAATGATTGGAAAACAAAAGCATTATCCCTATAGCAAGGGACCTTGAAAATTGGATAGATGACATACTTTTCTACTTTTAGTGTAAAATAAATGGAAAGTGATGTTATTTCTCACTGTAGGTTGTTGGGCAGATAATAGAAATAGTTTTGGAAATCTGAGCCTCAACAATTTTCTATAATGAGTTCTATTGCATTAAGAATAGAGGATTAAAAATACATATTTATGAAGTCAATGTGATTTAGAAAAATTGTCTCTAGAGTAGAATTGACAAAATGAATGTAGTTTTTTACTGACTTTAATTTTTAAATCCAAGTTTATTTTCTATCTAAAATACCCAATAGAGCAAATTAGAAACATTAGGAAAAGAATCATCTTTTTTAGATTGTTGGATGCTGTAATGCTAATAGGTATTTTGCGACATTTCCATTTCTTTGCAATATTCTGATATTTCATTCTTTGCTGTTGACAGATTCCTGGTCCCACTTTGGCTTTTACTATATCTGGTAGAGGTAGATCAAACATTTTTTGGTTCTTTGCTTGTTTTTTTTATTTGTTTGTTTGTTTGTTTTGGTTTTGCCAACCTAAAATTACCTCCTCTTTTTGCACTTTCTTGTTTTATTTTAAGGTCTTATACAGTTTAAGTACCACTAAACTAAAAATAAAAATAAAAATGTTTTCCTTTGGCATGGGATGAGAATATATTGAAAAATCTGATTTTTTAAAATAATGTTTTCTGATCACAGCAGGAATACATCCATAGAAAAAAAATGGAAAATTCATGAAGATATTAAAATTCCTAAAAGAATGCCTCTTATTAACATTTCTTTACATTTTAGTAATATTTTAGAAA
Source organism: Rhinolophus hipposideros (assembly GCF_964194185.1). Classification (NCBI taxonomy): domain Eukaryota; kingdom Metazoa; phylum Chordata; class Mammalia; order Chiroptera; family Rhinolophidae; genus Rhinolophus; species Rhinolophus hipposideros. The sequence goes on from NC_138057.1 coordinate 26,403,262, forward strand.
TAAATAAGATCTATTTGTACAACTTATTATTTGATAAGATTTTATGTGCAACTTTTTTTCCCCACTGCTGATTTTTTTTTAACTTTTCTTGTTATTAATTAGATACAAAACATGAATGCCTATCACAGCATCATATGAAAGACTTGTAATTGAATTTACAATTTCAGATATTTTAATATTTATATTGTTTTTCAAATTGTTATTAGCAGAAGAAAAAATATAGATGACTCAAGATTCCACATTAGTATTAAAATAAATAAATAAACAATAACAGCAACACCAAAAACAAATGCCCTAAGTCTCTTATCTCAAATACTGTGAGAATTACGATGTCCTTCTCAATGTTTATTCTTTTTATTCTTGGGGATTTAAAATGACATATTTTCTTACCCTTGAGTTTCTTTTCCCTCCAGTCTCTTATAATGTTACTGATTTTGCCCTCCACATGTATTCCCAAATCTGGAGAAAGTAGTCCCATTTTTTCAGACCATAACTAGCATAAGATTGTTTTACTCTGGTTATTTTTGTTGAAGGAATATGGAAGAGGGGAGGATGACATAATGGAAGAGCTGATTGCAGTTGACCCTTGACAACACAGTGTTTAGGGCATCCACCCACCAGGCAGTCAAACATGGGCGTGCAATAAGTCAGACTCCCACATATGTGGGTTACTAACCATGGATCGAAAATACTTATAATTGAACATTATGTGTAATAATATGGCTCAGGAACAGCACACTAGGAACTCAACCACTTGTCAACAGTTTTTTCCCAGGTTCCCTGGCATCTCATCATAGGGTTAAATATTCTGTCTCTCTTCCTCTTTCCTTACCCCAAGCCCATTGTTTTCCAGTCCTTTAAATTCATATATTCTTTCTTTAATTAAACATTCCACTTTGAACATGCATGATATGGTATCTCTTTTCCTGAAGTAAATGATCGCTTCATTTGAGGAAATTCCTCATAGCTGCATGTCTGATCCTCCACTCAAAGGAGTGGTTTGGTGTGAAAAAACACACAAACTAGGGCACAAAAAAATCCACATCAAGGTATAAATTGATGTGGAGGTAATCCTAGAATATAAAGATTATAAATTTTTCTGTATGAGTGGAAAATGAATATTCTTGCCAGAACACTTTCCTAAATGCTATAACTATGCCATTACTCCACATGTCAGGCATTGAAGTCTGTTCATGTTTGCAAAAGTAGTCCAGAAGTACTAGTACTGATCCTTCTTAAGCACATATTAGGTTGTGCAAAACTAATTGTGGTCTTTGCTATTATTTTTAACCTTTTAAACCACAATTACTTTTGCACCAACCTAATAATGGTTCTGATATTTAAAACACCTGGTAACAATAAGTATAGGTTTGAAAGTTTGGATAGACCTTTATCTACTTAAACTTTACTCCCAGAATATCTGTTAAACATCATTACTGTGACACTCATTTTTTCCAGGGCCAATAACTGATAGTAATATTGGAGGATGCACTTATGGAAATGGTACTCTTCTATCGCAGAATCAACCAACAACTAACACCAGGTATTGCTCGGTGATATGTGAACAGATTTTCACTTTCTGAGACTACTAACCAGACCCCCATTTAGTATATAAAATACCTTGAAGTCCCCATTTACTTCTACCTCCTGAGTATCTAGAAAGAATACATCAGTCTTGTAGTAGGAAAATATGTTTGATGCCAAACCACATATGATAATTTTTTTTAAAGAATTATCTTTATTCACTTGGAACACCCCTCTCCTTTTCAGAACAACTGTGGCTTATATACAATAGTTGCTGTACTGCTTAGAGTATAGTTCATATTTTTTTGAGCCTGCCAATATTCTGGAAGCCAGCCAGTATTTCAAAGAATTACAGAACCGCTGACAGAACATCCAGGATACTGTTTTGTATATAAATCATCAGTGTGAGAAACTGATATCCAGTAATAAAAACCACAGGAAGATGTACTCAAGTGGGAAATGCAGTTTTGCTCAAGTTCTGATGTATCAGTCCCACACACTAGAAAATTAGGGAACTAGGGCCTGGACTCCTCCACAGTAATGAGATAGTCAACCTCATGGCTGTTTTGCCTTCTTCCTAGAAATTTACCCCATGCTGTCACTTCTAGTAACTCCTAGCTTGCCCCTTTTGATATGCGTTTTCCTTATTTTCACTTTTTTTTTTCTTATCTAGTCTGTGTAGATGCTTCCTGCTGCCCATAGCCTATATACACAGTGATTGAGGATACGTATCTTAAGTGTGCTATAGAAGAGCTTCCATATTCCTCATGTGATTCTATAATTCTCTAATACCAGAGAGGGGTATGAACCAGGAGAGCAAACACTGCATTATACATATCACATCAGGAAGGTGATGGAGCACACCAGGGCCTTATGAAAGAATATCTAAACCCCAAAATCCCATTACAGAGATGCTCATTTGGGGGAGGAGTATATTCTGTCCCACCTCTTAAAATGGAGCATATATTTATAAAAAAATTGTGTGAAATGATTCCTTTGTCTTTGGAGATTAAGTAGGCCACCACGTATTCTGAATCACTTTCCCATTTACTCCTCTTATCTTGCCCATTATTTTACCTCTTCTTAATTCTGAGGATATATCTTAAATATACTACTGTCTCAACCCAGAAATTAACAAATAAAAAATATACATTCTTTCCAATTCCATGAACTAAAAATATGAATAAGAGACTCTGACAGAAGAAGAACTCTAAATAGGTTTAGTTGACACTGCAGGATGGGCTGAAGAGGGCAAGTATTAACAGGAGGACTGCCTGCCTCCTGACAAGGCTATGATTACCAGGATATCCTGGCCTGGGCAAATCACTGTAACTTAAAAATTAATTGAATCAATTTCCACTGCCATTTTAGGGGACGGATGAGGTATACATGTATAAAATAAAATTGAATTTTTTTACCATTATTGTTTTTCTCTCTTTTAGAAAGTCCATGTGGTCAGTAGAGAGACAAAGGATACATACTATTATGTATATCATAGTGGTCAATATTACTCTTATTTTCTCTCTTTAATATTTTTATAATATATTTAGACAGTTAATGCCCTCATTTGAAAAATGGAAAAAAAAATCAGGTACAAATAATAAAATCCTTTTTGCAATTTTAAACACTAGATATCATTATTGGATCTTGAATTCTGATTTTCCAGCTCAAGAACTATGGTTATTTCCCCTATGGAACATTTGCTTTGATTCTGAGTGTAATGAAGGTAAGGTCTACATCATACTTTCTTGTGCATTAGGCCTGAATATTACACAGCATCTTGTTTGTATGTAGGCAATTCATCCTGGCTGATTTAATTTAAATTAGGGCAAAGAAGAGTTTGATGAAAATGGGTCTATAGAAGTATTGCCCAGCATCATTTATTAATGTGCTATAGTGTAATTTGAAAATTTTACAATGTCTAAGATAAAAATATATATCAACACTTATGTTTTGACTATATTTTATGATAAAATATATATCAACACTATTTTTGACTAGTTGGACAGTTTGTTTATACATCTAAATTTAGAATCATAAACAGTATTTTTTTCCACATTACAAATGAGAAGTATACATGTATAGACTGTACTATAAATGTTAGCTTGTCGAAATTTGGATATACCAGAGATTTGACTTTTTTTATTAGTTTCATATGTACAAAACACTGTAATAGTTAAGACATTTTCATTGATACCCCACAAAAAGTGATAACCTCCTCCCCCAATCTACTACCCCTCTGACATCGCATGCAGCCGTTACATTTCCACTGTCTTATTCCTTATGCTATACTCCACTTCTTGTAACTATCTACATTAAATTATAGTTGACATTCATTATTATTCAGCTTCACCTTCAGGTATAGCACAATGATCAGGCATATACACCACCCCTGAAGTGGTCTCCCTAATAAGACAAGTGTCCATCGTATACCCTACAAAATCTTTATAACATTATTGATTATATTCCCCAGAGATTGGTTGTTTTACAGTTCATAATATGGATGCTTGTTTCTCATACTATAACCTTTAGTCCAGAGAAATATGATATCAGTGTAATCATATGTTTCTCCTTCACAATCCCAATATTTACTTTTTACTATTTTTGTGCAATAAAAGGAAAATATCGGTGTTTCCCTGGTATCATTTTCCTGGGCCTCTGTACCATTTCCTAAATTCATTTCATGCAATGTATTCTACTTCAGCTTTTACAATCAATGTCTTTATTATTGCTTCCTTTTTTCTTTCACCTGTCAAAGTCCCATCACAGTTTCAAATATTACTCATTCACGCCTAATAGTTTGCCTTCTTTCTTAAAACAAAGGATATTTTTTAACAGCATACATTCTAGGTTTATCTGTCATTTTAAACCTTATTACCAAAAGTTTATAATATTTTCCTTTTTTGCTTGAATTCACTTATGATTCATTAGCACCTTAAGAAATATCTGTCTCCTTCTCTTGCTAAGGGTTAAGTTTGTAACTAAAGATGAAACCTAGTCCACTATACTCTAAAATTCACCGTGAAAAATTCTGACCATAGGGGAGAACAAACTAAACACTATTGTAATACTCATTTGGTCATTGGGAAGCAAAACATTTGAAGAAAGATTGAGTCCTTGAATAGGGCTCCCTCTGCATTTCATCCTGGGCTTAAGAAAGCTTAATGTGCTTGTGCTATTGATTCAGACCTATAGTCCCCTTGACCTCATTATCTGAAAGAAAGGTTCTTCAAATATAATATACCAGACAGATTTTTCCCTCTTAGAATCCTCCTCCCCCCCCCGAAAAAAAGAAAAAAACTGCAGAAAGGGTGTGAAATGATCCCTCAGGGAGACCACTTCATGGATGATGTAGGTGCCTGATCACTGCACTGTACACCTAAACCTGAAGCTGAATAATAATAAATGTTAAATATAATTTAAAAAATATATATCCATATGTATATCCATATGTATATCCATATCCATATCCATATCCATATCCATATCCATATCCATACATACATATATACATACATATATATATGAGACCTAACTGGACCATTATTCTAATGCATCTTTTATTACACCCTGTCTTATTTTAATATAATATAAAACCGGGTATAATATAATATAATATAGTATAGTATAGTATAGTATAGTATAGTATAATATAATGTAATACAATATTCGGTATAATACAATATAATATAATACCGGGTCTTATATTAATTTTTGCTCCAAAGACGCATTAGAGCTGATGATCGGGCTAGGTCTTATTTTCAGGGAAACACGGTAGTCACAGGAAGTGGAGTACAGCATAAGGAATAGAGAATGGAAATGTAATGGCTGTATGTGATATCAGAGGGGTAGTAGATTGGGGGGATGGTTATCACTTCATGAGGGGTTTAATTGGCTAAATATTGCATTTTTTTGTACACCTGAAAATAATAATAATAATAAAAAGAAAATAAATGCAGAAGGTAGCTGTTGTTAAGTAAGATTCCAAATTCCTTTACTACTTTTCATTGATAAGGTTAGAAACAGGAGAGTTTCAAGGGCATAATGCATAGTATTCTAATTAAGATAATACGCTATTTCCAAAGGATCTATATCCTCACTCACCAAAGTCGTAAATCATGGGAATCTGAATCTATGAAGTCATATTTCTTACAAAACAATGATACATTTTTAAAGCAATAGATTTGTAATTGGATGATTCTAAGCATGGCTTAAAAAATGTATAAATCAGTAAAGCAAGCTTAAATAATTATAGCATCATCTTTACTCTTAAACGAGGAGATTTTTAACTTATCAAACAATGAAATCAACAAACGATCCTAGGCAGATAAATCACTTCAAGAACAAATCTTAGTAATTTCAAATTAGATTTATTGCCAAGTCTTGTTTATTTCTGTTCACAAGTTAGCTCCTTTTCCTCCAAAGTCAACCCTTTTCTTCCCATCCTTCAGATTGGGTACCAATAGTCTTTTTTTGTCTTGAGTTTTTTCCTTCAGTCTTTTTATACTGCCTTTCAAAATTCAGACAATTATATCTTGAATATATGTCTCTCATTCATCTTTTTCTTCCCTACATTGTCTGTTCAGGTCTCTGACTATGTTCTGAGTGCTAACTAACAACTAATTTACCCTCCACCTAAGCCATCCCTCATATTATTTCCAGTCAAGTCTTGTAAAGACACTTTTCCATGTGATACTCCCCTCATCATGACTTTTTAATCATTTGTTGTCTGGTGCACAGTATCAAGTACATATTTCCCTTCTTTTTTTTTTTTTTTGAGATTTCCTAAAGTCTTATGAATGCTATGTGTTGGGAAATATGCTAAGCAGGAGAGGACAAAACACAGCCCCTGTGATTTTTTTTATTTTTATTTTACAGTCTTGTAGAGAAAGCAGACAGTGAAGAAGTAATTACAAATAATTTGGAATTTGGAGTTTTATAAAGGAAAAGTTCAGCAAGCCACATAAAAAGGTCCTTATTATTTTTATTCCATTTTACATACTATTTCTCCCAGTACACTCGTCCCCAGCATAATCATTCCTTTACAATTAGGCCTGCTAATCTATTTAACACTCACTAAACACATCACATTGTTTTGTAACTTGTGTTCTCGCCACTCTTTTGCTCTTACCAAATCTTGAAAAACCCAGGAAAGACAGCATATCAAAGACAACAGTTTCTTCTATAGTTCCTACGTATCCTCTGGATACCTCTATTAGGCTACTTATCACATTATATGTAATTAGAATTGTGTGTGTATGTGTGTGTGTGTGTGTCTTTTCTCCCAGGTTGTTTGTGTTTGTACCATTCCAGCATCTAGCATAATGCTTGTGATTTTATTAATCAACTTAACAAAATGGGTGTGTTGGATTGCATTAAATTGCTTTTATAGAATAGTTGTTTTTTCATTCTTTTCCAAATATATTGCCAGGTAATCAATTAAAAAGAATTGCTATAACTCATGCTTCCCATGTTTCCACCCAGTGAGCTCATGTTCATGGACACTATATTTCTCACCCACACAAATATCCTTTTCCTTTGTCAAGCCACCTCTCCTCTCATGGCCTTGTTCGTGCCAGGTATTTCCTGGATTGTGCTGTTTTGTTCTTCTCAAACTGGTGTGCATATCTCTATAATTTTGGAAGTACAAAGCTCCTTATAATTACTGGATAATGTAATGTAATAAACATAATGTAACATCTGAGAGCATCAATTCCTCTCCAGCATTTGAAAAGTAATTTAACATGTAAATACTTTTGAATAATTTTTAAAACAACTGAAGATATATCATATAGTATAATACAAAATGTAATTCATTTCCAAGGTTAAACACGAGACTTCCATAAAATTTTAATATCGCAGGGAGCTATTTAAGCTGAACTTTGATATCTCTGCATGATTTAGGTCCTTTGGTGTGAGATTGTAAAGAGCTCTGAAATTTAGTAGAATGATCATAGACTTTGATGGTACCCAGGTCTTTATACAAATTAAAGATCTATTTCTTGCTAGCGATAAGTCCTCAAAAAATAATTTACCTCTTTGAACTTTAGTTTCTTCACCTATAAAATGCTGATAATAATTACATCAGCAGGTTACTCTGACTAGTAAATGAGAAGATGAATGTTAAATGCCTGGTACATAGTAGACAAAATATGACTGAGTCTCAATAAATAATTTATAGAGAATACCAAAGTAACATCTAAAGAAAAAGAGAATATCCTGTCATCAATAATATATTAGAATTATTTCTAAATTAGAACTTTCATAGCCATAGGTTTTTTTTTCGATGCGCTATTAAGGAAATGAGTACAGGAGAACCATGTGCCATCAGGAAAAGTGCTATGAAACGTTTCATATCTAGCAATAAGGTTAAACTTAGTTTTATTTTAACTGAAAGGACTACCATCTGGTTGGTGTCCAAGGTCTCCTAGAAATGAATTGGAGGTTTCAGTCCTATACTTAAGGGACACAAATACCCATAATAGGATAAACCAGGGGCTACTTTCAGATTTAGCACTCCTGTCAAATGCTCTAGTGGAAAGGCCAAAGTTCAAGTGGCACAGAACAAAAGTCTTCTCACATGAAGTACTTGTCTCTTAAGAAAGGCCTCTGAGGACATTTCATATCCTCAGAAAAGAGCATTGGAAATCTTTCTATACTTACCAAGGGAGCAAACAGGAATGTAAAGTGATCAAACTGGTACACACACTGAATAACATTAGGTGGCTAAAGGCAGATGCTGTTCTGCTTTACCGTTTCAGACAAAACATTGATAAACCTGGTCTAATCAACCCTGCTCCCTTCTCAGGAAAAAACAAAAGAAACAGCTGGCTGGGATGCCAACATAATTTATACAATATGTATAAAAATGTATATAGTTTGAATATAGACTATTCCATTGTATGTATTTTCATCAACACTTAAAATAGAAATCTTAGTAGTTTCAATTCATTAGTTGTTTGTTAAATTCTGCCTTTGCTTGTAAATTGGCATGATCTCGGACAAGTAATTACACATCCAATTAAAACCATAATTAATCCTCCTATCATTGCTTTTCATAGAATATAGGGAAACCATTGTCTTTATTGCTTGATAGTAAGAATTGTAAGAAAATCACCAGGAACAGAGCATAATGATACAAAATAAAATTGTTCTTTGAGTGTGTTCTTGAATATGTATTTTATGTGCAGACTTCGCTGTGTATAACAATGACATTCACCTGCACATTTCATGGTGCAAATCAGGGAGAAACACTGATACTGGACTAATACTGCAGAGGTACATTCTTGATTGAACACTTTCTAGATTGTCAGGAGAGCAAATTCTAGGGTGTGCAGTGTGGCTGTGGGAGTTGTTTCTAGAAGCTAAGCAAACTTCTAATTCTTTAGTTTTTGCAACAGGTTTGTAGTCCTCTAAATCAATTTGGCAATCCTGTAATACATTTTGACTTATTATCCCCATGCAAATAGCTGGCATAGATTCTGTTCTCTGCAACTGAATCCATCACAAACTGTTACTACTCCTTGAAATATACTTACTCTTGTTCTGAAATCTGTCAGGTCAACAGCATATTTTGAAGAATAAATTTGGCCAATGTCTTCATTTGTAGCAATCTTTATATTTGATATCTCTCTTTGATGAATTTTAATATGTATAATTTTAGAAAATTATCCAATATTAGGAAATTTTAAAATCCAATAGGTATGAGTGGCAAATTCTGAATATCTGTGATTAAGTCCTACATGGATAAGGTTGTCTTTTGTTTTCTCTTTTTTGGTTTTTGAGATATACCCTGAAAATTCTCTATTCTGTTGGTAAGTTATAGGAATGAACTCGGGATTATTGATTGATGGTAATTTTCTTTTTTGTTTCAAATTTACTTATTTCTTCTTTAAGTTTATTAAATACTTTTTCTTTGATCATTTACTTTTAATTTATTTTTTTATTTGCATTTGACGAACAATATTATATTAGTTTCAGGTGTATAACATAGTGATTAGATATATATATATACCTTACAAAGTGATCACCTGGATAAGTCTAGTACTCCTGTGATGCCATACATAATTATTAAAATGTTATTAACGATATACCTTATACTATACATCCCCATGACTGTTTTAATAACTGGCCATTGGTACTTCTTAATCCCTTTCACATTTTTCAGCCATCCCTCCAAACCCTCTCCCATCTCATGATCACCAATTTGTTCCCTGTATATATGAATTTGTTTGTTTTGTTTGTGCGTTTATTTTGTTTTTCAAATTCCACATATAAATTAAATCATGGTATTTGCCTTTCTCTGTCTGACTTATTTCACTTAGCATAATACCCTCTAGGTCCATCTAATTTGCTTAAATGTCAAGATTTCACTCATTTTTATGGCTGAGTAATATTCCATTATATATAAGCACCACAACTTTATCCATTCATCTATTGATGAACATTGAGATTGTTTCCATATTTTGCTATTATAAATAATGTTGCAGTGAACATAGGAGTGCATATATCTTTTCAAGTTAGTGTTTTTGTTGTTGTTGTTGTCTCTTTTTTCAATAAATAATCCGAAGTGGAATCGCTGGGTTATGTGGCAGTTCTATTTTTAAATTTTTGAGGGACTGCCATACTGTTTTCCAAAGTGGTTGCTCTGAGTTACTCTCACAACAATGGTGCACGAGGGTTCCCTTTTCTCTACATCCTAACCAACTCTTCTTTTTCCTGTTTTTTCTTTTATTTATTTATTTATTTATTTATTTATTCATTCATTCATTTATTTATTTATTTATTTCTTGTTAATAGCCATTATGACATGTGTGAGGCAATATCTCATTGTGGTTTTTAATTTATAATTAGTTTATGACAAAGGAAGTACAAATATACAATGGTATAAGGCAGTCTCTTCAATAAACGGTATTAGGAAAACTGGAACACTACATGCAAAGAAATGAAACTAAGCCACTTCTTTCACCATGTACAAAAATGAACTCAAAGTGGACTAGCGACTTAAATGTAAGACCTGAAACCATAAAACTCCTAGAAGAAAACACAGGTAATAAATTATTTGGCATTGCTTTTAGAGACAGATGATGATATAGATAGATAGATATAGATATAGATATAGATATACATATACATATACATACACATATATAGATAGCTACATATCTATATCTATATCTATATATCTATATATCTATATATCTATATATCTATATATCTATATATCTATATACCTATATATCTATATCTATCTCTATCTCCTCTATCTCTATCTATATCTATATATCATCTCCTTGGGCAAAGGAACCTAAGGGAAAAAAACAAACAAACAAATGAGACTACACCAAACTAAAATGTTTTTATACAGTGAAGGAAACCATCAACAAAATGAGAAGACAAACTACTAAACAGGAAAAGATATTCACCGATGATCCATTTGTAATTGTTAATAACCAAAATATATAAAGAACTCATATAACATAACACTGAAAAAAACAAACGAACAAACAAACAAATAAGTAATCTGATTTTAAAATGGGCAAAATACCTCAATAGTCATTTCTCAGACGAGAACATAATATGGTCAATAAACATATCAAAAGTGGTCAATATCTATAAGTGTATTTCCTTTTGAAAACTAAACTAGTTTAGATGTGTATTATAACTGGAATAATATAACACTTGTAGAGTTATCCACAATATTTAAATTGAGTTATTTTTATTTAGATCCCTTTTTAAATATAGAAGAATAATTGTATATTATAATTTTGGAAATAAAATATATGGGTATATATGTTTTTTGTGTTCCAAATAAATATACACCTAGGTAAAATGTAGTTATCTTTAGCATAGGCTAGAATTCGCTGCCCTGACTTAGGGCACTACCAATAGAGGTGACAAGGAAAGACTCTAAATATGTTTGAAATATAGGGCAAACAGTATTGATGAATCAGTTATATGATGAAAGAGAAGTAAAGGGATGATCTATAAAAAATTTATCAAATCTAGCTAAAACTATTCTGTAGAAATGATAATTCTAATTGTGATACTTAAGATCAATAGCCTTTCTCTTTTAATGCATTGTTTTTAACACTTAGAACTTCCTATTTTTTATCCCATTCCAAATGGTTTTGCTATATTCTCTCACTGATACCAAATATGCCATTGCATGCTATCTTTTTCAAAATTCAAAGATATGCATATTTTCAAAAATTTCATTTAAAATCTAATTTCACAGAGTTTTTTTTTAATCCAACAATGACTGAGATGCTCTAAGTTTTCATCTGCTCCTGGCAAAAAGATGTTTCTTTATCTCTGTATCTTTGAAACCTAAGAACGACCCTGCAGATGAGAGTAAGTTAGCCTTTTAGATCCTATTGCATGTAAGATATTTTCAGGGCTTACAAAAGTAGACTAAGGAGTTTCAGAGATGTATTTTTTCAAATCATTCATATCATTAAAAATGTTATTTTGTACAAAATAAATTTTAACATTTATTGTGAAATACATATTTATTAGTATACATGCACATCAGCAATTCTCAGATTTGCTGATAGTCTCCTTGTAATGTACAATGTTTTGAGAGCTGTGAGCCAGAGTTTGAGAAATGTCTTTTCATCGAAACAACTGAGTTTAGGTGGAGCATACCCAGTGAAATCTGAAGTACAAACTTGCCAACCAATTGAAATGATTGAGTATATCTATTTCTCTTCTGTAAAAGCTGTACTGTAATTGGAACACTCTCGAAATTAAATATTATTTTTTTTCCTCTAGAGACTATATTTGAGGTATACATTCAAGTGCTTTTCAATTTAGTATGTTACTGATTTCTCCTGGTAGTACATTCCATTACCTAATAATTGTTTCCCCACTAATTTAAGCTGTCAGAATTCAGTAATTCATTTTCTCATACCTAGAAATAATGTAAGTAACAACAATCTTTGCATTCAGTAGTCCATTAGTAAAATTATAAAAATGGTCAGCCCAGACAAAGCCATTGATTTTGGTGTTGTTTACTTACTGTAATTTGAGAAAAAAATATGCCCCTCTCCCAATATTTCTTCCTATATTATTTTTTAGCAATAGCATCAAATATTACATCTGATTGCTGACAAAGCTAGTAAAAAAAAGTGTAACCTGTGTGTAATTAAATTAGATTTTAGGGAAATAGTGGAGATTAATATGTTCAATCAACCCAGGTACTTCAATCACCTTGATATTTCTGCAAAAATTTATAGGTGGATTTTCTTTGCACTGTCTCTTACCTCAAACATTCAAAACATTGATATAAAAGTTGCACTGTATTTGTAGTAAACACTATCATCTGGCAAATGATGACAGAATCACCTGCTGATTTACTACTTGTGTTAGCAGAAATCTCAACTGAAGTTTTCCGATTTAGACTCTAAAGCATTATTCATAGTGCTTACAGACAAAATCCTGAAAGATGGCCTCTTATAGCCTTTATCACCAGGTCAATGAATGCTATTAATATCTTCTCTAATTCATGTAAATAAATTATGTATGCATAAACATTGAAAATTAAAAAGTAATAAAATTACATAAGTAATCAATATGTGCAAATTACTATGCTAAACAGCAGTTCTCACTGGGGACAATTTTGACCTTCTGGGGACATTTGGCAATGTCTGGAGGAATTTTGATTACCACAATTGGGAGTTGCTACTGGCATCTAGTGGATTGAGGACAGGCATGATTCTCAGCACTCTACAATGCATTGGACAGTGCTCCACAGCAAAAAATTATTCTACTCAAAATGTCAATAGTGTGGAGGTTAAGAGCCTATTATAGAGGTACAATTATAATCAAGACAAATTTTCTCTCCTATCAGTTATTTTATTTTTTTAAGTTTTACAAAAAATTATGCTAGCAAGCATTAATGCATACAATATTCACTTACAATATGGGAAAGTGGTCTCATATCAAAATAATAGTTTAAATGTACCTCTTTTCTTCATTTTTAGTTTGGGTTAAAAAATATGGAGATGGAGGGGGGGATATCATCATTTCACTGTTTGCAAATTTAAGGATGGGCCCTAAATATGCAACAACCCAGTCTAATCTTATTCAGCTCACTTTCTTTTTAAAAAAATATTAAATTTATTGAGGTGGCATTGATTAGTAAAACTATATAGGTTTCAAGTGCACAGTTGTGTAATACATCATCTATCTATTGCACTGTGTTCACTACCCAGAGTCAGTTTTACTTCCATCACCATATATTTGACCCTTTTTCCCTCTTCTACCAACACCCAGCCTCCTTACCCTTTGGTAACCACTAAAGTGTTGTCTGTGTCTATGAGTTTTTGTTTCCTTGCCTTGTTTGTTATTTCACTTAACATAATAATCTCAAGATTCATCCCTGTCATCAGCTGGAATACTTCATGGCCGAGTAATATTCCATTGTATATATGTATCACATCTTCTTTACCCAATTATCTGTTGAAGGACTTTGGTTGTTTCCATGCCTTGGCCAACATGAATAATGCTGCAATGAACATATATCTTTATAGATAGATGTTTCAAAAGTTTTGGGTAGATACCCAGAAGAGGGATTGCTGGGTCATATGGGAATTCTACTCTTAATTTTTTTTGAGGAACAGCATACTGTTTTTCCATAGTGGCTGTGGAAATTTATGTTTCCTCCAGCAGTGTATGAGGATTCCTTTTCCTATCCAACACTTTTTATTACTTGTCTTATTGAAAACAGCCAGTCTGAGAGTGTGAGATGATATCTCCTTGTGGTTTTGATTTGCATTTCCCTAAAGCTAGTGAAGTTGAACATTTTTTTCATATATTTGTTGGCCATTTGTATATCTTCTTGGGAGAAGTGTCTGTTCAGGTCCTCTGTTTTTCAATGGGATTGATAGTTTCTTTGTTGTTGAGTTGCAGGAGTTCTTCATATATTTTAAATTTTCAACCCTTATCAGAAGTGTTGTTTGCAAATGTCATCTACCATTTGGTTGGTTGTCTCTTCATTTTGTTGATGGTTTCTTTTGCTGTGCAGAAGCATTTTAATTTGAGATACTCTCAGTAACTTATTGCTTTTACTTCCCTTGCATTTGAGGTCACATTCATGAAAGCCTCTCTGTACCCAAGAAGAAACCCTCTACTTTATTTTATACAATGTATTATTTCAGGTCTTATGTTGAAGCCTTTGATCCATTTTGAGTTAATTTTGGTATATGGTGACAGCAGTCTAGTTTCCATTCTTTTGAATATGGCTTTCCAATTTTCCAGCACCGTTTATTGATGAGGCTTTCCTTTCTCCATGGTATGTTTTGGGCTCCTTTGTGAAATTTATCTGTCCATATTTATGGGTTTATTTCTGGGTTTTCAGTTTTATTCCATTGGTCTGTGTCTGTTTTTCTGCCAATACCATGTTGTTTGATTATTGTTGCTTTGTAGTATAAATTGAAGTCGTGGAGTGTGAGATCTCCAGTCTTGTTCTTTTTCTTAGGATTGCTTTGACTATTTGGGGTCTTTTGTGATTCCATACAAATCTAATATTTTTTTGTTGAATTTCTTTGAAAAAGAAATAGAGATTTTAATGTGGATAGCATTAAATCTGTATATTGCTTCGGGTAATATGGCCACTTAATTATGTTGATTTTGTCAATCCATGAGCACGAAATATATTTCTATTTCTTTTTTGCCTTCTTCAATTTATTTTATAATATCCTTATTTTCTCGATGGCTGTTGATCACAGGCTATTTTCAGGTCTTACAAAATGCCCACCATTCTTTGTTTATCCACATTCTTTGTTTAATCCACCACAATTTAGCTTGTTCCTTCTGGATCAGAAAAAAAATGTGTCTGTCACTTTGAATCTCTGACCAGCTGTTTCTGACTTTTGGCCAGAGATTTAAAGGACTCATGAAATTATGTCAGGCCCACTCAGATAATCTCCTTCCTGGTAAGTCAAAGACATGAGTATTAACCTAAGATATATCTGCACAGTTCCCTCTTCCATGTCATGGAAAATAATCCCTAGAATAATAGCCCAACTTATTGATAGATCCACCCACACACAAAGGGAAAGAATTATGCATTTTGTGTATGCTAGGTGGTGGGAATCAAAAATTCCTGTTAGCTTTCTCACTGAACTCATCATGTTCTTTCAATGTTGGGAAACTTCAAACTAAATTTGAAAAAATGTTTATCAAGATTTTGATATTTACCTTGAAAACCCAAATTGTATCTCAAGAAGTAAATATTATCAGCCTATTTACTTGAAATAGCAGATGTATTTTTTTTATTTGTTAGTTTTTTCAAGAAAATATCTGCCAAATACCAAGTCTATGTAGTTTGTCAGTTGCTCTTTCCAGTAATGTGATATTCAAAAAAAATAGAGGCTATTTTTGGCTTGCAACTCAAACAATCATATAGATACTTTTTCCTATGACAAGCATCATACTTCAATATGCAGCATAAGTGCTAAATATGTACATCCTATTTTGTCACACACACGCATTCAGGTGTTGAGATTTAATGATAATGCATTTAACTGTTTCACCGAGGGCATTCCTGTTCAAACTTAGTTCTTATTGTGAGTATATGACAGTGGAAAGTACAGTGACTCCTAATAGAGTTTAATGCCTTATTTAATTCAGGCTACAATTTTTAATTTCCTTTGCTTCTACACCATAATGCAAAATTTCAACACACTTAAAATGCCTTATTATTTTACAAGAATAGTTTTAAATTGCAGAGCCCATGAAAATATTTTGGAGACCCATTAAGTCTGCAGATGATACTTTAAGAACCACTGCTTAATGTTATGAACAAAGTACATATGAATAGATATGTCCTCTGTGAAATAATTAGTTTCTAAATTAACCTCCTATAGAGTGACTATACATCTGATTTTGCCTAGTATATCGCTTGCTCTAGTATATCTGTTAACCTACAATTAACCTACTATAATGTTATTTAAAAAACAAACAAATGAAAAAAACAACTTTAACTCTTAAAAGTATCTTTGTATAGGAAATAAATTATATACTCATCCACCATATAGAGCAGATATCATTTATGTGGCTATGAACATGGTATGAAACATATATTCTGCAACAGAAATATGAGAAGAGTAGCCCCAATAAGCTATTTCCTTTTACTAAGAAAAAGGCATGTATATTTTCCCAAGTAAAAATCTATCTTGGATTACACCAGACTATGAGCATGTATTCCAAACCTGTAAACCAAGCATATAGACCTCAGATCACTGGATGGCTGTTTCATCATTTTCAGGGCCTTCAAAAGAAAGAAAAAAGAAAAACAAACAAACAAACAAAAAACATTGTGCATCATACACTCTTTGAAATTGAATAAATATTGTAAACAAGGTCCATATTTTTAAAATACCACAATTCGGTGATGCAAAGAGAACTGACTATAAGTGGTGAAGACACAATGCGATAGATGATGTATTACAGAATTGTACACTTGAAACCGATGTGACTTTAGTAACTATTGCCACCCAAATAAACTTTAATTTAAAAAATATACCATAATTTGTTATTTTGAAGATATGCTTTTACTTCTTGTATTGTTAAAAAATTACTGCCAATTAAGTCTTGAGCTACCATTAATTGTAAGACAGATCATTTTCATTCAGAGATGTTAAAAAGTACAAAATATTTCAAATTGAAGAAATGCAGTATAATATCGCTGCTCTGCATAACAGAGAAAATAATCAAATGTCATTACTGAATCGAGAGATTATTTACTGTTTATAACAATTTATACTAAATGCTTATCAGTGTATCAGTTGTCTTGTGGAGGTCATCATCATCTCTTCTAAGCAGATCATATTTTAACAAGTTGGGATGTGTGATATCTTTCAAAATGTTATCATTTTTTGATCTTATATGTTTATAATTTTAAAATCTTTTTACATGTATGGTAATTTCTGAATTTGAATTTTTGTACAAGTGTTCTAATCATAATTATTTCTTTTATTGTCTCTCATCTTACTGATTTCTACTGAAAGTGTTATGGTTCCTGAATCTTTTCCAAAGATAATATTGAATCACTTTAATTTATGAGTGTTTAATATCCATTTAGTGTTATGGTCAGGCACAAAAATTATAATACTTCCACAGTTAATGTTTATAGGGAAAGTTCATTTTAGCACATTGATATATTTTTTAAAATATTTTTTTGTAATTTTTAATTACTGTTGACAGATAATATTATATCATTTTCTGGTGTACAGCACAGTAATTAGACATTTATATAACTTACTAAGTGATCTCCCCTCAGTACCTTTTCTTAATTGAAATTACAAAGCACACAGTTGCTCCAAGCCTAATGTTAAATTCGAGTATAAAAAAGCATATCAATAAAAAAGCATTATAAATTTTAATCAATCTATACTTAGTTTTGGTTAAGATTCAAAAGAAAAGGCTTATCATATTATGTGAATCATCCCCAATTAAGTATTCTCATTCTTACATGAAATACGAAAGTGGACACATTCACCTATTTTTGCTTTTGTTGAGCTGGCAGCATCACAGCACTTTCTGCAGGCTACGCATAGTCCTCTTGGCTTCCCAAATCCAGTAGCCAAGCATGTTCTAACACAAAGGTTGCCATTCCTGAGTAGTCTCCCATCCACTATGAGTTGGGGCAGTGAACCCTTGGGAACGGAGATTTACCTCATTCCACATTTTATTTTGCATCTGGCTGTGCAAATTATGGAGCCTGTCTTGGAAATTTATATTAATTTTTCACATGTTCACTATCTTGATAGTGGCAATGTTTTCATGGGTGTATGCCTAGGTCAAACTCACTAAATTATAGACTTTTTAAATATGTTCAGTATGAGAAGAAGTATGCTTCAATAAAGCTGTTAAATAAAATCCAAATTCAGTGAAAAAATAGGTCAGTTTAATCCACACTGATAAACCTGCATGTAAACATTTGATTCTGCATATAATTTGGATAAAAGAAGAATAATGTCTTCATATCCTTGGAATAAACACAACTAGCAGTACTTATGGCAACAAGGACAGGCTGTGCAAGCATTAAACACAAAACCTAGGAAAAATTGCTTTCCAAATTATATTTACATGTTAATGGAAAATGGTGTAGTTACAGGACTAGTTTGTGCTTGGACCACGCAATAACATAAAGCACACTTGGAGATGTTTCAAATCACTGCAAGGGATTTATGTGGCTGGAATCTTGGTTAAATTAAAACGAGTGAACTAAGTATGAGGGATTTGGAGTTTCTTTTAAATAAGTAATTTCAATTGTATGAATTTCAGAAAATTTAAATAACTGAAGTTCTGTTGTTCACATACTGAACAATTCAGTCAGAATAAACTAATTAGTATTATCAGAATTGCATTTTATTAACTCCTTTACCTCCTACTATTACAACTCCTTGTCTTTACTCTGGAAGGACAAAAAATTCACTGAGTAGCGAGGTGATGGAATTAACCAGATATTGTTGTTGACCATGGCAGCAATTGCCTCTCATCAAAACACCTTTCCTCTTACTATGCCACAAAAGGAGGGTGAGATCATCAGATTTAAAGAATTAAGAAGGATAGTCAATTTGTATACACGAGGTCTGACAATTAAGTTTGCAAACTCATCATAGAAAAAGTGCTGAATATCATTATGGTCTCCTTCAAAATACTCCCCTTGGGAAGCTATGCACTGATGCCAGCACCTAGTCCACCTTTCAAAGCAATTTTGGAACTCTTTTTCTGGAATGGCCATCAGAGCTGTAGTCATATGATCCTTGATGTCCTGAATGTCATCAAAATGTCTTTCTTTCAATATTTCCTTTATCTTCGGGTAAAGAAAGAAGTCATTGGAGGGCCAGATCAGATGAGTAAGGAGGGTGTTCCAATACAGCTGGTTTTTAATTGGCTAATAACTCCCTCACAGACAGTGCCGTGTGAGCTGGTGCATTGTTGTGATGCAAGAGCCATGAATTGTTGGTAAAAATTCAGGTTGTCTAACTTTTACACACAGTCTTTTCAGCATTCTCAAATAGTCAACTTGGTTAACTGTCCAGTTGGTACAGATTCATAATGAATAATCCCTGTAATATCAAAAAAGATTAGCAACATCATTTTGACTCTTGATTTGGACTGATGGAACATTTTTGGTCATGGAGAATTGGATGACTTCCATTGTACACTTTGATGCTTTGTTTCACGGTAATATCGGTACACCCATGTTTCATCATCAGTGATAACACGGCACAGAACATCATCTTGCCTCTCCAAAAGGTTTTGGCAAACCTCCACTCTCCCTAGTTTTTGTTGATCGGTGAACTCCTTTTTTGCACACACCTTTCTTATGCCAAGATTTTCCTAACTGTTTCTCTATCAATGTTTACTTGACCTGACATGCTTCTCACAATCAGCCAATGGTTTTGACGCACAATTCAACAAACTTTTGCAAATTTTTCATCAGTTCTGTTCCTTACTGTCTCCCCTGACCTCTCTCCATCAGTGACACATTCTCCCCCTCAGATAAATGTTTAATCCATTTGTATGCTGCTGTTTTCTTCATGGCATTATCCCCATAAACTTGGACTAACATGTCCCTGATTTCACATCTACTCTTGCCAAGTTTAACAAGAAATTTAATGTGTGCTCGTTGCCCTAATTCAAGCTCAGATATTCTCATGATGGCACACAAAACACGCAACAAAAATAATGGAAGTCACTCAGCAAGACACCACCACATCAACACCAACACAGCTGTGAGACACTGATATACCAAGGTTATGAAACCTTACCAAGCTGTTTATACAGTGCTGCCAATGTAAGTGCACGGTGGCAAGTTCTCTGTCTTAATAGTCAAACCTTGTATGTGGCATATAAAACTAAAAGAACAAGACAAAGGAACACAAACTCATAGACACAGACAATAGTTTAGTGGTTACCAGAGAGTAAGAGGGGAGGGGAGAGTGAGAAGTAAAAGTAGGTCAAATTTATGGTGATGGAAGGAGAAATGATTCTGGGTGGTAAGCACACAATGCAATACATTGTTGGTGTATTATAGAATTTTACCCTTGAAACCTACAAATTTTATTAACCCCTGTCACCCCACTAAATTTCATAATGAGAAGAATGTAATTAACAATCATATTTAATCTGAGTACCTTCAATGTTTGTTAATCTACAGAGATCACATACTTGTAATGACTCAAAAATTTCAATATTTTTTGTATTTGTTGTGTACTTTTGTGTTAGATATGCATTTTTCAGCAGATAAACTAGAAATTCACTTATATTCTACCCAAATTACAGTTATTACATGTTACATTTATATTGTATAGAAACTCCTACAGGGAAAAGATGGCAGCCCAACTGATTTCTACAGTGTTTTTAGTTGTCTAAGTGTATGATTAACTTTTTGTATGTTAAAGTAAATCACACAGTCCATTGTAATTAGGATAAAATGCATTGCAGTAATCTCAGAAAATGTTATTTTGATTATTTAATTAACAAAACTAAAAAAGAACAAAAATGAATTTTTTGGTTAACAATAGATTTCTCAATTTTAAGTTTTTATTGTTTGTCATAATCCAAAATTAGGTTTGGATTTAAAGAACATTTTAATTAAGATGACAAAGAAAGTAATACATCCAAATAAGAAACGTGGAAGAAAAATGTCTGATTTGCATATGACATAGTAGTATATATAGAAAATCCTAAGATTCCACCATACAATAGTCAGAACTCATAAACATTCAGTAAATTTTCAGGATACGAAAATCAATATACAAAATCAGTTGTGTGCCTATACAGTAGTAAAAATGAGCTATCAGAAAATGAAATTAAGAAAAAAAATCCTATATGTAATTACCTCAATAAAAGTAAAATACATAAAAATGAATTTAACCAAGGAAGTGAAAGTTCTGTACAGTGAAAACTATTAATATAAGACATTGATGAAAAAATTGAAGACACAAATAAATTCAAAGATATTACAGACTAATGTATTAAAAGAGTTAACATTGCTGGAATGGCCATACTAGCCAGTGATCTATAGATTCAATGTAACCCCTATCAAAATTCCAATTACATTTTTTACAGAAATTAAAAACAAAGCAAAACAAAACAAGAAACCTAAACTTAGTATAAAACCCAAATGACCCCAAGCAGTCACAGCGATCTTGAGAAAAAACATAGCTGGAGGCATCACATTTTCTGATTTCAAACTATATAACACAGCTATAGTAATCATAATAGTATGATGTTGGCATAAAAACAGATATACTAGTATAGATCAATGGAACAGAATAGAGAGCTCAAGAATAAACCCATACATATATGATCAATTGATTTACAATAGAGGAGCCAGTATATACAATGGGGAAAGGATAGACTCTTCAGTAAATGGTGCTGGGAAAATTTGAGATACACTGAAATAAATGAAACTGAGCCCCTATCTTAAAATGTACACAAAAATCATCTTTAAGAGCTAAAATAAACAAAAATGCTCTGCAGAGCAAATGATACCATTAACAAAATGAAAAGGTCCTACAAAATGGGAGAAAATATTTGCAAAGCATGTATTGGATAAGAGGTTAATACTCAAACTATACAAAGAACTCATACAAGTCAATGACAAAAACAAAACAAAACAAAACAAAGCAAAACAACAACAACAACAACAAAAAACATTAAAACATGCTAAGAGACTGAAGAGACTAATTTTTTCTCCCAAAGATATATAAATGGCTACAGGTACAGGAAAAGATGCTCACCATCACTAATCTTCAGGGAACTGCAAATCAACAACACAAAGGGATATCTTATCATACCTATTAGGATGGCAATTATCGAAAAGACAACACATAAAAAGTGTTGGTGAAGATGTGAAGAAAGGAGAACCCTTTTGGGAGGAATGTGAACTGGTACAGCCTCTGTGGAAAGCAGTATGTTGTTTCTTCCAAAAATTAAAAGTAGACAGAAACAGAGTAAATACTTAAGCTTGCCTGTCCTAGAGTCATCCTTGCAAGTTTTAATGGGGGGAGGGGGAAATTTCTCACATAAAAAAGCAAAAAAAAAAAAAAAAAAACCCAAAACACACACAAGCAAACAAACCAAAAAATCTTCTTTAAGAACCAATCTATACAAAAGCCTCACGAAAGATATAGAAGTTGAAAATGGAAAATAAATAAATAAATAAAAGCAGAGCTACCTTATGATCCCCCAATCCCACTTCTGAGTATATATCCAAGGAAATGAAATCACTCTCTTGAAGAGTTGCCTACACTCCTATGTTCATTGCAGCATATTTTATAATAGCCAAGACATGGCATCAACCTCAATTCCATTAACGGATGAATGAATAAAGAAAAGTGGTATATATGCACAATGAAATATCATTCAGTCCAAAACAGAAAGAAAGAAAAAAAATCTGCCATTTGTGAAAACATGAATGGATCCTGAAGGCATTATGAAAGTGAAATAATTCAGAAAGAGAAAGACAGATACTGTCTATAATCTTATTTATATATATTATCTATGAATATAAAAAAACACTGAACTTGTAGAAACAGAGAACAGACTGATTGCTGTCAGCAGTGGGGGTTGGGATGTAAGGATAATGGGGGAAGGTGGTTAAACGGTACAATTTTCCAGTTCTAATAAAAATAAGTTCTGGTGATATAGTGTACAGCATGGTAATTATAGTTAACAATTCTATATTGTATATTTCAAACTTGCTGAGATTAAGTCTTTTGTTTTTAATTAAAGTTTATTGGAGTGACAATTGTTAGTAAAGTTACATAGATTTCAGGTGTACAATTCTGTATTACATCATCTATAAATCCCATTTTGTGTTCACCACACAGAGTCAGTTCTCCTTCCATTACCATATATTTGATCCCATTAACCCGAATCTACCACCCACTCCCCCCTTACCCTCTGGTAACCACTAAACTATTGTCTGTTTCTACGAGTTTTTGTTTCTCATGTGTTTGCCTTGTTCTTTTGTTGTTTTGGTTTATATACCACATATCAGTGAAATCATATGGTTCTCTGCTTTTTCTGTCTCACTTATATTTCACTTAGCATTATAATCAAGATCCATCCACATTGTCACAATTGGTCCTATTTCATCGTTTCTAACCACTGAATAGTACTCTATTGTGTATATATACCACAACTTCTTTACCATTCATCTATCAAAGGACATTTTGGTTCTTTTCATGTCTTGGCAACCGTAAATAAAGCTGCAATGAACACCGAAGCACACGTGTCATTATGGATAAATGTTTTCAGATTTTTTTTGTAGATACCCAGGAGAGAGATTGTTGGGTCATACGGTAATTCTATTCGTAATTTTTTGAGGAACCTCCACACTGCCTTCCATAGAGGCAGCACCAGTCTGCATTCCCACCAATAGTGTCTGAGGGTTCCTTTTTCTCCACAGCCTCTCCAACACTTGTTACTATTTGTCTTGTTGACGATAGCCATTCTAAGTGGGGTGAAGTGATATCTCATTGTGGTTTTTATTTGCATTTCTCTGATGATTAGTGATGTTCATATTTTTCATATGTCTATTTGTCATTTGTATGTCCTCTTTGGAGAAATGTCTCTTCAGGTGTTCTGCCCATTTCTCAATTGGGTTGTTTGTTTTATTGTTGTTGAATTGCATAAGTTCCTTGTATATTTTGGATATTAGCCCCTTATTGGATTCACTGCAAAAATCTTCTCCCATTCAGTTGGTTGCCTCCTTATTTTGTCAATGGTTTCTTTTGCTGTGCAGAAGCTTTTAAGTTTGATATAGTCCCATTCATTTATTTCAGTTTTTACTTCCCTTGCCTTTGGAGTCAAACTCGTAAAACTCTCTTTGAACCCAAGTTCCATAAGTTTAGGACCTATGTTTTCTTCAATAAAGTTTATTGTTTCAGGTCTTATGCTTAAGTCTTTAATCCATTATGAATAAATTTTGATACATGGTGACGGATAGCAGTCCAGTTTCATTCTTTTGCATGTGGCTTTCCAATTCTGCATGCACCATTTATTGAATGTCTTTTCTCCATTGTATGTCTTTTCTCCATTGTATGTTTCTTGCTTCTTTGTCAAAAAATGTCTGTCCATATTTGTGGTTTTATTTCTGCATTCTCAATTCTATTCAATTTGTCTACATGTCTGTGTTTCTGCCAATACCATGCTGTTTTGATTATTGTTGCCCTGTAATACAAGCTAAAGTCAGGGAGTGTGATACCTCCAGCATTGTCCTTTTTTCTTAACATTGCTTTGGCTATTTGGGGTCTTTTGTGGTTCCAAACAAATCTGATGATTTTTTTGTTCTATTTCTTTAAAAAATGCCATTGGGATTTTGATGGGGATTGCATTGAATTGGTATTTTGCTTTGGGTAATATGGCCATTTTAACTATGTTGTTTCTTCCAATCCATGAGCACGGAATGTCTTTCCATTTCTTTGTGTCTTGTTCAATTTCTTTCAAAAATGTCTTGTACTTTTCAGCATGTAGGTCTTTCACATTCTTTGTGAAGTTTATTCCTAGGTATTTTATTCTTTTTGCTGCCATTGCAAAAATATATATATTTTTTAGTTTCTTTTTCTGAGATTTCATTGTTAGTATATAGAAATGCAATGGACTTTTGTATGTTGATATTGTAGCCGGCAACTTTACTGTATTTGCTGATTGTTTCTAATAGCTTTTTGGTGGAGTCTTTAGGGTTTTCTATATATAGCATCATGTCATCTGCAAAGAGAGACAATTCAACTTCTTCATTCCCAATTAGGATGCCTTTTATTTCTTTCTCTTGCCTGATAGCTCTGGTGAAGACTTCTAACACTATGTTGAAAAGCAGAGGTGACAGGAGGCAGCTCTGTTGTGTTCCTGAACGTAGAGCAAAGGGCTTCAGTTTTTCATTGTTAATTATGAGATTAGCTGAGGGTTTGACATATATAATCTTTATTATGTTAAGGTAATTTCCTTCTATACCTATTTTATTAAGTGTTTTAATCATACATGGATGTTGTATCTTGTCAAATCTTTTTTCTGCATCAAATGATATAATCATATAATTTTTGTCCTTTATTTTGTTTATGTGATATATCACATTGATGGATTTGCATATGTTGAACAATCCTTGTGCCCCTGGGATGAATCCCCCTTGGTCGTGATGAATAATCTTTTCAATGAATTGTTGCATTCGATTTGCTGCAATTTTATTTAGGAATTTTGCATCGGTATTCATCAGAGATATTGGTCTGCAGTTCTCTTTTTTTGTGTTGTACTTACCAGGTTTTGGTATCAGGGTAATGCGGGCCTCATAAAATGAGTTAGAAAGTATTATCTCTTCTTCAATTTTTTGGAAGTATTTGAGCAGGATTGGTATTAGATCCTCTTTGAAGGTTTGGTAGAATTAACTAGTGAAGCCATTTGTTCCCAGACTTTTACTTTCGGGAAGGTTTTGAATGACTGATTCAATTTTTTTACTGGTGATCGGTCTGTTTAGATTTTCCAGTGCTTTAAGGTTCACCATAGGAAGGCTATATGTTTCTAAGAACTTGTCCATTTCTTCTAGGTTGTTGAATTTGGTGGCATATCGTCCTTCACAGTATTCTTGGATGATCCTCTGTATTTCTGTGGCATCCATTATAACTTCCCCTTTTTCATTTCTGATTTTGTTTATTAGTGTCTTCTCACATTTTATCTTAGTGAGCCTAGCCAAGGGTTTGTCAAGTTTGTTAATCTTTTCAAAGAACCGGCTCTTTGTCACATTATTTTTTTCTATTGTCTTTTTGTTCTCTATTTCATTTAATTCTGTTCTGATTTTTGTTATTTCCTTTATTCTGCTGACCTTGGGTTTTATTTGTTCTTCTATTTCTAGTTCTTTAAGGTGTAACATGAGGTTATTTATTTGGGATTTTTCTTGTTTCTTGAGATAGGCCTTTAATTATATAAATTTCCCTCTTAAAACTGATTTGCTGCATCCCAGGAATTTTGGTAGGACGTATTTTCATTCTCATTTGTTTCTATGTATCTTTTGATCTCTCCTCTAATTTCTTCTTTGACCCGGTTCTTCTTTAAAAAAGTATATTGTTTATTCTCCACATATTTTTGGTTTTTCTTGCATTATTTTTGCAGTTGGTATCCAATTTCAAAGCCTTATGATCAGATAATATGCTTGGTATGATTTCAATCTTCTTAAATTTGCTGAGGCTGATTTTATATCCCACTATATGGTCTATCCTTGAGAATGTTCCATGTACACTCGAAAAGAATGTATAGCCTGATATTTTAGGGTGAAGTGCTCTATATCTGTCAGTGATGTCCATTTCATCTAATGTGTCATTTAGGGCTGCTATTTCGTTATTTATTTTCTGTTTGGATGATCTATCCATAGCTGTCAATGATGTATTTAGGTCTCCTAGTATAATTGTGTTTTGGTCAATTTCTCCCTCTACAAAACAGTCATTTTGTATATTTCAATTTCAAAATATACAAAATGCTTTGTATATTTTGGTGCTCCTTGATTGGGGGCATAAATATTGATTACTGTATGTCTTCTTGTTGTATAGTCTGCTTTACCATTATGAAATGTCCATGTTTGTCTCCTGTTACCTTTTTCACCCTGAAGTCTGTTTCATCTGATATTAGTATAGCTACATCTGATTTTCTCTGGATACCATTTGCTTGGAGTGTCAATTTCCACCCTTTCACTTTGAGTCTATGCTTGTCCTTATAGCTGAGATGAGTCTCTTGGAGACAGCATTACGGTTGGGTTTAGTTTTTGAATCCAATCTGCTACTCTGTAACTTTTTATTGGTGAGTTTAGTCCATTTACATTTAGGGTGATTACTGATATGTGAGGATTTACTATCATTCTAAGTTTTCTGGTAAGACTGTGTTTCCATTTTTTGTCTTTTTTTGTGTCTAGTATTTCTGTGTTGTGTTATTCTATGAAGTTTCCCTTTGTTTTTTCTTTTATTACAGTACATATTTCAATTCTGGAATTATTTTTGAGTGGTTATCTTTAAGTTTATGTAAAAGAAAGTTTGTTATTTACAGAATTCCATTTTGTTCTGTATGCTTACTTACTCCATTCCCATATTCCTGATCAGGCCTTTACTCTCCCCCTTTTTATGTTTTCCTTGCTACAAATTGTCCCTGTTGACAGTGTTTGAATAGCCATTTTTAGTATTTCTTGTACTGCAGGTCATGTATTAGAAAATTCCCTCAGCTTCTGTAATTCTGGAAAGGTCTTTATTCCTCCTTCATATCTAAAGGATATCTTTAGTGGGTATATTATTCTTGGCTCATAATTTGTCTCTTTCAGTAGTTTGAATATTTGGTTCCATTCCCTCCTGGCTTGTAGAGTTTCTGCTAAGCAATCTGCCGATTAACTAATGGGCTTTCCTTTGTAGGTTACTGTCTTCTTTTCCCTGGCTGCCTTGAGGATTCTTTCTTTGAATTTGATTTTAGACAGCTTCAATACAATGTGCCTTGGAGAAGGCCTGTTGGGGTTGAGGTAATTAGGTGTTTTATTTACTTCTTGTATTTGACGATCCAGGTCTTGTCACAAGTTTGGAAAGTTCTCATCAACTATTTGTTTGAATATACTCTCTGTTCCCTTCTCTCTTCTCCTTCTGGTATGCCCAATATTTTTATATTGCTCTTTCTGATGGA
Organism: Rhinolophus hipposideros; assembly: GCF_964194185.1. Classification (NCBI taxonomy): domain Eukaryota; kingdom Metazoa; phylum Chordata; class Mammalia; order Chiroptera; family Rhinolophidae; genus Rhinolophus; species Rhinolophus hipposideros. The sequence goes on from NC_138057.1 coordinate 26,431,456, forward strand.
GTCCTAAAGTTCTTATAGAGTTCTTTCATTTCTTTTAAGTCTCAAGTCTCTTTCTTCTTCCATCCGTGTCATTTCTAGGTTTCTATCTTCAATGTCACTGATTCTTTCCTCCATCTGGTCCACTGTACTACCTAATCTGGCTATTTCATTTTTTAATGTCTTCCATTGAGTTCTTAATCTCCAGAAATTCTGTTTGGTTCTTTTTCAAAATTTCAATCTCTTTGGTAAAATATTCATGTTGTTCTTTGAATGTGTTTCTGAGTTCATTAAACTGCCTTTCTGTGTTTTCTTGCATCTAGTAGAGTTTTTTCAGAACTGCAATCTTGAAATCTCTGTCATTTAAGTCACATATTTCCATATATTTTAGTTAATTTTCTGTAGTCTTTTCACTTTCTTTCTGAGCTGTGTTGTTGCCTTGGTTATTCATGGCAATTAATGCTTTATTGTTTTTCTTCCTAGTCATCTACAGGAGAGGGTTCTGCAACAGGTTGTTAAGAAGAGATCTTTATTTTGTTTTCTAGTACATGTTTATAGAATGTTTTATTTTCTCTCTGACTGCAGCCTTTTTTTCTCTCTCACACTGTAGTGTTATGTTTTCTCTGCCATATTCCAGCTTCTCACACAATAGGGGGAATTCCTTGGAGGTGTGTTTCTCATCTGTTAACAGTTCGCCTGTGTCATAGGGCACCGTGTACCTCTGGGGATGCGGAGAGCTTTTGAAATTCTAAATCTCTTCTTGCACCAGATTCAGTGCCCGTGTGTTTCAGCAGTTCTGTTTACTCCTTCAGGTATCCACCCAGATATGTCAGGCCAGGGGCGGGGTGAGTTGTGAGAGGTGGCCCAGAGCAATGATGGCAACCACCACTATAGCTGGTCCCGCTTCCACAGTTCCCTCACCTTTGCCGGAACTAGTTGGGCTGTGAATCTGTATCTGTGGTCCACAGGTCTCAGAACTGCAAGTATTCTGTTCTTTTGATCTGACACTTCTACTGTTCTCCTTGTAGCTCTGGGTCGGTGGGTGAGGGGAGAGCTCTGGGAGGGTGGAAAGGGGGCGGGTAGTCTCAGTGCCTAAGGTTTCCATCTCTGCTCAGCAGTGAGGGTCTTAAACTGCCATTTTCAGCCTTCTTCCCTCAGTATTTGCTCTGAGGTCTCTGCTGTGAGTGTTAGGTTCAACTGTGTTATATGCTGTCCCCTCAGCCCTGTGGGCCATAAATGGCGCCCTAGCAGTATTAGTTCTTTTCTCTCCCACAGGTCCTTAGTTCCAGAATGCAGTGAGCTCCCAGCACTGAGCTAGGTCTACACCCTGCGCCCATGTGGCTCGGTCTGCGCACTTCTCCCTTTCCTCCTCCCCTGGTAGTAATTTGCCCACCCTTAGGTGAATTCAGCAGTGACTTTGTCTTGCTTGTCTACTGTGCAGGGAGTCCTTAGTGGAGTTATAGTTGTTTGATTTGTTGTAAATTCCAGGGGGGATTTCCAGAGGCTCACATCATGCCACCATTTTGATGATGTATCCTGAGAGTAAGTCTTAAAAGTTCTCATCACAAGGACAAAATGTGTAATTATTTGAAGTAATGATTTACAGCTAAATTTATGGTGTTAAGCATTTTTCAATATATACATTTAGTAAATAATTATGTTGTACACCTTAAACTAATACAATGTTATATGTTATCTAAATAAAATTGGGGGAAAAAGTGAGAATGAATGTGATCTTCCAGTGATTTCTAAACAAATAACTTCCACTAAAAGCAAATAAATACATAATACGTAAGCTATGTGTTCTAAGTAACACAATAGAATTTTATTTGAGACAAATGTGCAAAAAGTATGTGTCTTTCTGAGTCGTCCTCATACTTAAAAAGTAATTTTATAATATTATTCTATTGCTATACAAATTTCCACCTTTATCCCCCCTTTATATATATACTATTATATTAAATATGATATATATATATATATTTATATAACTTAAATAAAAACATGGAATTCAGAGGTGAAAATAATTGTGACTATTAAAGAAGCACTGAATATTTAAAAAAACAATGAAAATATTAGAAGATACCTTAAAGATGGAAAGATGTCTATTAAAACTATACTTACTAATATCAATATTTCATTTCTGCTTCAGAAGAAATAAAAATGCCCCCCGATAGAAACAATTCATAAGTTTCTGAAGAAAATAACTGCTGACAAAATTTCTTAAATGGAAAATAAACATCCATTAAAATAGGAAGCTTGATTCAAAACATCTTAAACTGACAACAGTATAATACAGCATTAAATCTAAAATATTATTTTTTAAAAATTGAAAATAAAAGTTAATATTAGAAAGCACCAATTAGTAATCATGAGATTGCCACAGAGATACAAAAGACAGTTTGGGGACTATAATCAATAATGTTGTAAAGATTTTGTAGGGTGTCAGATGGGCACTTGTCTTATTAGGGAGACTACTTCATGGATGGTGTAGATGTCTGGCCACTGCAGAGCACACGTGAGGCTGAAGATGAAATACAATGAATGCCAAGTATAATTATATATGTATATGGCCACAGGATGTAGAGTACAGCATAGGGGATAGAGTCAATGGAATTGTAACAGCTATACACGATGTCAGAGAGGCAGTTAATTGGGGGAGGGAGGTTATCACTTTGTGAGGGGTGTAACTGTCTGACTATTACATTGTTTTGTACACCTGAAACTATTTTTTTTAATTTAATGTATTTGAGGAAGTTATGGCTTCTGCTTTACTTGGACAAAAGAAAAGAAGATGCCAAAAGTACTTATTACCCTCATTTTAAAGAGGGCAATACAAGTTCAGTAAAGGTGTAAATTCAACACAATGAGGGCATTGGAAATGCAGGCATGTAAAGTAACTGGGATGCCTATTGGAGTTTCCATGGTTTAGAAGAAAATCAGTACAGATATTTTTAAGTGCCTTATTGTTTTTTGGTCATTAGAGCATCTTCAGCAATTATTAGGTTGGTGCAAAAGTAACTGAGGTTTAAAAGGTTAAAAATAACTGCAAATAACTTTTCCATGGCAAAGTAAATGTTACTCTAAGGGCTTTCTGTGATTCACATACCTTTAGAATCTTAGCAATTCTCTTCTTTCTCAACAATAACGTTTTGAAAATCACTGCTATATGTGTGGAAAGCACTTTACACATATTAGAACATTAATAACACTATTCCTGTGGGAAAATTGGGTGGAAATTGTAAGCAAAAAGTTAATACATTTGATCAGTTCTTGTAAAACACACATACCTATGACGTGATAAAATGGACATACATTACAATTTTCAAAAATTATCACTACTAATTCACTTGTTAGATTATTTGGAGTAGGATTTGTATCTATAGAGATTACTCTAATGAAGGCAAATACGTATTTTCATTCAAAGCTCAACTTGGAAACTTGAGAAGCTCAGCTGGGATTCATATAGCTAGAGTTTTAATTAAGAGCATGTCCTAAACATGCTGCTGCTATATTTTAATAGAAAAATGTACAATTGTGTAAATTTTTTAAAGGCTTACATGTGTTTACTGAAAACTCTGTCTTCATATTTTCTATTGTTTCTTTAATATATGCGTTGATGTTTTATAAAAAACAGTAAAAAAATTACTCTTTATAGCAGACATTCCTTGACACTGTTGCAGACAATAAGGGCAGTATGGTCTGAGGATTTCACTGAACAGCTTTATAGCAATAGACAAAGGAGTTTCATTACCACAGGCCCAGTTTTCTCCTGTGAGTCTTAGGCTATTCTTTTACTACCCTTATTGCAGACAATTTGTTATTGTAACTGTTTTCTCCTGAAGTCACCTTTTTTCACTGAGATCCTTGGTCTGTGTTGACTCTCTGAGCTCCCTTGAACCTAAAAACCATTTGGATGGGTCTATGAGACAGGGATTACTCACAAAATCAATTTGAAAACTACAGAAGTATTTAGTGTGTTATGTGGAATAAATATTCTTTGAGTTGAAACACCCATCCCTGAAGGGCAAGAAGTAATATAGTCCAAGTAATATGTTATTGGCAGATCTTAAATAAGTTCTATCCTCTCATGGGTTGAGAAGCAGATTGCCCATGCTTCATGAGAGTGAAGCTTCTTGTCCCGGGGACATAAAAGATGAGCTTCTGTTCAGAAGGACCTTTTCACAAATATTGGTAGTTTTACAGTGTATCTTGTTTATTTTTTTAGTAGAACAGATCTATTTTTCCAGTGTTTCACAAGTTTGACATTGTGACCAGATTTTCTCTTGCTCAAGCATATTGCCCAAAGAAAATATCATTTCTGGTGACATCTTGTTTTAGATTATGAACTGCATCCAAACTGTGAGAAAGATGAACAGTTTATGGTGAGCAGTCTGGGAACGCACTCTTTCTAGAAGATGAATTATTCGTAATGTCTTTTGTCCCCTTTCAGTAATTTACTCATTATGACTTGGAATTGTTTTCAAATTTTGTATTTTTTTTATGTATTTATGAATTTCAACCAAAAGCTGGTTACTACGCAACAAATCCCAAATCCAAACTGAAACCCACTCCTTTTTTGATAGAAATGTTGGACAAATATGGGTTATGAGCAACTGTGTACATTTTAATCCTTTAATCTTTGTATTTAAAACATATCAGGTTGACTTACATCACCAATGTGTCTGATCTTGTTTCAGATGGTTTGTGACTTTCTGATTCCATTATCAAGCAAATTTATCTGTTTTCTATATAACATTCATGATAGTTTTCTTAAAAAAAATGTTAAAATTAGAAACTTTTATTTCCTGCAAATAATGAATAGTTCCCTTTTTGTGTTTCTGAGAAATTTTAAAGATGAAGATGACTATGAAGAACAATATAACAAACAGCTATTTTCCAATTAATTCAGGTTTACTGTAAATATTGTGTTAAGTTGCTTCCTGTAGTTTTGAAAATGGAAACAAATTACAACATATTGAGTTCGTCACTACCTTACTCTCCTCCCCTCGAAAAGGAAAGTACTGTGAAATTTTTCATGCACATCTATCCAGCCCACATTTTCTGTTTGTAAACAGACATTACTTTCATAAGCAATGTAAAATAAAATTATTTTATTTTTTAATAACTGAATTATTGTTGCTTCAATCTACATCTTGTCTACATTGACTTGTTTTGGAGAACCATCTACATTGTTACATAAAGGCATAGTTCATTCTTGTAAGTCCCTGCATAATATTATTTTGTTTGAGTATTATTACAGATAAATATTTAGATTGTTTCCTGGTTTTAGAGTAAAAAAAATAAAATAAAATGCTGCAATAAACACTTTTGCAATTGTACTTTTATAACACTATCAAAAGGTTTTGAGATTTTTAGGTTGGGTTAATTTTCAATTTTACTAACATGAATTTTAGTTTAATTGTAGTTTTCTGACATTTTGTCAAATTAAGATTTTTTTGTGTTCACCACCCAGAGTCAGTTCTCTTTCCATCACCATATATTTGATCCCCCAACATGTTTCTTCCTTGTGTGTTTTGTTTATATTGGTACCTATGTTATCCATGCTGCAGATTCGCTTCATATGTCTGGGGGTGTCTTTGGCTCTCTTTTATATTCAAGAGAAAGGGACTATTTTGTTACTGATTCTAATGGTAGGGCTATGGTTGGGCCTCTGAGCATTGCTGCTGCTTTTAGTTGACTAAAAAGGAAGACATACATTTTATTTGTAGGCATTACTTATTATCAATATGTAGATCCTTCCCTTGGGGACTCTATTTTCTCTAGTGAAAAATCTGAATTTCTCTTTGGGAGGCTAGAATGAGCTTTTGGAATTTTGCAGGAGTGGAAGGCTGTAACTGTGTATTTGAGTTTTTGATATTAGAGCTTTGAAATAATTCTTGAGTTTTAAGACCCTCCCATAAACCTTGCTCTTTCACAGCCCTCATGTTTATAACAGTTAACCTTGCTAATTATATTATCTATGGAAAAACTTCGTATTTTGTACCTGAGAGAGGAGGAGTAATGGTAGGGAATGTGACAATTATCCGAGACATCAGATTTTCAAGTAAACATTAGTAGAGTTCCCAAATAAGTGAAAATAGAGGCTACAATAATCTGAAGATGATTTCAAACTTGGAGTGTTTTAAGTAAGAGGAAAAGAGAATGATTTAGAAATATCAGTACACAGAAATAAGGACCCTAACACACTGCAGAGGATGTAGTGACTTTATTGGAGAGGTGTTTTTTTTTCTTCTTTTTTTTAATTAGAATGGGAAACATATATATGTATATGTTTCAGTAAGAAATTTGTTTAGCTGCAAGTTTCAGAAAAAAAGGCATATAGAGTCTGGAATGAAAAAGGGTTTAATTTTCTCACTTAGAATTGAAGTAGACATTTTCTGACTTCGGTTATTTTATTCACTGGTGTCACATGGAGCTAAACCTCATTCTGTTTCTGTTTCTCTATCCTAGCTTGTATTTTTTTTTAATTTTATTATTATTATTGTTATTATTATTATTAAAGTTTAGTGGGGTGAAAATTGTTAGTAAAGTTACATAAGTATCAGGTTTCAGGAAAGCTTCTAGCTTTTTATGCTTGCACTTTGTCCCCATTGATACAAGATTGTCACTATATTCCCAGACATCTCATTTCCATTTAAGGCAGGACAAAGAATGAAAGTGAGCAACCAACACATTTTCTTCTGGTATTTATCCCTTTTTTAAACACAGCTTTCTTAAGAAAACTCCCTAATGACTGGTAATGTCATACTGGACACCATTAGATCCAAGGTAGGCTGAAAAGTATCTGTTTTTCCACCCTCTTTATTGAAAACAGGAAAGAAGCAGATCAATCATGATTTTTATTTAGCCAAAAGCACAAGCTAAAATATTCTAAAGTTATTAATTGAATTAATACTTTGAGACATAGACATATAGAGAAAAAAAGCTAATGTTCCCTTAAATAAGATAAATTGAGTAAGCTCATGAATATAAAAAAACTAATGTTTCCTTAAATAAGGTAGATTGAGTCAGCTTATGAAATGTAAATGTGATATGGGATTAAAAAAGAAAGAAAACATATTCTGAGGGAAATTTTCTATTTTTAAGTTGCAATGACTTGTAAAAAAGATACAAATGAGATGTCAACATATTTTCACTGAAATTTAGGAAATTGTTTATCTTGTAGTCATTGTATTATTGTATTATAAAATAAATGTAAAAAAATATTTACATTAAAGAGCCTGTAATTTGAAATTTAGATATGATTTTTTTGTGTGAAAATGAATATTTACTCCTTAACTATGTCTCTGGCTTACATATCATGTCCTCACTCTAATTCGACAGAGATGCTAGTTTCCACACTAGTCCAAGAATCAGAATCTAAATCATCATACTTTTTAAAATTATATTAAAGTGTCAGGTACTTAAGGCTACATGTTAGGTGGATGTTCAATATAATATGGTAAAGCAAACAAATGATAATTACAGTATAATCATACAAAAATCAGTTACATTTCTAATCTGATATTTTGTCTTGTAATAAGAAATTTTTTTGAAAGTTGTCTTTATAAATAAAAGGGCACATATTTTCTCAGTTCTTAAGTGCTATATTATGTCTTGTAGCAGCATGATTTTTCCATAACAGAAAATATGTTTAGAAAAAAAAGAGCATAAAAAGGAAAATTCTATATAATATATAGTAATTAAGTTTTCCTGTCTACATTAAGATTTATGTATTCCACAAATTAAGAATTTGCTCATCACAGATGAGTAAAACTATGGCTTAATTATTCATAAATATGACTACTTTTATTACTTTAGTACAAGTCAAAACACATCTGAAAGTCATATTTATAAATTACCTCATTAATAGTTATGCTTTGTCAATGAGGAAAATTAGGTACAGAATTCCTAAAAAAATTAGGAACTCTCGTTTGTGAAACAGACAGGAAAATATAAAGTTTAATTCTAAGAGCAGATTTTTTAACCTTGTGTTCTGTCTTGCTTCACTTTGTGAGTCACTGGAAGGTATTTTGTTAAATTTATTAATTTAACACATTGTATTAAATTTATTAATTTCTAAGATATAGATAAGATAAAAATGTAGCTATTGTATCAAATTCAAATCTTAATTATCAATCTTTTAAAATAATTATTTTGAAGATTCTAACCTACTTTGTATATGTAACCATTCACCTAAATTACACCATTGATATTTTAGCTAAAGATTTTCTCAAAGTATTTAGTCCATGTTTGTTCTCTCAAGTTTCATATTATGTATAATAAAATATGACAGCACCCAGATTAATTTCACATTTTTGAAAATTTTTCAAAAAGATAAAATTCCACTGATTCTTCTTCCATTTCTCAATAACACCAACTAAGATGAAGGAATATGGTTTTAGAGATGTAATGTTTAGTCATGTAAAAATATATGCATAAACTCCTAATTACAAAAACATGAGAAAAGCAAGTAACAAACACTAGCATTTTTTTGTAATTCTGAGTTAAAGGAGTAATACCGTTAAGAAATGTCTACCTTACCAATTGCATCTTCTCTATTTACTCTTATCGTTTGTCCTTTCTTTTATGTATATTGTTACATTTTTTCCAATTTTATGAAATAGTAAAATTACCTGTATTAAATATTGTGAAGAAATGTATTGTTTATGTAAGTAATAAAATAAACAAATAACATTATTATCCACCTTACTTCAATTGGAACACTAGTAATCTGCTATGTCACTGAATTTTTCCATTCCATCCAAGTTTTTGGCCCTTAGGTACATTTTAATTGTGCTGCTCTCTTACAAACATTGGGCATGGGAAAACTAATGAATTTCCTGTGAGAATTACAATCAATAAGTTTCACTTAGAGTAGACATCTCATCATTCTTTCTGATTAATTAAGTTTCATATATATATATATATATATATATATATATATATATATATATATATATGTAAAGATAGAAATATCCAACCTTCCCATTGTTGATAACTATTATTTCCTTAAAGATATCATTTTTAAAATAATTTTCTTTACTTTTGAAGAATGAGGAAAGAAAATAAATTAATGTTTGATTTTGACACTCTTTTTAGTTTCATATGAACCTATAATAGATAACGATTAACAGGTACTAGAAGGCTTGCCACCTGTTTAATTTTTGTCTCAACTCTCTGTAGGTATTATATATCAATGTTAATCCTTGTAAAACTGTATTGCACAGGTAACATTATTATTACTTGAAGAAGCACAATTTTACAAAATGGTAAAGTAAATCCCCTTAGGTCATATTGCTAAAAAATGGTATGGTCATACACCACAACCCATAATTTAAATCTCTATACTCTTTCAAAGGTTTCCTGTATAGGCTTGGGCAGGGGTAATACAAATGACAATATTCTCAAAATAGAATGATGAAAATATAAGAAAATAAGCATCTTCAATAAATGGTGCTGAGAAAACTGGAAAGCAGTGTGCTAAAGACTGAAACTGGATATTATCTGTCACTATATACCAAAATTAATTCAAAATGAATCAAAACATAAACATAAGACCTGAAACAATAAATTGCATAGAAGACAGAAGAGGTACTAAACTGATGGACCTTGGGTTCAGAGAGGATTTTATGAATTTGACCTCAAAGGCAAGAGAAGAACAAGCAAAAATAAATGAACAGGATGATAACAAACTAAAAAGCTTCTGCACAACAAAAGAAACCATTAAAAAAACAAAGAGGCAACCAACACGAATGGGAGAAATGATTTGCGAACAAAACACCCAACAAGTGGCGCATATCCAAAATACACAAAGAGCTCATACAACTCAATAACAAAATAATAAAAAATCAGAAAATAGGCAGAGGACCTGGACAGGCACTTCTCCCAAGAAAGCCAAAAATGGCCAACAAATATATGAAAAAATACTCAACTTCACTAGCTATTAGGGAAATGCAAGTCAAAACCACAATTAGATACCACCTCACATCTTTTAGAATGGCTATCATCAACAAGACAAATTATAAGAAGTGTTGGAGAGGCTGTGGTGAAAAAAGAACCCTCATACACTGCTGGTGAGGATGTAAATGGGTAAAGCACTATGAAAAATGGTATGGAGTTTCTGAAAACACTAAGAATAGAATTCCCATATGACCCAGAAATCCTTCTTCTGGATGTCTACCTCAAAATGTACATGCACCACTATGTTCATTGCAGCATGATTCATGGTGGCCAAGACATGGAAAGCACCAAAGTGTCTTTCCAAAGATAATTGGATAAAGAAGATGAGGTACATATATACAATGGAGTATTACTCAGGAACATGAAAACATGAAATACTACCATTTGTGAAAACATGGATGGATCTTGAGATTATCATGCTAAGCGAAATAAGTCAGAAAAACTCGAGAACATTATGACCTCATTCATATGTAGGATATAAAACTAAATGCAACAAAGGAACAAGACAAAGAATGAAACAAACAAACAAAAAAAACTTATAGACACAGACAAAAGATTAGTGGTTACCAGAGGGTAAGCGGGGGAGGGAAATAGTAGAAGAGTATAAAGTGGGTCTAATATATATATGGTGATGGAAGGAGAACTTTGCGTGGAGAACACACAATGCAATATATAGATGGTATAGTATACAATTTTACACTTGAATCGTGTATAATTTTATTTACCAATATCACTCTCAACAAATTTAATAAAAATAAAATGAAAGAAAATGAGGACCTCAATCCTGCCATAGCAAAGAAGTGAATTCTTCCAACAATGTGTATCTGGTTAAAGGAGGTCAAGAGTCCTCCAATGAGATAACAGCCCTGGTCAAGACATTGATTTCAGCTTTGTGATGCCCTGACCTGAGATCTCAACCATATGGCACCACACTACAGAGCCATGCAAATTGTAAGGTAATAAATTTGTGTTATTTAAAGACACTAAATTTTATATATGTGGTATATAAAACTAAAAAAATCAAAGGAACAAGACAAACAAATGAAGAAATGAAAACTCATAGACTCAGACAATAGTTTAATGGTTCCCAGAGGTTAGGGGGGAGGGAGGTGATAGATGAGAGTGAAAGGGATCAAATATATAGTGATGGAAGGAGAACTGACTCTGGGTGGTGAACTCACAATGTGACATGTAGATGATGTGTCACAGAACTGTACACCTGAAACCTATGTAACTTTACTAACAATTGTCACCCAAATAAGCTTTAAAAATGAATACTGCAATCTGGAATCTACTTATACAGAAATAGTTAATAAATTGATTAATAAGTATTATTTTGAGTGTTTAGGAAAACCACTGTTGGGGAAAGAAAAAAATAAAAATTTAAAATCAAAGAAAAAAAAGACACTAAATTTGTGATTATTTGTTACATATTAGTAGAAAACTAATGGAGCTGGTATGGTACCAAATTCCCTCAGTTGTTTTTATTTGTTTGTTTGTTTTATTTGGGTTTGGTTTTGGTATGGTACTTTTTTCCTCACTTCTTTACAATTTTTACTGTTTATAGAAATTTTGGGTCGTTGTTTTGTGTTTTGTTATCTTTTCTAATTTGTTTCTTTCTCAGCACTTTAAAGATGTTACCTCATTGGTTTGTGCCTTTCATGGTTTCTACATGAAAATTTTGCTATAATTATTATTTTTTTCTTTATTTGTAATATATATTTAAAAAAATTTCCCCACTATTTTGTTCAATATTTGGATAAGACATTCCTAGGTTTCTATGTGTGTGAGTGTGGGGTTTGATATTTATACCATTTAGAGTTCTCTGAGCTTTCTGGAGTCTTAGTTTGGTATCTGTCACAAATTTTGGAGAATGCATTACCATTATTTCTTCATTTTTTTTGTTTTGTTTTGTTTTTCACTCTGTTTTACACTTAGTGTTTGGGTTTGTAGTTATTTCAAATACTAATTTCCAAGTTTACTAATTCCTCAGCTGTTTTGAGAGTTCTGACGTCTACCAAAGGCATTCTTTATTTCTGTTACTATATCCTTTATTTTTAGCACTTTTAGTTGCAGTTTTTATCTCCTATTTGATTTTGTATGTTGCCTACCTTTTCCATTATTTTTAACAAGTTAATTACAGTTTTTAAAATTTTTTTCAGTAGTCACAACATATCTCATATCTGAAGGTGGTACTTACGATTTTTTGTATCTTAGTAGAATGAGTTTTTTTTTCTTGCTTATTAATATTTTTCATAATTTTTATTGAACAGTGAAACTTGAGTAGCATAGTGGAAACTGAAGTAATTAGATTTTTCTATCTGGAATGTACATGTGTTTTTATTTGCTAGGCCTTAATGCTGGTGTTTGTGTTAATCTAGCTAGGAGGTTGGCTGCATTCCAAATTTGTTATTGTTGTGTTTACCCTGTATGTACCATAGATTTTAAATTCCAGTAGCCATACCTGTTGTTTATAGCAGGGGTTTGATTTCCAGACTAATGTCTGTTGGACACTCAGCTTTAGAGATGACACGAGTTACACAGCTTTGTGCTTATTTATCTCCCATCCCTCTCACAGTTTCTACTTATTACTGGAAGTTTGTTAGCTTGGTGATCTAGAATGGTGGTCAGTGGGGGAAAAGAGAGGATGTTCTCTGTTTTGTTTTGTTTTGTTTTCTCCTGAATTAGTTTCAGTCTTCATCAGTCAGTGTCTCTAGGTCTTGTAAGTGTGATTCTTACAGTTCTTCTGCCCATATCCCTCACTGTAGTTTCGGGCCCAGTTCATGCTCTTTTTCCTTTCCCAGGGGTATTGTTTTATCCAGTTTCCTTTCACCAGTTGCACTGAATTTTCACCCATGCTCTTAGGACAATGATGTATGTAGCCCTTCTCCCAACCTATTCATTATTCTGTGTTCTCATGGAGACAGTGAAGGGGTTCAGGCAGATATCCGTGTCCATTTTACACTTCTCTTCCCCTTATCCTCGTCAACCAAACAAAAGGTTTTGTAGGGCTTGTCCTACAAATAGATGGTGAACTCTTCAATTTCTATAGCCCCAAATAACTGCACACTGTTTTCTGGAACTTGCACTTTGCAAGCTTCTTAATGGTGTCATAAAAAGTAATATGTCTATATTACCCTCGTGGGTACTCCCAGTTACCTTTCTCCCTGCATGCTCTTGTCTCCTCATAAATCTGAGGCCGGTTGGTTGCTCTGCTCTGTAATTGGTTTGTTTTTAAATTTAAATTAGTCTGGTTTTATTGTTTCTATTGTGATTTTAAGAGTGAGAGTGACACTTCTTCTAACTCTCTGCCTCCTGTAGCAGTAACCAAAATTGCCTTTTTCTGTTTTGAAAACTATATTTTTCATAAAATGTTATTTTTTGCTAACATATAATGTACTTTTGTTATTTTACATGAACTAATTTGTATTAAAATTTTTCTCAGTTTCCATTATTAAAGAGTAAAACATAACGAGAGGGTAAGGGTGAAGGGAGTTGTAGATGAAGGGAAAAGGGGATCCAATATATGCTGATGGAAGGAGAATTGACTCTGGGTGGTGAACACACAATCTGATATATAGATGATGTATTACAGAATTTTATACCTCAAACCTATGTAACTTTACTAACAATTGTCACCCCAATAAATTTTAAAATAAAATAGAGTAATATGGAAAGATGAAATCCTCAAAAACAAAAGCCCTTAAAAGAGATTGCTTAAGAATATAAAGGAGTACTGAAACCAAAATATTTTGGGATATCTATTCTAGACTATGTGAGGACCAAGGAATACCTCAAGTAAATGAGGTGATCTACTCGTGTGTTCTTTATTCCAATATGTTCTGTTGTACTTCTGCTTGAAAAAGAGTGAGAAATTTGAAAACACATTTATGATTTGAGCAATTCTCCAAGAACAATTTTATCAACCTCATGAAATCATGCATCTTTCTCAAAATCTGTAATTTAAAGTTGCTCTCATTTTCTATTGTATTTGCACTATAATGTCAAGTGTCCTGTATATCTGAGATTCAGTAAAAGATTGACAGGCAACATCCAGCTGGACTAGATTCTACCGTTAAGTGGTGAGCATTTAGTTGGAGACTCATTTTTCCTACGTAATTAATTAGTAAATATTTGCCCAATAAAACATTTTTTTTAAAGAACTTTCAAATTCTAGAGTCTTGGGTAATGCATCATTGGATGAGGTGAACATCTCTGTATTTGGGACCTCTAGCTTTTATTCAATGGCAACAAAATTGATGTTTTCTGGAAAAGCATCATGTATAGTTTATTTATGTGTTTATGTGTGCATATACATTTATGCATATCATACACACACAAACATACACACACAGACACACAGACACTAGGTTCTGCTCAGTTACTAAATTCAGTTAATTAACTAACCAGGCTCTTAAGTATCACATTTATAAAATGGTAATACATATATCAAGTGAAATATGATCCTTTGCTAGAATTCTTGCTTTAATGAATTCAAACATTCATCCCACATGACTCATCTGTCAAGAAGTGTGAGAATCAAAGCTGTTCCTTTTGTTGCCTTTCACTCACTGTGAAAACAGTCCCTTCGGCACATTCATCAAAACTATGACCAGGCTGATTAAAATGCAGATATACTGAAACTTATCTTTTATCTGCAGTCCAACAGTGTTATCTGATTTACTTGAATCTCATTAACACACTGTTTCCATGCCTTCTTTACTATTGTTTGCTGCTGTTACTGGCGTCTAATTAAACAAGCACAACTGAAAATTTGTATGCACATTTGCTCTATCTGTCTCTCTGATAGCATTTGAAACCTGTCTTCCTACCAGTAATATACTCTTCAGGCATAGCATGAGGGCAGAATGGTAATTTAGTGGTGTTCTGCACTGTATTACTTTTGTGTGAGTAATCACAAATCTTATAAATTTTTAAATTGAACAATACCCTCTATTTGTTATTTTCTTCCATTTCTTTTAAAGAATTTGCCACTTGCTATACAGGCGTATGATGTCTGAATGACAAAACTGCATTTCGTGGAATATTTATTTACTATTGGTCTGATTTCTGTGGTGATACACATTGTGTATTTCATTTTTCTTCAAGGGATCACCGAAGTTTATGGGCTAATATGGAGGATGATACATACACAATTTATAAAGATATATACAGAAAATAAGAGGATACAAAATCAAATGCCAAATTAATATTTCTATAAAACACACAGTAATGCTAAATAAATGTAAAAATTCAAGCAGAAAAGAAGGCCTTTGTTTGCTTTTTTTTTTAATTGAGGAAACATTCTTTTATAACATATAAGTTTCAGGTGTACAACATTATAATTCAACATGTGTATGTACTACATCGTGCTCACCACCCAATGTCCAGTTTCCCTCTGCAACCATACAATGGACCCCCATTTCCTAGCTTTTTGCCCTCCATCCCCCTTCCCCTCTGGTACCATATTTGCCGGCGAATAAGACGACTGGGCGTATAAGACGACCCCCTAACATTTCCACTCAAAATACAGAGTTTGTTATATACTCGCCGTATAAGACTGCCCCCTCTTCCGCACACCTTCCACACACCAGATAACTTTCAGTTTAAAATTTGCATCATACTTCTTTCTTTTGGCTGGTGCCATGATAGGGATGATAGGGGTTTGACTGGTCGACATTTTCTATGCTGTACTGTACAATGGTGCAGTATTGTGGTTGGCTGTTGGCTGTATACAAAGCCTGATTTGATTGGTCCCTGCTCCCTGTTTGCCCGCCCTGTCACTATAGCAGTCTGGTCCACCCTTGCATCAGCATCTCCCTGGGACCTCACTAGTGCGCAAGTGCCAGCTCTTCAACATTCTAACAGGCACCATGATAGCGCAAAATAGCGAATCTTCAATGCATATGTAAAGAAATATACGGTAACCCGAATTTACCACACTCGCAAAATCGCACACAGCCAACCATACACCCAGTATGGTATCGCGATTCGCGATTTTGCGCTATCATACTGGGTGTATGCTCGGCTGTGTGCGATTTTGCGAGTGTGGTAAAATCGCATAACAGCAAAATCGCATAACAGCCAAGCATACACCCAGCAGCGCTGCTGATGCCTGAACGGTATGTGGAATGAAGTGGGCGGGCATCGGGAGGCCACTATGGCACGGGGCAAGCACTATGGGCAGTCTATCTGAAGTGTACCTGGCGTATAAGACGACCCCCCCACTTGGAGGCATATTTTTCGGGGCCAAAAATTCGTCTTATACGCCGGCAAATACGGTACTCATAAATCGATTGTCTGACTCTATGAGTTCAAATTTGTCTTGTTTTGTTTGTTTGCTTATCTGTTCTGTTTTTGTTTTATGTATTCCACAATTGAGTGAATTCATATGGTATTTGTCTTTTCCTTTCTGACTTATTTTAGTTAGCATAAGACTCTAAATGTCCATTTATATTGTTGCATTTGGAACAATATTACCTTTTTATGGCTGAGTAGCATTCGATTGCATATATATGCAAAATATTCTTTATCCATTCATTCATCAATGGACACTTAGGATGTTTCCATATTTCACTATTTTAAATAACGCAGCAATGAATACAGGTGTGTATATATCTCTTCAAATTAATATTTTGATATTCTTTGAATAAATATCAAAAGTGGAATAGCTGGATCATGTGATAGATCTATTCCTAATTATATTTTTGTGTGTTTTTTTGAGGATTTTTCAGTTTTTAATAGTAGATGTACTAATTTACATTTCAACCATCAGTTTACAAGGGTTCTCTTTTCTCTGTGTGATCCAACACGTGTTGCTTCTTGTCTTTTTTGATGATAGCCACTCTAACCAGTGTGAGGTGATATCTTATTGTGGTTTTGATTTGCATTTCTTTAATTTTGTTTTTGTTGATAATTTTCTTTGCTGTGCAGAAACTTTTTAGTATGATGTTATTCCATTTGTTTATTTTTACTTTTGTTTCCTTACCATTAGAGTCAAATCCACAATGACCAAAGTCAAGGAGCTTCCTGCCTATAATTTTTTCTGTGAGTTTTATGGTTTCAAGTCTTATGTTCAAGTCTCACCCATTTTGAGTTAATTTTTTTTTTATTAAATTTATTGGGGTGACAATTGTTAGTAAATTTACATAGATTTCAGGTGTACAATTCTGTATTACATCGTCTATAAATCCCATTGTGTGTTCACCACCCAGAGTCAGTTCTCCTTCCATCACCATATATTTGATCCCCTTTACCCTCATCACCCACCCCCCAACCCCTTACCCTCTGGTAACCACTAAATTATTGTCTGTGTCTATGAGTTTTTCTTTCTCATTTGTTTGTCTTGTTCTTTTTGGTTTATATACCACATAACAGTGAAATCATAGGGTTCTCTGCTTTTTCTGTCTGACTTATTTCACTTAGCATTATACTCTCAAGATCCATCCATGTTGTCACAAATGCTCCTATATCATCTTTCCTTAACGCGGAATAGTATTCCATTGTGTATATATACCACAACTTCTTTATCCATTCATCTATTGAAGGACATTTTGGTTGTTTCCATGTCTTGGCCACCGTAAACAAAGCTGCAATGAACATTGGAGTACATGTGTCTCTATAGAGGAATGCTTTCAGATTTTTTGGGTAGATACCCAGGAGAGCTATTGCTGGGTCATATGGTAATTCTATTCGTAATTTCTTGAGAAACCTCCACACTGCCTTCCATAACGGCTGCACCAGTCTGCATTCCCACCAACAGTGTATGAGGGTTCCTTTTTCTCCACAGCCTCTCCAACACTTGTTACTATTTGTCTTATTGATGAAAGCCATTCTGACTGGGGTGAGGTGATATCTCATTGTGGTTTTCATTTGCATTTCTCTGATGATTAGCAATGTTGAGCATTTTTTCATATGTCTATTTGCCATTTGTATATCCTCTGTGGAGAAATGTCTCTTCAGGTCCTCTGTTCATTTTTCAATTGGGTTGTTTGTTTTTTTGTTGTTGAGTTTCATGAGTTCCTTGTATATTTTGGATATTAGCCCCCTCGGAGTTAATTTTTTTGTATGGTATAAGATAGTGGTCTAGTTACATTATTTTTCATGCAAATCAGGGAGTGTGATACTTCCAGCATTGTTCTTTGTTCTTGGGATTGCTTTGGCTATTAGGGGTTTTTAGTTCCACAAAAATTTTAGTATTTTTTTGTTCTATTTCTGTGAAAAATGCAATTGGGAATTGATAGGGATTTCATTGAATGTGGAAATGTTCTTAGATAATATGGGCATTTTAACAATGTTAATTAATCCAATTCATGAACACAAAATATCTTTTCATTTCTTTTGTGTCTTCCTCAATTTTCTTTCAACAATGTCATAGTTTTCAGTGTAAAGATCTCTTACCTCCTCAGTTAAATTTATTTTCAGCCATTTTATTTATTATTGTGGTTATAAGTGGTCTTTTTTTCTTAATTTCTCTTTCTGATTTTTTGTTGTTAGTGTGCAGAAATGCAATAGATTTTTGTATATTGTTTTTGTACCTTACATATTTACATTTTTGTTATTTCTAATAGTTTTTGGTAGATTTTAGGATTTCTATATATAAAATCATGCCATCCACAAATAGTGACAGATATACTACTGTTTTTCCAATTTGGATACTTTTTCTTTCTTTTTCTTGCCTGATTGCTCTAGTGAGGACATCTAATACTCCTTTGAATGATAGTGGGCATCATTGTCTTCTTACTGATCTTAGAGAAAAAAGCTTTCCTTTTTTTACTGTTGAATATAATAGCTGTGAATTTGTCATATATGGACTTTATGTTAAAGTACTTTCGTCATATTCCTCTTTTATTGAGAGTTTTTATGATAAATGGATGTTGAATCTTGTCAGCCTCATTTTCTGCGTCTATTGAGATAATCATATGATATTCATCCTTCATTTTGTTGTTGTCTTGTACTACATTAAGTAATTTGTGGCTGTTGAATCTTTGCATCCCTGGAATATATCCCAGTTAATCGTTGTGTATGGTCTTTTAAATTTATTGTTGCATTCAGTTTGCTTATATTTTGTTGAAAATGTTTGTTTCTATGTTCGTCAGAGATATTGGCCTGTGACGTGTGTGTGTGTGTGTGTGTGTGTGTGTGTGTGTGTGTGTGTGTGTGTATTTGTTGTCCCTGTCTGGTTTTGGTATTGGAGTAATATTGGCCTCATGTAATAAATTAGAAAGTGTACCCTCCTCTTCAATTTTTTAGAGGAGTTTGAAGAGAAGAGGTATTGAGTTTTTGAATATTTGTAGAATTCACCAGTGAAGCCATCTGGTCTTGGCTTTTTGTCTGTTGGGAGGTTTTTATTACTGTTTCAATCTCTTGACTACTGATCAATCTATCGAGATTTTCTTCATGATTCAGTCTTGGAAGGTTTGTAAGTCTAAGAATTTATCCATTTCTTCTAGGTTTTCTAATTTATTTATGTATAGCTGTTTATATTAGTCTCTTATGATCCTTTGTATTTCTGTGGTATCCTTGTACATTCTTTCATTTCTGATTTTAGTTATTTCGGCATTCTCTCTTCTTTTTCTTAGTGAGTATATTTAAAGTGCTGTCAGTTTTATCTTTTTGAATAACACAAGCTTAGTATAATTGATCCTTTCTGTCTCCGTTTTATATATTTATCCTCTGATTTTTATTATTTTCTTCCTTCTAATAATTTGGGGCCTCGTTTATTCTTCTTTTTCTAGTTCCTCTAGTTGTAAGGTTAGAGTGTTTATTAGAGATTTTTCTTATTTCTTAAGGTAGACTTTTATTGCTATAAACTTCCTTCTTAGTACCACTTTTGCTATAGTCAACAGATTCTGATATGGTGAACTTTTAAAATTTGTCTCTATGTATTTTTCTAAGTTCTTTTTTTGGTTTTCTTATTGGCCCAATAGTTGTTGTGTAGCAAGTTCTTTAATTTCTAATCATTTGTGTTTTTTCCAGTTTTCTTCTGTGGTTGATGTCTACCATTGCTGTTGGAAAAGATGCTTCATATGATTTCAATCTTCTTAAATGTATTGACACTTCTTTTGCATCCAAACATATGGTCTATCTTTGAATGTTCTACATGCTTTTAAAAACAATGTCTATTCTTTTTCTTAGGATGGACTGTTATATATGTGTGTGTGTGTACATATATATATATATATATATACATATATATATATATATATATATATATATATATATATATATACACATATATGTGTGTGTGTGTTTATGTGTGTATTTATGTTTATTTATTTGTTTTAATATGTCATTTAAGGCCACTGTATCCTTCTTGATTTTCTGCCTGATGATGTATCCATTGATGTACGTGTGGTGTTACAGTCCCCCACTATCATTGTGTTGTCAGGTTTACACTTTAGGTCTGTTAATAGTTGCTTTATATATTGTGGTATATATTGTGGTATATAGGATACTTGGTATATGGTATGTGGTATATAGGATATATTGTGGTATATAGGATATATATATATATATATATATATATATATATATATATATATATATATATATAATGTTATGTATTCTTGATGAATTGTTCCTTTATCATTATATAATGTTCATCTTTATCTCTTGTTACTTTTTTTGGCTTGAAGTCTGTTTTGTCTGGCATACTATGACTGTACCATTTTTCTTTTAGCTACCATTTTCTTGGAGTATCACCCTTTTACTTTGATCCTGTTTTTCTTTAAAGTTAAGATGAGTCTCTTGCAGACAGCATACAGTTGTGTGTTGTTTTTTAATCCATCCAGCCACTCTGTCTTTTGATTGGTGAGGTCATTCCATTTACATTTAGCATAATTATTGATAAATAGAAACTTACTACTGTCATTGTATCTATTGTTTTCTGTTTGCTGTGCATCTCCATTGTTTCTTTTCCCTTTTGATGCTCTCTGCTATTTTAACTTGGTGATTTCTATGATGTTTTTCTTGGTTTCCTCTTTTATTTTTATGTTTCACGTCTTTGCTCTAGATGTTTTTTTGTGTGTGTGATACTATGTGATTTGTATAAAATGTTTCATATGTTAAATTATATTTTTGATAAAATCCTATATTTATTTGACTATGCATGTTTCATTCCTTTCTTCCCTTTTATTTTCTTTGGTGGCCACAAATTGTCCCTTTTGATGTTGTGAGTTTGTTACTAAATTGAATTAGCTATAGTTTATTTATTTATTTATTATTTTTCCTTTTTACCTTTATGTTTAACTTTTGTGAGTAACACCTTAACCTGAAAGAGCTTTGCAGTTTTCTGCTTCTATCTATGAATTTATAATATTACTCAAAGTTTTGTGTAATTTTGCTTTTTTTTATTTTAGATTGTAGAGCTGCTTTCAACATATCTTGTGTGGTGGGCTAGCAGTGGTAAACTTCCTAATTTAATTTGTCAGAGGATGCCATTATACTTATTTTGCTTTTTCTGTTTGAGTTAGATACTTCTAAAGTCTCTCTCTCTCTTTTTTTTTTTTTTTTTTTTTTTTTTTTTTTTTTTTTTTTAGTTTTTAGGTTTTTTTTTAGTTTTTTTTTTAGTTTTTTTAGTTTTTAAGATCTGTTTTCTCTCCTCTTCCACCTCTTCCATTTCCAGATTTCTATCTTCAAACTCATTAGTTCTCTTGTTTTCTTATGCATTTTTCATCTCATTTATTGATTTCCTCAGCTCCAGAATTTCTGTTTAATTCTATTTTAGATTATCATTATTTTTGATAAAAGACTCCTCTATGTAGTATTCCTTTTCCTGAGCTCACTGAATTTTTAAGTTCTCTTGTAGTTTGTTGAGTTTCTTCATAAAAGGAATTTTGAATTCTCTATCAGTTGGATTCCAGTCATCCATGATTCTCAGTTTGTTTTCTCAAAAATTGCCATTATCTTTTGTGATAACATGATACTGTAATTTTTAATGGTGCTTGATAAATTTTCCCTCTACTGCTTCATTTGGAGTTTTCCCATGTTTCCCCAAAAATATAGGCTTCAAAAGATGCATTAGAGCTTATGTTCAGGGAACGGAATCATGAAAAATCATGCTAGGGCTTATTTTCCAGTTAGGTCTTATTTTGGGGAAAATACGGTAACAACTACCTTTCTGAGTAGCTTCCAGTTATATGTGAGAGCTAGTGCTTTCCACCCTTCTCGGACTTTGCCAGTGCCATCACCAGTATACTTGTAATTGTTGCTTTTCTCTCTGAGATTATTGGTAACTTGCTGGGTTGTGGGTGCTGCCACTTTTCTTGGAGCCTCTCGTCTCAGGTGCCACAGCAATTTCTGTAGCCTTAGAATTGGGTGCTGCTGCCAGCTATCATGGACACCAGGATCTTGGGTATAGTCCCTGATGATGGGAATGTGGAGGAAAAAGTCACTACCACTGGGGGAGAGAGGGAAGGACCATGTCTTGGGTGCCACCATGACTTTTGGATACTTTGGCTTGGGTTGCCACAGTAATTGTTAGAACCTCAGGTCACAGGTTTTACCATTGCTCCTCGGCTCCCACCCCCTTCACTGATATACAATTTACTCACCTTCAGATGTACACATATATAGATCTCTAAGGTATCATGTTGTGCTGTGTTGAGGATCCTAGTTTGGGCTATGGATGTCCTATTGGTTGTGACTTAAGAGGAAGAGACAAAGAAAATGACTTATGCCGCTATGATGCTGCTGTCATTCCCTCTTTTATTTTTATTGTACATATTTTCACTAGTCTGTTTTCCATATAGGTTTTCCCTAAAATAATTCAGATCCTAGGGAAAGCAGGTTTGCTAACTGTTTTCCTTTCAAGTCTCATTCTTTTTATATCACTTCAAGTTTTTCAATTATTATACTAGATGACATATTCTAGCTAATTTACTTTTACTCTTTGTAAAAAGAGCCACTAAGCTCTCCTGCATCCAAAACTAGACAGAAAGTAGAAAAGGAAAATAGAAATACATCAGAGAACTATGAAGTTATTTCAAGGCAAAATCACCTTCATTCTCTGGTAATTTTTAAGCTACAGAATTTAAAATAGGACTCTTTGAGAGTTAATGTCCTTTGTGTTAGCTTCATATCTATGTACTATTTGGTTCAGTGCCATAAACAGTGGGGAATATATTATTTATTTTTGTGATTGTGCTCATCTACTCATGTTAACCAAAATAATATAATTTAAGCCTTAGTAATTATGAAAGCAATTTGGATATAATCATATTTTAATTATTGTGATGTTATAACTCTAAATTACACCATCCGATGCTTTTAGAAGAAACCTTATGAACTTAAGGAGAAAATTTACGCCAAGTATCTTTTGAAAGGTTAAAAAGGAAAAGTAATTATCCTTTGCTTTTTGATGGGAAGTTAAGTACATATCAAATACATGCATATATAACAGGACATACCAAATGTTGGAAACTGTTCTCTTTGTTATTTCAGTGAACTTGAATATTTAAGTTATTCTTCTTATACTTTTTAAACTTATGGAAACTATGTTTATATTTTTGATATTTCACAATTGTAAGAACTATTTAATTAGTTAATTACATTCTGAAGGTGAAGACCTAATATTTGGAGGTGAGATTGTGGAGGACAGACATTCAAATACATTATTTATGTAGTTATAACTTGGTGTCAACTTGTTGGAGGCAAAATTTTAGGAAGAATTATGTTTGTTTTATGGCAGAATAAAAATAATTCTAGAACTCTAGCTACAGAAATAGTAGCATGAGTACAAAAATACATCAATCAATATATATACCTATATATCATTTATTTAAATATATAATAGTATAACATTGGCAATAATTTAAATGACCATGATAATGACTGTTTAAATATAGTAGAGAATTATAATTGAATAGTAAGCAGCATTTCCCCCCAAAATTAAGGTAGATTTGTATGCACTGAGCTAGGAATCTGTTCATAATATATTTGTAAATAAAAAAATTAAGTTTAATGTAATGTAGTATATCGTTCCATTATGTAAGTATGTTATGTACATGCATATGTGCTAATACATACAATGTATTTCTGTGATCTCAGTGAAGGAAGACATCAAACTGCTAACAACCGGTACCTATGGGGTAAATATTTGAAGGATCAGGCAAAACAATTATCTTTTTTTAACCTGTAGAATTGATAAGGAAAGTAAAGGATTTTAGATGCTTTTTACTGTTTAGTAATTTTTCATCCTTTCAAAAACAATTATGCAATTCTCACAAATAATGCTTTACAGTTATGCTTTCTTGGTGTTAGGTAGTGATACGAAAGTTTTGCCTTTCATGTGAATGTTATGTATAACTGTTGGTGACTAACAAAGTAAATGCATTTCACACATGTTCCCTTGGAATTGTGATCCAATTGACAACAACACAGTGCTTAAATAAGATAGGTCATTATTTTCCCTCCTTTTCAGCACAATTTGACAAATCTAGGCTGTCAAGCCAATGCTGTTTGATGAGGTCATTTAGAAACCCATGTTTTTTTCTTCTATATTGTTCTTCTGTTCTCATAAGTGTGTTCTTCAATGTAGTCAAAATTGGGTGACAGAGCATCTGGAAGGAGAAGGAGAGAAAGCCCAAAGAAAAAATTTTCTGTAGGTAGGAGAGACCCTTAGGTGGGTGCATAATTCACTTCTGCACTCATTTGATTGGTGATAACTTGGTCACATGACCAAACCTGGATAAAGGGTGTGTGTGTGTGTGTGTGTGTGTGTGTGTGTGTGTACCCTTTCCCTTACCTGGGTCAGACCACCATTTATTGTGTCTCATGTATGTGTTTCATTTAAATATAATCTTAAGAAATACATAATTTTTATCAACATTTCTTGTAATATATTAGAGTGGATGACTGTTTGCTTTAATTGCATGCCAACTATCACAGCATGATAAAATACTTGTTTTCTGTTCATTAGAAAAATAAGGTTACAAATATTAATGAATTGTAAATTTCCCTTCCACTTTTATTGGCCATACCAACTGAATGTTGCAGAACACACCAATATCCTATTTTACATTCTAATAGGTTTATTTCTTTCAAAGTTCAAATAATGTTCTCACATTAGTTAGAATATTTATTTAAAATATAATTTATACAAATCTACTCACGAGTGCCCCAACAGTGGCTGTTAGCCAGATATGCTGTGAATGATATTACAATAATATAACACATTTTTTGTTTGCTTGTTTTTTAATAAAATTACTAATGTCCTGGAATAAGGAAAATAAAATCAAAGTTCTAGCCATTTTTTTCTAAATTTTAAATGCATCATCCTGGGCCTTAAAAAAAATATATATATATATATATATATATATATATACACACACATATATATATATATATGTGTGTATATATATATATGTATATATATATAGATATACATATATATATATATGTGTGTGTGTGTGTGTGTGTGTATATGTGTGTGTGTGTGTGTGTGTATTTTCAGATTTTTATGAATTATGTGTCTGTAACAGAGCTGGTAGAGTCTAAATTATGTATACTAATATTTCTCAAACAAATATTACTACCTACAAGATTAATGGAATTCTTTTTGATTTCTATCTAGTATTTTAACATTTCACATTTTTTAGTCTCATGTATGGAATTACTTTTTAACAAGGGCTAATTTAGGTCATTTCTTAGTGATGCATCAGTGAGCATAAATTTCTGTTCAGTTGTGTCAGCTTTCATCTCTGAGTCAATGACCCATAGAACCACTTATACCACGAATATAAAATGATTCCATTAACGCACAGCAGTTTTCTAGTTTCCCTAATCATTACAAAAATAACATTTAATATAGACTTCCTTCTACCCTAGTAACCTATAAATTAAACTCTTTATTTCAGTGCCAAATTTCTTCTCATTCTCTATACCTTCTACTGCCCAATAACATCTCAATTCTTTGTCATTAAACTTTTATCCTGATAAATATTCTCAAATTGCCCTTCAAGAATCACTGTTTAGTGAACTAATACCTTTGGGCCTTTTTCCATTCTCAGTCTTAGGTGATAATCAATGTTTGAGACAGTGTAGTTTAGTCGTTATACTATAGTCACATAAGCCTGAAATTCAAATTTCAGCTTTGTCAATTTCTGGATCTGTGCCTTAAGTTACTTAATCTGTCTAAGCCTTGTTACTTCATGTGGCTAATAAGACTCTTTTAAAGAGATTGTTTTACATCGGAATAAATAAAGTACATAAGGTACTTAGTACAGAATATGGTACCGATTAATGGCCGTGATTCTAGACATTTCTATTCTCAATGTTCCTGATATATCATTTTCTGTAAAATATATGCCAGTTCTTGACCTACTTTTCTAATTACTTCTTAAAATGCTTGCTTGTTATTCCTTCATTCCGATTTTTATATTTATTTATTCCTCAAGGGTTTTTTTTGTGGTTTTGTTTTGATTTTCGTTTTGTTTTTCATGTCCTCCGGCTTTCTGGGTGATCATATTCTCTCTCTTAGCTGTGGACTGCATAATTGTTTCCCCCAAAATTCATGTGTTGAAACATTAATTTCCAAGTGAAGTTATTTGGAGACGGGGACTTTGTAAGCTAATTATGTCATGAGTTTGGAACTCTCATGATGGGATTTGTGTCCTTTTAAGATGAGGCACCAGTTATTTTTTTCTCTCTGCCATGTGAGGATACCTCCTGCCATATCTGCAAGCCAGGAGATAACCTTTCACCACACACCAATATTCTCATACCTTGATCGTGGAATTTCCTGCCTCCAGAACTGTGAGAAATAAATGTTTACTGTTTAAGCAATTCAGTGTATGGTATTTTGACTAATGGCAGTCTGAATTGACTATCAGAAAGACATTCTTGGTCACTTCCCAATTATAATCATTTGAATTCTGGAATATAAATCTCTAGGCTTACATACTCTCTAAAGATCATCTTAAAATTTATATATTTTTTTCAGAATATTTATAAATATCTTTCTGATTGCTCAATCTCCACATGCTTCAATCTGAATTAATCTGGTTCCAAATTTGTTCTAATTATCCTTGAATTTCAGTTATTGCTACTTCTGTACTTGTAGACTCTCTCACTTTTGAATCCATTGTAATTTGCTCTGATAGTTAATTATTTGCTTTATGTCATGATTCCACCATTAGTATAACTCCATTTACACCCCTGTATTTTCATTTTGTCACATTGTCACTTAGGCTCTTAGAATTGTCTTCTAATTTTTGGCATCTACTATATCCTTTTGCATTGATGCCAAATTAAAACTCTTGATTCACACTTCGATGATTCAGTTGTTTTGCAATTATTAATTAACATACAAAGGTAGTTATGAATCAGTCCTGTGTATCATATCATAATAAGTGACACTCAACATTGGTTACTGGAAATAAGTTAAACACAGAAAAAAAAATTCTCATGAAAGGGAGCAGCATGATGAATTGTCTAAAAAATCTTTTTACATGAAGGTCTTAGGGATGCTTTATCTGTATAGGAAAATTCAGAGTTGGTATACCAACTTCTTACATATAGTACTTGAGAAATTATACATTTAGTAAAGGGATATTATCTAGACATAAGATTATTAAAATAAAAATGTACAGAAATCATAGGAGTCTGGTTCTTTAAACAGATTTCTAAAATGCTCAAAGTTATTGTCAACTTCTCAAGGAATTATATTCCCTTCCTTGCAAGTAATTAATTAGAAAACATATAAAGTCTATTAAGGGAATCAATAAAATATGTGTCTTGAGAATTTGTGAAATTTTGATTTGATTAAAAAATCACTAAAATTTTATTCATATGGGTAGAGGCTAAGAATGCTATGGGTAGTCATTCTTTGTTTCCTATGCCAATTAAGGTTACTAAGAGTCATTTTGAGGATTGAAAACATTGGCTGAAGGAAATAAAGATAATTATAAGTAGCTCTGTGTGATGTAGTCCATAGATCTGTTTGCCACCTACAACTGTATTTTGAATGCTGTTGATGAATAGTACACGTGCAGGAAAGGGCAGATGATAGAACTGATAGATCTAGATACAAATGTGGTTGTTTGACCCTAATTTCATGAACTGAAATATTCTTCATGATTGCTCAGAATAAAGGAAAATATATTAAAGACTGAGCCTTGAAAAAGGAAAAGGACAAATGAAGATTTTGTTTTTCAAATTCCCTTATTAATGTATAAATTCTACAGGAGGGATGATACTTTAAATTTTGTCAGCTAACACCTTAGGTTTCAGTTATCATCTTAATTAACAACTAACACTTTAGCCTAGCAGCCGGGTACTGTCTGCCCTTGGGATCCCAGGAAGGAAACAATGAAATGTTAGTGTTACCTTAGGCAGAAAGAACTGGGCTGTGGGGTAGAGAGCGAGAGGAAGGGAAGGAGAAAGTTCAGGGACACAAAGGAAGGAAGAGATGAGGACATCTTTAGGAAAAGGTTAGCCACCAGACTGGACAGAACTGGATTCCAGTGGCCAAGAGCAGATTCAGGACACCATCTGGCCCCTCAGGTGAACTTTAGCTAATTATAATGGATTATAATATTACCAGCATGCCAGCCAAGAAACATCTCCAACCCCTGTGTTGCCAGGACACTTCCAACAAGGGCAAAATAAGGACAAAAAACCATTTCTCCTGATGGGAAAGAGTGGACAGCAAGGACCCACCTGGGAACACCTGGGATGCCACCCGTAAAACTTGAATATTCCATGCCCTTATTCAAATAACATCTTAAGCTTCTTTTTTCTTCGGTGTAGTTTCACTTCTTCTGGGCCTGTTCGCTCTCATGCCATCTTGAAAGAGTACTATTTTCTTTCTTTTAATAAATCTTGTGCTTTTTTGGCTTTGTTTGTGTGACTTGTTTGGTATACCTTGAATGCCTTCCTGTGATGTTTGCCAACAACCCATTCTTTGGTAACATCAGGAGAGGCAAATAAAGTTGAGTTGGAAGAGAATTTTGGAATGTGGTCATCTGAATAATAGTGGGGTTTTTTTTGGTGGTTTTTAATTGATAAATGTGCTGTATGTCTCCTTTTATTTATTTAGGTCATCTTGCATTTATCTTAGCAATGTACTTTAAGTTTTAGTGCAGTTATTTTATATTTTTTGTTGAACTTTTCTGTGAATATTTTTGTTTTACTTTCTGGTAATTTAAATTTATAATTCTTTCTTGATTATTTTAAATGTTGACCTAATATTTTTCAAATATGCTAAATGCAGTTATTAACTTTAACTTTACAGATTTGTTAGAATAATGTATGTGAATTATTAGGCTATCTGATAATAGTTATTTGCTTTTTCTTTCTAATGTTTATGCCTTTTAACACCTTTCCTTATTGCTGTCTTATATTAAACCCGATACTTAGATTAAATATGTTTATCTGTCCATTTGTCCAGATACACAACTGTTTATATATATATATATATATATATATATATATGTATGTGTGCGTGTATGTGTGTGTGTGTACACGTATATATATGTACACATGTGCGCGCGCACACACACACACACATATATGTGCAAAGAATGTATTAGTATTTTTCAAATATTTTGAAATGGAATTTTGATCTTTATGTGGGATCTTTGGCTGCTTAGAATAATTTCTTTCTTTTTAATGTGTGATCAATATTGTGGTTTCTACTATTATGCATACCAAATTTTATGTATTTTATAAGTAATTTGGTTCTGGATTATTAAAAATTTTAGAAGTTATAAACCATTAATTCTTGTTATTAGTGTCTAGTAACTTTAAAAGAGGTTTTTTAACCTTTCCAGTAGCCATCCTAGTGACTTATATAAGAATATTTACATTTTTGTGTTTCTGCTTTATTTTTAGAAAAAGTGTGATTATTATTATGTGTGTGTCTCTTTCAACCCCTGATAAAAAGGAATGAGGAAAGAAGTAAGGAAAGTATTGACCAAAGACTCGAAGATGACATTACTTAGGTTGTTTTAGTAAAAATGAGAATAGATTTGTGTTATCTATGAAAATTATCATTACTGAGCTATGTGTAAATTTTTCAGAATACTTTGGATTGTTGATCTAACTAAGGGAAGAATGAAACTTCACAGTATACTCAAATTTTACCATATTCATTTCATCCTTTAATAGATATACATTATTAACTAAAGGCATAAAAGTTAAACTGTATATAGTATTACAATCAATGTGCATTTACTTCCATTTGGAGAGTTTAATAGCATGATTATTAATTAAAAATTACGTAACTTATTTTTCACTTTCTACATTTTTCTCTTAAATGAATATGGGATTCCAAGATAAATTATTTGATTATTTTTCGTGATCTTTCTTAATTGGAAAAACATTTTGTTTTTTATACAAACATTTTTTTTAATCTAAAACTCTCAATCCCTGGGATAAAGTTCGGTACTTATTAAGAGATACAGATGGGTATCTATGCAAGTAGAAGCCTGGTGGACTCAATTACTTGTGTTAACACCAAGGCCCTCACTGGATGATTAGTCATGATCATCTAATTCAGATATGGTGGCTTTATTATTAATCATGGATATTTAAATCAAAACATAAAATATATGCAGACCTGTTTACTTCAAATCATTTTTTTTTTCTTTTCTGTCTCACCTACCTGGCTAGAATTCTGAGCTTCAATGTCTTAATGTTAATGTTACTGCCATGAGGCAGAAATACTTCACCCACCATCAACACCGATTTCCTCCCATCTCCAGGCTTGGTAGATCATTTTATTATCTGCTTGTTTATTTCATATTCTCTATTAACACATAAGCATGGTTGAAATTTAAAACTTATAGAAGATTTGTTGGGATTCTTACTTTGTGAGGGGTGAAATATCTAATTACTATGTCATTTTATACACCCGGAACTAATTAAAAAAAAACACAAAAATAAACTTATTCAAGTATTTCTTTACTATTTGTCCCCAATGTAACCTATAAATACCATGAGATTTTCTTTATATGATTCATAACGTTACGCAGTATTTTATTCTTTTTTGTTTAATGAAAGTTTGTTGGGGTGTCAATTATTAGTAAAGTTACATAGGTATACAGTTCTGTAATACATCATCTATATATTACATTTTGTGTTCACTACCTAGCGTCCTCCTTCCATCACCATATATTTGATTCTTAGTAAATATTTTTGAATAAATGTTGAATGAACTGGAAAAAAAAATCATTTGAGAAGGCCTAGACAAGACCATTTATGAACTATATGAGAGATTGCCAGACTAACAGGTGCATGTATAACTAGTTTCATGTATAACTGCTGTGAAGATAATAATGGAGATCCTTATTTGATCATTAATCCATCCTCACAATGTAGCCAATACGATCTTTTAATCACTAATAGGTGAATCAAGTGTCAGCCATGTTTCTACTTTTTTTTCCTGTTACCTACCTGAATTATATATTTCTTTGTCTCATGGTAATTTCCCCCCCCCCCCAGTGAATTAAAGAGATTCTCTGACTCACTTTGATTATATTTATACAGTTTTAATTTCCTTTACAATTGCAAACTCAAAGATAGAAAATGTAACATTTAAACCTTTAGCTTTTTTTCCCATAATTTATCTTAATTTCTATTTTGAATCCTTATAGCAATTCAACATATCATTTTGGTTTTGAACTGAATACAGTTTGTGGAGTGGGGTGTTTATAAATAGGTGTGTAGGTATATCTGTATTCTGATCATCATTTGTTCATGCTGACTTGGAATGATATTATCTCTGGCATTCCAATTTTGGTCCATGAGTGTTATTGTTGAATCTCTTTCCTTTGGCAAAGACCTCTTTGAGTCTCACCTTTACACTTCACCTTCTGGAAAGACTGGAATATTTCTATGTGGCATAGGCAGTATTCAACTACTGCTTTTCCATGATGACTTTGAAATAGCTCCGCGAAGCAGGGTATAAGTCTGTTTTCTCTGAGATTCAAATACTTAATAATTTCTTACTTCCCTCCTGATTTATCATTCTCACTGCAGTTCCCTCTCATTGCAAGTGTGTATGGTCTATTTTAGTAGTATCAGCTCCTTATCTATTATTCTATTTATTATTATTTTTTAATACTAAGTAACATTGTGGACTAAACCTTTGAAATCTAAATTGTGCTTTTTGTTTCCTGCTTTACTACCATCATATCAATTTCTGGAAGTAATAGATATCTTGGAGAATAACTGATAACAACAGGAAGAGAAAATATCATGGATGATTGCTAAATATTTCCAAATATCACCCTATCATACAGAATAGCATTAAAAAAGTCTATTAACCTTAATATGAAATATGCATGCTTAGCTCTGGGCTAGTACTGCTAGTTCACTACCTTTGCTTTATCTTGATAATTATAACATATTCTCTTATGCTGGAATCAGTATCCTACATTCACCATTCTTTGAAATTTACTCTGCATCTGTTTTACATAATGCTGATTTACTTTGGCCAACTCTTCTCCTAAGACTTGGCTTAAGCCTCCATTGTGGTTGCATGTAGACAGGCCACTATTGTGTTTCTAGTCTCACAGACACTACTAGAATTACTTGTTCTGTTGCTAAGTCCTTTTACACTGGTCAGGATAGCACATGACAAGTGCTAACTTTATACTTGTCAAGATTTTTAGTTTATATGACATCCACTAGTCCTGATATATTGACTGAAAGCTCTGAATTTAACATCTGGTAGGATAAAAGGACCTATTTGGGCTACTCCAAGGTTTGTTAAAGAAAGAAAATTTTAAGAGCAGATTAGTTTTAGAAAATCATATTCTCAAAACAATAGGTCCCTTACTCTATGGGTTTTAGTGTTTTCTCTTTTACCATTTCCATTTATCAGAGATTATTAGTATCAGATTTCCATCTTAAACATATCAATGACTACCATTAGAAAAAAACAAAAAGAAAAACAAAAAAAAAGCTTCACAATAACTTTGAATCCCTACATTTCTCCTGCCTGACTGGCAGGATTATACTGGAAAATGAAACTCTCATAACTCCTGTGCCCTCCTCCCTTTTCCTGTGTGCTCACTCTAGTATTTCAGGAAAAAAAATAAAAAAATAAAAAAATAAATAAAATAAAAGGCTCTATTGTGACAATCCTCAAAATCATCTGTATTACTATATTATTTTTCTGATATTTCCCTCATCTCATCATCTCATTGGTAGACAGGGTGACTCAATTTTTCACATTTATATTAAAATTGTATAGAGTGCTGATTATTAATTACTAACATCTCTATTTTTCTTTGTGTAAGAAATAATCCTTTATAGAATCATTACTGGTGATAATTTAGATTGAAAATTGATTCTGGAGAATTCTAATTTTAAAACCAAGATTTTAAAGAAAGAAGTCATACAATCTGAAGTTATATCTCTCATTATATAAATGCCTAAGGCTCTCCAGATTGTGTATATATTCAAAGTTAATAACGCTCTAGGTATTGTTCTACCAACCTATAGCAAGTTTCTGTCTTCACTCTCAACATTTTTCAAGTTCAATTTGAGTCCTCCAGTTACAAACAGATGAACTGGGAGTGTATAAAATGCAAAGCTAGAGCTCTTAAAAAATAAAAGTGCAAATATATGTAGATAAAATTAGAAAATGCCTATATAACAAACATTCAACAAAGTTAAGGAATATGTGCAACACATATGTAGAAAAAGAGTTTCTTTTACTTTCCAAGTGATTTTACAAATCATTTTTACATAGTCATAAAGCAAATCGAAAAAAGGACAAAATATTGTAAAGGTGTAGTCGGGGTAAAATACAAAGGGGAATTTACAAGAAAAGATGTTCAATCTTACTGTAATATAAATAAGTAATGAAAAAATCAGGTAACATTTTCATACACAACTGGCAATTATTTGGGAGATGTAATTTGGCAAAAATCTGTCAAAATTAAAATGCATGGCCTAATAATATAAAGGCTGGGAAATTACAACAGATATTTTTATATCAGTCATCAAAATAAATTTAGTACTTTTTGATAGTGTAAAGATTAAAAACATCCTAAATGTGCATCAGAACAGATATTTTAGGTAAACAATAAAGGATATTTATAGGCTGTAGACTTCTTAAGGATAAGATTACATTCTTCTGTATTGTTAAATTCCTAGCAGCGAGTATAGGTGAACAATTAGGTGTTCTGTGGGTTACTGGAAGAAATGAATCATAAAAATAGATTTAAAACACTTGTGTAATTTTAATCAAATAAATTATTTCACAATTATGGGATATAAAACATTATGCTAGGCATGTGAGAAGTAAATGATAAAATTAGATTAGTGGTTACCCTTACTGACCTTAGAAAGCAAGTTCAAGAGATTGTAAGGTTAACTTACATAATAATTCTCAAAGTCAATAGCACTTTAGCAACTATCCTCCATGGATTAATTAGTATATAATTAGTATATAAGGCCTAGTAAGCGGATATTACATTTTAAGTGCATTTTTGATAGAAACCTATCTATGAGTGTGCTGTTATATTAGTTTTCTATTTCTGAGTAACAAATTATGACAAATTTAGTGACATAAAATAACACCCACTGATTATCTACATGTGCTGTAGGTCAGAAGCCCAGAAGGACTGTACTGAGTCCTTTTTTAGGACCTCACAAGGCCTTGATCAAAGCTGCATCTGGTCTGAGCTCTTATATGGAGGCTCATAAGGTGAATCTGCTTCTAAATTTATTGAGATTTTTGCAGAATTCACTTATTTGCCTTTGGATGACTAAAAATTCCCATTTCCTTGCTGAATGTCACAGTTACTGGCTGCTCTCTTCTCCTAGAAGCCACCCACTTTTTTTGTCAAGTAGCTTTTTCATATTCAAACCATCAAGGACAGGTTGAGTCCTGGTGTTTGTAATCCCTCTGACCTCCTCTCCAGCCATGACACCACTGCTGTTAAAGGATTTAGGTCCACCCAAATGTCTTCCTTTTGATTAACTCAACATCACCAGATTAGTAACTGAAAATATCTCCAAATCCTTTTTCGGCATATCAAAGGCATGTTGCAAAGGCATGTTATGAATGATCTCTTGTTGTATCACTAGTCCAGGAATTAGGGTGGAAAATATTGGTAATGGGGCATTTTAAAATTCTGCCTACTACAGTCATAAACATATTAAGTATTGTAATCAGGGTTAACTTCAGCAGGATGTTTGCCTTACATACTTACCTAATTCTGCAAGTAATAGCCTGTTTTAATCTAGTTTTTTTAACACCTATAAAGGACACTCCATATATAAGGTTTCCCTTAATACATTTATAAATCTACATAAAGATTTAAATATAAGACTAATAAAAATGAGAGAAAACATGAATGTGAGATTAAATTAGAAACAGAAGGCAAGACTCTGCCTGAGAACAGCACAATGTGGAGATTCCATTTTGATAAAGTGATTTTTTAAAATTATGCTGTTCTAATATGTGTTACTTTTACATGTTGACAGTATATGTCCTCTTGTAGCTATAGAAAGCAAATGGGTTTTGAACCTAGGTTGCAAGGTCAATTAGTTAAAACTGAAAACTGTCAGATGACCTATATTGTTAATAACACTCACATTATGATTTGTAATGTTGGTCTTAGAGTGTTTCAGGGCTCCACACCTTGGTCATCAATATTTCCAGTTGAGAAGCTAATGGGAGAACTCAGAAAAAAGATAAATTTGTGACTGGTTATTGTGGGACATATAATATCAACCTGGACCTACAAGCGGCTCTGATTTCCCTCCTGTTCTGTTTGGAAAATTCAGATTTATTCATTAAATAGTAGCTCAAGTGCTACCTTATGGGAAATACCTACTTCTGTGAGCAAACAGATTGAATGCTTCTTATCCTTGTTCCTATTGCACTGTGAACATATTTACATTAAATCAATTATCATCTTGAATCACAGCTTTTTACTTATATATTTCGATTGCCTCACTTCTTATGCAATCTTTTCAACACTAGGGATGCGAATTTTCATTTGTGTCCATAAATGCCCTAAACTAAATTATATGTGAATAATTCACATTTTGTGAATAATTGTCCTACTACCCAATATCAATTGATAATTTATATAATTGATAATTGATAAGTACATCAAATATTCCTAGATTTGACCCTTTCAAGCTAGCTTGTTTGTTTTTCACAGTCCCCTCCATTCTCTGAACAGTTCTTTTTTGCGGGGAACAAGAAAATGTCCCAGGCTAATCTTTTGCTTTCTTGTGTCCCAAGCTCAATAATAAACCATTTCTCCCAGGATCCCTAATTCCTACTCCTGGAAAACAGTATTCACTAACCAAAATGTAGGTGTTCAGTTATTTTCATTGCTACTGTGGTGTCATTGCATCCAGACCCTCTCAATTGGCAGGGTATAAAATGAAAGGTATATTCACATACACATATTCATACATGTGCTTACACAGACATAGAAGCACACCCAAGGGCAGCTAGTTTCCGTAGTTTCAGGATGTGAAAATTGACAGCTTAAACCTAGCCAAACCTGTTAGGTAACCTGATTTGACTAAATAAGAAGTAGAACATTAAAGACCCCATTGAAGTTATTTTCCTTTAGCTCTACTAAACTAAATTAAAGTTTCTGCATGCGAAACTGGGTGGTTTATAATTTGGAAATAAAACTCCTTCTGTGCAACTAATACGTGATCCTAGGTAACTCTGCCTGGAAATCTCTGAGTACCCCAAAGCTTGCCTGTGATTTATTTCTTCTGCTGCTCTATCATATCCTTTACCTGTATTAAAACCCTGCATATTTATGCTCTATAGAGTCTTGTGATTCCTTTAAGTTACTCAACCCATGTAATTTATGAAACATGTATTTACCATGCTAGTGTCCATTTCTATGTCATACTATCTAAAAATGCATAGGGAAAAATACAAAAAAAAAACAAACAAAAATACAACACATCAGATTACAATGCTATTCCGATACAAATCTAATGTCACTGTGTTTTTGCTATCCTTTGTCTGTTCCATGTTTGCAACTTTCTACTCTGACAGTAAGAAATCCAGTCCCATTATCCAAAATATATTCAGATATTTCTTAAAATTTTGAATGTAAAAAAAAAAAAAGAAAGAAAAACAGTAGTTTCAAAAGTGCTGTTGCCTCTGCAAAAATAAACCTATTGAGAATTAAATATCTCTTTGAAGTTCTCTTTTTATATGTAGCATGAAGATATATAATTCTAAAACTGTATTCAAAAGTTACTTGGGTTCTTTTTTATTCCCGTCAGTGTGACTATGTTGTTCATTTGAAATACAGTTTGGCTCATTTGCATCTAAGTTAAATTTTAGAGATTTGTATTCCTTCCTAATAGATTTTATTGATTGATTGATTGATTGATTGATTGATTGATTCATTCATTCATTCATTCATTCATTTATTCATTCATTTGCATGGGAAATATTAAAATGGTTTAAAATGGCAGGTCAGTGAAAAAAGATATATTTAGAGAAATCTTATCTTTCCTAATTCCCTATATCCTTACTATACCATCCCTACTCAAGCCCCATAGGTAACCAGTTTCATTAATCTCGTAATTAACTTCCTTAGGTAGTTTAATTCAAAATTGCAGATACACATGCATTTTCATATTTTTTCCTTTTTTCCTTACTCACAAAAAATAGTATATTATAGAGCTGGAATCAGTGACATTTTCTGTAAAGAACCAGGTAATAAACAATTCAGGTTTATTGGGCTAAGGGGCAAATAAAGATATTATGCAGATGATTCTGTAATAAGGGAAAGAAGTTCCACAATTTTAATAAGCTTAAAATATAAACATTAAAATTGCATTTAATTTATTGCAATGCATATTTACTAACTAGAAGAATGGAATTGTTTTGGGGAGATATTTTCTTAATTAGGGTTCCAAATAATCATTCACCATTGGCAAAATCTATTGCAAAATTTCATCTGTTAATGCTGATCTGTAATCAGATATTACATATATCAATTTTGAATATGTCTTTTTTCAGAGATAAATACTGCTGAATTCTGTTATCAATCTATGAGCATATGGTTTTAAGTGAGCATATTTATTACTTGGAAGGCATTTATAGAATCATATTAAATTCTTCTCTTGATACGTGCCTTATAGCATGCCCTCTCATTGCAAATCAAACACTTCCAAATGAAGGTTAGATGGAAGCTCTTCAATTACATAGTTAAATGGATCGTGAAATATGAAAATTTCCTTTGTACTTGCACTGGGGTCTGAAAAAGGCTGTTGACATGTAATTTGAACTTAGCAAATATATTTGGTGCAAATTTTTGTAGGAATAGAGATCTTGCACTTCGTTTTAACTTTTGACAGCTTGAAAAGTGTATTAAGTAGCTTGAGAATACTTGTGATTCAAACATTAGTCTCTCTGAAAATGACTTTGCCACAATGTAGGTTTCACATATAAACACTGTTTTCACTCATAATTTTAGATTGAATTCACTAAAAATACATTTAAGTATATGGAAAATGTGCATTTCCAAAACCATTCGGTGCTCAATGACCATGGTTGAGAGTAGTTCTCCCAATTCAGACAAACTTCAATCTTGGCCCTGAGCTAAATTGAAACAAAACTTTACCATTGCTCAAACATAAAACTGCTGTGATTTAGGACGAATTACTATATTAAGCTTCTATTAGGATAAAACAAAACAACAACAACAACAGCTACAATAAAAACAGCAAAAAAAATATGGAATTAGCAATGATTAAGTTCACAAATGTGAATGGCATTTACACTACCGTCTTAGTAACACGTTAGAATCACATGTTGTTCTCCTCAAAGTACCTGCTAATAAATAACACAATGAACACTTCCTTTTTTTTCTTTTCCACATATTTTTACTATCATGCATGTTAACATTTTTTATCAGATTACACTTAGGTTGTACTAAATTAGTGTTTTCTCAGCTTCCTCTAAAATGTGTTTGCATGTTCATGCAATTCTTCTATTCTTCTATTCTTAGAAGGTAGTTCTCTAATTTTTTAATCACATCACATTTGGCATTGAATCCTTGAATAAATAACTAAGCAGAATAAATTACATCTTTCTGTTCTTCAAAATCCAATACCAACAACACAAAATCAATCGCCTTGTTTTTTCATACATTTTTGAACAAATATTTAGTAACCACTAAATACAAGGTATTACTGCATATAGGATAGTTTATTTTCTATATGGAAACAATATTGGTTTATATTAATTCATATTATTTTATAAAGATGAAAGATACTATATTTGGTGGTTTAATTATATTGCTATTGCTCTCAATGTTCTCAACTCTTTAAGAAACTGTTCTCACTGAAACTCACATATTCTTAAGCATGTTTATTTTCTCTGGATATATTTATTTGATTGCTTGAATCAAATAATATTTAATTACCCAACAGTGAATGTCTTTCATTGTGTGTCTAGCAAATGAAACCCTTAAAACCTTACTTTCATTGTAGCTTCACATTTAATTTTGATTTTTATGAAGAAATTGTGCTGTAATGTTCTATACTGTTATAAATATTCTATTTCTTCTGGCCATTGATTTCCTATGAGAATATTGTGATGAGTGCTTACAATTCAAAAACAAAAACACAAGCATTCCAATTTAAAAAAATGGAAAAAGGAATTGGGTAAACAGTTTTTCAAAGAACGTATACAAATGACTGATAAGCATATGCAACAATACTTGACTTCATTAGTCATTAAGGAAACATAAATCAAAACCGCAATGAGATACCACTTCACACCCAGTGAGATGACTTTAGTTAAAAAAAAAGACTAGAAAAGAAGACATTTTGCAAGGACATAGAAAATTGGAACACAAGGTATTGCTAGTGGGAATGCAGAATAGTGTAGCCAGTGTGGAAAACATCTTGACAGTTTCTTTAAAAAAATTCAGTCTAATTTTATCATCTGACCAAACAAATTCATATTTAGGTATTTATGCAAAACAAATGAAAAAAAAATTTACGCAAAGTCTCAGACACAGATATCCTTGGAAGCATTTTGGGGGATAGTCAAAAGTTGGCTCATGTTTGACTAGTACCTGGAGACCAAATATTACTTTGCACTGTCAGTCATAAAGCAGGCTTATATAGCTCAGGTTATATAAGTCATAGCACAAGTCTGCCTCATAGTGAATCCAGTGGGACCTGAGGGCCGTCTTATAGCTTTTCCCCAACTTTCCCCAAGTTTATAGAAATAATTATTTTTAAAAACTGAAGGAATTTCTAATAGGTTTTCTGATTTCTGGAATAAGGGCTATTATAGTACATAAAACCAAGTGAAAGCCCGTTTAACTACCGCCTTGTGCCATGAAAGTAAGACAACAACACTATGACATCTCTGGTAGAATTATAGATATTATAGAGAGATGCAGGGGTGATTACTTCTACCATATCATCACCAGATTCAGGTTTTGGCCATTTCAAAAATCAAATGAATAATAATTATTGGAAATGTAGTCTCATTTTTATGCCAATCTCAGCTCTGGTTCCACATCTTTGCTCTTAAAATTAATGTAACCCCTGGTACTTAGCATACAGCTATCTGTGGGTTTGGACCTAAATAATCTTTTTTATTTCCATTCATATCACAAAGATTATCAGGAATAGTATATCTTTACATGGCAAAAGCAGCTCAATATCCCCATTGTCTTAACTAGAAGTTAAGATAAGTCCTTCTCCTTGTCATACACTGTCTGGAGAGTCCTTGATCGTCTTAACATCCCACAAAACACAGAGCTGTCCCTTACAGTAATTATATTTTGCCTTGGTGAGCTGGAAGAAGCAAGAAATCTAGATGCTTTGATAAAACACTTGTAATACAGACAGAGGAAGATAAATCCTGTGAAATTTCTGGTTTGCCATATTGCTGAAAGTTTTAGGAATCCAATGTTCTTGGGAAGACTGATATATTTGTCTAAAGTATGAAATGTGCTGGACTTTATACTATACAACCAAAAAGCCAGATATTTGGGAAAATGGGGTGGCTTCTGAAATTTGGAAACATCTTACACCATATCCAGGTATGTTATTCAGTCCCTTTTACCAAGTATCCTAAAAGGTTTTCTATTCTCAGTAATACCTGAGGCAAAAATAAAACAAACAAAAGGTCTTACCACAGGTTTAAGCTACCACAAAAGCTCTCCCACCACTTTGAACTTATGACACAGTAGACCAGATACTCTCAGTAGATTTTTTGTTTAGGCACCATAAAAAAAAGTACAGAATTGACAAAATTAGAATTTTTGGAGATAGACCATGCTGATTTTTAGTAAGAACTACTCTCAATTCGAACAGAAGCTTCTGACCACTACTGAGCCCCACTAGACACTAAACACATAATCATAGGACAAGAAGCTGCCCAACATGAACTGTATGATATCTAGTCAAATAAATCATGAAATTAGTCATTAATGGCAATGATATTGAAATGGTTAAAGTAAGACCACGCCCCGTCAGGTCCAGAAGCCAAAACAAACACCCAAGGGTTAATGAATTCCCTTCCTCTCTTTTCCTAGTATTTCACTATTTGTCTCAATCCCCTGTCTATGGATTTATGAGGAATTTAGCAAGAGAATGGCAAAGATAGGAAAGCAAATGCAAAAATAAATGGTTGGGATTGGAAGTTATTTTTAGACAAATTTGAATTTCAGATGAAATGTGGTATTAAAATAGAAACATGTAGTGATAAAAATATAAACTATAGCAAAGATCTAAATATCACGAGTCATCTACATAGCCTTAAAATCCATTAAACATTAACTAAGAAGTCTAAGGAAAAATAATATGAACATGATTGTAACATAGTACTTAAAATCACCTCTTGGTCTATGAAATATCGTGTAGGAAAGAATTAACATATAAATGACTTAATAACTGAAGTTAATGCAATTGATATATGTCACATTCTGAAAATACTAAATTTGTGTACTTCTTAATTCCCTAATGTTAGTAAATAACAAAGCAGACACTTATTAAATCAAAAACTTTTATAAATAGTTAAATGTCTAGTTACATTTTCTAAATAGTTAATAATTTTAACATATGAAACATAAAATATATCATGTTACATTATTATATATAAAGTATATAATATGAAAATACAGTTAATGTTAAAAGCAAACCCAAAAATATTGAAATCATTTTTAAAGGCATTCTTAAAACACTTTGATTTTTAGTTAGAATCTATGATTTAAGTTCCAAAATATGTATATAGTCGTTACATATCAACATGAGAGAGAAATTCACACTTTAAAATATTAGTTACTACTTAATTATTAGGTAAAATTATATAATATGAAATGTTCATTCCATTGATAGAATTTAGAAACAAATTTTGGGGTATGTTAGTTTTGTATTTCTCCTACAACAAACTACTGTATATTTAGTGGCTTAAATTAATACTCATTTATTGTCTCATAATTTTGTAGGTCGGATGTCTACATGGATTCAGGTACGCAGTACGCACTCTGCAAAGAGTATCACAAGGGCAAAATCAAAGTATCAGTGGTCTGGGCTGTCATCTGGAGTAATAGAGAAAGAACCTGTTTTTGTTCTCCACTCAACCACCATTCTACTCTCTGTTGCTATGAGTTTTGTATATATATATTAGGATTCTCGTATAAGGTGCCAGAGATTGGGGGGTCAGAGAAATGGAGAGATGTTTGTAAAAGGGTACAAATTTCCAGTTATAAGATAAATAAGTTCTAGATAACTAATATTCAGATGATGGCTGTAGTTAAAAATAGCATATCACGAGGTGTGATAAAAAAGATGGTGAAAGTTTAAATTAAAAAATATATATATTATAGTAAAAACACATTGCTATTAATCCCCTCAAAATACTCCCCTTGGTTCAAACACACTTATCTCATTGTTCTTGTCACTTTCTGAGGCAGTTCTGGAAGTCCTCCTTTGGGAGCATCTTTATAAGCATTTTAGAAATGATGTATATAGAAAACTACTTGAGAAATGGGCAAAAGGTTTCATCCACCATCATGACAATGCTACGTGTCACACATCACTTCTGGTATGGCAATTTCTGTCAATTAAAAACATTATGTTGTGTCCTTATTCACCTTATTCACCGGATCTGGCATCTGGCAATGAGCAACTTCTGGCTTTCCCCTGAAGTCAAAATAGTGCAGGACATCAAAGCAGCCATGGCAACGCAACTAAAGACATTCGCAAA
This sequence comes from Rhinolophus hipposideros, assembly GCF_964194185.1. Classification (NCBI taxonomy): domain Eukaryota; kingdom Metazoa; phylum Chordata; class Mammalia; order Chiroptera; family Rhinolophidae; genus Rhinolophus; species Rhinolophus hipposideros. The sequence continues at coordinate 26,474,585 of NC_138057.1, forward strand.
ATAGGACTATCAGAACTGCTTCAGAAAGTGGCAAGAACAATGGGATACGTGTATTTGAAGTGAGGGGGAGTATTTTGAGCATAACTAATGGCAATGTGTCTTTTGCTGTAATAATTTTTTTTAAATTTAAACATTCAATGTAATTTTTTTTATCATACCTCGGTATATATTTGAAAGTTGATAAAAGAGTAAGTCTGAAACATTCTCACCATAAAAAAAAAAGAAAAACATATATAATCATTTGAGGAGATAGATTTGTCTACTTATCGTATTATGGGAATCATTTTGCAATATATTATGTATCAGATCATCTTGTAATACACCTTGAATTTATACAATGTCATATGTCGATTATCTCTTAGTAAAGCTGAAAAAAATTAAAAATAGGTTCCACATAATAAGTGATATGATGCCGTATATGTCTTTCTCTCTCTGGTGCATGTCACTTAGCATAATGTCCCCCAGGGTCATCCATGTTGTTGCAAATGGCAGGATTCCCTTTGTTTTTAAGGCTGAAAAATATTCTGTTGTGTTTGTGTGTGTGTGTTTATTTATTAATAACACATTTTCTTTATCCATTTAACTGATGACAGGCACTTACGTAGTTTTTATACATTAGCTATTGTGAAAAATGCTGCAGCACACATGATAGTGTAGGCTCTCTTTCCTAGGTACTAATTGTGTTTCCTTTGGACATATGCACAGAAATAGGATTGCTAAATCACATGGTAGTTTTCTTTTCAATTTTTTAGGGAATCTCCATATTGGTTTTTATATGGCTGTACCAGTTTATTTTCCCACCAACAGTGTACAAGTGTTCTCTTTTCAACGCATTTTTTGCCAGCATTTGTAATCTCTTGTCTATATGATAATAGGCATCCTAAAAAGTGTTAAGTGACACTTCATAGGGGTTTTCATTTGTGCATCCAGAATAATTAGTGGCAGTGAGCACATTTGCATGGACCTGTTGGCCATTTGTATGCCTCTTTGGAAACATGAGTATTCAAATAGTTGGTCCATTTTTAATTGGATTATTGTTTTATTGTTGTTTTGCTTTTGCTACTGAATTATATGAGTTCCTTATATATTTTAAATATTAATACTTATTGAATATGTGGTTTGAAAATGTTTTGTCCCATTTTATAGATTGCCTTTTCATTTTGTTGATGGTTTTCTTTTTGTGCAGAAGCTTTTACATTTTATGTAGTATCACTTGTTTATGTTTGCATTTGTCTTTTCCTCCATTGTCATTTCCAAAAAGTATCATTGCCAAGACCAATGTCAAGGAGCTTACCTCCTATGTTTTTGTTGTTCAGCCCCAGACTATTAATAGTAACACCATCAGCTAGGAACAACTGAGGCACTTGCCCAGGCCCCTGTTACCTGTAGTAACCTTCCGCACAGACTTCCCAGACAGGAGTCAATGTTTTGGCTGAACTGGACCTTGTGGTTCTTGGTGTGATAGTAGGATGCATTTTAGAAAACCCTTCAGGGAACTTCAAAGAACAAGATTTATTACTCATATTCTGGAGGGTATTTGGCATGCCTAAGCGTCACACAACAAGGTCACAAGTAGGGAGAGAGAGAGAGGGAGAGGGAGAGGGAGAGGGAGAGGGAGAGGGAGAGGGAGAGGGAGAGGGAGAGGGAGAGGGAGAGGGAGAGGGAGAGGGAGACAGAGAACTGGGGACTCTGCCTTTATTAGGGTCCCCACGTATGGTGTCTAGGGTTTCACAGTTCACTGTTTATTGGCTGAGTATAAGAGCCAGAATTAGAGAGGGAGAATTATGTAAGCTACCTTTGAAATGCTTACAATTTTGAAAGGAAGATACATACATAAATCAAGTTCATATGGTAAGAGCCATATACAAGTAGAGTCATAGTGCTTAAGGAATTTGAAGCAAAAGCATTTCAGTAAATAGAAAAAATTCAAACTCTGAAACAGTATACAATATATGTGATTCATGTTATTCCATGATCATCAGTATTGTATTCTTCCTAATCGTATCTATAAGTAGCTGGCAATAGGTTTGTATTCTCAATATAATGTAAATGTGTTATTTTGATCTTGATAAATGTAACATAAACCTTAAGGCAATTGAGGCAGTGGTATAAAATTTATAATTCATGTGAGCCCACTTTCACACAGAAAAGATAGGAAGTTCAAAATTTGGATACCATGATTCAAAGATGAAAAATAAATGCAGGACACGTTGATGTGTACAGTGAACATCTATTGCTTTATCATTTACCGTTGAAAGGCAGTGAACAGTCTACTGGCATGCATTAGACAGTTCTGACACTATATCTGATCGTTTCTTTAGATATATAATGTGTCATTTTCATTGGATTAGGACTTGTTTCTCCAATGAGCCAGCACACACAGATGTATATTGCCCTTTAACATTGTAACATATGCAAAATATGGAACAATACATTTTATGCGAAACCACCAATAGAGAAGAACATACAGCAGTGGCTTTCCAAGCAGATGGGTGTATTGACATTTCTTGACAAAACTTCCTGACAAAGCGGATGTTTTATAAAACTAACTCTTACATAGAGCATAGTGTTCATTGTTCTTTGGGAAATACAGCTAAAAAAAAACATGTTAATTATTTTTTAGCTTCTGCAAAAGTGAAAAAGTCTTAATTTAAACTTCTGATAAGAATACATCTACTGTCCCTATGCTGATAATGAAACACCGGAAGCTCTAAAAACAATCTATTTCTACTAAAAATCCTTTACAATGTTTAGTAAGGCATGTTTAATTTATTTTTCATGTTTACCAATGTTAAACACCAATATTTTCAGTACTTTTATAGATATTATGCTTGAAATACGAGATTTTCCTCCTGTCATAAAGATACTTTGCAGAGAGATAGGCAAGAAATATACACAAAAGTACTGTTTGTCTAAAAACAACAGATGTAAAATATTTCTTATCACCTGAATCAATGTTTTCCAGGATTCAAGTCATATTTAAACCATACTTTGTGTTTGCTTCTACAACACGATTATGTCAGTAGATCATAATTAGGTATCTAATCATAGTTCGAATCAGTTGATTTTCCATCCATAGTCTCAGGCGCTACAGGTACACATTTATCATGTCCTGTTTTTCAATTGTGTGACCTTATGATTAAAATCAAAACATAGAGTTATTAGATCTCAACACAATAAATTAGGAGCTAGATGCCTAACAAGAAAATATTTCAATGTCCCATTGCAGTTCAGCTGCTATACGAAGTGGCTTTGGACAATGCTCCAGTGAATACTGTAAATAACATGAGACAACAGATGTATTGCTGCAGCATATTAGAGTGGGTCTGAGTTAGTTCAACAAAGTTTAAGAGAACAACAAAAATAATTATTACAGAAACTGTAGATAATTTTCATATAAAACCCCAAAACTGATTCTTTTTAGCTGTCTTGATAAGCACATCCCCACTTAATTGGCCCACACCTACTTAATTTTTTTCATGCCCCTTGACTAAGGACTGATATTTCTCTGAAAATTCAAATTATTATTTATGTCCATTTCACTCAATGTAGTTTCATGCATTTACACCTTTTTTTGTCATGATATGTGAATAAAGGTTTTCTATTCATAATTGCATTGAATTAATAAAGAACAGTTAAATGATCAAATAATGAAAGTGTAAGTATCTCTGTTATTCATTCCATCTTCATGGTTGTAGGCCCTAAAAATCTCTTAAGTATTCTCAATAGATAGTGATCTGCCAGCTTTTAAGGTATAGCAGAGAACTTCTATAATCAGCTTAACCGCTAAAATTGACTATTTTTTTCTTAATTGACATGATTGCTTCATCACTATGGAGGAACGGACTTATTTTTCTCATGGTATACTGATTTAGCGTTTGAATTTTTTCTATTTACTGAAATGCTTTTGCTTCAAATTCCTTAAACACTATGACTACTTGTATATGGCTCTTACCATTTGAACTTTATCTATGTACTTAGGTATCTTACTTTCAAAATCATAAGCATTTCAAATGTAATATTCATGGTCTGTTTTGTTATTAATATTTAATCTTCATCACTGTCTTATAGTACCTTGAAAAAGGTAGAGTGAAGAAGGAGGGTCATCGCCTTACACATTTGTCAATATATGGAAATCTCTCTATGTTTAATCTCATTGTGATGAAAACAATGATCTGACCTCAGAGGTGATGTCTGATACTATCAACATAACAGGAAGAGTGATTATACATACAAAGAACAGTCACCATTTTTTAGTAAAAGTAAAAAGATTTTACTTCGCCTTTGGTCTACACTTACCATATTTCAGAGATATACATTGGAAAAATAAAGTCAGAGTATAGTCTATTTGAAAAGTAATAGTACCTATGGTTAGTTGAATATTTAAAAAAAGAAAACTGCATCAAAAATAATTTTATCTTCTTTTTTTATAAATAGTAAGAGTTATAAGAAAAGATACTGCGATGAGGTCATTAGTTTTTCCTTACATCTGAATTGATTTATAATCAGTTCTCTCTCAATATAGAGAACTCTACGTTCTCTATATTCTTGAGCTGAATTTTATTTTAGGAAGAAAATAAAGTAATTATGCTTTACATGATTTAGCAGATGAAGATTATTCTATCCTTGTCTCTTAAGCTAAAATAGTTGAACTACTATAATATACTAAACACTTTTATTACAGGCTATTTAAAAGATCTCCTTAGTATGCAAAAAAGGGAATTATGAATACAGACAAGTTTCTGGAAAATTCTATTTAGAGACGATAGCATCTATTTCTTCCCCCTTTTTCCGTAGTCACAATAACAAAATCATGGTTAAAAGAGATGTAGACTTTTGTGAGAAATGTATCGAGTAGGATGAAAAAATGAAAAAAAAAATGTGGTTTGTGCACATGTGAATGAGGTCTAGAAAAATAGATACCAACCAATGTGTGCTTCATAAAAAAAAAAAAAAAATGTTTCTGCAAAAAAAAAGAAAAACAAAACAAAACAAAAAAACACTAAAAGAAATCTGATTCTGAAGCCACAATTTTTTATTGCCAAGCAGGACTGCTTTTCAGAAGAAGCCTGCATCTGTTATAAACAGACCAGACGGATACACACAGAAATAGAAAACTTCAAAGAAAGGGTGTGATTCACACGCCTTGCTTTAATAGCAGTATCAAGCTTTCTTTTAAGGTAGATTGCTCTTTGAAGCAGGTGTCCTAAAGGTGCCATCATACTGCTGAAAAATCAGCCAATATTTGAAAGCTTGTCAGCTTGGAGGCCATTAATTGACAAGCTGTGAAAGTCCAGCATCACAGGAAAGGAAATTACACAAAGAGGTGAGCCTTGATTCCTGGCACATTACAGAGAGAAACAGCAGAGGGAGCTGCCAATCTTTTCAAGACAACTGTGTGCAGTGTGCAGTCAATGATGGACCTCTAAATAAGAATTTCACTGGGCAGAAATCACTATAATGTCTTTAATTACCTTCAGGCAGTTGATTTATATAATTTTCCCAAAGTACCAATCCAGAATTATTTGAGAAATAAAAAATTTAAATGGAAAAAGTATAGCTTCTTGCTGATAGTTTCTAGTTGCTAAGATTTGTGTGGCAGCCAAAATAATATGAAACTGTGGTTCTCTGATAAGGGCAGTTGGCAGAGTTAAGCTCGTTGTAACCACAGATACAACAGGGCTATTCAAACCCCTTCTTGTCTATAAGGATTATTATTTTTGTGTGTGTAACTGTAGCTAAATTTCTCCTTGTCCCTTTCTGAGAATTTGCCTCAGGAGTGTATCAAGATTGAAAAGTCAGTCCACTGAGCTACTGTGAGAATTGTGTCACAGATTTTTTTTAAAACACAGCAAAATTATTATATACAACTAGAAATATTATTCAGTATCAACCATGACTTGAGATGAGATGCACATTTCTCTCTCTCCACTTGATTGTCTCAGGCAATCCTTTTGAAAATATAACAGAGTGGTAAACTATAATACAAAACATCAGAAAACCTGGCAATGCTAAATGGTGAGAGTCTCATAAGAATTCAAAATTAGTTATTATAAAATTCATTCTGTCTGCTACAGAGGCAATTAAACATGGTGCCTTGACATTAAAGAGTGTCGCATTGAATTTGCTGAGTGAGAAGCTCTTCTGGTAGACAGTGCCTCATTGTTTTTATTTCTATGCTATACACAGTTTCAATGTAACAGGCCCAGCTGAGAAAGAGTTGGAAAAGTAGTCATTCCTACTTTCCACTTGATTTTTCATTAAAAAAAAATAAGTGGCCTATCTCTCTTTTTTGCCAATTGAAGTAGAACCTGGAAAAGTAAAGAGGGGATTTTTCACATTTGCATTCACATTTGCATAAAAAAAGAATATTGAATGGTGCCTTCAAAAAATATTAGAGTCTAAAAGCCCTCTGTGGGGTCATTCAAATAAGAGGTACATCTGCCAGCCCTACACATTAGATGGACACTTCTACAACTCTTGGTCTGATGGTGCCATATTATTTGAAGACTTAGCCATTCCTTATTCATAGATCTCAAGGTAACCTATATTTTCATTGCTGTGCTATTTCTAAAGCAAGCAACTTCAAACTGAAATATTTTCAAATCAAAACTTAAGATTGTTTTTTCAAGCAAAGTTTACCTGTGAAGTCTTTTGGGTAACAGGGGATTCTAAAATCATAGTTAATTTTGTTTTACATATGTTTGTCTCTCTGTTGCAAATAGCATCTGTTTAGCTTCATATTTTGAAATTAATTTAGATTTTAAGAAATGTTGCAAAAATGGTACGTTTTATCCATAGTCCCTTCACCCTGCTCATCCTGATGCTAACATTTGCAAAACCCTGGTGCATTTATCAAACCTAAGATATTAACATCAGTGTAATGTTTTTAAATAAATTATAGATTTTGAATATATGAAATTTGAAATTTAGGCATACAGCATCAGATAGTTAAGTTAGCAAATTCATGCGTCAAAAAGTGCTACATACCTCATTGCTGAATATCACTATGGTCACTTTCGAAGTACTTCCCTTGGGAAGCTATGTACTGACACCAGTACCTAGTACACCCTTCAAAGCAATTTTGGAACTCTTTTTCTGGAATGGCCATCAAAGCTGTCATCGTATTACCCTTGATGACCTGAATGTCATCAAAATGTCTTCCTTTCAATATTTCCTTTATCTTCGGGTAAAGAAAGAAGTCATTGGGGGCCAGATCAGGTGAGTAGGGAGGACGTTCCAATACAGTCATTTGTTTACTGGCTAAAAACTCCTTCACAGACAATGCTGTGTATTGTTGTGATGCAAGAGCCATGAATTGTTGGCGAAAAGTTCAGGTCATTTTCATCTAATTTTTTCACACAGGCTTTTCATCACTTCCAAATAGTAAACTTGGTTAACTGTTTGTCCAGTAGGTAAAAATTCATAATGAATAATCCCTCTGATATCAACAAAAGTTAGCAACATCATTGCAATAATTTTATGAACTTACACTGTTTCCCCGAAAATAAGACCTAACCAGATAATCAGCTCTAATGCATCTTTTGGAGCAAAAATTAATATAAGACCCTGTATTATATTATATTTATTATATTATACCCAGTATTATATTATATTATGTTATGTTAGACCCAGTCTTATACTATATATATTTTATTATATTATACCCAATTTATTAGATTAGATTAGATTAGATTAAACCCAGTTTTATAGTAAAATAAGACCAGGTCTCATATTAATTCTTGCTCCAAAAGATGCATTAGAGCTGATTGTTCAGCTAGGCCTTATTTTCAGGGACAACACGGTCATTGTCAGAACTCATATTTCCCCATTTTTTCCTCTTTCTCTTCTAGGATACAATATGGGAGATCTTGTTGAATTTAGCTTTCATGCCACATTTATCACTAGTCTAACAGTTTCTCAGTGTTGTTTTTTTTTTTTTTTTTTCTTTTATGACTTTGACATTTTGGAAGAGTGAGTACTGCTAAATTATTTTCTTGAATACAGGTATGTTTTCTCATGATTATTATGAGATTATGAAAACTACCACAAAGATTATGTGTCTATCCCATATTGGGGAGTGCATATAAAAATGACTCATTAAGGATAACATTCACCTTTATCATTTGAATGAAGTAGGGTCTGCCAGGTTTCTCCACTGTAAAATTGCTGTTTTTCCATTTCAACATTCTGTAAGATAGAAACGAGTCCGCAAATCCATCTACATTCAAAGGCATGGGAATGAATTTCAACCCAGTGGAGAGAGAAGTACCAAAGAGTTTGTGGACATATGTCAAAATCCCCACAGTAATTAATAAATATTTTGACTGAGATAATTTAAGATTATGCAGATATTCTTTCCCTTTAGTGTATGTGGCATGTATTTCTTAAATTTATTTGTTATTGTCGGGTCTTGCTTTTTATGCAATCTGACAATCTCTGCCTTTTAATTCAAACATTTATTACTACCTTTTCACTTAAGATGACATCATTATGTTAAAGTTAGACCACTTTCTATTTGTGTTCTCTTTGTTCTATTTTTTTAACCATTTCTTTTCTGACTTCTTTGGATTACTTATTATTTATAATATGATTTTATCTCCTATGTTGATTTATTGACCCTGAAACTTGGGGTTGTTATTTTAGTGGCTGGTTTATGGTTTATTATAGATATCTTTAAATTACCATAGTCTAAATTAAAGTGCTCATATGAAAGCAGTATTTCTTGTAGTGCAGCTTGTGGGTTAGAAAATCCCCTCACCTTCTGTATGTTTGGAAAGTTTTTTATGGAAACAACCAGTGTTCTTGAATAGATGATAGAATGAAGAAGTTGTGGTATATATACATAATGGAATACTATTCTGACATAAGAAAAGATGCAATAGTGCCATTTGCAACAACATGGATGGATCTTGAGATTATTATGCTAAGCTAAATAAGTCAGACAGAAAAAGTCTAGAACCACATGATTTCTCTGATATGTGGCATGTAAGACTGAAAACAAACAAACAAACAAAAAACCAAGACAAACAAATGAAGAAACAAAAACTCATAAACACAGACAATAGTTTAGTGGTTACCAGAAGGTAATGGGGGAGGTAGATGAGGGTAAATGGGATGAAATATATGGTGATGGAAAGAGAATTGACTCTGGGAGGTGAACGTACAATGTGATATATAGATGATATATTACAGAATTGTACACCTGAATCCTATGTAACTTTACTAACAATTGTCACCCCGATAAACTTAGTTAAAAAAAAGCTTTAAAACAATATGGTTTTATTTCTTCTTTTCTATCCTTTAGGCTTCTGAGGCCATGCATTTTACTTTTATATATGTTTTAAACCCTACTCCATGTTGTTATTAATTTTGAATAATCAATTATCTTTTAAATTAATTTATATCACATTGTATACATTAAATTTATACAATATTATGTGCCAATTATATCTCAAAAAAGTTGGAAGCAGACAGACAGACAAAACAAAACACAATGATTTCCAGAGGTAGAGGGGAAAGATAAATAGACAAAACACAGAGGAATTTTAGGGCAGTGAAAGTACTCTGAATAAGATTATGATGATGGACACATATCATTATATATTGTCAAAGCCATATAATGTACACCACCAAGAGTGAACCCTAAAGTAAACTATGGACTTTGGGTGATTACGATGTGTCAGTGTATGTTCATCCTTGGTAAAAAAAAAAAATACCATTCTGATAAATGATATTGATCATAGGAGATGCTATACCTGCGTGGAGCCAGAGTATATATGGGGAATATCTGTACCTTTCTCTCAATTTCATTGTAAACCTATAACTGATATTTTAAAAAGTCTTTAAAAGCATATATTTTAAAAGTTATTTATATAAAAGAAATATGCATTTACCATTTACCCGGGTATTTATTCTTTCTGATGGTCTTCATTCCTTTTGTAGTTCCATATATCCATTTGGTATCATTTACTTTGTATCTGCACTACTTCTTTTGATATTTCTTCTTGTGTGGTTCTTTCCCTAATGAATTATTTCAGCCATTGTGTCTATAAAAGACCTTGTTTTTGATAGATGTTTTTCCTGAGCACAAAGTTCTAGGTTGACATCATATTTCATACATTAAAGATTTTGCTCTGCTAAATTCTTGCACTAGTTCAGAAAAGAAATGTGCTGGCATCTTTATATTTGTTTCTTTCTATGTAATGTCTTTCTTCTCTGGCTTCTTTAAATTTTTTATCTTTATTACCAGTTTTTAAGCATTTTGATTATGCCACACTTTTGTGTGGTTTCTTCATTGTTCTTATGCTATGGGTTCTTTGAGTTATTTATGTCTGGAAAATTTTTATTCATTATTTCTTCAAGAATTTTTCTTTCTTCCTTCTAGTTTGAGAACTCCAATTACAACTATATTAGGTTGTTTGAACTTGTCTCGTGGTTCACTGATGTTTTGTGTGTTTATTTATTTATATATGTATATATATGTATATATTTACATATATATATAATTTTATTATATATAATATGGTGTGTTATATATTTATATCACATATAAAGATAATGTAGTCTTTATTTTTTCTTTGTTTTGAATAGCTTATATTTCTATTATTTCAAGTTTATTAATCTTTTGTTTTGTAATTTTTAACTTACTATTAATCCCATCAGGCATATTCTTTTTTCTTTTCAGACACTGTACTGTTCATCCCTAGGTGTTTGAATAGAGGTGTGCGCACGCGTGCATACACACACATTCCAGGTTATGATAGCTTTTGTAATATGCTTGTTGGCTAATTCTAACATCTGTGTCAGTGGTGAAAGGGTATCTATTGATTAATTTTTCTTGTATTAATGGATCATATAGTCTTGCTATTTTACATAACTGGCACTTTCTGATTGGATGCCAAATATACTTTTTACCTTGTTGAGAGTGGGATAATTTTGTATTCCTACACCTATCTTTTAACTTTGTCCTAGGACATGGTTCTGTTACTAGGAATCAGACCGTTTGGTATCTTGCTTTGGAGACTCTTCAAGCAGAAGAGCTACATTTATTCTATAGTTAATTCTAATTATTTCCTTCTGAGTTCTCTGCCCAGTATCTTGTGAATTATGGTTTCTATTTTCCAGTATTGGTAGTAGAAATAAACAAAGGTAAATTGAAATAAAACTAACACATAATGGAGATTTTTAAGAAAGTAACTTCTATGTGAATATCAGGTGCTATTCCCTCTTATTCTTTCGTAGCATTACTTTCTCTCTGTCCTCACGCAGTTTCCTCATAAGCACATTGAGAAGTTATTGATACTTTAGAGGAGCCTTCTGCAGATTTCCATAATTCTCTCTCTGCAGCTTTCTTTTCCAGACCTTGTTCCTATGAAACTCTAGCCACTTTCTTTTTCACAGGTTCTCAGATCTCTCCCTAATTCAACGTGTCTGCTTGATCTGCTCAGTCTCCCTTTCATTGCATTGTAGCTTGAAAACACTTTCAAGTCTGTAAACTGTGGCAATCATAGGGTCTATTTGTGCCCGTTCTTATTTAGTTTCATGATGCCCAGTGTTTTAAAATACAAGTGTTTCCTTTTTGTTTTTTACTAGGTTTTTTTTTTAAGTTAAAGTTTATTGGGGTGACAATTGTTAGTTACATAGATTTCAGGTGTACAATTCTGTATTGCATCATCTATATATAACATTGTGTGTTCACCACCCACAGTCAGTTTTCCTTCCATCAACATATATTTGATCACGTTTACCCTATTCTACCACCTCCCTTCCTCCATACCCTCTGAACCATTGTCTGTGTCTATGAGTTTCTGTTTCTTCATTTGTTTGTCTCTTTTCTTTCTTGTTTTCAAATTTATATACCACATATCAAAGAAATCACATGGTTCTTAACTTTTTTTGTCTAACCAATTTCACTTAGCATAATAGTCTGAAGATCCATCCATGTTGTTGTAAATTGCACTATTTCTTCTTTTCTTATGGCAGAATAGTATGCATTGTGTGCGTGCATATATATATATATATATATATATATATATATATCACACATATATGTATATATACATATATACATACATACACACATGTGATATATATATATATATATATATATATATATATATATATATATATATATATATATCACATCTTTATTCAATCATCTATCAAAGGACACTTTGGTTGTTTCCATGTCTTGGCCACCGTAAATAAGGATGCAGTGAACATTGGAACACATATATCTTTATGAATAAATATTTTCAGATTTTTTGGGTAGATACCTAGGAGAGGGATTTCTGGGTCATGTGGTAATTCTATTCGTAATTTTTTGAGGAACCTCCACACTGCCTTCCATAATGGCTGCATCAGTCTGCATTCCCACCAACAGTGGATGAAGGTTCCTTTTTCTCCACAGTCTCTCCAACACTGTTTCAAGTGGGTGGAGAAATCCTGTCCTTGTTATTCAAATATGTTCAAAGGTGGGATTCCTTTAGTTTTTCTTGATTCAATACTGAATTCACTTTAGCAGGTATTTAAAACCTTTTAACTCTCTCCTCTCTAAAAGTTTAACATATCTCTATGACCTCCTTCCTCAGTTCTAAGCTCACTTTGCCAGCTACTAATGTATGCTGCCTTATAGATATTTAAAAGCAGTTTTGTCTATCTATCTATGAAAAAATCCATACATAAAAAGTTTAAAAATACTGAAATCATGCTAACTATCTTGTCTGAGGATAATAGAATTCAACTAGAAATAAGTAAGATAATGACATCTACAAAAATAAAATATTTGGTAGATACATAACTGACTTCTAAGTAATGCATTGGTCAAATAGGAAGACACAAATTAAGTTAGAAAATATTTTGAATTGATAAAATAAAAGCATATCATATTAAAATTTGTGGTATGCAATTGAAGCCATATTACAATAGTAAGGACATTTATAGCATTATATGGTTATATCAGAAGAGAAAACGCAAATCAAGAATCTATTTTTTTCTACTTTAAGACACTATATTTCAGATTTAAATTTTAAAGGCCGACAGTTTATAATGTAATTTGCAGTTGCTCATGTATAACATATAGCTTTATTGCTGGTTCTACTTTATTATATATATATACATGCATATATATATACACATATACATGTATATATTATACATATATATATACATACATATACACATATATACATACATATATACATATACATATATGTATATATGTACATATATATGTATATATATGGAAATTAAGTTCTGTGTTGAGAAAAAATAATGAAATACAAAACAAAACAAAACAAATCTTCATGCGAAACTCATGCTGCCCTTGAGCTTGAATTCTCTTGTGTGAAGTAGCGTACTTTTCCCTTCTACTCCAAACTTGTTTTTTAAGGCCAAGTTAAGCCTCAACTTCTTAAGTGTCTCCAAAATGTACAGTGTTCATCTTTAATGTGGTACTTCTATTATACCGTGTGGCATTCTTTTGTAATGAACCCAGGTTAATTCCAATTTGATGATATTTTTCAGTTCTTCACCTTCTCTTCATTCAGTCCGTTGCTGTATTTCTGGAGATAGAATAATGCCTGGAATAAAATAGATGCTCAATAAATATGTCGAATAAGTGAATAAACCTTAATGACTGATATTTGCTGTAATTGTTAAACTATATGAGCCTAATTAATTTAATAATTCCTAATATCTAGTTTTAAGTGAAATATGCATTCATCCTGTAGAAATTCCATTGACCCCTCATCATCATCTCTCACCTCTCCATCTCAGACATAGCACTCTTCTTTAGGGCATAGTTATAAGGAATTGCTATGGAAACAGTGGTATTGACCTCTTCTTACAGTTATTCCTTTAGACTTGGCATACAGGGTTTCCTGGGATGATCAGAAACTTCACATCACAAAAACTAAGGGTGTTGTCACAGGATGTTTGCTTTTGGTTGTCTACTATGGGAAACAATTTCACAATGCCTCTATTGATCTTTTTAAAGTGTCATTTTACTTTGGGAATGTTTTGCTTATTTCAGTTCTATTTAAATATTTTGAATTCCGTATTCTGTCAAATCTCACATGCCATTTATGTGGTGATACTGCTTTGTTCCTATTACTGAACTGGTAGAATAGATTTATGTTTCTTTTGTAGGCATATTTAATTAATGATATACAAGAACCACTGAATTCAGAGGATATAATGCATTTAATTGAAAGAAACAATTAAACATAAGTGATTTAAAATCAATATATCTAGTTTCAAATTCAGATCACTCACTAAACTGGGGGAAGTTGGAAACTATTTAATCTTACTAAGATGCAGATTTTTCTTTCATATAGTAGGACCAGTTATAACTGCTTCTGAGGTTTACTTCCAGGATTATACTCAACAATGCAAATACTTGATAGGAATGCGAAGTAGAAATAATAACAACAGTTGTATTAGTATAATTGCCATCATTATTAAGGTGTTACAAAATAATATAATTTAATATTTGACATCATAAAAGTCCATAAAAATAGTTATATTACATCCGTGGTATATTTTCCACTAGTGACTGAGAGCACCATATATCTGCTAAATTAATAGAGTTTAAAAGTCAGGGCCTAATAGAGTTTCTGACTTTTCCAAGGTGAATGGTGATAACTCACTCTGCAATGTCTCTGTTTTTACCCAGAGCTGAAGGCAACACAGATCTTATTAAGATCAGAACTTCAAATAGAGAAAAAATAATCAAGCTCTAGAACAAAAAAATATATATCTGCCTTTCTAATCTCTTGTGTTTTGTTTTGGCTTCATGCATTCAACCTCATTCTGCCACTGGCATTGGCTCACATACTGAGTTTTGTTATAGTAGTGACCTCCAACTAAAATGGATTTGGTAATTTTTTGTTTCCTTTAACACATCTGTTTGCCTATATAGAATATCTTAAAATTTTCTTTGGGGAAAATAAAAAGAAAATATTATTCACATGGTGGTTATATTTAATATTAAATGTATTTATCTTTTGAATAATTTATTTACTTACTCAATTGATAAATGCTTTAGAAATACATCACTTTGCTAAAGTTTTTACTTTAGGCATTTAGCATTGTAATAATAGGAACATTCAATATGCCCCTTATTTATGCAGTTCAAAGAATTTACTCCAAATATATCGTAATAGAATGGTGTAAGGCTGAGACCTACCTCATTATGCTATGAATATATGTAATTATATAAATAAATGCTATTATTAAGACTTTCACTATTGGAAAAACATACATTGGAGTCTAAATCATAATGACAAATAAAGAGGGTACCAAAATATGTATACGCATTTTAAGAAAGGAAAGCTGTATTAAAATTGTAATACTCTGTATACACCAATAACAAAACATGAATACAACTCACATTTGACTTCTGCAATTACAAGAGGTGCTCAAAGTGGTTATCATCAGCGTCCAGACACTTCTGATTATGGCAAACTACTGCTCGAGCAATGTTGACCAAAATGTCCACTTGTGTACATTTTTTTGGCACCCCCTAGTACTTTATTTGAATTTGGAAAATTTTGTAATACATGCAATTAATGTGCAGATCAGTAGGAAGAAACTACTATGTGCTTGCATTACAACATGCATGCACATACTCATATACATGTTTACACGCACACACACACACACACACACATACCAGCTTTCCATCATTTTTTGATGCACAATAACCCACCTCAAAACAAGATGACCTCTCTTACACGGGAATTGATTGGGCTGGCTGTAGGCCGGGATTTGGCTCCACAGGATCTCTCATTATCATAGAAGCTAGTCTGAATTTCTTTGCATTTCAACTGCAAAATGAAGATGTGTACAGCAGAACCTGAAATACCTCTTGGACACTGCACAATGTCAAATCTGCCATATCATATAGGTCAAAGCAAACTAAGCACAGAGCAGTCTAGATTCACGGGAGTGGAAAAATAAGCTCTGCCTCTTAAATGAGGGGTATCATAGTCATATTGCAAAGATGCATCTGTATAAAGATTGGAAATATTTCAGCAGCTACATTTGCAAGAAATCTATCATATCTGCTCTAAGTATTCTATTTATTCAGCAAAAACATGGAAGTTCAAAGAACCAAAGTGGCTACACAGAGCAGGGTAATACCCATGCACGTCTTTGCTTTCTGGATCACTGCTTAAGGACTATAATTCTATTATTGTCAATGTCAAAACAAGTAAGATTATGCAGTTATGCTATGCCTCCACCTTTTATTTGCAGCCTACATCAACATTATGTTAGAATCTATAGTAATAAACTGCATGCTACTTTTTAAGGAAATGTTTCCAAATGTCCTTCTGTTTTTTCGTTTGCTTGTTTGTTTGTTTATTTATTTGTTTTTTAACTTACTTGTTGTTTGGTTGTTTGATTTTCCCAAACTCAGAAACCAAAAGGAGAAAGAATGGTGAGTGCTCAAGCGTACCTTAAATCATGTGTATGACACCAACTTTCCAGTGTCCACAAATTCCATAGTCTTGCACTCTGAAACTTTTAATTTGAAATAACAGAAGCATTATTTCTTATGCTTTCCTGATTTTATAAAGACTTTTTGGATATATACCAATCAAGTATGAATCGTTTCTTTTCAGCATTGCATATATGTAAAATACTTAGGTAATTCTGTTATAAGTTTTTTTGTTTGTTTTTTCCCGGACTTAATTTTTACTAGACTCAATTAAGTTTTATATAGTTATGGCATAATATTTTAGAAATATTGTCTTCTCTCAATGCCAGTCTTAAGATGTGCACTTCTTAATTAAGTGACCAGAATTTAACAAAATTTTAACAAACAATTCTTTATCAAATAATTTTAAAATATGACTTTTCATTATATTTAAAATTTTCCATGTTGGCATAATCACAGAATACTATATAATTAAATAACATTTAAAATGAAAATAGCATTTTCTTTTCTTATCAGTCCTTATTGAAAGCTAAATTAATAATATACTTTATTTTTAACATGTTAAAATATTACCACTTAACAAAACAATGACTTCGATCCCTTAATGTAGACACACCCTACACTTGGAATAATTTAGAAATAAAGTATGTTTCTAACATGTTAGTTGTTTGAAAATGAAAACTTATTTTGACAAAAAAGTCATAATATAAAATACTGTTTGGATTACTGACAAGTCCACAAAAGGGCATGTTTTCCACAATGTTGCTTAAACCTCATCTACGGTTTAATTTATGAATAAATTATACTGAATTTATCCACTATCTTATTCTTATACTAACAAAACAACTCCAGTGCGCCAAGAACTATTCTAGCTTTTAACCTAAAACTGTGAAGGAGATGGGCAAGATGTTACCAAGGTCTTTAGTGGTGGATTGGAATAGTAGGTTCAGTTTGTGTGATGGTGAAATGTCTATTTTGCCAGCTTACTTGTGGATAGTGATACGGAAGCCTAAGTCATGATTGGGTTATTTTTCCAGTTAGTGACAATGAAAAAATATTAATTTTTCATCTGCATATATAAATGTAAATAGGGGTATAATTTAGAGACATCATAAATACTTTCATAATTTATACTACAGACATACACAACATTACATCTCAGAAGCTATATTCAGAGATCATTCCTTCTGGCTCTCATTATTCAGATGAGAATAATGAAGCCCAAAGGGGTTATTAAGAATGATATTTTTTACAGAGTATGTTCTAGAACCCCAAATTCTAATTTCCAGGTTAGTATTATTTTCAGGATACCATTGGGATACTCAGCTACTCACGGATGTATATGATGAGCCACATTCTCTGCTTGGTTTCTTATGTTTATCATTCTATTTATCACAGCAACCATGTGGTTGAGTAGCATTGCCCTTAATTTACAGATGAAAAACTATATTCAGTGGAGTTATTTAACAAGTGGGTCCTAGAGCAAATCAAGCCTGAAACATCACTGGAAGCAAAACTGACAAAATTGAAGCTGTCCTACTTGGGTACATCACAAGAGGGCAGGGTTCTCTGGATAAGACAATAATACTGGGAAAAATACAAAGCAGCATGAAAGGAGGAAGACCAAATATGAGATGGATTGACTCCATGAAAGAATCCATAGGCATGAGTCTGAGCAGGGCTGTGAGGACCGGACAATGTGGACATCATCCATTCCTAGGGTTGGCAGGAGTTGGAGCTGACTCAACCCCATGTAACACACATTTAACACACAGTTAACAAAGCTAGTATAAGGAGTCTTTGGGATGAAAATCCAAGTCTTTCTGATGCCAATATTTACGCCCTTCAACACTTGATTACACTGCCTGAATAGCTACTCTGCCTGATTTTCTGAAAGAGAAAAAAAGAGGAAGAAAAAGTTTAAGGTTCAGTTATCATGAAAGTTATATTTTCTGCTTGCTGCACCCTGTTTCATGTACTGACTTAGAGATACCTGTTCTAGCATTTAAGACCCTCTGTCATATTGATACATATTCAGTTTTATTTTCAGAATTCCTCAATATATATATCTTTTTTATAATAATTCTAATAATTCTGGTCAGTATTCTCCCCTAAGCAACGACAAAAAATTATATATGACTTAGATTATACCTAGAATTTCCTACCCACTTCTTTGACAATGTAAACCCCACTTTTCATTGAAAATATCAACTTTCCTCCTTGTAAACAGTATCTAATCTTTTCTTTGGCATTTAGGTAACTTTTAATAGAATTTTTTCCTTGAAATTTTTCTTCAATTCAAAGAATAAATATCTATTCTGCCATAAGAAAAGGTGAAATAATGCCATTTGTGACAGCATGGATGGATCTTGTGATTATTATGCTAAGTGAAATAAGTCAGACAGAAAAAGTTGAGAACCATATGATTTCACTGATTCATGGTATATAAAACCAAAAACAATAAAAGAACAAGGCAAATAAATGAAGAAACAAAAACTCATAGACAAAGACAATAGTTTAGTGGTTACCTGAGGGTAAGGAGAAAGGGGGTGGCAGATGAAGGTAAAAGGGTTAAAACATATGTTGATGTATTGATGGAAAGAAACTGACTCTGGGTGGTGAATACACAATGTGATATATAGATGATGTATTACAGAATTGTACACTTAAAACCTATGTAATTTTACTAACATTGTCACCCCAATAAATGGTTTTTTTCTTTCTTTAATGAAAGAAAAAACAAGCATATTTCCCTAGTTGCTTTGCAGAATGGTCCAACTTTTGTACAATAGTGGGCCTAAATTTTAAATATGAATCATATAAGTCTTTTACTGTTTTTAAATGCTAACCCATTACCAGTTAAATATGCTTCTTGTTTGTGATGGAAGTGCTGTAAACTCTGAGCTGGTAAGAGATAGGCTGTGTTTCAGTTCAGAGGCCAGGTCAGCTAGGGGAGAAACAGCCCACGGGAACAGCACACTGTGATGTTTGTCTTCATGTTTGGAGCATTTTTAAAGTCATGTTACTGAAAGGGGTCTCCAAATAATGTATACCGCCAAAGAGGAATGGATGAACATACACTCATATAGAAAGCTGTTACCCCACAACTTCTTCTGAAAAAATGGAGTATTTGTTCTCATTTGGTCATAGATAACCGAGACAGGATTGGATTCTTAGCCATAGGCAGCTCTCTTTAGAGTACCAAGGGGACTATGAAATAGCCTGGGATGAGAATACTACCTTTATGACTGTCTTGAAACTGGATAATGAAAAAGTAAATGAATGAAAATCTCTTTAGGAATAGTTTGAATCACAAATTAGAATGAGTCAGTAATTCATAGTGGGAACAGCTGATAGTCATCCACAGAGAGGACAGTAATTAGAACTCCTGTGTAACAGGCATCATAGCGTAGCTGGATACAGAGGAGCTGAAACACCAAATGGCACCCCAGAATAAGAATAAACACATATTTACGGCTTGACCAGCAAATAGACAAGGTATGTCACTGCGTTGGATTTTGTATTTCTCCTTTCCCAACAGGTTGACACTCAAGCAATTGCAACTATTTTCCTTTCCTTTTTAGATTTTCAATTCACAGTACCCCTACTATAAATCCAGGTAATTGCCATCTGTGCAAACTAAAAGTGCTTGTCTAGCATCAGAACCAATAAAGACTAGATTAGGAGTCAGGGGAAATGGGGTGAATAGTAACACGACAAAGTCTATAGTTAAGTAGAGTTCCAGAGAAGACATTTAAGCACAAGTTTCAAAGCAAGAATCCAAATGATCAATTGAACAGCACCATACAAACAATATTAATGTTATGTTGAATATACTGAAATCTCTCAAGAGGGTAAGAGGGATAGTTTTTTTAAAAAAATTTCAAAATTGTGGACAATCACTAGCTTGAACATTGATGAATGATATTTAAACTATGCATTGAATTAGTATTTAATGAAATGTAATTCTAATAAAAATTTGTTTTACTAGTATTCTTTTTAACAATGGGAAATGTGATTTTCAAATAGTAGTTATTTTAGTCTACCTGATGTTAGTTCATATTTGTATTCAGAAATATATAATACATATTAAACTTGGTATGTAACATGTGATGCTAGGTGTGTGATAATTAGAATATTGTATTTAAATTTAAGATGATAATGTATAAAAAATTGCTAAGAAGCAAAACGCATGAGTTAAGGTGGTTTTAAATTACTATTTAAACTGTCATGTGAAATTTGTAAAATAATATTGTGTATTTCATTTATCATTTGGCAGAAAAGTAATTACATTTTTGGAAAGGTCTTTCTTTGATTTATATATTTTCATAATTGTGAAAAACTGGAAAAATTGACAGTTCAGCATGTATATTTCAATGTTATTCACATGTGAATTTTTGTAAAATAAGGATTAAATGTGAATGAAGCAGTACTGTATAACACCTGTATAAATCTTTTTTTATCTTATCGTTTTATAGGTTTATCAGATAAATTAGTTTTCAAAGCAGTATAGAAATCTGTAATACTAGCATATTTTTTCTTTGTTTTATTAGATTTATATGTTCTTATAGTTCCATATTTTCATTAGTGATTCAAAAAGTGTGTTTGTAAGGGTGATCAAATGAATACACACATCAAAATACACATATTAAGTCAATGTTCAATATAATAAGAATAATATGACAAATGAAATCAAACTATTTTTTGGAAAACAAATTGATAAAAGTATATCAAAGATTAAACTGTAGCCCTAAACATTTCACAGGTATCTTTGTTTAATGTTTCCAACATGTAATAATTATACACCTTAATTTTAAATGCTTACTATTTCATATTATGGGAATGCCATGATAAATCTATTAGAAATTTTCTTTGTGGAATGGAAGGTGTAATCTTTGTCACACCAGCCGAGCAAGACCATTTTTTTAGATGACACTGTCTTCTATTTCATGAAATAATACCTGTTTCTAGAATAATGCATTCTGAATTGAGAGTGCAACAAGGTTGGCCACAGTTGTCAGGGAAAATAAAAACATGGTTCATGTAACTAACATCTTTAGTCAGGAATAAATGTTAAATTTTAACTCTCTAGTTTAACAATGTACTTTATTTATTTATTTTAATTAAGTTTATTGGGGGGACGATTGTTAGTAAAGTTACAAGTGTCCATCTGCTTTATTCTAAACAAAATGATAGTGTATAATAATTCCCCTTTTAGAAAATAGTATGTTTATCCCTATTCTAATAACTCTAATTTAATTAATATTAAACAATCCTTATTGACAATCAGTTGAACACATGACAATGTAACATAACAGCTTCTATGATTTCTCATCATGCACCTTCACACAGGAATGGGATGAAAGTGCAAGGTATTATTACAATGGATTAATTTAACACATAATTATTGAACATCATTTGTTAATATGTTGATACATACCAAGCATCTAAAATTTAAGAAGTTTGACATTGTTTATATATGCCTTTATAAAAAATAAAGCTATGGTGAAAAATTCTCATCTTATTTAGCCCACTTTCTTAAACTTAAGCTATGGGCATGAAGAACAGAATGCCTGACTCCAGAATAGCATAAGGTTTGCTATTCTAGAGAGCAAATTAGTAGGCTTTTCTCTTAAACTCAGGGTTACTGAACAAGAATAGAACCTAAGATTCAGAGAAAAAAAGAGACCAGCAGTATGCAATAAGAGAAAAATACATAAATAAATTATTTTATGTAAAGAATACTTTTAAAATAAATAAAGGGACAAAGTGAAAAATATATGAAAACACTGAGTTAAAAAAAAGTGAATTTTTAAAAAGATAGGTGCAGCTACAGTTCGGAGATAGATATCTATATCTATCTATCTATCTATCTATCTATCTATCTATCTATCTATCTGGGAGCAGAGGCACAGACTAAAATCTATTTTAAATATTTGAAAGTTCAGGAGCTGAGATGATGGAAATTATTCTGGAAAAGAGAGAACAGATTCCAAATTTATTTTGTGAGCAGATGGTAGAGTACTGGTAACCAATTAGCTACTGAGGATTTACGGAAAGAGAGGACTGAATCATAGATAATTATGATATGTTAATGTTGAAAAAGTTGTGCTAGTAGTGTGATTTGCTTCTATAGGAAATTGGATAGGGAAATGAAAAATAATGTACATATTTTTTAAAGGAGTGGGGAAATGGAGAAAAGCTATAGAAAAATGGGAGATAGCTTAATATGTAGATATAAATATGTTAGATTGCATTTGAGGTACTTGTGGGCCAACAATCTTGAAATAACAATAACAAGAAGCCATATTAAATAATAAGGGAATCTCAAAATCAAAGTGTGAATTAGCAGATATTAATTTTGAAAATCATAAGGTGGTAGTTGAAGCTATACAGAAGGATGTCATTTCTCAGGAAGAATAAGTGCACTGAAAAGAGCAAAGATCCTGGGATGGAGCCTGAGAGACAACTAAGAATAAGGAAAATGAGTCTATAAATATTAGGCACTTAAAGTGATTGGAGGAATCCCAGAATAGGATATCATTACAAATGCCAAAAAAGGAGAGTCCTTGTCATAAAGAATAGTCAACAGTGAACAGTGTCATATACAGGAAACGGTTAGAAGACACGACTATGAAACAATACCTAAAAATCACATTTGGAATTATATTGTGACCTGAGTTATGGACAGGTTATTGTTGGTTGGCAGATAAATGGAGATTGAGTATAATCCTTCCCTGTAATATATTTGTCAGTAAGGGAATGCAGAAAGGAGACAAATGGGATTAAAACAAGCAACCAAGTAAAAACAAAACACTGAGGAAAAAGAAGAAAAGGAAGCTCAAAGATACACAGCCGTACTTACAAGCTCTTCATTTATGAAATGATGCTCATTTAGAATTCTGAGCACTACTTTTTTAGGGGAAAGGATATTGAAATATGGCCAGTGTCTAGGCCATAAGCTCTACAGTGACAGATACCATATCTGTCTTTTTGCCGCTGTGTTGTAAATGACTAACATAATTCCAGATCTATATTATGTTTTTAGTAATGGTTAAATAAATTAATTTCCTTAACCTACCCAGTGGCTTCCCTTCGTTTTATTCCAACTTAATAGAAACAGCCCTTACTAACTGTACTAATTAAATTGTATCAGACGTGATTTGTGTTCAACTTCTGGTAACACAGAAGCAAAATAACAGTAGTGTTACCATACTAGGGAGTTATATTTCTCTCATATGAGAAAGAAACACAAGAAAATTCAGAGAAGTGTCAAATGGGGTCAGGAATTCCATTCCTATGTATAAGACCATAAGTGTAATTTTGCTCACGATTTCACCACGATTAAGTTCTTTGGCTACCCAACACAAACCCAGAAAAAAAAATCCCTGAAAAAGAGAAGAAAGAGGGCAGGCCTGGTGGCTCAGGCGGTTAGAGCTCCATGCTCCTAACTCAGAAGGCTGCCCGTTCAATTCCCACATGGGCCAGTGGACTCTCAACCACACGGTTGCCAGTTCAATTCCTCGAGTCCTATAAGGGATGTTGGGCAGTGCCCCCTGCAACTAAGATTGAACATGCCATCTTGAGCTGAGCTGCTGCTGAGCTCCTGGATGGCTCAGTTGGTTGGAGTGCATCCGCTCAACCACAAGATTGCCGGTTTGACTCCCGTAAGGGATGGTGGGCTGCGCCCCCTGCAACTAGCAACGGGCAACTGGACCTGGAGCTGAGCTGTGCCCTCCACAACTAAGACTGAAAATACAACAACTTTAAGCTGAACGGCACCCTCCACAACTAAGATTGAAAGGACAGCAACTTGACTTGGAAAAAAAAACAGTACACACTGTTCCCCAATAAAGTCCTGTTCCCTTCCCCAAAAAATTTTAGAAAAACAAAAAAAGAGAGAATAAAGAAACATAAAAAAGTGGGAGAGTATAAGTATGAGACATTATAAAAAATTTTGTTTTTTATAGAGCCACCACAACTTTTGATCAAAAGGCCAAGCATCATGAAATACATAGGAGTAAATCATTCCTAACATACAAAGATAAATCATTTGTGAAGTGCATAGATGTAAGGTACTTGTTTCAAATCTTAGTTCTACAGCCCTTGTAATATGGCACCAAATCTACACAGGAGAGTTGAGAGATTTTTGTGTTTAAGAAATTAAAAGCCCTCAAGTACTTCTGCTTAAGACACTTAGGATTCAACTTGATGTTTTTCTTCTCAGGAACCCTCTCTTATAAAATATGAATGCAAAACAATGGGAGAATCTTTGATGTGCATTCAGGAGCAATAAATTTCCTTAATCATTAAAGACATGCTAGTAGTTCCTTTGCCTGTGATAATTGTTTGCAAGTGAAGAGGAATGTAACTTACAATGGGTTAAAGACTTAAGTATAACACCTGAAACAATAAAACTGCTAGAAGAAAACAGGAAAAAAAAAAGAGAAGAAAAAAAAAACCTCCTTGACATTGTTCTTAGCGGCAATTTTTTGCATGACACAAAAAGCAAAAATCAATAAGCAAAACTGCACCAAACTAAAAAGCTCTGCACAGCAAAATAAACAATCAGTAAAATGAAAAGGCAGCCTGCAGAAAGGAAGAATTATTTTCAAACCATATATTTGATAAAAAGTTAATATCCAAAATATATAGTATATAATGATGGAAAGAGAATTGACTCTGAGTGGTGAGCACAGTGTGATATATAGATAATTATAGGAATATACACTTGAAACCTATATTATTTCACTAACTGTTGTCACCCCAATAAATTTAATAATAAAAAAGAACTCATAAATCTCAATAACAAAAATCAAACTATCTGATTAAATGTGGGCAGAGGGACTCAATAGACATCTTTTATTTTTTCCCAAGAAAATATACAAATGGCTAAAAGGTACATGAAAAGATGTCTGATATCTCTATTCATCAAGGAAATACAAATTAAAACCCCGATCACATATCACCTCACACCTGTTAGAATTATCATCAAAAAAAGTGGTAAGTGTTGCTGCGGCTGATGAGAAAAGAAAACCTTTATACACTGTGGTTAGGAATGTAAATTGGTACAGCCACTATAGAAAACAGGATGGTGCCTCAAAAAATTAAAGTCAGAACTACAATATTATCCAGCAATTCCACTTCTGGGTATATGTCTAAAGGAAATAAAAACAGGATCTTGAAGAAATATCTGCATCCCTGTGATTATTGCAGATTGCAGCATTATTCAAAATGGCCAAGACATGGAAGCATGGAAACAAACGCAAGTGTCTGCAAATGGATGAATGAATGTACAATAAAATAAGACCGGTCTTATATTAATTTTTCCTCCAAAAGATGCATTATAGCTGATGGTCCGGTTAGGTCTTACTTTTGGGGAAACATGGTAGTTACCACAGTGCTATGCTGAGAGGGTAATATACAGCTTAATATTTAATTAAATTATAATTAATAATTATTTATTTTGTACTTATTGTTTGAGAGGAGCTATGTGAAGTAGAGCAACAAGACAAAAATGAAAGTGAATTAGACCAAACATTGCTCCTACAGACTTTATGATGTTTCATTAAGCAAATGCAGCTCAAGAAATGAAAAGCAGAAGCTTATTCAACTCAGATTCCTAGGCTGTTGGCAGTTGTCTTCTGATATAGTTAGTCCTCGTTGATCTATTATATCAATCAATTCATTCAACGGAAAAAAACTAGTCTACATTACACTTTAGTGGTGGGCAGAATTATTCAAGGTTAATTCATAATATAGGTCAAATCATGTATAAATAATTTAGAAGTTGTTACATATCTGGTGAAACATAGTACAGAATATTTTGTTTCATAGAGTTTGTATGAATAATTATAATCCCTTTCAAGTTAAGAATATAACTACATTTATATAATTTTATACTGTGTATTCACTAATAAATGATAGTAACTATAATTATTTTAGTGGTCTTTACCTTTAACTTGTACGGTTAAGTGGTGACACACATCATTCTATTACAGTTAGAATTTTATAAATCTGACTATAAATTTACCTTTTCCAGAATGTTGAATATTTTTCTGACTTCGTGTCACCAATTAATTTCTTTTCTTTTCAGCTTTATACTTTTTTCAGTATTTTTGTAAGGCACGGATACTGGTGATGAAGTATCTCAGTTATTGTTTTCTGGGAATGTATTTATTTCCCTTCATTTGTG
Source organism: Rhinolophus hipposideros (assembly GCF_964194185.1). Classification (NCBI taxonomy): domain Eukaryota; kingdom Metazoa; phylum Chordata; class Mammalia; order Chiroptera; family Rhinolophidae; genus Rhinolophus; species Rhinolophus hipposideros. Next base: position 26,501,224 of record NC_138057.1, read on the forward strand.
AAGGAGAACTTTGCAAATATAGTATTATTTATTAATTTATTTATTTTTCTCTTAGCACTTCGAATATATTTTTTCCACTCTCTCCTGACCTTTAAGGATTCTGCTGAGAAATCTGTTGAAAGCTTAATGGGGGTTCCTTTGTAAGTAATGATGTTTTTCAATCTTGCTGCTTTTAGGTCTCTTTTTCTCTTTGATTTTCACAATGTCCTTATAATATGTCTTGGTAAAGATTGGATAAACATATTGACCAATGAAATATTATTGAATGCCTAGGAATAATTTCTCAAATCTATGCTAAGTTAAATTTTCACAGTGGTGTCAAGTCATATAATGGAAAAAAAAATCTGTTTAAAAAACGGTCCTTGGAAAACTACATATATATATGCAAAAGAATAAAGTATGGATCTTCACCTTATGTCATATAAAAAATAATTCAAGTGAATCAAATAACTAAATTAAAAACCTGAAGCTATTAAAACTCTTAGAACAAAGCGTAGGGACAACGGTTCACAACCTTGTATTTGGCAATGGTTTCTTAAACAGGACCCCAATAGCACAGACAACAAAACAAAACAAAACAGGACAATAGATAAATTGGACTCCATCAAAATTATCTAATAACAATGTTCCTAAATTAATTTCCTTAACGTAAATTGGTATAAATTTCATGTATACAGAATTCTTAGCACCAACACTTAGCATAGCAGCCTTTGCTATCTCAAAACCTTATACAAAATATTGAACTTTATCTGCTATTCCGGTTCAGATTTTTTAATTTGAAAAATATGTACATTTCTTTGGAAACTTTCTAGATTTAGACAATCAATTCAATGGTGCTTGCTTCCGCATTATACACCAAAACGATGTTCCCTTAAATATTGATTTGTGTTCTAGAGGGAACAATGTACACCTGCAATTCCCTGTTGGAATCTGTGCCTTTCTGTTGTTTCAAATGTTTATGTGATTCCTTGGAAGATGCTGCCTATATATATAGCAACAAAAGACTTAAACCCTCTTTTGTATATAATATTTAAAATAATAGTATTTATCCCATAATTAACATTATTTTTAACAAGATATTAAAATAACTGTATTAATACTTTTTGTCATTGTTGGCTGCTCCTTCAACATTACCCAGTGACAGATTAACAAGTATTAGAAAATGAACACACAAGTTCTCAGAATATTGTGAAAGACAAGGGAATGCGCTCAGCACTACACAAAATAATCTATGGATTTCATGCTTCAAAAATGGAAAGTATAAGGGGTATCCATAGCTATTAAGTTAATTTCTTAAAGACTAGAAGCATAAGCTTCAGAGGAATTAAAACAAGTCATTTAGAAAGGATGCTTGGCAATTATGAATATATGTGGAACACACAATGTTTTGGCATCTGTTTGGAAACCAGATTCCTTATTTGGCATCCAGGCCTTTAGTTTTTAACCGTGCCTGATATTATAAATCCCCATTTGTAACTATGGCTATCCAAAGGGGTTAAAAAATGAAAATGGCTTGCAAATCATCATTTGGGCCTCATTGCAGAATAATTAAAATTATAAACATGGCCAAATTAGTATTTTCTGTCTAATTGTTTTGGTTTTAAAACAAAATATGCTTAATGTGGACATGTAGGCAATATATAAAAGATTAAGCTATAAACCAATCCTAATTACACATAGCTTTTAGTAAAGGAAACTTAAATCATACTCATGCTGTTCTGAGAGCTGTCACAAAGTTTCATGGGATGCTAAATTGCAAATCACTGGATCATATTAAAATTGAATAGTGAGGTGATTCTCAGAATTCATGGTCTACTAAGAATAGGGTGGATGGACAGTCTGAAAAACAGGGAAAGAGCCAGAGCTTGGCAGAATGAGGAAAGAGCTACATAATGCTATGGATGGTTATTCTCAAAAATGTTATTCCCAAAATGTTATTCTTACATTTTCATAGTAAGACTGTAGCAGTTCAAAGCCTTTCATATACTCAATACTTGAAAGGCCCATTGCACAGCTTCAAATATCATGTCTTCACATGCGCATATTCTAAATTAGAAGGAAGAAGATAGAGCTAAAAGTTTGGGTTGGTTGTTTTTTCCCCTCTGTATTGTCATTCTTTTTTACTGAAGGAAATATTATCTGAATACAAGAGTAGTCTTTTCCTTTTGACTCAGTGGCTAAACTTAACCCCATTACTGGCTGTGTGTGTGTGTGTGTGTGTGTGTGTGTGTGTGTGTGTGTGTGTGTGTGTATGCTCACACGGACATGTGCGCTGGGGTGGTAACAGATGTGAGGTGTAGATAACTCAAAGCAGTTCTTGAAGATAACTTGGCACCACCAAATCCAGCATGCCGTTTTTTCTATCACCATCATATCCCACACTATTATAGCATTCAAAGTAGAAAACTTGAATTTTTCAAATTTAAAGTCATGTTTTACTCCTTGTTTTATCTCATACCTGTGTAGAACTGCCTTAAAATATAAACTTGAAACGTAAATGTGTGTTTGCAGATAAACACACACACATATGCAAAATAAAAAATACTTACATCTATCATTATTATCATTGAAATCATATCCTCTTTAGCCTTTTCCAGATAGACTTCTTTCATGTAGTAAGATACGTTAAGTTTCCTCCATATATATTCCTGGCTTGATAGCTCATTCCTTTTTGGCATTGAGTATTAGTCCATTGTCTGGATGTGCAACCGTTTATTCATCTGTTCACCTACCGAAGGACACCTTGGTTGCTTCCAAGTATTTGCAATTACATTTAAATAAAATTTCTATAAATATCTGTGTGTAACTTTTTGTGTGACCATACGTTTTCAACTCCTTTGGCCAAGCAATAAAGAACACTGTTGCTGTATCCTGACCTTCGTGCAGGTTTTTTCAATCTCAGCTCTTGACACTTTGCGCTAGATGATTCTTTACTCAAGAGAGGATCCTGCGTATTATACTAGGATGTAGCAGCAACCCTCTGTCCTCTAGAAACCCGAACCAAAGAAGTCTCCAGATAATGCAAAATGTCTCCAATGTGGCAAGCGACTCCTCCAAGAACTACTACCTTAGTGGTATGATTTAAGAGCCATCTCCTGTGATGGATAAAATAAATTATCTAAAATAGAGCAAGTTATCAAATTCATTTTTCTTTACTATATTTATACATAATTGCATTTAGTGTTTTTTGTATTGACCTATTACTGTGTTTTCTTTTGTTCCCTTTGTCCAGTGTGGTATCAATAATTACCAAAATCGGCAGTGAAAAGAGTATTGCACTCAAATGCTCGACTATTGTGTTTTCTGAAACTAAATACATTTAGTTTTGAGCATCTGGCATAACAATGAAGGAAGAAAATTTGAAAATAATTAGTTACATAAATCTCATTATTTTAATAAAGGAACAAAGGGTATTTACAATTTTCCCAAGAATCTATAAGTACATTGATTAAGCAACAGATAGTTAAGATTAAAATTCATGTAAAACAACTCATTGATATTTCATATGAACCTACCAGTCAACTTTGGTAACTTTGACAAATAGTCAAAGTTAGCATGATCAACCTGTGTTGTACCTGAGTTTTACTGATTCCGTGTCAAAATATTTACCTGATTATTGCTCCTGTACATGTCACCAACTGCCATTTAGATACTGTAGACAAGTTGCCCAATAGACTACAAGTTCTATTAGGTCAGGATTGTTCTGATTTTTTTCACTGACCTGACCAAAGTGCTAGTAACCACTTGGGGCAAATAGTAAATGCTTAATAACTGTTGTAAAAGTGAAAGTAGTCATTCATTTGAGCTGCAGTGTGTTATTTTCAACTCTATTCAATCCCAAATTCTCTATGTTACAGCAATGCATTACTGATGTCTTTCCAACAATTTTGAGAAATGTTAAGCATCAAATCATTGAAAACAGCCTTGATTACGTGATTACCTTTAGTTTTCTGTTCTAAGGAAGCACGTATGCTTAAACGTCACTGTTTTATTCTCAACTCCTGAGATTTCATCCAAATGTAAAATGGCATATTAAACTGTATTAAGGACAAAGGAATCTTTATTTAAAAAAAATATGAGAAATTGTTGACACATCTCTCTGCTTCCTTCACTCTTTCCCTCATTCTCTATAACACTTGGAATTGTGTCAAAATGTGGAAAATCCACTGTCTCTGGAAACTGAAATCCATATTTAATTAGCCTAGTTTCACATAAACAATATATTTCATTTGGAACTTGAGATTGCAAACTCCTTAACGAATGACTTCCTCTTGTGGATTTTGAGCCAGACTTATAATGTTCTCTTAATATGGTTTTGCTTTCAGCAGCATTTCAGGCATTACAATTGATCATGTTTATGACTGCTCAGGGACTTTTAAGTATGCAAATTATTTAGCTGTCACTTACAGACTAATGAAATTTTACTAAATATAGAGTTATCATATTATGAGGAACTAGTTTATCATATTGTAATCATAAATATCCACAACATATATATTTATGCATTTTATTAATTACATTTTATTAATCATAATAAGGTTAACTTATTTTATAAGGTAACCTTTTAAAAGCAAGGCTTTCTGACTATGTTATATGTGATAAACAAAAAACTTTCTCTTATAGTCTTCATTATTTCTCCATTTATAATTAGTTTTCTCGGCATTTTATTAATATTTTTCTTGTACTTACAAACTCTAAGGTAGTTCCTTGTTCTAAAAAATCAATTTACATTCACTATATTTATATAAAGACATATAAAATATATATGTTACATAAAAAAGACAGCAACATACACTTTTAATCTATTCTTTCATTAAAACAGTGCTTCTCCACTGTGGGTGAAAAATTCAGGTATAGAGCAGTGATTCGTTGGGTCGAGGATTATAAAATATTCCACACTTTCATTAGATGAGATTCCAACTCTGGACTGTCATTAGAGTCCAACTCCGAACTGTAATATGTCACTCTGTATTCAGGGTCAGACAATTAAGTTTGCAAACTGATCTTAGAAAAAGTGCTATGTACCTCATTGCTGAATATCACTATGGTCACCTTCGAAGTACTCCCCTTGGGAAGCTATGCATCAATGTCAGCACCTAGTCCACCCTTCAAAGCAATTTTGGAACTCTTTCTGGAATCGCCATCAGAGCTGTCATCATATTACGCTCGATGTCCTGAATGTCATCAAAATGTTTTCCTTTCAACATTTCCTTTATCTTCGGGTAAAGAGAGAGATAAGTCACTAGGAACCAGATCAGGTGAGTAGGGAGAGTGTTCCAAGACAGTTATTTGTTTACTGGCTTAAAACTCCCTCACAGACAGTGCTGTGTGAGCTGGTGCATTGTCGTGATGCAAGAGCCATGACTTGTTGGCGAAAAGTTCAGGTCGTTTTCATCTAACTTTTTCAACCAGCCTTTTCAGCACTTCCACGTTCCACAAACGTGTTTACCTGTTTGTCCGGTTGGTACAAATTCATAATGAATAATCCCTCTGATATCAAAAAGGTTAGCAACATTGTTGAAACAAGTTTGCAGACTTAATCGTCAGTCTTCATATTTATTGTCTTGCCTCCAGGTAGAATCTAAGAAGCATACAGGATATTTCTGGCTAGGATTCTGTAATCTTGAAGTGACACATGCCACTGAAAACCACTTATTAATTTAAGAAAAACTGCTATTAAAACGTAGGACTATTAATGCTTGAAAAAATATCTTAGTAACTCAAGACAGGTGGCATATTGTTATATCTTGTGATTCTCTTAACCACAGTTGAGGACTTAATTGTTTTCTCATTCCTTACTTCAACTTTCTTAACATTTTTAATTTCTGTATTACAATTTCACACTAACTTGCTAATCAATATTTATATTATGATTATGTAAAATAATTTCACTGTTGAGATTACTAGTAGTGTATGATTACATTTCCTTTCTTGTACAAAGTTTTAATTACCTACAGTTAAAACTTATTTAACTATTTATTCATCTATTTAATTTTTCTATGCACCTGTTTCTGTATTGCTTAACAGTATGAATGGAATTGCTACATACTTATAAACAATATTTCAAAATGAAACATTTTAAATTTACTGTTATCTTTTTCTTATTTATTGGAAAAACCACTTTCACATTTGTCACATGGCTTTGGTCTAGATGTATTACTCTTTAGACAAAGTACACAGTTATAACTAGGGATTCCCTATCATTGTTTTTCTAGATTGAATCTTTGGTTCCTGAATTTCATGTCATCCTCTTTCTTGCTTGCTGATGCATAAACTTGCTGATGTAACTCCAAAGTAAATTAGGAAATAAATATAAATTTACCCTTACCTTTCTAAAGTCAATGGAAAGTAAAGTGGTTGAGTTGTTAAAGATCTAAAAATGTTTTTACTTCCTCTTCAGAATTGATATATAGTTTAACTCTGTAGATATGCAAGGGAAGTGTAATTTTACAAAAATAATTTTGTTTTGTGTTTTGTTTCTTGTTCCAATTTATTATTACTATCTAGTGTTGTTGAGACATCTTATGACATTGAGATTCCAATTCATTTGTAAGTGATCCCCAAATTCCACTATCACTAGGAGATTGCTTTTGAGTTAATAATTTTCTCTAAAGAATTATTCTCAAACTTGCTACTTCTGTGTTATAATTGTTTAATGGAATTTTGGAGCAGATAGTGGAAGAATCTTACCACATAGTAAGAGACATGAAGTTGATGAGTTGATCTTCCTTTTTATGTCATTTCTAATGTACTCTACTCTTCCTTAGTAATTTCATTTTCCTGCCTTTCACCTTCAATGAGTATAGACATCAGTTATTCTTTGGTTCCTTCCATAGGTGGATGAATGAAAGTTTCAATTCTACACAAGATGAGAAATAGAGTTTTTATAGGTAAAGTAGGGTTTCTGTCTCTTGTCAACTAGCTGAGCAATTAAAGTCAATAAATAGCAGTTTCCCAATTGGAAGATTTTGTCACAACTTGTCTAAAATATGGAATTTAGAATATTTCATCAAAATTTAATTCATAGGTTAATACTAAAATTTCATGGTGTTTTGCCTTCCTTTCGAGAAATTCTATCTCAACATAATTTAGAAATAGACTTAATTTAAACACATAGGATACTTTTTTAAAAGGAAGAACTCTGAATGTCCCAAAACAGAAATGGCTAATTATAATGTAACATCTTCACCAGATGGAAATAAATGTTCTTAATTTAGCAAGGAAACCATAATCTTTCTTTAAATTTGTCCTTGTTTGGGAATATATTAAATGATTATATATTGGGTAACGATATATAGAACAAAAATAGAAAGAAATATGCCTGAACACTTTAATTATATTTGGATTATGAGTGCTTCCTTATTAGTTCTAACTTTATTTTTCCCTAAAATGACTATATATTAGCTGTATTATCAGAAAAATGAACCGGATTAAAAATGTATGTGTAAGCAGTACAGTTTTGCATATTTCAAAATAACTATTAAACATATTATGACAAGTAATTCCATTTAATCCCATTAAATTCCATTTATCAGCCTATAAAAGCATTTTAAGCTCTCTAATATATTTTTGAAGAAAAGTATTAATTATCATCTAAAAGGTCTTTCTAAGTTTAGGCTACTAAACATGGCATTGAGTAGGAAAGCCCAAAAAGAAAAAAAGGAAACAGTGTTAAAATATATTGTTTCTGATACGCATTTAAATGGCTTGTCTCTTTTTGCATGTCTCCATCTTTTTAGTTTCCTAATTAAAAGTTAATTGCATTGTTGATCGAAAATATCTGTTTACAGAAAAAAAGAGCAGAGGAGCTGTAAACACATGAGAGATGAAAAGGTAGTTACACCGGCACAAAAATTGAGCTTTTGAAAATCAATTTCATTCTGATTCTTGAAACTGATTTCCAGTATTTATTAATCATATAGGCATTCCTAGCCTTAGAGGACTAGGTATAACTCTCATCTTTGTCACTTTATCTAACTCTGTGACCTTGAATCTCATTTTCTTAATTTTTAACATAAAATATGAATACTGATTCCTGCCTATCTTATAAAATCTATTAATTTTTAAAATAAGTGAACTGGAAAATGTAAGAAATCATAAAATGAAGATATCAGGATGAATGAAATTTCCCTTTGGGATGTCATTCAAGAATAAAAATCTCTAAAGCTTTTAAAAATCTCAACAAATAAATCCAAAAACCTAAACTAGCTAAGAATTGAAATTTTAACTATAAAACATATTTTCTCTTTGACAATGTCATCTCTATAGTGGCATAATTTCATACTTTCAATGAACAATTTCTCAAAGCTTTACGAGGGTTATATTTACTTCTTGTGGCATTTTTTTATACAAAGGGAGAAGAAACAAACCATTATACCAATTGTTAAGACTATTTTTTATCGAATGCATTGTAATGATATCTAGCAGTGTAGTGCATCAGAAATCCTGAAAAATATTTTAATCTAAATATTTAATTTAGAAGTATTTAAATCTAGAAAGCATAATGGATACAGGCTTTGTTAGCAGAACTCGCCTTTTTTTTTTCTTTGCCTTTTTTACTTTCCCTAGAGAGCAAAAACACATCTCAGCAATCTGTGTTCATCCACAAGAGACCGGTTTTAAAGAGACCTTAAAGATCGTGTAATTCAATTCTTTATTTTAAAATGAAGAAGTTAAGGGAGAGAAAGAGATAAGTGATTTTTCTGTCATCACTTCATGAGTTTCTGGATTAATTTAGATGAGAGAGCCAAGAGCCTGACGGAGGAAGCCCTTCCACTACGCCCAGATTGCTAAGTCTTCTAGTGGTTGTGGCACCATAGCTGTGTTTGTGAACTTTTAAGAGTTGAATTTGATTCAAAATGGTTAAAGAGCATATGGATAATACATTTTAATAAATTGCAGCCTTCTATAAGAAGTCAAAAAATTAGCTAACAGCTTTACATAAAACATGCAAAGCTCTGACCTCATATTTAAGCTTTCCTTTTAAATCTTTCTGATATAGCATACAATAATACTTTTAATACCAGTTTATATCATGCATAGGAAAACACAAGTCCTAGGAGCAAGGGTGACTTAACCATTCTTCTAAGACACACCTATCCAGTGGGCCTGCTGCTACAGATGTAGCATGTCTCCTGCAAATCAAAGTTATATTCATTAGTTCATGTACCTCTATTAAATTCCTCTCTGTTTACCTAACATTCAAACAGCCTAGTGTTTGTCACTGTAGAAAGTATGAAGAACAAGTGGATTTCGCAGAGGATTGTTCAATTTTATGTGGCTTTACATCCTTTACAATACCACTTTTCTTTATATACCACTTGGTCATATAGGAAAATGAAAATAAATTAGTCTTGTATTTTTTAAAGATTTTTATTAAAATATAGCTAAAATACAATATTATATTAGTTTCAGGGGCACACCGTAGTTATTCAACATTTATATACCTAAAGAAACAATCACCAAAGAAATCCAGCAACCACCTGACATTGTACCATGTTATCACAGTATTGTCAACTGTATTCCTTATGTTGTATGTTACATCCCCCATGACTTATTTGTTTTATATCTGCAAACTTGAACATCTTTTTCTAGTCCCTCCCCTCCCCTTTTATAATTTTTCAGTTACACTTGACATTCAAATGTAATCTGATTTCAGATGTACAACACAGTGGTTAGACGTTTATGTAATTTAAGAAGTGATCCTCCTGACTAGTATAGTACCCAGCTGGCACTATACATCGTCATCATCACATTACTGACTAAATTCTCTACGCTTTACTTTACATCCCCATGACTATTGTGTAACTACCAATCTGTACTTCTTAATCCCTAAACCTTTTCACCCTGCCACCAACACCCCTCCCATCAATCACCAAGATAAATCTAGTACCCATCTGACACAATACATAGTTATTACAATATTATTGACTATATTCCTTACTCTCTACCCTACATCCCCATGAGTACTGTGTAACCACCAGTTTGTACCTCTGCATCTCTAACTCTTTTCACTCATGCCCCCAATCCTCCTCCCATCTGGCAACCATCAAAATATTATTTGTATCTATGTATTTGTTTCTGCTTTGTTTATTTTGTTGGCTAGATTTCACATATAAGCAAAATCACATTGCATCTGTCTTTCTATGTCTACCATATTCCACTCAGCACAATAGCCTCCAGGTCCATCCATGTGTCTGCAGATATAACATGAACCTATTCCCTTCCATGGCTGAACCATATTCCATTGTATATATGTTCCACCTACTCTTTATCCATTCATCCATGGACGGACACCCAGACTGCCTCCACATCTTGGCCATTGTAAACAATGCTGCAATGATCATATGGATGTCCTTGAAGTAGCGTTTTGGGTTTCTTCAGATAAATACCCAGAAATGAAATGGGATCGCTGGGCCCTTCTTTTTTTCTTGTTATAGTTTTTGTTTTGAAGTTTATTCTGTCCGTTATAAGTATTGCTATCTCATCCATTTTGTTTGTTTGTGTTAATGTTGATGAAATATGTTTTCCCATCCCTTTACTTTCACTGGTTTGTGTATCTTTCATTCTGAAGTGAGTCACTTGTAGGTGTATATGTAAGGGTTTTGTTTTCTTATCTATTCTGTCACCCTAGTGTCTATTATTTAGAGCATTCAATCCATTTACATTGGAAGTAATTGTTCATCGATATATAGTCATTGCCATTTTATTATTCATAGTCCTTTTTTTTATTTTTTCATTATTCTTCTTAAAGAAATCCCCTTAATATTATTTGTTACTGGTTTGGTGGTGATGAACTTCTTTAGGTCTTTCTTGCCCGGGAAGCTCTTTATCTGTCCTTCAATTTTAAATCATAGTCTTGCTGGGTAGAGTAATCTTGGTTGTAGTTCCTTGTTTTTCATCACTTTCAATATTCCATGATAATCCCCTCTAGCCTGCAAAGTTTCTGTTGAGAAATCCAGCTGACAGGAGCTTCTTTGTAGAAAACTAACTACTTTTGTCTTGCGTTTTTATGATTCTCCCTTTGTTTTTACCCTTTGGAATTTTAATTGCGATGTGTCTTGTTGCAGGCCTCTTTGGCTTCCTCTTGCTTGGGACTCTATGCTTCCTGGGCATTTATGTCTATTTCCTTAGCCACGTTAGGGAAATTTTCCATGATTATTTCTTCAACTATGTTTCCGATTCCTTTCTCTCCCTCTTCTCCTTCTGGTACTCCAATGATACAAACGTTGGTAAGCTTGATCTTGTCCCAGAGGACCCTTAAACTATTTTCAGTTTTAGGATTCATTTTTCTTTTTGCTGTTTTGATTGGGTGTGTTTTGCTACCTTATCTTCTAAATCACTCTATTGATCCTCTGCTTAATCTAATCTACTGTTGATTCCCTCTGATGTATTCATTTCAGTTATTGTATTTTTTTTATTTCTTTTATTTGTTTTTTTTTTTTATTTTGGAATGGTTCTGTTTATGTCTTCTATCTCTATTTTTACATTTCTTGTTTTCTTTGTTGAAGTTCTCCCTTAGATCATTGAGACATTATAACCACCCAAGCCATTATAACCAACCACTTCTAGTGCCTTTTCCATGTGAACAGCCTGTGTTGGCTCATGCTGTGGAATGTCCTAAAATTTCTCAAAAGTTTACAAAACACAAACAAGCAGCATCTGGATTCAGCATGTCCCATACCTCTTGCAAAGCATCATCCTTAATCCCAGCACTATTGACAGCCAGCCTCAGTTTTGGGTTCTTCATCTGGTAGATTACTTGTCTCCATTTTGTTTAGTTCTTTTTCAGGAGCTTTGTTCTGTTCTTTTATTTGGGATGTGTTTCTTTGTCTTCCCATTTTGGCTGCCTCCCTGTCTTTGTCTTTATATATTAGGTAGGTCTGCTGTGTCTCCTGGTCTTAGTAGAGTGGCCTTATGTAGTAATGTCCTATGGGTCCCAGTAGCACTGTCTCCCTGTTACCTGAGCTGGATGTTCCAGGTGGGCCCCTTGTGTGTTTGTGAGACTTGGTTGGTGTTTGCATGTTGGTGGAAGGGATTAATCTTCATGCTGATTGTTTCTGAGGACTGGCCTGACTACAGTGGAGGAGCTTTTATGCAGGGCCTGACCCTCTGGAGCTGGATTCACTTTAGTAAGGCTATGATGTCTGCTCAGTCTTCCCTTTGGGTGTGTCATGTTTGGAGGTGGCTGGGTGATGTTCCAGCTTGGTCTGAAGGTGGCCATGTGGTGTACCAGCCCTAGGACCTCCTTAAAGGGGACCTGATGAAAGCCAAGTTCAGCTGCAGCCTGTGTCCTGCCCAGGGCCAGCTGGCAATAAGCTACAAAGCATTCTGCACATGGCTGCCACCAATGGTAGGCTTGGTGGTTCCTCAAGAAGCCAAGTTATAAACTGAGATAGAGCCCCAAACTGAGGCTGGCTGTCAATACTGCTGGGGTCAGGGATGCTGTGCAAGAGGTATGGGGCATGTTGAATTCAGATACTGCTTATTTGTGTTTTGTGAACTTTTGAGAAATTTTAGGACATTCTGCCTGAGCCATGGCAGGCTATTTATATGGAAAAGCTACTGAAAGAAGCTTGGGTGTGCCCCAAATTTGAGTGGAGTGGATTGGAGGAAGGGTGATAGCTAGGTAATGGAGACTCAGTTACCCCTGCCACCTACATCTGCACACACGAAGGGACTTGGGCTCAACAAATAAACAATGGATGCTGATAGCACTTCTGTCTGGGAGAAAGCTGTCTCTCATCCAGCCCTGAGCCGAGTCCACACAACTCAGTTTTTCTCTATATTTCCTTGATGCCTTTTGAGCTGCTGCCCCATGTCTGGAGCTTAGAGTGAGTGGTTCCATTAGTGAGTAAGTCCGCCCATGGGTTCTTTAATAGGACTCCACTGTCTCAGTCTCATTCAGCCACAATCTCCACCAATTTTCACACCCCAAAATTGTGGGGACTTCTCTCCGTGGTACTGGGACACTGTGCTGGGAAGACTGTTGTGGGGCTGGAATGCTTCATTTCTCTGGAGGGACCTCTAAGAGGTGATTTCTCTATGTCCTTAGTTGTAGAGATTCTATTCAGCTAGACTTCAGGTGATTCTCAGTGATGCTTGTTCTGTAGTTTAGTTATAATTTTGATGTGGTCATGAGAGGAGGTAAGCACCAGTCCTGTATTTCTTATATTTTTCACTTCCCATTTCATCTCATTCCTATGCTCCTTCTTCAGGTAAAATATAGGAAATTCTTATGCTGTTATCAGACAGTAATTTGCATATCCAATTTACTACTAGTGATTAAGCCTTCATTTGGGAATAATGTCAAGAAAATCACTGCTAGGACATACTGGCCGGATTTATACAAGTGACATTTAATGTTACTCTAAGTTTGTTTCCCAAGAATTCTTAAAGTTGGAAAATAATAAATAACCACAAAAATGATCTATCAGATTTGTTGAACTTTTTAATAACATAGTATATAACTAATTATTTTATATGCTTATCTCTAATTCTTACAACATCATGAAAAATAAAATGTGTAGATTGATTTCATCTTTAGCATCCGTGATTAGGTAAGGAAGCTGAAACACCAGCTCACATGTGACATAAAAAGGAAAGCTGGGATCCATTTGCATGTCATCCAGACTCCAAAGCCTGCACTTTTCTATTGTATCACTCACAGAGACAAAAGCTAGTAAGTCAGCCTTTATCAAATCTCTGTTAAACATCTAAGTGTTATTTTAACCTGTGGGAAGAAAACTCAATTTACCAAGTGTATATCTAGAATAGATGATGTCACCATTTTTATGCAAGAGCCAATAAAATCTACCAGTGAGTATTTTCTGGAAGATTTTTTTAAGGACATACTGTGATACAAATCCTTTGTAACCTAACCTAAACCCATAGTTTTTATACTTGCAAATACCTACACACACACACACACACACACACACACACACACACACACACACAATACATGGTTGTATTTGTTTCTGAATCCCAAACAGAATATATGTTTGTGTTGTGCATATGTAATTGTAGGTTATTATGCCATTGTGCAGAATATGTAATATGACCTTTCATATAAATTGATTTCCCAGGTTTCTTTTCTATAATGTAAAGAGTTCAAATTAATTTCTTCTCCCTACAAAGTTTTAATTTGTAACATCTTAGTTATGCACTAATGAGAATTTTACTTTTGACTTTATTCCATATTCTAATTTGTTACAGATATTAAATTAGTCAATCATAATCCATTTTTCACAAATCTGTAGTAACAACTATACTCAACTGACAACTATATTTATTCAAACTGGATTCTGGTTTTTAAATTGATATGTTGTCTAGGTAACTAAATTAAGCTATCTTGCTGACAAAGTTTATTTCCCTGAACCCCCATTCATGGAAATTAAGGGAAAATGGACAGTGTACCCTTTCCCCTATTCTATTCTTAATCATTTTATTAGTTTTCTATGAGGAGCTATAGAATTTGTTAGACAATCCACAGAGCAGTCAAGTTCAGTGTACCGTGCAGTATTTTGTACTTTAGAAATGTGAAAAGAGAAGCATCTGGCAAATAGTGTCAGGCATTATTTTATAGGCATTTTATAAAGAAAATCCAGGATCTGTGTAAAAAATGAATGAATTAATTTCATTCATTTTGAATTTCATTCATTAAGAAATGAATGAATGTATGAATAATACTCTGAATGTTTATTGACCTATCATTTTAATTAAACTTTATTAAAAAATATGTGAAAAGTCAAGCTGGAAATAAGCTAATTTCTATGAAATTTGAAGCAAAATATTTTTGTCATTATCTACTCAATAAAGGAATATATAATTTCTATTCTCAATGGAATCAATAAATTCAGCTTTCTTTTCCTTACCTGCATTTAGAACCAAGTGAAGAGTACAAAGAGTAAGAAGACAAATGAATATCACATTTTTCCTCGATAATAAGTGTGTCTACATCCATCCAAAGGGACGTACTTATATGTCTCCCATGCCTTGAAATAGAATTATTGCCCAAGACAGGAGGTTGGTCCCACAGAAGCCAAACTAAGCTTACTACATACCAACCAGAAAGTACTATCACAAAGATTTGAGTAGAGTGTGAAAAATTGGGTGTGAGAGAGCTGAACTAGACATCCACAGTTCCTTTGAACCAAATTCATCAATAGGATAAGGCCAAGAATAATGTTGGCCTCAATTAACGTATTTTGCTGTGTATAATGAGTACTTTTATGCCCAAATTTGTGAAGGAAAATAAGAATGTGCATAAATGTTTTTAATTCTTTTATTTATGTTTATGAGTTAAAAGTGTAACTAGAAATCAATAACGATATTCATATGCAAAATAATCCCTGAAATAAAATGATTTTTTTCAATTTACAATGAACTTGCACCAACAAAGAGTTCTTAGCCTTTTATGATGCATCAATATCATAAATTTGTTACCAGTACATACAATTTATTGTACCTCGTATCTATTCTTGTGTTTTATAAATATTTGTTACATAAAATTTCTAGTACCATAATATGTTAATTTACATAATATGTTATGTAAATGTGCTAAAATTTATTTATAATACAAATAACAAATACCTAAATGGAAACAAATAAAATTTTGAACTTAAAAATTAAAACAAAAAATATTTTTCCCGAAAGTTTTGGACAAAAATATGGGTGTACGTTATATGAGGTTGCACATTATACACACGGCAAAATATGGTATTTTTCAGACAGACTTCCCACGTTACACTGTAAGATAATGAGGTCTGTTTTGTTTATTGCTGCTTCTGAGTCCCTATGACAGTGTCTGATATGGAACAGATGTGAAATGTTTGTTGAATGTTAATACAATGAATGAATGAACATAGTTAAAAAAGGTTTGGGAAACAATCAATTATGTGTTATGAAATCATTGTACATTAACATAGAAATGATTATGAATGCAGAATCTTCATAACAAATCAAAATTTGATTTAAATAATTCAGTACTGCCTCCTTTTTAATGTTAGAAGAATGAAACTTTTTTTTACTTTATATTAAACATTAATAAAAATAATTTAAGAATACACTCTCATTATATACTATGTGAGATAGTGACCTGTATCAATAAAATGTAAAATTCCTTAATAAATGATATCCCACCTTACCATATGTATTGTTATGATACATTTTATTATATTAATTATATTTGGAATATGTTCTGTTTGTATATCCACCTGATTCAGTATTTTTAATGGATTTATGGAAATGTCACATATTTAACCATTGTTTTATTAACACATTTTAAATGTATCTTGCAATTATTTTGGAATAATACAGTGAAAAATTGTGTATGTCGTTTTCAGAACATATAAAAATATTTTTCTAGAATAGATATCCAGAAACTAAACTGCTGTGTCAGTTTTAGAAATTTTCCAACAAAATAGTATGAATGTCCACTACTTTGATTAATGCAATGGGTTAAAATATTTTATTGATGATCTATTTGACATATTCAATATTATCAGGAAATTTTTATTATGTATGAATGTGTTTATTGGCAATTTGTAGCTCTTAGCCCATAAATTTATGAAATATTCTGTGCTATGCTCCAGCGGAGGATTCTTCAGTACCTTTCCTTCCTACAAATAACATTTCCATCAGCCTTCTCCTTTCCTTTGATCATCCCCTCTAGCTCCTCAGTGAGGTGGCGATTTCAATGTCAAGTTTTCCTTTGCTCCCAGGGCCTTATACCTACCCTCATTTAGTAGCCTTCCTCCAGACTGGTAGTTCACTTCCACTTAGAGCACAGTTCATGATTTTGATTGTTGATGGTCTTGGATACGTTAAAAAAATTAAATGAAGAACAAACTGGCCAAGTTTCTAAAAATGTATTTTCTTAGCAAATTACCCTGATTATTTTCCAACATCTTACCTTTATTTATCAATTTTGTACTCTGAACTAAGAGTTTCTCTGGACTACTTAGATATTTTTTTTTTTCCTTATATGTATGTTCTTGGTTGTGTTTTGTTTTCATCTTGTCAGTGTGATTCCATCATATTATACTTTCTAGAGATTTGTAACAACTGTAGTTTGCTTCTGATGACCCTTCTTGTTTTCTATACTAATGATCTCATTTATATTTTCTATGATGTTAAGATATTTGGAACTGCAGGTAGAGACTGAACTCAACCTACTATCCCTACACAATTTCCAAAATAATTTTTCTAAGATAGACAAGGCTTGAATTTTAAGATTGGTTGATTTTTTGTTGTTGTTGTTGTTGTTTAACTTGAGGTTATAGGAAAAAAGAAATAGTTAATTGAGTCTATTTACAATCGTATTGGGGAGGGGATACATCTTGGCAGTCACATTAGGAGTACTAGGTAGTCAGCTTCCAGAAAGCTGAAGCTGAGGTGCTCTATGAAGCCCTTTTTACCACACGTCAGGAGAGACAGATAAGAGATAATAAGATGTTATGACCAGAGTAGAAGAACAGTGTTTGCAAACATAAATCATTAATCAGATATCAAAAATATAGATGTTTTGAATTGTACACGTTGATTTTTTTTCCCTTTGCACAGTTGTATAATACATCATCTATATATCATATTGTGTGTTCACCACCTAATCAGTTCTCCTTCCTTCACCATATATTTGAGCCCCTTTACCGGCTAATAACTCCTTCCTCCCCCCTTTAGTGGTTACTCTCTGGTAACCACTAAACTATTGTCTATGTCTTTGAGTTTTTGTTTCTTCATTTGTTTGTCTTGTTCCTTTGTTGCTTTCAGTTTTATATCCACATATCAGTGAAATCATATGATTCTCGACTTTTTTTTGTGACTTATTTCACTTAGCATAATGATCTCTAGATCAATCCATGTTGTCACAAATATTCCCTCTCCTGTGTATATACCCCCAAAATCTGAAAACATTAATCTGTAAAGATATATGTATTCTGATGTTCTTTTCAGCTTTATTTAAAGTGGCCAAGAGATGGAAACGACCAAAGTGTCCTTTGATAGATGACTGGATAAAGAAGATGTGGTATATATACAGAATGGAATACTACTCTGCCATAAGAAAAGATTTTTCAATCCACCTGAATCCGGGCAGTTGTATATAGTATCTTTAAGGGTGAGAAGAGGTCAAGATTTATTTATTTATTTAGTGACTGATGATTTTCCAAATAATATTTTCTAAGAAACTCTTAGAAAGATAGCCAAAGGCTAAATAGTAATAAAGTATAACAGCAACAATAAAAAATAAAAAATAATAAATTTTATTCATTGAATGATTGCTAGTAGCCAGATGCCTTTGTTCATCCAGGCTGCTATAAAAATATACCGTAGTTTCATAAACAATAGAAATTTATTTCTCACAGTTCTGGTATCTGAGAAGTCCAAGATCAAGGTACAGGCCAATTCAGTATCTGGTGATGGCAGAGTTCCAGGTTCATTCATAGAGCACTGTCTGTTTTCTTGTTCTCAAATCGCGAAGGGTTGATGGAGCTCTCTGGGATCTCTAGTTTAAGGAACTAATCCCATTCATGAGGGCTCTGCCCTCATGATATAATCACTACTCCTCATACCATCACATTGAGCATTAAATATCAACATGTGGATATTAGGGGATACAGAAATTCAGAACATAGCACCAGAGATCTTAGTGCTTATTGTTATATGATATAATTCCTTAAGAGTAAAGTAATCTGTAATTTCATCCTACAAAGGAAGAAAATGAAGCTTAATGAGACTATGAAAATGCATAACAAGGAGAGCAAGTTCTTAAGACAGTGCCTCATGAAAAAGATAAACCATGTAAACAAAATCTGCATAGCGGGTACTCATTCTACACAGTATTTTTTAGTATTATAAATTGTCAGTGATACTTCTTCACCTTTACTGAAAGATGTATTTAATGTGTTCACTGCGAAGTTGATGCATTGGAGTTATCATTGATGCATTATTGACCTATTGGCATTATTTTAACACTTTCTTGTCGATATCATATAATAGTGATTTTGGAAAAGTGATGAGAAAGGTACATATTAAACAAAAGGAGAAAATGAAATTATAATTCCTTGTGAAAAATGGTCTCAATTAGAAATTTAACTCTTATTTTTGGTGACACCGAAAGAGATAAAGTAAACAGTTTCAGAATTTTATAGTTTACCTAATAAAAAATTATTTACTAAACAGAAAAGGAGAATACCAAAGTTGAAAGTTGTTTGTATCTCTTATCAGAACAACTTCTCTTCATGTACAAAGAAAAGAAAGAAACTGTGATGTGCGTATTAAAAGAAAATATTTGTAGATATTTATGAGAAAGAGCAATGCTAGTTTTGAGGTTCCAGGTCTTATGATTTGCTTTTGATATTTGAATGTTAAAGCCTGTATAATATTTCTCATTCAAGCTTTAATATTTTCAGTCTGAGTTCTTTCGAGTCCAGGTGTAGTTATATTTTCAGCATAGTTGGCTACCCGGCATTGAAATCTGTTAGTGAAATTCTCACTTAGTATTCAACATAGCTATGGTCTTTTAATTTTAATTATGATCAGTATTGGCAAAAGTTTTCAAGCCAATTTATAATATGAACTTCAACTACGTTACTCATGGAAATTGCCATGTATTACTATATACTTTATAAAATTGTAATTATTTTATTGGTTTTATTATATGAACATAATATTATTTAATATGTTCTGAAATTTCTTAGCAATTAGGTAATAGTTTATTTTTAGTTGAATAATAATATTAATAATACTTACATTGCTACTTTACCTAAGTACAAATATGCAATTGTGAAATACAAGTTTAAAAGCATAATTTCATGCATTTCTGACAAATACCAGAAACGGAACTGCTGTTACCTAAATACATATTGAAGAGTAATCAATACAACTGAGAGAAAGTAGTTTATAGTGAACAGAATTATTTCTCAGTAATAATCAAAATACTGCTGTTCCTCATTCAAGCCACATATAAATTCCAAGACATTTGAAGTTATTGTTCTAACGGCAGTTAATAAAATATCTCATCAAAACATTAAAGTCATGGAGAGAATAATGACACTGTCTACCAGAACAATTAAAGAGATTTATATATGCTGTTATCTCATTATCATTAGAGTACTTGTGAAAAGGAATTTTCTTCAAGATACACAAACTCCATCTGATGAGGAGACTGATTAAACCCTAAAAATTTAATATTTTTAGATTGTGTGACCAAGCCATTTTTGCCCAGAAACCCAATTCTAATCCATATAATTTGGAAAAGAATGACCATGATTTCAATTATCTATTGGCCAGCGGAAAAATCTACAAAAGATTCAACAGAAGAATAGACTTGAGAACAAAAAGGAACTTCTTGGAACTAAGCCCCGTAACTTCATTCAAAATAACACAGAAACTTAAACTTTGAGGCTGATGTATATAGCTTCACTTTAAATCTGTGGCCCTTATATCTAAAATAGGCTACATTCTTTGAAATCCTTAAGCATTTTGCTTATATAATTGTATTTTCCTCATGGTTCAAATCCCAGACCTGGAAATTAATTCATGTTTTGCTATGCCATTTTCCAACAGAAAAAATATTTTTTAACTCTTGATATTTTTACAATTGTGTAATGCATTGTTGCATCATTTAATCTTTCATTTTTGTCTTACTCCTCATTATAAAATTTGCATAATGTTAGAAGAAAGAACTTTGCAAATATGTAGAGTTGACAAAACCAAGGACATAAGCATCAGAATTAGGTGGTCACTTTATGTGTTATTGACAAATCTTAGATTTCCAGTACAGTTTTTAAGGATTGCAGCACTATTTAGACAGAATGCTGTATTTGAGTTGTTTATACTGTATTGTATGTTATCTTAATCCCAAAAGTAATTTTATTAACCTAAAATGTCATTAGTGAGTCCCTTAACAAGTATTAGATTATTAAAGTATTATTATAATTATTATTAAAGTTACATTTTGTCTTTTAAAATTAGTAATTATGGATTCTAGATGAGTTTGAAAATAGGACTAAAGGGTGAGGATACATTTCAATACTATAAAAGCTAAGTTAAATATTTGGAGGAACTATTAATTTGGTGGGCAATTAAAACACTATTTAAATTTTCATAATTGTGTGGATAAGTAATCTTGGTTGTAAATATGTGAAATCATGTAAAACAAAATCTTTACTAAAATTTACAATCTAAGATCTTTTTATTAGTTTTGTTCGTAGATACATTCCCAATGTCAATAACAGTCTCAGGTACCTGGCAAGTGCTCTATAAATAATGGTTCGATGAAATATTATTTTAATATTTCTTTAATTGAATTACTTTATGAATTTAAGATTGTATTATCTTGGGAAAAATAATATTAACATATCAATACATTGATGAGGGTTAAATAATAGGGAATGAAATCATTTCTGGTTTTAACATAAAATGATATTCTATTGAGTACTAAATGTCTTACAAGATTATTGGGAAGGTTGAAGAAACTGATTTTAGGTTAATAATTCACGGAGATATTCCAAAAGTTGTGCTTGAAGACCAAGCCACAAAGAAAGCTACTTCTAGGAAAACAAGCATGTTTATAAAATTACGGTAATCACTTAATGTTCATGTTCAGGACACCACCACAGGAAACCAGACACTTCCACAACGACCTTTCCAGCAGAGAAGGGAGGAAGCATGTCCTCCACTTCATATCTGCCATGCAAATCTGTTAAAAAGATGGAAAGAATAACTAAATTGAAATCTTCAATACCTTGAAGTTTAGGAAATGTCATTTACTGTCTTTACAAGATGATCATTTGGGTTTGGTAAAAGAATATCAAAATTTCCATATCTGCTTTTTTCTTTTTAATTTTTGCAGTAACTATTTTTGTATAATTTACAAATTTCACCTTATAGTAGTAAGTTAATATGCTTACATAATAAGTGTAAATAAATAACATTGTGGTGCATGCTAAAAAAATTAGTATTAGACATGCAAGATGAAGTGTTTGTATACTACTTGCCTAGAGAAGAGAGAAAAATAGCAAAATTATGACAGAGCACTGTATTCTCATAGGGAAATTTACATAAACTGAATACTTAAAACATTATTATACATATTTGCTTCCAGTAGAACATAAGTACCTGCATGTACAAAACATGTATTATTCAACTAAGTCTGCCAAAGGGACATAGTATGTACTCCTTGTATGTTTATTAATGAATGAATACCTATGTTTGAAGAGCTGTCATCCAGAAGAAGCAATAAATTGTTTTGCTTTTCTTTGTCATCCAGAAGAAGGAATACATTGTTTTGCTTTGATCTAATGTACAGAACTAGAAAGAGTACTTGGCAATTAGAGGATGATCATATGAACTGAAATTTTCTAATTATCAGCACTGCCCAAAAGTGGAATGGACTCCCACAATAAGCAGCATTTCAGTGAAAATAAGTGACAGTCTATCAGGAATATTGAAAAAAAAAAGAGAAAGAAAAAAGACTGTGTTTTGGTGGTTAAACTATATGTGCTAGTTTAAATTCTAAAGTCCCTTTAAACTTTCTGATCCTATGATTATAAATTATTTTTGGAAAAAGCCCAAGTGCAGAAAAGAGAGGTTTTTAAAATTTGAAAGTCAACCTAACAATTTTAGAAAGAATTGGTTTAGACTCAGGACTAGAATACAATAGACATTAAGAATTAAATAAAGCTGAAGCAAATTCTAGCTATAGATGATTAGATGATCGTAGGCATACATTGCTAGATTCTATTTTGGAGATTTCCACATTGCAGTCTTTAAAAATTCATGAAATATATCACTACTTTTAAACCTCAAAATATCACATTCAAGATATATCTCCCCGCATCAAGCAAACTTTGGAGTTTATCCCACTTAAAAAAAAAAAATCAGACACTTGAAAGATGTGACTCATGTTTCTTTTCAAAATTACATATGCGAAGTTTATACAAAAAAAGATTACATCTGTCTCAAACTCTGAGACATCTTAAATTAGTAATTGCCATACTTTACACCTATGCAAATGAAAAGACCCTGACATGGTACATAATACATTTGTCTTTTCTCAAGGAGACAGATAATAACTCAAAGTAACTTATCATAGAATTGTGCCATGACAGCAGCAGACAGAGCAAATACATCTGTCCTCCTTGTCTATCATTAGCTAAGTTGGAATTCATAGTCGACCTATCAACACTTGGCAGATTTCGCTTGATTTCCAATATGCACATAGACCCATGTGTTTACCTTTCATGTGATGCACACTGTAATTGAGGAAATACAGACAGTGTTTCTAAAGAATATTGAAATAATTATAATCTGAAGAAATTTTTAGCACTCTTTTAAAAGTAAATCAAATTCTGTTAACTACATTTTGTATGATAACCTATATTCACAAACTTAGTAGGGTGAAAATAGTATAAATAATAGCTTCTATGTCGTGTTCCACAATGGTCAGATTATAAAATTGATGATTTCATAGATTGCTCCCATATCTACTACCTGTCATGCTAAGGCTGGAAGCAAAGAAAGTGTTCTCTCTCTCTCTCTCTCTCTTTCTCTCTCTCTCTCTCCTTAACTTGCATGTTTTCTTGCTGCAAAAATCAAACAAATATATATTTTTAAAGAATTCCTTTAACTCCTGAAAAGTGTCACTTTTTTCAATCACAAATCTATCCCCTCTTATAAATACCATTCCTAACAGAATTCAGTAATTTTACTGACAACCATGAGGGAGATCAAACAAAGAATGTATTTTCCTACTTCTCTTTGCAGGATTGGTGTAAAGCAATGGAAATACTGCTTAAGGAACAAAAGGTGAGCAGTAGTCTGATCTAGGAAGAGATTGCCCACTCTGGTACCAGATGTCCCAGGAAGAATATTTACTGGAGATTGCCAAAGGTAAACTTATTATAAATATAATCGTAATTATTGTAAAGTGAAACTGTAAACCTCTCTGCTTATAAATAGATGGAGTGATATAATTGACCCCAAATCAAGTGTGTGAATATGTTAAGAAAGCAATTCAGGGCAAATGCTGTGAACAAATTCTGTGTGTCAAATCTCTTCTTTTACATTGCTCTGCATTAGTACTTTTTGGAGTGAGTGACTACAAGAAAAGGAATGGACATGTACAATGTATAGTTTGAACAATCTAAAGTACTTAAAATACATTATTAAAGATTCTAATTTCACATATATAACTTCTATTGAGCAACTTGAGCCATTAAGGAAGAATACTTATTATATTTTATCAGACATTTTACATTTAGTGACTTGACACGCTGTTTCCCTGAAAATAAGACCTAACTGGACAATCAGCTCTAATGTGTATTTTGGAGCAAAAATTAATATAAGACCTGGTATTATATTGTATTGTATTATATTATATTATATTATATTATATTATATTATATTATATTATATTATATTATATTAAAGACCCGGTCTTCTAAAAATAAGTATATAGAAAGAATATTAAAAGTATATAAAATAAGACCGGTCTTATATTAATTTTTGCTTCAAAAGAGGCAGAAGAGATGATTATCCAACTAGGTCTTATTTTGGGAGAAAGACGATATGTCTACTTCACATTTCCTTCAGGGAGGCTCTGTTCTGTTCAACACATTTCTCTTGATCACTTACTATATCCCTGTGTTTTTCATTATTTATTTCTTAATTATTATTTACTTATTGAATATCTCATTACCTTTGGTTGTTAGTTGTTAATGTTATTAACAATTAACTTAATGTTGTCATCCTGGACTCCTGATTCCTGGAATAGCCCCCAGCACTATATTTCTTATGATTCAACAGGGTACAGGGAGATAAATATGTTAGGTGCCACCCATGGCCAAAAATTAGCATATATATACATACACATGTGTGTATACATATGTATACGTATACATATATATGTATATATATACGTGTATATATATGTATCTACATATATATGTGTATATATAGTTTGTGTGTGTATGTATAAAATAAGCATATATATCTCATTTAATTCCTACTATAATACTACAAGTCTACCCTCGTTTTCTGTTACCTTCAATTACTTAGTAAAAGTCAGATTCTTTGAAATGTTATAATGATCTTTTTCTTAAATACAGGAAACCACTTAACAAAAACTGGCCCATGTAATTTAGTTATCTTTCAAACAAGGACAGTTCAGACAGGAACTCCAGTCTTTACAATCATCTCTCAAAACATTTAAAATAATCTAAGTGCAAAACTATAATTATTCTTTGAAATGCCCCATATCTTCCAATTCTCTACGAACTCAAAACTTTTGGGGCTTTGACTCTTGTTCCTCAGAACCCTCTTCCCCGCCTTCAGCCTTATAATACCACCACCTGTCTCTCAGTCACTAGTTCCTCTCTGGTTCACATGTTCATGGCCTGTATGATCATAATTCTACAGACAGTGAACATCAGGCAAGCAGAGTAATAAAGAAAATTGTATACCCTCGATCAACTGGATTGTTTCCATGGAAACTCTCTCCCATATGAGGTTTTGACAGTTATTCTTGACCTACTTCTAAACAGAAAAGGTGTCTCATACTAACTGGGAGTGTCTGCTTTAGAAATCATCAGTATTTAAATATAGATAGTGATTCACTAGCCATTTCTGTATTGTGCAAGAAATGTGTATATAGGTATATGAGTACTTTTTTTTCTCACTAAAGTCCATATTTCAAAAAACAATATTGGTCCTAATTAATGGTTAAATCAAGTTTTCTAATGCACATAAATATATTTCAGATTTTCCAGATGTGACTTTCTGAATATTATGTAAATTATTTCTCAAATTATTCTAATATCCTTTTATAGTAGTATGTTGTAGCTAGCTATAGACATGTAATTATGATTTATGAAGAAACCACCTATCAGCACATTTCAGCTGGAAAACATTCTACTGATTACTTTGACCTTTGGTTTGTGTGTATATCTGTTTCTATGTCGGAACTTGGCTTTGGCTGCTTTTCCAAAGTATTAATTGCAGCACTTTTACTATTACATTATGCATATTTCTGTGAGTTCTATAAAATTATTAACTAAGTTCTTAGTGTAGATTATTTGCTTTTGCTTTTCTATGTGCTATTCTTCTACTTGTTAAAAAGACCTATTTCAAATACTTTTCATCAAGTTTTGTTTTGCCTTTATTTTTTTGTGTGTGTGATATGTTGTTTTCAGCAAAAATAAAATTAATTTGTTCATTATAGAAAAATATATTCATGAAGAAAAATATTTTCTATTCCAAGGAGTAAGGGAAATAACAGCAGAGAGGTGTAATGTAGGAGAGGACAGTAAGAAAATTAAAAAAGAAAAGTAAAAAAGAGTATATTCAAGTCATATTGTCTTACTTTTTCTCTGTATCTATTGTGCTTTCATCATTAAAATTTCTTCCCAATTAAAATTCAGATAACATAAAAATTTGAATTGTGTTTGTGTCATTGTGAGATCTACATATCTAATCAATGTCTGGTTGCTTTTTGCATATAACAACTGTTTGCATGTGATTATTGTTTATTTATCTTACACATCATTATGGAAAGTTGTACCATGTTGATAATTTAGTGTAATTAATCTGCTAAGGCTGCTATAACAAAATACCAAAGACGGGTGGCTTAAATAAGGTATATTTATTTTTTCACAGTTCTAGAGACTGGAAGTTCAAGATCAGGGTGCTGGGAGGATTAATATCTGGTGAGACCTCTCTTCTTGGCTTTCAGACATCCATCTTTTCACTGTGTTCCCATATGACCTTTCCTCTGTACAGATGCACTCCTGGTTTGTCTTCTTATAGACAAGACTCGTATTGGATTACGGCCTGCTATAAACTGAATGTTGTGTCTCCCAAAAATTCATATGTTAAAACCTAACTTCCAGTGTGAGGGTTTCTGGAGGTGGCATTCTGTATGAATGACATTAGCATCTTTATAACAGAGAAGCAGAGAATCCCTTTGCCCTTTAGACAGTCATCACAAACCAGGAAGTGAATCCTCACCAGACACTGAATCTGGCAGCACCTGATCTTGGACTTCCCACCTCCAGAACTGTGAAAAATAATACCTGTTGTCAGTGGTATTTTTGTTATGGTAACCCAAACCAGCTAAGACAGGGCCCCATGCGAATGATGTCATGTATCCTTTATTTAAAGGCTCAATCTCCAAATATAGTCCCATTGAGGGTTAAGCTTCAATGTGTTGGTTTTTGGGGGACACTATTCATTCCAAAAGAGTGATATATACCAGAAATATTACCATTTGAGTATGAACTCATTACATTATACAATTATTGTCACATTTTTTTCTTTCATCTACCTTCTTTCATGTGTACTTATATTTCACATTAATATGAAAAGGATTTGAAGATGCTTACAATAACACAGTTTTTATAAACAACTAAATGGACTTTTAAAAGGGAACCCCTGATCAGTAATATGATTGTCATTTTTCACTAACATTTGTAAAGAAATAATACTTTTTAAATCATTGTCACTGAATGACAGAGTAGGCAATGACCTCAGCAATAGCTGATGATTAAGTAATTTCCCTCAATGTGATCCTAGGACATAAATGAATATACAATTCAACACAAGCTATTAATTGATATTTCAAATGAAATACCATTTGATTAAGCCATTTAGAGACAAGATGCTAAATGTCGGTGCCAAGAAAACTATACAAATCTGTAAAACTGCATTTCATAAAACCATACAATGGGATGGCAATTGTATACAATTTAAATATACATTACCCATCTAAAGGAATTTAGATATGTTAAAGCACTGTGTCAGGGAAACTAAACTCTTTTTGGGATAACATTTAGGATGCAGACTCTAATTCCCATTCTCAACTATAATCCATAAAGAATGATGACATGTTTTTCTCTTTAGACATGTTTTAAAATCTTTTATTGTTCTGGGCTTTGGATAAAATGCAGTTTGCAGACTGTGATATGGGCTAAATTTCCCATCCTGTACATGAAATAAGGGTTTATTTTGTTGTTACTTCAAGATGGATACTGAGACTTAAAAATCAAGGCATCTTAGTTTTTCCTATGCTGCCATAATAAAGTACCACCAACTGGGAGTATTAAATATGAGAAATTTATTTGCTCACAGTTCTGGAGGTTGTAAGTCCAAGGTCAAAATGTTGCAGGATTGGTTCCTTCTGAGGATTGTGAGGGAGAATCTGTTCCATGCCTCATTTTCTGCTCCGGTGATTTGCTGGAATCATTGATGTTTTTGGCTTTTGCTGTATCACCCAAAATCTGCTTTCATTTTGACATGGTGTTCTCTCTGTGTATATGTCTGTATCCAAATTTCCCATTTTCATAAGTGCACTAGTCATAAAAGATTAGGAGCCCAGTGTGACCTCTTAACTAATTATATATGCAATGACCCTATTTCTAAATAGGCCAAATTTCTTAGATATAAGGGGTTAGGACTTCAGCAAATAAATTTTGATGGAACACTGTTCAACCCGTAACAAAAAGATCACATCAACAAAGATTCTTGACTGAAAGAATGTCACTCCCATTGTCACGTTGAGCTCTGACCGTCAGACAAGCTCATGCATTGTGTAAATTGATGAATAAATACAATTTTTGAAATTCTAAGTTCCCTTCTTCATGAGTTTAAGAGAATTCCTGAATTTCTGCAACACAGAGCACGCGGAGGATGATTAAAATTCTATTGAAAATTCCTTTATACCCATAGCAATTGTGGATGGATATCAAGGAACAGATGTTTGCATTGGAAGGGAGTGTGTCAGGGGTGAAGCTGGAAATTCCTGCTGGGTATTAAGGGACGATCTCTGAAGTAGAAATCAGGAAGAAGTTTTTCACTTTAGAGAGAATTGAGGGTGAGCTGGAAACAGAAACTCTTTACCGCTGGGGTCCAAGGAATAGGAACATGGATTTCTAGGTCTCAGGGGCTTAGACGGTTTTGAAGTAAGTCTCCTGGAATTTCTGAGAAAACTATGAATGCTAGGACTAGCCATGAAAAAGAATAACTGACCCCAGAATGCATCAAGTAAATTAGTGAAGCCAGGGCCGTGCCAGTTCTTAAACTTGCTGATTACAGGGAAAGGGCGTGCCTGAGGGAAAACATTGTGGGAGCTAATCCTCATGAGGGCAGCTCCTCACTTAGTACACTTCTGAAAAAACAAACGAAAAACTCTGTATAGACTCTCACAACTTTCATCTTCGTGGGAGAACCTGACACCTTTCAGTTCCAAGAGGCTGTGCCCCAGACCCAGGCCTTTATGTTTAGCTCTCAAATCTAGTTTACCCAGAACCTCACCTTTTAAAAATTTCTGTGGTGTAATAAGTAATCCACCCTGGCCAGCTACCCATGTAAGCACCAGGTAAGGATTTTCTTGGGGATGCAACTCAAGTCAGGAAAAGCTGATTCTGGGAATTGGGAGCCAAATAAGACACGTGTATCCATTCTGTCTCTACGATGGATTTCATGGGATAGGCAGTGGCTCACATGTACCTGACTTCAACCATGGTCTCAGCAGCTCAGGCCCACCTGCCCTATTTCTGGCTTGGGTAGATCTCAGGTTCTCCATGTTGTCATGCCTCAGAATCACATGGTGAGGTAGTTACAACACAAGTTTCAGAGATTTTACTTTGGAATATCCAGATTCGGGCCCGATGTGGAAAAAGTATTTTGATATTGCTACACGTGATAGATTCCCTTCCTGATTTAGTTATTGGACCATTTGATTAGATTAATGGGCATTATATTTCAATGTTCCACACTTTATGTTTAGCATTGCACAGCAAATACATGGATAAAATATTGGGTGTTTTTAAATCTATTGAAATTTTAAAAATTACCTTTGACCTTTCTCAAACCTAGACCCCTCCCCTGAGTTTGTTATTGGTTTGCGATGTAGCATTTTAAGACATTTTTCAAGGCATTCATATGTTTATGAATGTCTGAAACATTATTTTGTTTTTCCTGTGGTGGATCTTTTCATATGTGTCGATACTATATGTATTTCTGGAAATGGTTGTTCTTACTTTTACTCTTGGTCTTAGATCGGGTTTTAATTAAAATACTGCATTTAATACTGTATTTAATTAAAATACTGCAAAAAAATGCAGTATTCTAAAAATAAATGCTTGGGATACTCACACATTTTTGTTTGTTTATTTTTTAGTTTAATTGAACTTTTCATATGTGAAAATGATTCCCAAAATGTTAGTGCTACTTTGTACCAATTTACTGGCAGACTGTTAGATAAATGCTAGCATTGATTTCCAGATGCTATAATTCTCAAAATCCTGCTTGCTATGGGAATGTTGGCATTTTATTAGGTTGATGATAAGATAAAATGTTGTTGACTATGTATTATTACAGAAGTACATGACTGATTTTATTACTCTGATATTAATAGTAAAATTGACATTTTTACATTAAATATAATAGATATTCATGTTCAATTAATTATAAGAGTTTTCTTCTGGAAACAACGCTTGCAGCAAATTATGATGCTGTGGAGATAAATTACATAAATAAAAATATGCAAAAAATATACCCTATCTTTGAAAGAGTATATTGAAGTGCTGAAAGATGATTTTATTACAACACTGTTGTAAATAAAACAGCTCTCTCTGTTTCTATAAATTTAGCACATTTTTCTATAGTATTGTTTAGTTTTGTGTTTTTTTTTTTTTCTCATTGGATGACATCTTCCTAACAGTCTGTAACTTCTTAAGAGAGGAGTCTTGTTTATTTTTTCTCTAATATACCCAAGAGTGAATCCCAAGCACTGTATTTGGTCTACAGCGGCTTGTAGAAAACATAAAGTGATTTTTCTATCAAGTGCCTTGTATTTGTAAGATGCTTAACATTCAATCCTCAATGGGGCTTTTTGTATGCTACTTGTTGTGCCATTTAGAAATCTCACACCAGATAGCATTAACATCTCATTCACAGATTAACCTGGTCACACTTAGCACTTTCCAATGTGCAAAAGACTTTAAACACTGTATTATTTAATATTTCATATTTTTGTGAAACTTACAGCCTATTTATTGGCAAGTCATACTAACCGCCCCCAATCGGTGTCAGCCCTCGTTTCCCTAGTATGTTGCCACATATAAAATCCTCTCTCAGAAAGGCATTCTGCTTCTGTTTAGAGTATTTAAAGCAGACCAGTAGGTAAAGCTTGTGACCATCCTTAGGGTGGAATGTACTTTTACTTGTTGGTTTCTAGCCATCTTCTCTTATTATCTATGTTTAACGTAAGTCATTTAATTTCCAAACTGAAAATTATAGTAATAACACGTGCAGTTGAGCTAAGACAGTGGAATGAGTTTTTCCCTGATAAGTTTGAAAATGAGATGATTTAGTGCTTTAGGTAAAAACAGTAAAGTATCTCACTCCAAACAAGTCTTAAGGGTGCTTTTCTTTCTTGGTGGGTTTTTGTATATCTGGGCATATACCTAACATCAGATAATGTTTGAACAAGAAAGAACCTTCTTGTAAATCACTTCATGTAAGAAACCTGAGGCCTAATGGTATTCAACTAATTTGCTAAAGTTAGCACACAAATAATGTCTTAGCTTTATCCCGTTTCCCATAAATGTCAAGAATAGCTTTCCTCCATCCCTACACTGTGATACATAAGTCACCCTTTCTAAGATTAATAAACTTTGCCAAGATTGGAGTTGATTTATGCTCTGGCTAGGTTGGCACCAGAAGCCTCCTTACCCCAGCCCTCATCAGCTACATTGATTGGGCACCCGAGCTTCCCCCCAGCCTGCTGCTTAAGCAGATGCTAATGGGCAAATGAGCAACAGCAGGGGGGCAGGCTGGGGTGATCTTCATTCATTAGCAACTGTTCAAGCAGCAGGCTGAGGGGAATCTGCAGATGCTGAGAAAGACGCTGGGGTGAACATTGACCTCAAAGGTACGTGTGAACAAAACTTGAATTTTCTACCGGAAAGTCATGTTGCCGTGTTTACCAAAACTCATACCCTGTCATATATGGTATTTAATGAGTTTGCATTCTTTTTTAAGTTCCTGAATTTTTATATTGAGTCCAAATCTTATATTGATGCATCAAAGTCAATCAAGATCAGGTTCTAAGCCAGTGTCTTGTAAAATTCCCTAATCATAATAATACCATCAGGTCTTACAAACTTCAGATTCTAATTCACTGGGTCAGGAGTAAGAATTGGAGAGTCTGCATTTTTAACAAATGTCACAAGATATTTCATGATGGACTAAGAATGGAATACATTTTTCTAAGCAGTGCACTTCAAAATGTTGTCAGGTACCTTCTTTGTCACAATTACCCAAACGATGCTGAAAATGAAACAAACTCACATCACCCAGCCCTACTGAGTGAGAATCTCTGGAGAAGAACTGAGGAGTCTACATTGAAACAAGGGTTTTTTAGGCCCAACTTAGAGAAATGTGGGGAAATAAAAAGCAAAAATCTTGTCAAAAGGGCAGATTCCATATTATTTTAAAGTACTGAGAATTGCTTCTTTGGATTCAGTTCTTTATTAAAGAATCAAAGGTAGAATCATAACTACGTGTTAAATTATCAACTTGCCTCTGACCATTGAATGCTTGTATAATTGTGTTTATCCTTCCCCCGCTTACATGTCTGTTTTTTGTGTTTTTTTTCTGAAATACTTAGAATTCAATCTTTGAATTTCCTCAGGAAGCATTCCCTGTAATCATCTCTATAATCAATGCAAGCAAACTCTAGAAGATTATTCTTATTGGATTATTTGGATTGATATATACAATTATCCTTGATGTTTGAGATTACAGGTAGCTAATTAAAATTGTGATCAGGTCTCTTTCATTTAGTGCTAAATCACTGTAATAGTTTCCCAGTGCTGTAGTAGTAAATTACCACACATTTGATGGATTAAACAACCTAAATGTATTCTCTCGGAGTCTGGAGGCCAGCGGTCTGAAATCAAGTTGTCAGCAGGGTTGCTTCCTTCTGGAGGATGTAAGGGAAAATCCTTAACTTCTGGGGGCCCTGGCAGTCCTGAATGTTCCTTGACTTGTAGAAGTATCGTTCTGAACTCTACCTCTGTTTCACATGGCTGTCCTCTTGTCTCTGTGTCTCCAATCTCTCTCTTTTTTCTTTTATATGGACATTCATCATTGGATTTAGGGCCCATCCTAAATCCAGGATGACCTCATTCCAACATTCAGTAAATTCACATTCACAGATACCTGGGGTTAGGACTTGGGCATATCTTTTAGAGGGAAACTATTTAATACACTAAAATCACTGAATTCTAAAGATACATGCCTAGGGAATGTCATGTATACATTACCTAACATAGACACCTAACTAGATTAATTATATGTCTTATGCATATTTTCAAGCTTTGTCTTAAGGCAAAGCTAAAATAAAATATTGCATCTGTTGTTTTTGAAAGAGGGTAAATGTTCCTCTAACTTAAAAGATACTAACCACCTTTACACCTATATGTAATATATGCATGAATTACAAATTAAGCTGGATTTTTAGAACTAAAATAAATTTAGCATCTACATTTCTTGTTAGATGCATGCAATTTTCAAATTCAGTCATCAACAATCCTGAATTTTAATCCTGTCCAGATATATTCATGTCCTGTCAGCTTTTAAGAAGTGAATATTTTTCAAATTTATTTTTATATGAACTTAGAGGGAATTGTTTTGAGCAGTATATCCAATGTATGTTCAAATTCATGTCATCCTTCACTATTCAAAATACGCTTTACACCAAAAAACAATCCTGATCCTTATTTCAAGAATGTCAATGACTGTATAAATTGAGATGAGTATAAAATGAAGGATTTTTGTTTTTTTATGTATTTAAATTATTTTAGTTAACGTAATTCTACAGTGAGCAGAAAATTTCACATCAACCGTTAATATTTACTTATATTCTCATTATCTCTCAGTCTCTCGCTCAATATTAAAACTCTTGTGTGTCTCAGTTGGTTCAATTGTTGAAGGAACAGAATAGGTCTGTAGTACACTCCTTGTCAAGCACTGGGAGTATAGCTTTCCCATTTTAAATCCATAAAGTGTAGTCCTTCTGGCCCCAGGAGGATTGGGCTGCTTTATCTTGCTGCTGTAATGAGAATATACTGACACATTTTCTTTATTAGATTAAAGGAGAAGGACATTACATGAAGACACTTGTAAATGAAATATCAAAATTGGCTGCAGTATACACTTTCATTCTAATCAAATAACATTCCCTTTTTCCAGAATCAATAGAGGAAACCAAAGAAAGGAGACATGAGGTCTGAAATTAATACAGCTAGTGAAATCAGACTTAAAGTGGGTCCATTTATTCACAGTTGACTTGAATAACTGAAACATGGATTTTATAATCTGAATATCTTGAAAAAAACAACTTAATTTATAGGAGTGAAACAAAAAGTAACATATTGGCTTTATTAGTTTTAGTATTGAGTTGTACTATATTCTTGATTTGGTAATTCAACATGAAATGGATAAAACAGATCATTACAAATGATCATTTTCTTCCAAAATATAGCAACAGAGCAACATCTTCAATTACATATGTATTTAGTCTAAGTAATTATCTTTGAAAATATTGGTTTGTCTTTAGTGTGCCTAATTCAAAGTTAACTAAATCTTCATTCATTACTATTGTCATTGGTTCATGACTAGTGTCACCAACTACAACAAATCAACAAAATGTTTTATTAGAGAAGAGTGAGACTTGAGTTTGTCATACTGTTCAAGGTTGATAAGAACATATCAGTTCTCTCAAATTTATATGCCAAATCCTTGATGCCTTAGGGCATGTTCTCTGAAAAAGTGCTTACGCTGTAGCAAATTGCGAAGTCTATAATTTGCTTAAGGCATTTTTTTTCACCAGTTGCAAAATCTAAATGACCTTAAATGTGAATTCTTGGATTTATAGAAAAATAATGCATGACATACATGTGGGAATATTCTTACCCATTTACTTTCTTGGCCATACATTTTTTAAAACACATATATCTAAATATATATTACATGTACCACTTAATATCTGATTATAACTATTATGTATATATAGGTGTAAATAATCAAGATGGTGAGAATAGATATGCTTATGGTTATGATTGTCCTGTTGCTCAGCTCAAATGTGTAGTATGAATGTCCTCCAAGGATCTTACTTCTCCTAAACCTGACATAGAATCATCAGCCTTCTCAATTGAAAGTTAGTGGACAGATAATTATATGCAGTAGTTATAGGCATTCTGCCAAATCTATGGCTTTGCTAAGATTTTGCTGTAGTCACCAGA
The DNA here is from genome assembly GCF_964194185.1 of Rhinolophus hipposideros. Lineage (NCBI taxonomy): Eukaryota > Metazoa > Chordata > Mammalia > Chiroptera > Rhinolophidae > Rhinolophus > Rhinolophus hipposideros. The sequence goes on from NC_138057.1 coordinate 26,536,533, forward strand.
TTTGCACAAAATCATAAACATCAAAGGCTGACAACCACAGCTATTTTCTGTGTTAGCAGGTTTTATTTCAGAGTTATAGAAGTCCTTGTGTAAAGCTCACAAGTTTCTATTACCCCAAATAGGAATATTAAGGTAAGCAGCAGTGTCATATTAAAAAGTTCATTTTCCTAATAATGAAATTATTTTTCAATGATAAAAAGAAATGGGTCCAAAGCAGTGCACACAACTTGGCCTGTGTGTTTCCAGGCATCTTTGCAAAATTTGAATCACATTTAAAGTAGTTAATCTGGTCATTTGAAATTTATTCAAGACTGATTTTTCATGGCTTCTGTGCATCACGGAAAGGATAGCAGTATAATTGATATGTTAATTATATGTAATAAATGAAAAGTAGACATATAAGCTTCCTAAATCTGTTAGGTTGGTGCAAAAGTAATTGTGTTTTTTGCAATCATTTTTAACCTTTTAAACCTCAATTACTTTTGCACCAACCTAATACATTTTCTAAATAAAATGCTAAACAGATATTTTGAAGAAAAAAAATAGCTCATAGTCTTTACATATATATTTTTTGGAGGAAAAAAATCTAAATTAATGAAAAAAAGAGGAAACTAGAAGATCCAATAAAATTTCAGTTCAATTGTCTCCTCTGGAATTCTGCTTATCATCAAAAATATCATGCTAAGTGAAATAAGTCAGACTGAGAAAGACGAATACCATATGATCTCACTTATATGTGTAACCTAAAGAACAGAATAAACATGCAAACTAAACAGAAATAGACTCATAGATACAGAAAAAAACTGATGGTTGCTAGATGGGAGGGGGTTGGGCAACGGTGGAGAAAGTGAAGGGATTAGGAAGTACAAATTGGTAGTCACAAAATAGTCATGGGGATGTGAAATACAGTATGGGCATATAATCAATAATGTTATAAAGACAATGTAGGGTGTCAGATAGGTGCTGGACTTAACGGGCAGATCACTTTATAGATGATATAAATGCCTAACCACTGCACAATACACCTGAAACTAATATAAAATAATATTAAATGTATATATATATATATATATATATATATATATATATATATATATATATATATTCATTCACAGGATGTAAAGTAAAGCATAGGGAATATAGTCAATTGTAGTGTAAGAGCTATATATGATGTCAGAGAGGTAGTAGACCTGTTGGGGTTATCACTTTGTATAAATATCTAAATATTATGTTGTTTTCTACACCTGAAACTAATAAAAAAAGAAAAAAATATTATTTTAGATTACTATGGCCCCAAAATAATATGGCAAAGACATTTGTAAGTGGAATATTCTATTACAGAACAATTACCCTATGGCTCTATGGCTAATTACTAAAAACAAGGAATGATCATAGCTACTCACTTACACTGTAATTTACTCATAATGTAATCTTCATTAAAGTAATACTAGTGGTGCTATTTTTGATGTGGAATGAAGAGGCTTCACCATATGATTCATTTTATTCTTAATTATAATCACATGTCACAGGTAACATAAAGAAAATGTACACCCAAGCATTTGACTATATTGTCAAATCAAATGATCTGGGTCATTACTTCATTGTTTTTTGTCATTTGAAGTAGACATTATGACTACTTAATAATTATGCATCTGATAATTCTCCACAGATCTAAAAATTAAATTCTTCTGTGCTTCATTTGTGACCACTTGAAATTTACGTTAGTTCTTTAAAGACACTCCACCAGGACTCACATAATTTACGTGGCAGACCCTTGAACAATCTGTTTCAGGAGAATGGAAACAAGAAAGAGTCATTGTAAACTGCATGACTATCTCTTGACTGCCATATAATGCTTCAGTTTCTGATTTTTTTTTTTTTTTTTATTTAAAATGTCAACCTTGCATAGGTGGCTGGCCTAGTATGTCTGTGAGATCACTCAACCTAAATATAAACCGTGAGTCATTTGTTTTTATTGACCTGACTGGGAATGTATAGGAGATCTAGTTATTATTGAGGAAGCTAACAGATTTTAGATTTGGGTTCTTACCTCTAAATGAATATATTTTTGGAATTTTACCTCTCCAATATTGGAAATTACAGGTAGATTTAAGTAGATTTGAACTTTTGAATAATTTCCATAAATGAAACAAAAGACTCTAATTTTCAAAGGTTTCCTCAGTGTGACTTGTTTCCTGTGATAATTCTTCAGGCTCACACTTATTATCACTTCACATTTGAAAACAAATTTGAAAGAGAACAAAGTTTAAAGACAATTACTACTTAGGTTTAAGACACTATAAGGCTATAGCAAGCCAGACAATTGATTATTGGTGTAAAGCTAGATAATAAATCAAACAATGGACTGGGCTTTATCCAAATTTAAATTTTCTACTGTTTAAAAGACACTGGTAAGAAAATGAAAATTCAAGCTATAGATTAGAAAAAAAAATATTTACAAATTGTATATCTTAAAAAGGACATCTAGCTCAAATTTATAGACAATCCCTTTTTTTTAATGTTTATTGGGGTGACAATTGTTAGTAAAGTTATATAGATTTTAGGTGTACAATTCTGTAATACATCATCTATATCTCCCATTGTGTGTTATCACCCAGAGTCAGTTCTCCTTCCATCACCGTATATTTGACCTCCTTTACCCTTTTCTAGAACCCCCTTTCCCTCTTAACCTCTGATAACCACTAAACTTTTGTCTCTGTCTATGAATTTTTGTTTCTTCATTTGTTTATCTTGTTCTTTTGTTTTCAGTTTTATATTCTACATATAAATGAAATTATATGGTTCTCCACTTTTTCTTACTAACTTATTTTACATACCATTATAATCTCAAGATCCATTCATGTTGTTGCAAATGGGACTATTTCATTTTTTCTTATGGCCGAATGGTATCCCATTGTGTATACAAATACACACACACACACACACACACACACACATGCATATCACATCTTTATCCAATTATATATCAAAGGACACTTTGTTTTTTTCCAAGTCTTGGCCACCATAAATAAAGCTGCAATGAACATCGAAATACATATGTCTTTATGGATAAATGTTTTTACATTTTTGGGGTAGATACCCAGGAGAGGGATTGCTGGGTCATATGGTAATTCCATTCGTAATTTTTGGAGGAACCTCCACACTGCCTTCCATAGCGGCTGCACCAATCTGCATTCCCACCAACAGTGTATGAGAGTTCCTTTTTCTTCACAGCCTCTCCAACACTTATTATTATTTGTCTTGTTGATGATAGCCATTCTAACTGGTATGAGGTCGTATCTCATTGCGGTTTTAGACGATCTTTTTTTTTATTATTAAAATTTACTGGGGTGGCAGGGTTAGTACAATTCCATAGGTTTCAAGTGTACACTTCTGTAATACATCATCTATATATCACATTGTGTTTTCACCATCCAGAGTCCCTTCTCCTTTCATCACCATATATTTGACTGCTTTAACCCTCATCTACCACCCCCGCCCCCTTCTCTCTGGTAACGACTAAACTATTGTCTAAGTCTATCAGTTTTTGTTTCTTTGTTTGTTTGTCTTGTTCCTTTGTTGCTTTCAGTTTTATATTCCACATAACAGTGAAATTGCATGGTTCTTGACTTTTTCTGTGTGACTTATTTCACTTAGATGATCTCAAGATCCATTCATTTTGTCGCAAATGGTACTATTTCATCTTTTCTTATGGCCGAATAGTATCCCATTGTGTATATATACCACATCTTCTTTATCCATTCATCTCCTGAAGGACACTGATTATTTCCAAGTCTTGGCCACCTTAAATAAAGCTGCATTGAACCTCTCTAGAATGGCTATCATCAACAAAATAAATAATAATAATTGTTGGAGAGACTGTGGAGAAAAAGGAACCCTCATACACTGTTGGTGGGAATGCAGATTGGTGCAGCCGCTATGGAAGGCAGTGTGGAGGTTCCTCCAAAAATTACGAATGGAATTACCATATGACCCAGCAATCCCTCTTCTGGGTATACACCCAAAACATCTGAAAACATTTATCCATAAAGATATATGTGCTCTGATGTTTATAGACAATCTTCAAACTTAATAATAAGAAAACAGAGAAACCAATAAATAACTGAACAAAACATTCAAGCAAACACTTCCAAAGAAGATGCAGGGGTGGATGGAAATAAACACATGAAAAGAATTTCAACATTAGTCATTGAGGAAATGAGATTAATGCCACAATAAGTTACCACTACACATCTATTGGACTACGGGAGGGGCATGGGTATGTTTATCTGTTTGACATATTGCTAAATTCAAAATTCTATTCACATTACAAATCTTATCAACTTGTGCTCTTTAAATATATTCAATTTATCATGTGTCAATTATCATTAAAGCCATTAGAAAATCATAAGATTATCTATGGATGAAGATAAGCCATAGAGCTTTTTATAATGGAATCAAATAAACATAGAATTAAAATAAGCTCCAGCATTCATTCATTAGACATATTAAGAGCCTTTATTCCTCACCTATGTAAAGGGAGAAAAAAAACCACAAAAACATATATACATACATTTTTTTTTACTTAAAAGGCCAAGCTTAGAATTTAAATGTGATAATGTATATAAATGTTTCATAACTACTAGCACACATTAGGTTCTCAATAAATATTAATTCCCTTTGCCATGGTATTTGCAATCTCTAATGGTCATATGGTGCCCCAAGTAAAAAGAACTATGAAAAAAAGCTAAGTTAAGTATTGTACAAATTATAATTTATATTTTCCCAGAAGTCTCATAAACCACAATGTGGATGGCACCACTTAGCAGGCAGTTTGAAAATTAATCACTTTCATTTAAAATCATACCCTGAAGGAAAAAGAAGTGTCAGAAATAGAACCCAAATAAGAAATACCTACAGGCTCAGATGAAAAGACAAGGTCTAAAACAGGTAGCACCCTGTCATGAACAGGAGGAATTAGGTTATGACTAGAGACAGTAATAGTCCATCCCTACAACCTAAGCGTTGGGAAAGTTTAGGCACTCTAAAACGGAATATGTGATCACAAGTACTGGGGGAAAAAACGGCTGAGTCAGTGATTTGGATAAAGTTAATGACAGAATTAGATCAACTGAAAATTCAGTCTGGCCCAGTATGTAAGGGTAGATCATTAAAATATCAGGGAGAAAAATGACCTAACTTCTTAACACTAAGTCTTGTGATTTAATTAAATAGATCATGTAAAAACAAAGCCACCTTTAATAATTTATGCTCTGGCGTTTTTAGAAATAATCTATTACCTTACTCAGAAAATTCAGGTTATAGATTTTTTTTTTCATTATACAATGCTTTAAAATATATAGCAAAAACTAGGTAACTATTCAGATTGTGTGAGGAAAATCAAAAGCATGTGAGAATAGTTAAAGTCCCTACATCACTTTACGTAAAAGTTAAGTTTCTGCATCAGTTTATGTAATGGAAGTTTGTCTTAAAAAAAAAAAAAGCATATTAGATTTTGGAAATAAAACAATTCTCCAAAAACAATTTAATGTGATCACAATTTACTGGAATCCTATAATGAACCATGCTTTGTAATACTAAGAATTTTTTATGTGAAGACGATAATCTCTAAATCATTTTTGTGTTAATCTAAATTTCTATACAATTTCTTACATTCATCCAACATGCTGCAAAATATAAACACCTTTATCCTACATCATTTAATCAATTTTGTTTTGGAATGGGTAAATGTCTAAAATGTACAAAAAAAAACAAAAAAAAAATAAAAAACCATAAAACAATTAATCTCAACAGGAAAATAAAGAAACATTAAAAAGTAGATCGAAGACTATCAGACCCCTCACCAAAGAAGATATACAAATGGAAAATAAGCATAAGAAAAGGTGTTCCACATCATATTTTTACCAGGGAAATGCAAATTAAACAATGAGATACCACACCACACCTAACAGAATGGCCAAACTCCAGGACAAGGGCAACACTAAATGTTGGCAAGGCAGTGGAGCAACAGGAGCTCTCATTTATTGATGGTGGGAATGAAAAATAATACAACCACTTAGAAGAACAGTTTATGGTCTCTTATAAAACTAGTATGATATTCTGAAAGGGGCAGGATTATGGAGACCTTAGAAAGATAAGTGGTTTCCAGGGGTTAATTAGGAGGGAAGGATGAATGGATAGAGTACAGAGTCTTTTTGGGCCAGAAAAACTATGCTATATGATATTGTAATGATGGATACATGTAATTATACATTTTTCAAGCCCATAAAATGTACACCTACTGTAAACTCTAATGTAAATATTGGATTCTGGATGATAATGTGTCAATGTAGGTTCATCAATTTTAACAAATAATATCAACTGACGAGGGGTACTAATAATAGGGAAGGCCCTTCCTGTGAGGGAGCAGGGGTACATTGTTAGTCTCTGTACCTTCCCCTCAATTTTGCTTCGAACCCAAAACTGCTCTAAAAAATAAAGTCTATTTTTTTTATTATAAAAAGCAAAATGTGGACTCCTGAGACAAGAATGTAAATTGATCTCTGTAAATTAATTTGACTAGTAATAAAACCCTCTAGAGAACAATACAAATTATATTGTGTAAAAAAACACAGAGGGATGCCCTGTAATATAGATGACAAAACGAACATGCACATAAAGATAAAATCAGTGCATTTATGTGTATATATAAGCCTATTTACATGGTGGGTAGGGAGAAAATATATATAGAAAGGTGAAGGAGTAAAGATTAAAAGCATATTTTGTTAGCCAATAGGAATATTGACACTTTCTGATCTTGGGAAACTAAATATCAGTGTTTTGCCAAAGATCTAATGAGAAAATGGCCTGAGGTCACATTTTCCTAGGTGGTTTAGCATACATGTGTCTACCTAAATGGAAAGGATAATTTCTGAGTACTACACCAGCTTTTAAATGATGATTCAGAGGAAACTTCTTTTCATCCTGCACTAGCAAAATTAAAGATGTTTTCTTCAGAAAATCGGGGGGAACATATCATCTCCCTTGTAGGATACTGACACTATACCCACAGCAGAAGGATGTACTTTTATAGTAGTCCATCCAGTGTTGTAGAAGACTGGCCTTATACCTTCCTCCCTGGATATTAGTCAATACCATCATGCTTAGAACATTCTCTGGATAAGAATAGGCTCTATGGCCAGTTTTTCTTTTTCTTTTTCATTTTTTTCTTTTTTTTTTTGTATGTGTATGTACATACACACACACACACACACATACATATATATATATATTTAATTGAAAACATAATTAATATATTTTAATAGCTTATAATGAAATTCCTTGAGTTAACAAGAATTTGTTCAGAAGCACTGGATTAGGGTACAACTAGAGAACCACAAGTATATAAATACTTACATAATTTGTATATTCAGTAAATAATTCTACTTTGGAGTTATTAATTGCTCATATCTAATTTTAGCATTTATTACCTCTGAAAATAACATTTTACTTTACTTGTTTACTTATTCACTGTCTTCTTTCCTTCCTAGACTGCATGATTCAGTAAAGCAAATATTTATTTAACAATTGGGGTATCCCTAGTGCTTAGGGTGTGTCTAAGCATATATTAAGTAAACAAAAATAAATATTACATTTATTTGCCTAAAAAAACATGAAGAATGAATATATATCCTTTGTGTCTTTGATATGGATATATTATTTAGGTTTCAAATGTTTCTTTCTATATTTTTTTATATTTTAGGTGATTATGTAGATAAAGGGAAATGAAATTACTATACACCTTAGAGGGAAGTGATTGAGTAAGTTCTAAATTGGTAAATATTCCCCAAGACTGTGATTTAATTTAGTTACTGCCCTGCAGGTAGCTTTAAATGGTTCCCATTCTCTGTAATTATTGGAGATCATCAATTTGCTGTTTAAATATTCCTTTTTAACCCCTTAAACTTAGTTTCCAAGTCCTATTCAAGACGTGTGTTGTTTGTGTGTGTGCATGTGTATTTACAAGTATTTGTGTGTGGACTATAGACTCAATTTAGAAAATATTTTCATATTTAACATTGGAAATTTTTATACATGTGGAATTAATTTAAGCTAAGTGGACTTGTTCTTGATTTTTTTGTTTTAGTTATGGTATTTATCTTGCATATCATTTGTTTAAATAAATTAAAGTCATTTACTAAAAGAATATGATTCAACTGTGTAACTTGAAAAACATGGGAAATTAGGCATTTGTACGAAGTATAAAGCTTTTGTGAAATATTACTGAGCACAAAATTGAAGTTTGAATATTCATAACCTGAATAAGAAGATTGTTATGCATGTTACTAGTTTAGGTAAGAAAAATATCTGATATAATGGAAAGAATATGAAATAATTTTTATGTTTAGTTTCTTTTAGCTATCTAAATGCTTTAAAAAACACCATGGCTTTAATAAAATCTAGTATGCTATTTTTGAAGTGAAACTAATCAGCAGAAAAGCAAAGACTACTGAAAATATTTTCCTCATTTAGCAATTTGATCTGTGACAAGATTTTGCTAATATGATTTAGAAGCTCTACTTGTAAATTTCTAAATTGATATGGCTGTGAAATTAACTATGCACTGGGAAATATGAACTATTTTGAAAATTATCACTGATCATAGAATAGTCATTATATTTCTTACTTTATACGTCCAAAATTGATGTTACACTCCAGAAGATATTCCACATGCCCCCCAGTAGGAAAAAAAAAATGATTCCACTTCTTAAAATTACAAATTTCTGTAGCATTCTTAATTTAAAACAAACAAAAGAGGAAGACCATAAAGTTGCATTTGCTCTTATATAAAACATGTTTAAGGGTTATCAAGCAATAATAACATCAAAAAGTGAAAAAAAATGAATAAAGAAAATTTACCCAAAGAGTATGTTTCAATGTGGAAAGTGTAGAAAACAAAACCATGCTCTTGGTAATTTCTGAACAAAGAACATTTTGCTGAAGCACACATTTTGAAATTAGAAATTCTCTGCTGTCAGGAATAATTTCATAAATAATGCGAAAGTAAGGAAGGAATTCTGGAAGGAATTCATGGGAGGACATGTAAATATATACCCATGATATAATTGACTGTGGAAAGAGTAAAGTGAGTCAAGCTTCAAACTTTGCAATGGTTTAGAATGTGCAAATTATGAGAAATTAGTATATAGATTAGACAAGTACACAACAGCTAGTCCTCTGGAAGGGAGATATAAGAGTAAATTCTGGGAAGAAGGATGTTAGAAGCAAAGTTTTTGTATTTCTCCATTTTCTCATATCAGAATAGAAAAAACAACTTTAAAGAACAATTGTTAAATATCCATTGACAAAACTTTCACTTCCAGCCAAGACAAAGAAATAGAGATTGGATTTTCCCCCCTGAAAAAGTGAAAAAAAGTTGGACTAAATATAATGTACTTTATAGAATTTGAACTATAAGCAATGTAGGACAGTGATCCCTAAGAGAAGGGCAGCAAAGTGAGCTCAACAATTGCCTTAGCTTCCTTCTCAGGAGTGTATCCAGGTTGCATCACAGGAAGAAGGCAAAGTACTAAAGTTTCTCTAAGTTACTGGGAACAATCTGGGAGCACAGGGAGACCAATGTGGCTAGTCTTCACGAGACAGAATATTATATATATATATATAAATAAATAAATAAATAAATAAATAAATAAATAAATACCCCAGAAAGGCAGAGTTCTGTAGAACTTTACCTTTGACATTTAAATGAGTGCTGATTAGCACATGTGTGTGAGGAGAGTAACTGAGACAGCAAATGAATGTACAAAAATTTCCAGAAGAAAGAGTTCCTGGAACTTACACAGGAAGGGCTCAGAATTTGTGCTCCCACCAGTCAAAATAGAAAAGTCTCGTGATACACAAAATACTGGGTGGTTATCAGAATAGTGTAGGTTATGTAGTGGGAGAAAATTTGCCCCAGACCACAAGTTGCTCTTATCCCCTGTAACAAAGCTTAAAAGAAAGACTCAAGAGGATGAAACTGTTTCTAAATAACTTAACCCTGTCCCAGAACAAGACTAAAGAACATGAATAGGGATAGGAGTGTATAATGCATTTTTTGAAAATTCCATCAAACAAGTAAACTATATGTCTGATACAAAATAAGAAATTCCCAAAACAAGGAATCCCAAAATAAGTTATGCAAAAAGCAGGAAAAATTTGACTTACAATAATGATAAGATTTAATCTAAGGAAACAGACTGGAAAATGACACACCTGATGGAATTAGTAGACAAAGACATTAAACAATAGTTATAACTCGTTTACTTCTCCATATGTTGAAACAGTCTAGGGAAGATTAAGCTAAATAGAGGCATGATAAGTTTAGATAGACTCCAGTCAAACCTCTAGAAATGAAAAATTAAATGTTTATTTTGAAAAAGTAGTAGAATATAAGACACTGTAGATGTAAAGATTAATAACTTGAAAACTCAACAAAAGAAACTGTCCAAATGAAACACAGAAAAACAAAAAAAATAATAAAGTAAATGAGAAAACCATCTGTGAGCTGTAATATATGTGTAGTTTGAGTCAACAAAGGAGAAGGAAGAATTTAAGGGGCAAAGATATGTAAAACAATAGCTGACATTTTTTTTCTGAATTTGAGAAACTCCAATGTCAATAAACCCTGATAAAATAAACACAAAGAAAATATATCAATTTACTTCATAATCAAATTGCTAAAGTTAGTGATTAAAGTGAAAAGTCTTAAAAATAGCCAGAAACAAGTCACATTACATACATGATGTATAAAATAATAACAGCAGACTTCTCTTCAAAGACAATGCAAGGGCCGATGTCAGAAATTGGTCAAACTAGATATTAAAACCATTTAAAATATCTTTAAAACTTAAAAAAAAAGTTTTCACACCTACAAAAAGCAAAGAAATTTATCACTAATAAAACTACACAGTAAGAAATTAAGTCCTTGGAGGCAGAAGGAAACTAATACCTGATAAAAATCTGGATCTGCACAAAGAAATGAAAAGCAGAGGAAATAGTAACGATGTGGATAAGTGTAAAGGATTTTTTTCTTTAAATATCTTTACAAAGTAATGGAATTTAAAGAAGAAAATAAAAATGTTAGGATTTTTATAACATATCTAGCAGTAAAATGTGTGATAACAATAGACCAAAGGTAGTAAGGGGAAAATGGAATTATACTCTATGGTTCTTATGCGTTTGACCATTGAACAATTGGGGTTAGAGGGCACCACCTTCTGTGCAGTCAAAAATCCACATATAACTTTTGATTCCCCAAAAACTTAATTGCAGTTATATATCCGTATCCACACAGGATTGGTTCCAGGACCTTTGCAAACATTAAAATCTGTGGATGTTCAAGTCCATGATATAAGATTGTGTAGAACAATGCAGACAGTTGGTTCTCTGTATACACGGATTTCCAAGCAATCATGGATTGACAATACTGTATTGGGAAACAACATTTTTAATCCATGGTTGTTTGAATCCATGGATACAAAACCCATGAATACAGAAGACTGTATATTTATTGAAAAAATAACCGAGGACCATATGATTTCACCATATGTGCGATATAAAACTGAAAATAAAAGAACAAGACAAACAAGGAAACAAAAACTCATAGACATAGACAACAGTTTAGTGGTTACCAGAGGGTAAGAGGGATGGGGGGTGGTAGAAAGTGAAGAGGGGGTCAAATATATGGTGATGGAAGGAGAACTGACTCTGGGTAGTGAACACAGAATGCAATATATAGATGATATATTATAGACTTGTATACTTGAAATCTGTGTAATTTTACTACCCAATGTCACTCAAATAACTCTAATAAGAATCTGCATATAAGTGAACCTGCACAGTTCAAACTGTGTTGTTCAAGGGTCAATTATAACTATCACAGGAAACTATACTGTAAGTTATATAATTATGCTATAAATTGTAGAATAATCACAAAAAAGTATTATATCTGAAAACTAACATAAAAATATAATATTTAAATTATAATTAATCAATTAAGGAGAAATACAGACAATGTCCAACATTAAAATAAAAACAAGAATTTATTAAATTTAAACACAATAATATCAATAATTAAATATAAGGTCAAAATATTCCGTATGAATGGCTGAAATTGTGAAGTTGTTAAAGAATAGGTTAAAAAGTTATGAAGGTAAACTGATATACCATGTTAACACTAATTAAAAATGAAATTAATATGCGATGAAATAGATTTCAGAGCAGAGCATATTATCAAAGATAAAGAGGTTCATTTAATAATTACAGCATAGACATAAAAATCTTAAACATTTATGTACTTATTAAATAACATTAAATATATGAAATAAAATCTGTTTGAACGTAGTTAATGGTGAAAAATTGAATGCGATTTTCCAAATATTGTGTACAAGATAAGGATGTCTGCTCTCATCATTTCTATTTCACACTGTTCTGGAGGTTATAGCCAGTGCTATAAGGCAAGAAAAATAAATAAATATAATTCATATTAGAAAACAAAAAGTGAACTTGCCATGTTCAGAGACTATTCTACAAAATCTGGGAAATGCTCTGGAAGGCAATAGGTAATTTGAAAGCTATAAGATCAATATAAAAATCACTTGTGTCCCTATATTTAAGCATTTAAAATATGCAAAACGCAGCATTGATGAGCAAAAAATGTTTGAACGAGGATTCCTCTGAAAAAAAAAAAATGTCTGCTCCTTGAGAGTCACTGCAAAAGAATGAAAATACAAGCCACAGACTGGAAGAAAATATTTACAAACTATATATCTGACAGTAAATTTGTATCCAGAATATATTAACAATTCTCAAAATTCAGTAGTAAAAGAACAGATTTTCTTTCCTCTTGTTTTTTTTTTGTTTTGTTTTTGTTTTTGTTTTGGTTTTTTTTTTGCTTTTTTTAATAATAAGTTACTGAATATGTGTTATTTTCTGGTGGGAGTCTGAGGGTTGGAGAGCTAGAATTCAGGCACTGGAAGGCCTCAGGAACTCTGCTAAGCAGTTTGCAAGACCCTTTCATCCCTCAGCTTCCATTATCCTCTTTTCATTCATCTAACTCTTAGCAGTAGTCTTTCTTCTTAGGTAGCCAGAATTTGGGTCCCTGCTTTGCTGTAAAACAGTCTCAAATCACACAGCCTGATTAGCAACCGAGAACATTGCCAAAGGGAAGACAAGGTAGAATGTTACTTGAAATATCTCCAGCTTCACCCCTACAATGCAAATCAACCAGATGCTCTACCTGAAAGTATCCCAAGGCAGCTTTTCTTCCAGATGCTATAGAGTTAGAGCAACTTTTTTCTTTGCAGCAAAGACAAAAAATTTGATGAAGGATGAATTTGGGTATAAATTTCCTGTTCTTTTTGGAAGACAAGAGGTTATAAGCCAGACAGCTGAAGGAAAAGCAAACACATGCATCCACTGAAACATAGAGTGAGCCAGAGTCACCTGTGTCTCTTCTGTTTGTGGTGACCATTCTGGACAGTCAAAGGGAGTTGATATGATTGAAGAGGAAGACGACATCCACAATACTGTGGCTGTCATTAGTTCTTCTTTGAAGTGACTAAGTGAGGACGAGGCCAGTGGTCAGGACCAACGGTTCCCTGCCATGTCCACACGCATACTATTGGTGGTGTTTCTTCCTTTCTTAGTAGCAGTAAACACCTCATTGTTTTTCTCCTTTTTCTCAACCACAGTTGGTATCACACAGGTATTGTAGCTACCAGTGTTCTGAACCCACCAGCTCAGACTTGGTGTTTGATTGAATACATTTCCATTTCATTTGGCTTTAGAACGTTTCCATAGTTTCTTTTTGGGGGATAGTGAGGCAGTAGGACATGTCGCCACATCACAAGCTAACAGTCAGCAGATAAAAATGCATCATTATTAATGATACATTATTAAGAAATGCTCCATTGGAAATTTATTTTGATGCAAGTGATATTATAAGGGAAAAAAAGAAAAGACACCGAGAAACATATAAGAAAGTTTCCTTATTAGTTTTTCATAAGTGTTGCCTAAAATATTCTTTGTGCCTTTGGGAAAATAACTTTACATTTCTGGACCTAAGTGTTGATTCTAATTTAACACTAGCATGATTACTTTGAGCTAAATTTAAGTTTTAAGTTATCTAGTATGATATGGTTCTGTGCCCTGGGTGACTTTGAACTTAGAGATTTTAAAAGCCATCACGGAGAAGATGTATAACAAAAAATGCAGTAAAATGTATATATTTATCTAAAAATTAATTAGAGGAAAAAAAGATAAAGTCAGAGTAATCTCCTAAGTAATAGTGTAGACTAGAAGAACCAAATAAATAAAAAGGTTTTACTGCACATAACAAAAATAGCATGATTTAGTAACTGAACTGTGAAACCTTGAGGCAAAGTCACCTATGACTTTCTATTTCCCTGCTGAAAAAGTATTCCAGAGGAAAGACTATGATCCTTCGAGTTTATATTCTGATTTTGTCACTTACTGGCTGCTTGACTCTGTTCAACCATTTTAGCCAGAAATTTCTGTTGTTGCAAGAAGGTAATAACATCACCCTCCGGAGTCAGGTCAATATTCAAGTATGATGTTTGGCACAGGGTCAGCCTTGATAAATGCCAGTTGGCTTCCGTTCCTGACGATGTTCAGAATTGCAGCATTATACCAATTGCAAATTTTCAGTCCAGTTGTCAAATATCAAACAATGACAATATATTTTGAGAGACTATACATAAAACATAGCATTTATCCAATGGACTTTAGCTAAGCAAAACAAATCTGAAAGGAACAAGGCTTTTTGAAGTTCACCTAATATAAAGGAGTGATGTTTAGACAGTTGATAAAATTGATAGATATTTCAAAAAAAACAAGTTTTGTTTAATAATGTATGAAAATAGGGATGAATCTAAAATGCAGTGAAATTTCTAAAGTTATCCACATATTTGATGAGGATTAAAAAGTCAATAATAAATATTTAAATCTGGTTACTTTTGATATTTTTAAATAAGAAAGCCCTCTAATTATCTGTCACCTCCGCCTCTTCTTGTGTTAATTGCTTGTTATCTTGGTTATCAGTTACATTTTCCTGCATATCCTCATGTTTAGTAACTTTTTATTGTAACCTGCACCCTGGGAATGCTATCTTTTTTTATTTATTTTTCTTTTCTCCCCTTCCTCCTCCCCATTTAAGAGGGATTCTTTATCTCTTGCTGGCATTTAATTTTCTGAGGGTAGAACTTTATTCTGTCAAGACTTGTTTCTAGGTTTTGTTATGGTAGATTTAGAGTGATGTAGATTTTTACCGGGAGGGGCGGGTAGGGGCAGAGAGAGGATGTTTAATTAAATGCCTGATATATTCACCAAGGTCTCTACCTGAGCTACTCTGACTGTTCAGAACTTCCATTTCTCTTGATGCCGTGTGACCTCAGAATATTTTGCCTCTCCTTCCAATAGCTGGTATCTTCCAAGTCTCACAGCATGTAGCTCTAAGCATGCATACATACGTGGTAAAAGACTCAAGTGGATTCTTATGCAGATTTGAGACTTTTTTACTCAGTTCTGTCCTCTCTGTTACATTATGACACAAATTGCTGCCACTTCAGCACCCCCCAAACTGACATCTTAGTTCCCTCTGCCTAGTGGGATCACAGCTGTCTGTAGAGTGCTCCAAGGCAAAAATATTTTTTAACAAATGCAGGGTGAATATACACCTCTTATATATTTGCCATCTTTCCAAAGATTATTGCCTTGGGCTAGCTGTTGTCTAATGCATGAAATATATTCCATGTATTTTATGGAATTTTATAAGTGATTGTTTATGATGGGCAGACATCATAAGTCCCTCAAAACTCTCAAAACATTGCTCATTTGATATTTTTGTGGAGAGAAAAATGGGTAATAAAAAAACATATGAAGTTCCCAATGCCAAAATAAATACAAGAGTCCCACATAGGATTTAAAATAAGATTCCATCATTAAATAGCTGACTAAGAAAGCACAACACCCAAGACTGAAACTTGTCTTTTGGTTTGTTAAAGTATGGTTCACCAAATGTTTTCTTTAGTTAGATTATCTTGGGCAAATGTACTACTGACCTAGATAATATGATCCACAGAAAGAGAAAGTTATGGAGACCTGTATTTTTATCTAAAATTTTGAAGTGTGTGAATGAACAAGGGACAGATCCCTAAAGGAATAAATGATACAATTACAAGTTTTTCACCCTACAAATTAGCACCTGTTAATATGTTTTTATGATTTACCTAGTTCGATGCATATATGAATTTATCTCTCTAGCCATCCATAAACTCTTAGAGCACATTTGCATTTTTTCTTTTTCATCTAAATATTCCTAATACCTAGTCCATGACCTAGTATACCAAATGCTTTTTAAATGAATGAATGAATTACTGTATTTAGATTTACTTTGTTAATTTTCATGTATTAACAAGAGAGATGTTAATTTTCATGTATAATTTTCAATGTATTTCATGTGAATATATAACAATGGCTAACATACAGTGAGTGCTAATTATGTGCTTGTCACTTTCCTAAATATTTATTTTAATTTATATTTAAACTTTATAACAATCTTTTTAGTCAGGCATACAAGTATAGAACAGTTAAGTGACTTGCACAAAGTAATGTGTCCAGTGAATAGTGAAGATCAGATTCAAACTCTAATAGTCTAACTCTAAAGCTCTTAACCAGTGTGATATGCTACTTCTCAACCAAGATAGTGGGATATGTTTATGAAAGAATTCCCATGATAAAAGTTCATTAAAATATAGCTGCTGTGTTGAATGCTGAACGATTCTAAAGAATATTTTAATGCGGGTAAATATAGACCGTTAAAATCTGCTATCCAGTAGCTTGGCAAAAAAACCTATCAAAAATCAGAGGCTGATGTATGTTCAGAGATATTGCATTAACAGTGAAATCGGCTAAAGTAGAAAATATTTCTGTAAACAAAAGTTAATTTTTATAAAACCCTACTGTTTGAGATGAGATGGGAGAGGTGGGAAGTGTGAGGCAGAGGGCACCTTCAGATTTATGTTGCCTACTCATCTATTGAGAAAGCAAGACTGTTTGCTGTTTGAAAGTTTTCAATACATATTTGATAGATGGATGGATGTATTTTTCTTTGAAATTCTTTCATTTTCACTTTAAAATTTTGCATCCCTCAGTATATGTCACAATAATATCTACTTAGAATGGTTTTCTAATGACACCAATAAGTGCCCTTCCTGACTTTGGATCCAGTGTGGAAACCCAGAAGCCAATGTAACTTCTAAAATTAAAGTGAAGAATTTTACAAATAAACTTTCATCATTTCTGTCATTTTTATGGAACCTAATCTAGTAAAGGAGAACATTGTAGCTAAATGACTGACAGGGAAAGTGTCTTTTTTAATTGGCACTGGGCAATTTATCAGACTCTGAAGTCAGGGACACTCCATTAGGCTGTGAGAAAGTGATTGGTGGGATAACATTCAATTGAAAATCTCTGTAGATGATAGTTCATGCCACCATTACATCAACTTAATGAATGAGACCCAATAGCGTTCTCCCCTTCCTAGAAGGAACACATCCATCATGGAACAAAAGAGTCCCCAGTGACAATAAGATGTCATGTTTTTTCCTTCTTAATCTGTGTGAGAACAAAAATAATTCAGAGTCTAAACTGAGAAAAGTACAGATATCTTGATCTCATGGAAAAGAGTTGCCTGAACCATCTCAGCTTATTATTATTTTTAATATATCAAGAAAATTATCTACATGTATATAATCTACCTCAAGCAAACACAAAACAATTTCATGTATTTTTCTAGGAATAGATGAACAATCTCCTGATAGTGAGGTTTGAAAAACTACACAAACTCTTAATTGGTATCATTGCTATGCCTCTTAGCATAGCATCTGAATGTATTCAAAAAATCTTAAAGTATAATAACCAACCAACATCAGCAAAGTTATTTCCTATCATTTAACAAACTTCTGTATCTAGTTCTCCTGCTTCTAAAAAAAAAAAAAAGAGGGAGAAAGGAAATAGGTGAAATTTCCTTTCCATCTCTCTTTTATATTGCATTTTTTATTTTACATTTCCATTCTTCCTTTCCTTCCTTGATTTTTTTTTTTTCTTTCTTCATCTCCTTCACAGTACTTAAGAAACCTAGAAGAGATTATACAGTCTGAATATGAATAGCCTAAATTGAAACTGACCTATCAAATTTACATTGGGGGAGACTGCTCACCATAAAAAGTGTGTGTTTCAGTGTGCTTTATTTTAGAATAGAAAAAAATAAAAAAGTTTCTATTCCTGACATGCTGTAATATATGCATTACTTTGGCATCTTGATCTGGCCCAGATGAATTCTTTCACCCCTATACTCCATATCACATATTTTACATTGGCAGCTTTAAGTCACTATACCATCTGTTTTTATCAACATCTAACTACACAGATGTACAGTTGATATGAAAATGTTGACAATCAACTTATTCTGTATCATATTCATTGATAGATGGATATTATTTTGATGTTTATTTTTCCTTTTGTTTTAATCTTTAAATATTTTACCGATGTTACTATCATCTTAGTTCAAATTTCATGGAATTCAAATTAACCTGACCGTTATCTCTGTATTTAAGATGTTCACTCCAAAATCCAAAATTCATATATTCTGCATTGTATTTAGAATTCTTTGGATAGCAACTAGTCAGTACTAGGAAAAAAAGAAAAAAAAAAAAAAGATTTGGGAGTATGTTTTTAATCTTTCTGGCAGGAATGGTTCTACCCAGGATGGCTCAAGGTTATTATTTTCTGTATTTCATTTTACGTATTTTTTTTTTTCTTTTTACTGCTGGTAAGCTATTCTGTCAAGAAGCAGAGTTTAATGAAAAATAAACACCACTAGTGGAGTCTCGCCAGAAAAGTTGATGTTACAATTTCTTAGAATTGATGTGAGCTCCTGTTATTCAAGCCAAGGTGATTTCTTTTTTCTTTTTATCTTTTGTTGTTGCTGTTGTCTTTCATTATCCACATAGTACATATATAATCACATATTCAATGTCAACATTTTAGTTTCAGATAAAATGAGTTAAAAGGAAATAGTTATGAATTTCTGGTGGACCTGTTTAATTATAATAAACTGCATTCATTGTTAATTGATATTGCTTATAAATGTTTTAGTCTCTCAATGACATCATGTAAAACTTTTATTGAGAATATACTGTATTTCTACGTAATAATTGAAGGCACTTAGAATTACAAAAGATACACTTCTAGCCTTTGTACTACTTAGAGTCTAAATATATCATACTAAGTGTAGATTTCAAGCATAACATGATCTTTCTCAAATAATTCCAACCATTTTCGTAGTAATTTCCTTGTCTGAAGGACTAGCTTGGCCTGATATTTTTTTCTGCATTGCCCATTACCATTTGTCACATAAAAGGGAACAAATTAAATAGACTAAAGCAGAGTTTGGTACACTAGGCCACCATTCAAGTCCTGGCAGCAACCTGTTTTATTTTTGTCCAGCTTTATCGAAATATAACTGTTCTGTAACATTGTGTAAATTTAAGGTATAAAATGAAATGTGATGATTTGTGTACATATATATTGCAAAATGATTTCCATGATAAGGTTACTTAACACCTACATTACCTCATATGATTACTGTTTTTTCTTTCTTTTAATTCATGGTGAGAACATTTAAGTTCTACAGTTTTAACAACTTTCAAGTATATAATATAGGATTATTAACTGTAGTCACCATGCTGTGTGTTAGATCCTCAGAACTTATTCATTTATAACTGGATATCTGCACCCTTTGATCAATATCTCCTCACTTCATTTATAACTGGATGGCTGTACCCTTTGATCAATATCTCCTCACTACTCACACCACCCCCAACCCCAGCCTCTGGCAACCACCATTCTACGCTCTGTTTCTATGAGTTTGTCTTGTTTAGATTCCTCATACTATTGAGATTATGCAGTATTTGTCTTTCTTTGATTTATTTCACTTGATAATGCCATCATGGTCCATCCATGTTACATATGGCAGGATTTTTATAATTGTTATGGCTGAATGATATTCCATTTTTTGTTATCCATTCGTCCACCAATGGTCATGTTGGTTGTTTCCATGCCTAGGCTATTGCAACTAATTTTGCAATTACAGTGAGCATGTAGATATCTCATCAAGATAGCTATCTCATTTCTGACCTTAGAGGAAAGATTTGAAACTTATGCTATTAAGTATTTGACTTAATATATATGGCCTTTATTAAGTATATCAGGGCAGTTTTGTTCCCACTAGTAATTTGCTCTCTGTTATATAATCATGTCCACTGTATCTCCTACATTTAAGTGCTGCCATTTCACCTTTGCTTTTCCAGAATCCCCACTAACATAAAAAAAGCCCAATTCCATGGATTCCTGCCTTTCTTCCAACCATTTCCTATACAAAACAGCAACTAATATTGACCACTAATATTGGTCATCTCTGATTAGCAAATTCCTTTTGAATTAGTAAGTGAGATGTGTTCTAATAACCTGTACTTATATAAGAAATTGAAGTACTCTAGTATGCCTAATTCTTACCTTTTTGATCCCCCTTGTCAATTCTGGCTCCAAGCATGATTATGGTATGCCATCAGTTTTTCTATGCTTCCAGTAGCTAGACAAGCAGCATACTCAAGCAACTCTAGATGTTTTTTGCAGGATATTAACACCCGAGTCAAGGGAAAATGCCCTCAAAACAACCAGCCCTTCCTTATCGCGACTTATACTCTATTCTTCTTGGTCCAACAACCTCAAAATCTATTACCAGGAATATTCTCCCATTTTCCCTTGGTGCGTATTATTGATGTCCTGAAATTCTTTTTTTCCCCAAATAAAAGTTCTTGTTGAGACTTGATCTTATTTATTGGCTTAGTAGCGTTAAAAGAATTAGGGTGAATTTGAAATAGAGTGAATATTTCTTAATTTCCTGGAGAGAAAGGGTTTTGTGTGTGTGTGTGTGTGCGTGTGTGAGGGAGTGGGGGCAGAGGGGTCGGAGCGGTTAATACTTTCAAGTTTTGTGGCTTTATGACTACATAGTGTTCTTTGTAATATTTCCCCTTCAAGGAATCTGATGTTTTCTCTGTAGCCTAATATGTAACTAAGTTTTGTTTATTCTGTAGACATTTAGAAGTTATTTTCTATTTTTAGTTAATGCAGTTTGATAAAATCCATTAAGTCGACTTGATTATGCTGTTTAGATTGTATATTTCCTTAAATATTTTTTTGTCTTGTCAATCTGTCTTATTCTAAAAATGATATCTGTCACTATTAGGATGTTATTATTTCTATCTCTGTGTGTATCATAAAATACCTACTTCATAAAAGTGTTGCTCTGTGAATTGATGCACATTCATATGTCCTAAGTATTTCTTGTGGCTGTGATATTTTGTATTGAAAGGTATCCTTTCTTACAACTGCCATTTTTAGGTTCAATTCGATGTATGGTCTCTTTGTACTTATGATTTCTATTTGCCTGGAAATTTTTTTACAGGCAAATAGAAAAAAGAAGTACAAAAAATAAGTACATTATCTACACTACCTCTTTGTACTTATTTTTTCTACTTGCCTAGAAAATTATTCTCATGCCTTTATTTTAGCCTTTCATAATAACTTTGTTTTAGGTGTTTTACTTGTGTACAACATGGATTTGGCTTTATGTTCCAAACTGAAATTTGTTTACTTTTAACAGAAAGAAAAATTGAGTTGAGTCCATTCAGACTTATCGATATGACTGAATGTTTGATGGCTACTCCATAATAATACTTTTTTTTTTATTTTGTGACATTTAGTTGCTATGTTTCTTTGTAAACCATATATTATTTTAATTTATATTTTTTGTCATAGAAAAATATAAGATACATTTTTAATATAAATATAAGTATGATTAACACTTATATTTATGTTTATAATGTATGTTTTGTACTTGTTTTCGTTTTGTTTTTACTTAATCATTTCATTTTGGGTTTTGTATTAAATTATACCTGAAAACATAGGAAATGGAACTCCAGAGTCTGTACATTTAACTGTGTTGTCACTGCCCCTAATTCAGAGTAGACGTAAGGATAGAAATCAAGTATTTTTCATAGACCACAATTAATTTATTTTCCTTAATTGCAGGAAATGCAAATAGCTTTTATTACAGAAAGTAAGGTGACAGTCCTATGATTGAAGGGGCTCATGGTGCCAAGGAGATAGCGTGCAAGACAGGCCTGCACTTTGCTGGGTAATGCAATTTTATTCATTTTTTTAAAAGATTTTCATTAAAATGTAGTTAACATACAATATTATATTAGTGTCAGGTGTACACCATAGTTAATCAACATTTATATACCTAAAGAAGGGATCACCATGATAAGTCCAGCAACCATCTGACACTGTAATCTGCTATCACAATATTTTTGACTATATTCTCCATGCTGTACATTATATCCCAATGACTTATTTGTTTTATACCTGGAAATTTGGACCTCTTATTCCCCTTCACCTTATTCGCCACTTTTTAAATTTTTCAGTTACATTTGACATTAAGTATTATTTTATATCAATTGCAGGTGTACAGCATAGTGATTAGATATTTACATAATTTAAGAAGTAATCCCTTTGACTAGTCTAGTGCCCATGCAGCACTATACAGAGTTATTACCATACTATTGACCATATTCCCTATGCGATACTTTACATCCCCATGATGATTTGTAGTTATCAATTTGTACCTCTTAATTCCTTTCCCCACTTCACCAATGTCCCCAAACCCCCTTCCATTTGACAATCATCAAAATTACGTCTGTGTCTACCCTGCTTCCCTAAAAATAAGACCTAACCAGACCATCAACTCTAATGCATCTTTTGGAGCAAAAATTAATATAAGAACCGGTATATTATATCATATCATATCATGTCATATCATATCATATTGTATCATATATCATATCATATCATATCATATCATATCATATCATATATCATATCATATCATATTATAGACCCAGTCTTATATTATAGTAAAATAAGACTGGGTTTTATGTTAGTGTTTACTCCACAAGACGCATTAGAGCTGATGGTCCGGCTAGGTCTTATTTTCGGAGAAACGTAGTAAGAGTTTGTTTCTGTTGTGTTCATTTATTTTGTTTCTTAGATTCCACGTGCAAGTGAATCATATGGTATTTATATTTCTTTCTCTGACTTATTTCACTTAGCATAATGCTCTCTATGTCCATCCATGTTGTTACAGATGGCAAGATTTTGTTCTTTTTATGACTAAGTAATATTTCATTTTATATACGTACTACTTCTTTATCCATTCATCTCTAAATAGACACTTAGGTTGCTTCCATATCTTGGCTATTGTAAATAATGCTGCAATGAACATATAGGTGCATATGTTTATTTCCAAATTTGTATATTTGGGCTTCTTCATATAAATACCAAGAAGTGGAATTACTGAGTCTTTCTTTGTCTCTTGTTATAACCTTTGTTTTAAAGTCTATTTGGTCTGGTATAAGTATTGCTACCACAGAATTGTTTTTTTGTTTCCATTTCTATTTCATGAAATATCTTTTTTCATCCCTTTACTTCAGTCTGAGTGTCTTCGGATCTCAAGTTTGTCTCTTGTAAAACAGCATACGTATAGGTCTTGTTTTTCTATCCATTCAGTACCCCTCTAACTTTTGATTGAAGCATTTAATCCATTTACATTGAAAGTAATTGTTCATAGATTCATAGTTATTGCCATTTTATTATATATATATACATATATATGTATATATATACACATATATATGTGCACACACACATATATACATATATGGACATATATGTGTGTGCGTGTATATACATATATATGTATATATATGCATATATATACATACACACACATGCACACACACATATATAGTTTTATCTTTTGTTGTTATTCTTTAAGAAGTCCCTCTAAGATTGCTTGTAATACTGATTTGGTGGTGAGCAACTCCTTTAGCTTTTTCTTATCTGAGAATCTCTTCATCTGTCCTTTAATTCTAAATGATAGCTTTGCTGGGTAGGGTAATCTTGGTTGTATGTCCTAAATTTTCATCACTTTGAATATTTTGTGGCAATCCCCTTTGGCTTGCAAAGTTCCTTCTGAGAAATCATCTGACAGTCTTATGAGAGCTCCCTTGTAGGTAACTAAGTGCTTTTATCTTGCTGCTTTTAAGATTCTTTCTTTGCCTTTAAACTTTGCATTTTAAATACAATGTCTGCTTGTGTGGGCTTTTCTGGGATCATCTTATTTGCGACTCTCTTTGCTTCCTGGGCTTGTATATCTGTTTCTTTGCCAGGGGTTAGGAAAGTTTTCCATCATTATTTCTTCAAACAGGTATTTGATTCTTTGCTCTCTCTCTTCTTCTGATACTCCTGTGAAGCAAATGTTGGTATGCTTGATGTTATCCCAGAGGCCCCTTAAAGTATCCTCATATTTTGGATTTTTTTTTTTCTTTTCATTGTTCTGGTTGGGTGTTTTCTGTTACCTTATCTAAATCTCATTCATTTCTCTGCTTCTTCTAATTGACTTTTGATTGCCTCTAATACGTTCCTCATTTCAGTTATTGTATTCTTTACTTCTGACTGGTTCTGTTTTATGTTTTCTTTCGACATTTTTATATTCCCTTCTCTATGTTGAAGTTCTCACTGATATCATTGAGTGTCCTTATAATCAGTGGTTTGAACTCTGTATCTGGTAGATTGCTTGTCTTCATTTTGTTTAGTTATTTTTATGGAGATTTGTTCCGTTCTTTTTTGGAGCGACATGTTTCTTTGTCTCCTCATTTTAGCTGCCTCCCTGTGTTTGTTTCTATGTATTAGTTACAACTGTTAGGTTTCCAGATCTTGGTTGAGTGGTCTCATGTGGTAGTTGTCCTTTGGGGCCAAGTGACACAGTTTTCCTTCTCACCTGAGCTGACTGTCCAAGTGTGTCCCTTGTGTGGGTTGTGTATGCCCTCCTATTTAGTTGAACATCAATTACTGTTGGCATCTCAATGGGAGGGACTGAGCCTCAGGCTGATTCACTGTAAAGACTGGCTGTGACTACAGTGGAGGAGCTATTGTGCAAGGCTGACCTTATGCAGAAGGATCTGCTTTAGTGGGGCTCTGGCCCCTGTGGAATCTGCCCTTTGGGTGTGTCATTTGTGGAGGTTGGTATGTAGTTCTCTGTTGTGGTCTGATGCTGGCCACCAGATATATTTGTTCTGGGTCCCCTTGGGAGGGCCTCTTGTACACGCCAAATTCAACTGCTGCCTGTACCTGTACCCAGCTGGCACTATACGTAGTTATTACAATATTTTACTGTATTTACTATCCCCTGTATTTTATATCCCTGTGACTATTTTGTGACTAACAATTTGTACTTGTTAATTACTTCTTTAAAGGCCAAATCTGCAAGTATAGTCACACTGGGGTTAAAGCTTTGACATATGGATTTCGTGGGACCACAGTTGACTTTATAATATTTACCAATTGCCAAAGTATGCTTCATTTTATTTGCCCTTTAACTATCTAAAAATGTTTTTTAAAGAGATTGTCATATCAAAATTCATATACTTCCTTTTAAAATGTTTCATTGAAATTTATTAGTATAAATTATACTGCACATATTTGTGAATAATAGCACTTGATAAATTTAGTCATAGCCATTAAATCCTAATTATAATCAAGATAAAGAATTTATCCGTCACACCCAAAAGTATCTTTGTGCTCCTTCCTAAATCTTTATCTCCCTCGTGTTCTTCTCTGCTCGCCCCATCCTGATTTCTAGGCAACTACTGATCTACTTTTTGTAACTGTATATTGATCTGTGTTTTCAAGAATGTCATATAAATTATGTTATACAGTATGTACTCTTTTTGTCTTACTTTTTTCACTAAGCATAATTATTTTGAGATTCATTCATTTTGTTAGATACACCAATCGTTATTTCCTTTTTATCGCTACGTGGTATTCCATTGTATGGATGTATCACAATTTGTTGCTAATAGCACCCATGTTGTAGTCTACCTAAAACCGTGTGCTATCATTTGTCTTATGTATATACCCAGGCATGGAATGACTGGGTCATGTGATAGAGGCACCTTTAAGCTGTTATAAAACTGGTGACCTATCTTTGTGTATTGCCTCATCCTTTCCTCTTTATTTATTTATTTTTTTTTTCATACAGGTTCTATTTCTTTCAAATTACATTTTCCTACTATTTCTGTTTCTTCTATTGGAGGTTTCCTCAGGTGACTGTTGGCTATCTGTTCATATTTATAAGTGGTCCTGAACAGCTAATTGGAAGTTTTATGCATATTGGTGAGTCTAGTAAAGTTTAAATGTTGTTTTCTTTCTGTTTTGTTTGTTTGTTTGTTTGCTTGTTTTAAAGCACTCCAGAGTTGGTATATAGTGTTTTTGTGTGTGTGTGTGTGTGTTTTTTCTTGACATACTCAGATTCTCCAGAGAAGGTCTCTCAACCTCCATTTGTCTTCCATCAGTTTGTGCTTTTGGGGAAAAATATGCCTGAGTGTCATAATATTTAACATGTACACTTTAATTATCCTCTTACAATTAGACCTTATTTTCTTGATTAAAATTTTCTCTATTTAAAATTTCCCTAGTCTTATACTAGGAAGAAGAGGGAGAGTGCTATAGACTGAAAGTTTATGTCCCCCCAAAATTCATACATTGATACTCAGTCCCCAATGTGATGGTATCAGGAGATGGGTTTTTGGTAGGTGATTAAATCATGAGGTTACAGTCTTCATAAATGGGATTGTGTCCTAATGAAAGAAATCCCAGAGAGCTCCTCTCCCCCTTTCACTATGTGAGGACAAAGTGAAAATATGGCCATCAATGAAGCAGGAAGCTGTTTCTCACCAGACACCAAACCTGCTGATGCCTTTGTCTTGGACTTCCTACACTCCAGAACTGTGAGAAATAAATATCTGTTTTTCATAAGCGATCCAGTATGATAATTTTTTTTTTATAGCAGCCCAGAATGACTAAGATATAAAATCAGCTGTCTATGTAAAGTGGGAGAAGATATCATTAAGGAGTATATTTCTTCATAAAATGATGTCTCGAACATTTTCTGGCTCCATTGGCACCTTTAACCCCAAATCATTCAGGACATACCTGATGTCACTAGTCACTAATGACTTTGGAGATTCTGAAGGGCAAACTGGATGCTTTCTTGCTGTTAAATTGTTAACTGAGAATTCCGGTTTTCAGATCTACTTTCTAGCTGTTACTTTTTAATTTTTGTTTTTTTCAGCTATGGTCTCCTTTCCCATTCTTTTTTTGCCTTTGTCTTTCAATATGTTTAGAGATGCTTAAATATTGCATTAAAATATCCATGTATTTGGATAGCAAGGTGTGGTTTTTTTTAAATATATTTGTTAGGTAAAATTGACAAATAAAGCTTATATGTATTTAAGGTATACAACTTGGTATTTTGATATATCTAAGAGGTCAGACAATTAAGTTAATTAAATTGTTGCAATGATGTTGCCAACCTTTTTTTGATATCAGAGGGATTATTTATTATGAACTTGTACCAACCTAACAGTTAACCGAGTTTACTATTTGGAAGTGCTGAAAAGGCTGCATGAAAAAGTTAGATGAGCTGAACATTTCACCAACAATTCATGACTCTTGTATCACGACAATGCACCAGCTCACATGGCACTGTCTGTGAGGGAGTTTTTAGCCAGTAAACAAATAACTGTATTGGAACACCCTCGCTACTCACGTGATCTAGCCCTCAAGGGCTTCTTTTGTTACCCAAAGATAAAGGAAATATTGAAAAGAAGACATTTTGATGGCAGTCAGGACATCGAGGGTAATAAGACTACCGCTCTGATGGTCATTCCAGAAGAAAGAGTTCCAAAATTGCTTTAGAGGGTGGACTAGGCACTGGTGTTGGTGCATAGCTTCCCAAAGGGAGTACTTCAAAGTTTACCATAGTGATATTCAGCAGTGAGGTATGTAGCACTTTTTCTAGGATGAGTTCACAAACTTAATTGTCAAATTGTCAAATATAGATTGTGAAATGATGACCAGAATCATGCTGATTCTCATATTCATCACCCAAAATAGTTAACATTTTCTTTCTTAAGCTTTGCACTGAGAATGCTTAAGATCAATTCTCTGAGAACATTTCAAGTATACCATTCATTATGGTTAACTATACTCACTATGCTATACATTACATCTCCAGTGCTTATTTATCTTGCATAGCTGAAACTTTGTACCCTTTTACCAATATCTCTTTATTCCCCGAATCCCCCAGTCCCTGGCAAGCACCATTGTAATCTATTCTTCTATGTGTTTGACTATTTTATATTTCACATATAATTGAGATCTTGTATTGTTTGTCTTTCCGTGTCTGGGAAGTAGTTTTAAATATAAATTCATAACATTATCCTACTGAATATCAAAGTCATTCTTTTTGTCTCTCTTTCTGTTATTTCCACGGTCTCTGTCACCATTGCCTCTCCATGGAAGAACAATAATGGTATCACTTGATTAATCCTAAGTATGTAAAGGAATCATTTATACATCTATCTCCCACCTGCACTACATTTGTGACATAGCAAGATACTTAAATTGGAGAAACCTAAGCCTCAGTTATTCACTTGTATAATTACATTAATAGTATGGACTACTCAGTATTGTTCTGGAAATAAAATTAAACATCATGTACAAGAGTGATAGGTAAGCATCAGTTCCCCAAATAATGGGATGTTTGTACCTGATATGTTTCATTCTATCTCTATTAGAGATTGAGGTCTGTACTTTGGCCTTGTTCAACACACAAACTATATAAAATTTGACTCTCTATTTTTGGACTTCCAAAGATAAAGGGCAGTTAAATGGTGAGTTATTCACAGATGGTACATCAGCAGGAGGTACACACTCAAAATTAACTTGGTACTGATTCTCTGTATAGTAATGAACCTCATCATACGTGGCTCTTCTTACTCTACTCATACTGGAAATTTGGCTCCCTCCTTATCATCCATTAGTTCTTCTTGCTTCCCCCTGCCATAGTCCAGCATAGTTTCAAAAAATGAATATATATATATATATATATATATATATATATATATATATATACACACACATATATGAATAAATCCATTTGATTATTTCTCCTGACAAATATTTAGCTATTGTTTTGCCTTTATTTGTAGTTTTATTTAACCAAGAAGTACTTTTAATTGACTATAATAAATCAGGTAGAAAAGAATATGCATTTTAAAGACTAATGATTGTGATATAACAATACTACACTTACAAATTGCTCAATAGAATGTTTGGCATACAGTATGCACTCCAGAAATGTCTGCATTTTGCCCCACGTGCCTATTTTAAATTTATTGGAATTCTAATGATTGTTATATTGTTAGTTAATATGTATTCAAATACTTCTAATGTATTTCCCCTTTAATTCTCAGAGCCACCCTATGCCTTGTCTCTTATTTTATTTCCATTTTCTGAGTCTTAAGAAAATTAAACAAATTCCTGAACATTGTATGAACTTTCCTCAACTGGCAATTTCTAAACCAACTGATTTGAAGATCCATGTCTTTCATCACTATAATAGGCTGCTCCATTCTGAGCTCTTTTTTTTCCCCACTGCCACAGGTATGCTTGATCCCCTTATACTACTGTGGCTAATGAGGTCATGTAATTACCCATACCACCGGGGGAGTAGAAAACCTCCCGTGTGATGTGGTTAATGGAGAGTAGATAAATAAAGGAGACTCCCAAGATGTTTTTTTTAAAATATCTACTATTATTGTCACATATGTTTTTAATATTACTATGTTTAAATGAGTATATGATATTGTAAAGGTGAGGTCAATATTATTATTATTATTATTATTATTATTATTATTATCATTATCATTATCATTATTATATGTTTAACTCTGGGAAAGCAGGCATATGATTTGACATTTCTGAATAGAGTAGAGGTGTGAAAATGCCAAGGACTAGGGAACTGAGGATTGTCCATCCATGCTGTGAAGCTGTGAGTCTTGGTGGAGGGATTGCTTTTAGATGACAGAGCTAGGACAGAGAGGCCCTGGAGTGTACAGGGCATCTCTTAATACAGACTTCATCATTTTGCCTAGTTCAGTTCCAATCTGAGACTGAAATCCACATCAAAGACAATAATTTTAAGGGTTTTATTTCTTTAACCACCATAATTTAATAAAATAGCAATGGTTTGTGCCTGCACCTTATTGCCTTCCTAGTGTAAAATAATTTGTATAATGAAAATTAATAAAATTTTGAAATTCTATGAATTTTTGGTGGGTGGCTAGAATCTTAAATAGCATTGTTTCCCATGAAATAAGCAAAAAAGCACCAAAGAACAGAAAAACAAAAACAATTAAATCTAACTTCCAGCGAAAGTCTTTGTTTTGTTACTTTGCTCCACAATTCCTCAATCAAAAACACCTAAATTGGAACTATTGGTGCCCGACTTAATAAGACTGAATAATAGATTTATATACTTTACTTGATACGAGCCAGATGACAAAGCTTTGAAGATCACAGATTCTGGCGCTTGTGTGTATGCACACACAAGCACACGGGCATGCGCATGTGTGTTTTCTTGGTAATGAGAACAAAAGAAAACTGAGTATGCCAGGTTGCATTTAGTAGTTTTCTAATAACTACGTGTTATTATGTTCTGCATTATTTGCTAATGATTACATATAAATTCAGCGTACAGAAATTATTAGATATCAGAGAGGCTAGAAAATTCAAGGTGTAAGAGAAAATGATCAGTGGAAGGCAAATAAGCAGTGTGGAATGCGACAGTTATGAGCCATTTGGCCCTAACCTAAATAAAGAGCATCAGAGATCATAATCCAAAATGAGCCCAATTTTCAATATGCAGGCAGGTGTGCATAGGTAGGAATAGCATTCTAATTTCTCTAATAAAAATTTTAAATATGATGACAAGGATAAGAAGGTAACCGTATCTCTATGTTTTCCAAATGTTAGACTAATTGCTAAAATAGCCCTGT
Organism: Rhinolophus hipposideros; assembly: GCF_964194185.1. NCBI lineage: Eukaryota > Metazoa > Chordata > Mammalia > Chiroptera > Rhinolophidae > Rhinolophus > Rhinolophus hipposideros. The sequence goes on from NC_138057.1 coordinate 26,567,699, forward strand.
CTCTAATATTCCCCATTTAGTATTTACAAAGTTGTGTAATAGTTTAGTTTTGTTTTTCTTTGATTTAATAAGATTTAGCAGTTGATATTCTGAGAATCCAGCCGCTAAATTTAAAGTACTGCATTTTTTTTTAATTCAAGTTTATTGGCGTGACTATTGTTAGTAAAGTTACATAGGTTTCAGGTGTACAATTCTGTAATACATCATCTATATATCACAAGTGTGTTCACAGCCCAGAGTCAGTTCTCCTTCCATCACTATATATTTGATCCCTTTACCCTCATTTACCCCCTTACCTACCCTCTAAACTATTGTCTGTCTATGAGTTTTTGTTTCTTCATTTGTTTGCCTTGTTCTTTTGTTGTTTTCAGTTTTTTTTTCTTTTTTTTTAAATTTATTGGGGTGACAATTGTTAGTGAAATTACATAGATTTCAGGTGTACAATTCTGTCGTACATCATCTGTAAATCCCATTGTGTGTTCACCACCCAGAGTCAGTTCTCCTTCCATCACCATATATTTGATCCCCATTACCCTCATCTCCCTCCTCCCACAAATAAGGGGGTTGTTTTCAGTTTTACATACCACATATCAGTGAAATAATATGGTTCTCAACTTTTTCTGTCTGACTTATTTCTCTTAGCATTATAATCTCAAGATTTTTCTATGTTGTCGCTAACGGGACTATTTAATCTTTTTTTAATGCAGAATAGTATTCCATTGTGTATATATACTATAGCTTCTTTATCCATTCATCTATCGAAGGACAATTTGGTTGTTTCCATGGCTTGGCCACCATAAATAATGCTGAACATCGGAGCACAATATCTTTATTGGTAAATGTTTTCAGAATTTTGGGGTAGATACCCAGGAGAGGGATTGCTGGGTCATATGGTAATTATATTTGTAATTTTTTGAGGAACCTCCACACCGCCTTCCATAGTTGCTGCACCAATCTGCATTCTCACCAATAGTGTATGAGGGTTCTTTGGAGGGTTTTGGAGACAGCCTCTCCAAAACTTGTTACTATTTGTCTTGTTGATGATAGCCTTTCTAACTGGTGTAAGGTGATATCTCATTGCGGTTTTTATTGGAATTTGACTCCAAAGGCAAGGAAAGTAAAGGTAAAATAAATGAATGGATCTATATCAAACTAAAAAGTTTCTGCACAGCAAAAGAAACCATCAACAAAATAAAGAGGCCACCAAATGAATGAGAGAAGATTTTTGTAAACAACGCCTCCAATAAGGGGCTAATATCTAAAATATATAAGGAACTTTCATACAACTCAACAACAGAAAAACAAACAATTCAATTAAAAAATGGGCAGGGGATCTGAAGAGACATTTCTCCAAAGAGGACATACAAATGGACAATAGACATATGAGAAGATGCTCAACATCACTAATCATCAGAGAAATGCAGATAAAAGTACTACATTATTAATACAGTATAAATACGGGACATTTTTTTTTTATTACGACAATCAAATTCTCCATTTTAAAAGCACAATTAATATCTGTTAAAAATAAATCAGGGGATCTACTCTCCTTCCTATCTCCTCACACTCTTCCATCATTATATTGATGTTGAAAATTCCTACTCATATGCTACATATTTGGCTTGGCAAGACAAAAGTCTTGCTAAAACAAAATCTCCCACAACGCATTATGTAGATGATGTATTCTAGAAATGTACACTTGAAACCTATATATTTTTACTAATCAATGTCACCCCAATAAATTTAGTTAAAAAAGCCTCCCTCTTACTTTCTAACAGTTGAAAGTGTAATTTAAGTCATATATACCATAATATGAATGAGTTTTAAATGAATGTGTATGGAGAAGAAAAAGATAGTATTAAGCTTTTAGGCAGACGGTCTAAAATGGCAGACGGTCCATGATAGGGCATGTAGGGAAATTGTGATTTTGATTGATGCCTCTAGGCCATGAATGGTTTTAAGTGTAGAATTATCCCAACAATCTTCTGAAGTACTTATGGCAAGATTACCAATTGGGAAAATGAGGCTATCCAAATCTAAAGTTTATAAGTATTTTTACTAATATATCATGAAAGAGTATAGAAAAAGTATTTTAAAATTAGTGCAACAAAGAAAGGTTAGGACACCAAATAATACTGTTTACTTACCTTAAAAAGTGGCGTGGAAAAAATGCCACTACATGCTAGAACATATATTTGCACATTATAAACTAGGCCCTCCTTTATTATTTGTAATATGAGGCAATGAGTTACTTGTTGCCCTTCTACCCGTGCCTTTTCTGCCAATGTTTTGAAATAAAGTTTTCGTAGTAATAATTCTGAGTTGTCACAGGGACACTAGGTATTCTTACAATGCAGACCTTGGCTTCTACTTCTTGAAGACCACACAGACTCAAACAATGCAAAATTGGAACGAAGTTTCAAAATGCTTGAATCGTTCATAAAACTTTCCTCAGGCATTCTTTTGGCAACTTCTTAACTTGAATTTTTTCCTACTTGGAAGTTCAAAGAAATTTTATCAGCAGGTTTATTCTTTTTAGTATTACTTTCCTATGGTCCTGCTTGCTCTTAATGGAAGTAAAAACAAACACCTAGTATAGTAAAATATGAATACTGATAATACTAATAATATAATAATTCATTCTTTTCTGATTAATATGTTCCATCATTAAAAATAAGTTCATATCTTTTTTTTTTTTTTAATTAATTTTATTGGGGTGACAATTGTTAGTAAATTTACATAGATTTCAGGTGTACAATTCTGTATTACATCGTCTATAAATCCCATTGTGTGTTCACCACCCAGAGTCAGTTCTCCTTCCATCACCATATATTTGATCCCCTTTACCCTCATCACCCACCCCCCACCCCCTTACCCTCTGGTAACCACTAAATTATTGTCTGTGTCTATGAGTTTTTGTTTCTCATTTGTTTGTCTTGTTCTTTTTGGTTTATATACCACATATCAGTGAAATCATAGGGTTCTCTGCTTTTTCTGTCTGACTTGTTTCACTTAGCATTATTCTCTCGAGATCCATCCATGTTGTCACAAATGTTCCTATATCATCTTTCCTTAACGCCGAATAGTATTCCATTGTGTATATGTACCACAACTTCTTTATCCATTCATCTATCGAAGGACATTTTGGTTGTTTCCATGTCTTGACCACCGTAAACAAAGCTGCAATGAACATTGGCGTACACGTGTCTCTATAGAGAAATGCTTTTATATTTTTGGGGTAGATACCCAGGAGAGCGATTGCTGGGTCATATGGTAATTCTATTCGTAATTTCTTGAGGAACCTCCACACTGCCTTCCATAGTGGCTGCACCAGTCTGCATTCCCACCAACAGTGTATGAGAGTTCCTTTTTCTCCACAGCCTCTCCAACACTTGTTACTATTTGTTTTGTTGATGAAAGCCATTCTGACTGGGGTGAGGTGATATCTCATTGTGGTTTTCATTTGCATTTCTCTGATGATTAGCGATGTTGAGCATTTTTTCATATGTCTATTTGCCATTTGTATATCCTCTTTGGAGAAATGTCTCTTCAGGTCCTCTGTCCATTTTTCAATTGGGTTGTTTGTTTTTTTGTTGTTGAGTTTCATGAGTTCCTTGTATATTTTGGATATTAGCCCCTTATCAGAGGAACTGTTTGCGAAAATCTTCTCCCATTCAGTTGGTTGCCTCATTATTTTGTCAATAGTTTCTTTTGCTGTGCAGAAGCTTTTCAGTTTCATATAATCCCATTTGTTTATTTTAGTTTTTACTTCCATTGCCTTTGGAGTCAAATTCATAAAATGCTCTTTGAACCCAAGGTCCATAAGTTTAGTACCTATGTTTTCTTCAATGCAGTTTATTGTGTCAGGTCTTATGCTTAAGTCTTTGATCCATTTTGAATTAATTTTGGTACATGGTGACAGATAGCAGTCCAGTTTCATTCTTTTGCACGTAGCTATCCAATTCTGCCAGCACCATTTATTGAAGAGGCTGTCTTTCCTCCATTGTATGTTTTTAGCTTCTTTGTCAAAAATTATCTGTCCATATTTATATGGTTTTATTTCTGGGTTCTCAATTCTATCCCATTGGTCTATGTGTCTGTTTTTCCGCCAATACCAAGCTGTTTTGATTATTGTAGCCCTGTAGTACAAGGAAAAATCAGGGAGTGTGATACCTCCAGTACTGTTCTTTTTTTTTAATATTGCTTTGGCTATTCGGGGTCTTTTGTGGTTCCAAACAAATCTGATGATTTTGTGTTCTATTTCTTTAAAAAATGCCATTGGGATTTTAATGGGGATTGCATTAAATCTGTATATGGCTTTGGGTAATATGGCCATTTTAACTATGTTGATTCTTCCAATCCATGAGCACGGAATGTCTTTCCATTTCTTTGTGTCTTCTTCAATTTCTTTCAAAAATGTCTTATAGTTTTCAGCATATAAATCCTTCACATCCTTGGTTAAGTTTATTCCTAGGTATTTTATTCTTTTTGCTGCAATTGCAAAAGGAATTGTTTTTTCTATCTCTTTTTCTGAGATTTCATTGTTGGTATATAGGAAAGCAATGGACTTTTGTATGTTGATTTTGTAGCCAGCAACTTTACTATATTCATTGATTGTTTCTAATAGCTTTTTGGTGGAGTCTTTAGGGTTTTCTATGTATAGCATCATGTCATCTGCAAAGAGTGACAATTTAACTTCTTCATTCCCAATTTGGATGCCTTTTATTTCTTTCTCTTGCCTGATAGCTCTGGCGAGGACTTCCAACACTATGTTGAAAAGCAGAGGTGATAGGGGACAACCTTGTCGTGTTCCTGAACGTAGAGCAAAGGGCTTCAGCTTTTCACCATTAATTATGAGGTTAGCTGAGGGCTTGTCGTATATGGCCTTTATTATGTTGAGGTATTTTCCTTCTATACCAATTTTAGTAAGTGTTTTAATCATAAATGGATGTTGTATCTTATCAAATGCTTTTTCTGCATCAATTGATAGAATCATATGATTTTTGTCCTTTATTTTGTTTATGTGATGTATCACATTGATGGATTTGCGAATGTTGAACCATCCTTGTGCCCCGGGGATGAACCCCACTTGGTCGTGATGAATAATCTTTTTAATGCATTGTTGTATTCGATTTGCTAGAATTTTGTTTAGGATTTTAGCATCTGTATTCATCAGAGATATAGGTCTGTAGTTTTCTTTTTTTGTGTTGTCCTTACCAGGTTTTGGTATCAGGGTAATGTTGGCCTCATAAAATGAGTTAGGGAGTACTGACTCTTCTTCAATTTTTTGGAAGAGTTTGAGCAGGATTGGTATTAGATCCTCTTTGAAGGTTTGGTAGAATTCACTGGTGAAGCCATCTGGTCCAGGACTTTTGATTTTGGGAAGGTTTTTGATGACTGATTCAATTTCGTTACTGGTGATCGGCCTGTTAAGATTTTCCAGTTCTTCATGATTCAGCCTTGGAAGGCTATATGTTTCTAGGAACTTGTCCATTTCTTCTAAGTTATTAAATTTGGTGGCATATAGTCCTTCATAGTATTCTTGGATAATCCTTTGTATTTCTGTGGTGTCCGTGATAACTTCCCCTTTTTCATTTCTGATTTTGTTAATTAGTGTCTTCTCTCTTTTTATCTTAGTGAGTCTAGCCAAGGGTTTGTCGATTTTGTTAATCTTTTCAAAGAACCAGCTTTTTGTCACATTAATTTTTTCTATTGTCTTTTTGTTCTCTATTTCATTTAGTTCTGCTCTGATTTTTGTTATTTCCTTTCTTCTGCTGACCTTGGGTTTCGCTTGTTCTTCTTTTTCTAGTTTTTTAAGGTGTAACATGAGGTTATTATTTGGGATTTTTCTTGTTTCTTGAGATAGGCCTGTAATGATATAAATTTCCCTCTTAAAACTGCTTTCGCGGCATCCCAAAAATTTTGGTAGGATGTATTTTCATTGTCATTTGTTTCTATGTATCTTTTGAGCTCTCCTCTAATTTCTTCTTTGACCCAGTCGTTCTTTAAAAGTATGTTGTTTAATCTCCATGTATTTGTGTTTTTTCCTGCTTTCTTTTTGCAGTTGATATCCAATTTCAAAGCTTTGTGATCAGAGAATATGCTTGGTATGATTTCAATCTTCTTAAATTTGCTGAGGCTGATTTTGTGTCCCAATATATGGTCTATCCTTGAGAATGTTCCATGTACACTGGAAAAGAATGTATAGTCTGATGTTTTAGGATGAAGTGCTCTATATATGTCAATTATGTCCAATTCATCTAATGTGTCATTTAGGGCTGCGATTTCGTTATTTATCTTCTGTTTGGATGATCTATCCAAAGCTGTCAATGATGTATTTAAGTCCCCTAGTATAATTGTGTTTTGGTCAATTTCTCCCTTTAGTTCTGTTAGTAGTTGCTTGGTATATTTCGGTGCTCCCTGATTGGGGGCATAAATATTGATGACTGTTATGTCTTCTTGTTGTATAGTCCCCTTTACCATTATGAAATGTCCATCTTTGTCTCTTGTTATCTTTTTCACCCTGAAGTCTGTTTCATCGGAAATCATTATGGCTACACCTGATTTTTTCTGGGTACCATTTGCTTGGAGTGTCAATTTCCACCCTTTCACTTTGAGTCTATGCTTGTCCTTGTAGCTGAGATGTGTCTCTTGTAGGCAGCATATGGTTGGGTTTAGTTTTTTGATCCAATCTGCTACTCTGTGTCTCTTTATTGGTGAGTTCAGTCCATTTACATTTAGGGTGATTATTGATATGTGAGGATTTCCTGTCATTCTGTCTTTAGTTTTCTGGTAAGGCTGTGTCTCCATTGTTCCTTTGCCTTTTTGTTGTTGTCTGTTATTTCTGTGTGGTAGTATTCTATGATGTTTCCCTCTGTTTCTTCTTTTATTACAGTATATATTTCAGATTTGGATGTTTTTTGAGTGGTTACCCTTGAGTTTATGTAAAAGAAAATTTGATATTTAGAGTATTCCAGTTTCTTCAGTCCGCTTACTTTCTCTATTCCCATATTCCAGTTCAGGCCTTTACGCTCCCCCTTTTTATGTTTTGGTTGCCACAAGTTGTCCCTGTTGATGGTGGTCTAATAGCCTCCTTTAGTATTTCTTGTAGTGCAGGTCGTGTATTAGAAAATTCCCTCAGCTTCTGGATGTCTGGAAAGGTCTTTATTCCTCCTTCATATCTAAAGGAGATCTTTGCTGGATATATTATTCTTGGCTCATGATTTCTCTCTTTCAAAAGTTTGAATATTTGGTTCCATTCCCTCCTAGCTTGTAGAGTTTCTGCTGAAAACTCTGATGATAATCTAATGGGCTTTCCTTTGTAAGTTACCGTCTTCTTTTCCCTGGCTGCCTTGAGGATTCTTTCTTTATCATTGATTTTAGACAGCTTCAATACAATGTGCCTTGGTGAAGGCCTGTTGGGATTGAGGTAATTAGGTGTTCTATTTGCTTCTTGGATTCGAGGATCCAGTTCTGTCCACAAGTTTGGGAAGTTCTCATCGACGATTTGTTTGAATATATTCTCTGTTCCCTTCCCTCTTTCTTCTCCTTCTGGTATACCCATTATTCTTATATTGCTCTTTCTGATGGAGTCAGAAAGTTCTTGTAGAGTTCTTTCATTTCTTTTAAGTCTCAAGTCTCTTTCTTCTTCCCTCTGTGTAAATTCCAGGTTCCTATCTTCGATGTCACTGATTCTTTCCTCCATCTGGTCAACTCTACTACCTAAGCTGGATATTTTATTGTTAATTTCTTCTATAGAGTTCTTAATCTCCAGAAATTCTATTTGGTTCTTTTTCAAGATTTCAATCTCTTTTGTAAAATGCTCATGGTGTTCTTTGATTGTGTTTCTGAGTTCATTAAACTGCCTTTCTGTGTTTTCTTGCATCTCGTTCAGTTTTTTCAGAATTGCGATCTTGAATTCTCTGTCATTTAAATCACAAAGGTCCATATCTCTAAGTTCCTTTTCTGGAGACTTCTCACTTTCTTTCTGAGCTATCTTGTTGCCTTGGTTATTCATGGCAATCACTGATTTACTATTTCTCTTCCTAGACATCTACAGGAGTGTCTTCTGCAACAGGTTGATAGGTATGCGAAGAGCTTTTGGAGTTCCAAAGCTCTTTCTGCACCAGATTCAGAGCCCGTTTGTTTCAGCAGTTCTGTTTACCCCTGCAGGGATCCGCCCAGATAGGTGGGGCCAGGGGCGGGGTGAGTTGTGAGAGGTGGCCCAGAGCAATGGCGGCGACCACCACCACAGCCAGTCCTGCTTCCACAGCTCCCTCCCCTTTGCCGGAACTAGTTGAGCTTCGAATCTGTGTCTGTGGTCCACAGTTCTCAGAGCAGCAAATATTGTGTCCTTTGATCCGACACTGCTACTTTATCGCTTCTAGCACCGGGCAGGTGGGGGCGGGGCGAGCTCTGGGAGGGTAGGGAGGGGGCGGCTAGTCTCCGTGCCTAAGGCTTCCGTTCTCCGCTCGGCAGTGAGGGCTTAAACCACCGATTTGAGCCCTCTTCCCTCAGTCTTTGCTCCGAGGTCTGCCGTGAGCGAGCGTTGGGTTCAGCGGTTTTGTATGCTGCCCCCTCAGCCCTGTGGGCCGTAAGCGGAGCCCTAGCAGTCCGAGTCCTTCTCTCTCCCGCAGTTGCGGAAGATCCGGGCGCAGCGGGCTCCGAGCACTGAGCTAGGTCTGTGTCCTGCGCCCGCGCGGCTCCGTCTCCGCACTTCTCCTCTCCCTCCTCCCCCGCTCGCGCGATTCACCCACCTGGAGGTGAATTCAGTAGTCGGCCTCTTCCTCTTGCCTGTCTGCTGTGCAAGGAGTCCTTTGTGGAGTTATTGTTGTCCGATTCGTTGTAAATTCCAGGGGAGCGTTACAGAGGCTCACCTCACGCCGCCATTTTTTTTTTCCATAAGTTCATATCTTAATGAGTACTCCTGTACCTCATTCTTCACACAATACCAAGTGAACTCAGGTCTTAAATGTTAGCTTTCAGTTTACTTCTAAGAACAGTTTACTCTTATGTAGTTTACTCCTAAAACTAGATCAGAATGTAAGACTGTCTTTGGCTCTATAGGGCCACATTTCCTTTATTTATTTAACTCAATTATCTATCTTGGCTCAGTCCAAGAATATTCCCTCCAGGAAAATTTGAACCCTAAGATAGGAGAAGCACTTTTACTGGTTTATTTATGAGAAATTTTGTTAACTTAGTATATGGGATTAGAACATTTTTACAAGGTTGTTTGCTTAGATGTTTATGTCTTTGAAGGCAGACACTACATCTTATTTTTCTTTGTATCCGCAATACACAGTGCTTGACATACATAGTGCACATGTTCCTTTAAATAAAGTATTAAATTGATTATAGGGCATGTAGCAATTTTCTATAATTGCAAAACAATCTTGACATTGGAGTAAAGAGTAAAGAACTCTTCATTAGAAGAGTTACTTTTATTAATTTTAACTTGTTTCAGTTGAATGTTATTGTTTTCTTTGAAGCTTTTTATAAAGGGATTTAGAAGATTTTACAGGTACAATAATGACTACATGAATCGTGAAGAGAAATCTTATATTTTAAAGAGGACAATTATTAAAAGAATGATAAAATATTTTAAATGCTTTTGTAGCAAGTGTCTATTGTATTAATTACCGCTATGTTATTAAACATCAGTGCTTATGTTGTAATTATTTATACAGAAATGGTCAATGTATTAGGCTTTCTATTAATTGTAATAGCATTTAAAAAAAACTTACTATTTAGTTTTTAATGAAATTATAATACTATGTGCAATGTCGCTATTTCTCTTTCCCTGCTAATATTATGAGGTCTCCTGATACTGATAATTGCCTTCTACAGGCAAATATTTTTGCCAAATGACTTGCAAAAATATTCAATAGGTTACTTTTGCAGCTCCAAGACAACATGAGTGTAAAACAAGTAAATACTCAAATTATATTTGTCCTATGCAGGCAGATCCAAGACCTTTGAGGGAGGGTATGTCATTAAATCTTATTTCCTGTAAAGCGACCAAGATATGGGAAGAGATAATAACAATTCTCCACAATCCAGGCTTTGAGCACAACTGAAATGTTGCATATCAGTTGAGACAGAATTGGACCTTTTGAGTATCATTTTTTTACTGGCTACTGTTTAGCTGAACTCCTAAATTTGACACTCCAATCATAATACCAAAATTCCTCTTGACATCAAAATATCGACTGCCTTATTTGACTCATAAAGTCAAGTTCATATTTTCTTGTTAATTATCCTTAAAGAGATCTTAACTAGAGATTTATTTTAAAACATTGAGAAAACTAGATTAAATTACATGATATTCAATACATCATAACTAAAGACATATCTTCTGCCTAAAATTATCTAACACACAATATGCAGGCATATTTAAAAAGTGGTTCTTTTCTTGGCTCTAATTTTTTTTTTAAATTTAACTTTGGACTGCTTTAGCATCTATGTTGCCATATTTCTCTCTGTATTGTTTACTTTTGTTGCCTGGTTCTCTATCTACCAGATTATTTATTCTCAATCATTAAGGCATATCACTGATATGATCGGTTTGATGTATCTTGAAATTTCTTTCTGTAACAAAACACTAATATGTTTCATTTACAATAAAAATAGGTGATTGAAAATTATTTTTCCGTAATACTGCTCATACTTTCTTTCAGATACTTTTTTTTTAGTGTAAAAGAGAAGAATAGCTCTTCTTCTCTTTTTTAGTGTAAAAGAGAGGAATAGTAGTTATAGCTAGTATATAGGAAATTGTATAAGACATGTAATTGATCACATATCTACTAGTGAGCAAACGTGGATGACTTAATATTCATAGTCATGGAAACTATAAATTATTAAGATGCTGTGGTACATAAATCCATTAGTTTGCTGGCGCTACCATAGCAAGATACCACATAATGGGTTGCTTAAACAACAGAAATGTATTTCCTCACATTTCTGGACGTCAGAAGTCCAAGGTTGAGGAGCCACCAGCTTAGTTCATTCAGGTTTGTTTCAAGGTAAGGCCTCTCTCCTTGGCTTGTAGATGGTTGCCTTCTCACTGAGTCCTCACGTGATTCTTTTTCTGTTCACAAGTAGAGAGAAGAGCAAGCTCTGGTGTTTCTTCCTCTCCTTATAAAAATATTAGTTATAGGATTATGGCCTCACCCTTATGACCTCATTTAATGGCAATTACCTCCTTAAAGGCCTTATCTCCAACTACAGTCATACTGAGGGGTATGGCTTCAGAGTATGCATTTTGCAGGACACAATTTCAGACCTTAACACATCCCTAACCCCATTATGTTGTATTATAGACAGTTTGGCTAGGCTCACAGTCATAGCTAACACAAGTGAGCATCACTTCTCATAGTAGGGAAAAAATATCTAGAAACCACTGCCCATGGTTAATAAAGCTGCTTGAGAGGAGGACCTATGTCTTTTATTTGCTTCTACATCTCAAATGCTAAATGAAATACCAAGTTCACAGTGACACTTATAAAATATCTGTTTAACGATTAACTCCAATGAGCTAATCTTATGGTTTATATTGATCTGCATTGGTCCATATCAGACTAAATATTATTTCATTCATGTTAGTAAATTAATTGCAGCACATTCTCAGTTTCTCTATATCTTTTCTTAACAAAACAGCTTTTCAACTCCCTACTGGTAGATTTTACTCAGACCATTGCAGACACCTTGGATACTTCTCTTCTCAAATCCCTTTACAAAATGTGATATATGAAAATGCTACACAGAGTCTCTTGACCTTTGGAAACCTGAGGTGGAGTTTCTGTCATTTACTAGCTCAAAGTGTTTATGACAAAATTAGTGAGGTTTTCTACATGTCCCTTATGCTACTAGGAGCTTAACCACACACACACACACACACACACACACACACACAAACAGAATTGACTCTCTATACATTTTGTTGTTTTATGGTTGGTGTGTGTATTAGATTTAAACTTCAAAACAGTGACTTGACACACGTATCTTAAATATTTATATGGCCTTCATTTCACATTACAAAGACCACTAAAATAGGGTCAGGGAAACATTGGTATTTATGTTGCCATAGCATTCAAAAGTATACCAGAGGTTGAAGGAGAAGAATAAACACACCGAAAATAATTTTGCCATTTCCTTAAGGCTAAAACATTTACTTTATTACTTATGATTATTAGATGGAATTCAGTTAAAATCAAAAAAAGTAATGTAGAATGCATATTGTTCTTTCTAATGATTTTTTCCTCGATATATAACCCGTTTTGTGATTTCTTGAGGAAAAATAAGTATAAATATTCATAACTGGAATTTTGGGTAATATTTTTTTCAAGAGCAAACTTGATTCCTCTTAATAATATTCATTCTGAAGGACTAATCCAGATATCTCTTCGATATCCTTATTTCAGTTCTTTTGACTATATACTCAGAAGTGGGATCACTGGATCATATTGTAGCTTTAGTTTTTTAATATTTTGAAGAACTTCTATATTGTTTACCATTAATGGCTGTGGCAATTTGCATTTTGACCAATATGCATATAAATCCCTATTTCACCACATCCTTGTCGACAGTTATTGCTTCTTTGATTATAAGCCATTCTGACAGGTGTGAGGTCATGGGCCCATTGTGATGTTGATTTGCATTTCCTTGATGATTAGAGATGTGGAACAGGTTTTCATACCTGTTGACCATTTCTGTGTATTCCTGGCAGAAATGCCTATTCAAGTATTTTGCTCATATTCAAAATTGGAGTATTTGGGTATGTTTATCACTATTGAGTTGTAGGAGTTTCTTATATATTTTAGATATTAACCTCTTATCAGAAAATCAGATATACAAGTTACAAATAGTTTCTTCCATTCATAGGTTGACTTTTCATTCTGTCATTTGTTCCCTTTGCTGCACAGAAGCTTTTTAAATTTGATACAGTCCCACTTGTGCATTTTTCCTTTTGATAACTCTCTTTTTGTCGATATATCCAAGGAATCATTGCCAAGACCAAAGTGAAAAAGCTTTTTTCTTCTTTGTTTTTATTTTCCTTCTAGAGTTTTACAGTTTCAGATCTTACATTTAACTCTTTAATCTATTTTGATTAGTTATTTTTTATGAATAATGTGAGATAAGGGTCCGATGTTATTCTCTTTCATGTGGTTATATAGATTTCCCTGCACCATTTGTTGAAGAGACTGTCCTATCCCCCATTTTGTATTCTTGGCATCGTTATTGAAAATCAGTTGAACTTGCATGTGTGAGTTTATTTCTGGGTTATCCTATCCTATCCTATCATCTTATGCTATCCCATCCCATCCCATCCTATTGCAGTCAATGCATTTTACCTCAATCTTGTGGAATGGCAATGGAGAGCTATACTGCTTTGTCTTGCAATAGAAACTGAGTGGCCAGGCCTTTAGACTGGTAGGCCTAACTGGAGATTGGATTAGAGGGAAAGGAGTCTCTCCCTCAGTGAGTCAGAGTTACTCTACACCAAGTATTCCATTGGTTTAAATGTCTGTCTTTATATCAGTATCATACCATTCTAATTTCTGTAGTTTTGTAATATATTTTGAAAACAGGAAGTATAAAAGTCTTCATCATCACTTTTCTTTCTCAAGCTTTCCTTTGGCTATTTGGGTTCTTTTGTGGTTTTATATTAATTTTAAAATTGTTTTTTTATCCTAATTCTGTAAAAAAAGTACCATTGGGATTATGATGGGGATTGCATTGACTCTGTTGACTGATTAAAGTATGAACATCTTAACAATATTATGTCTTCCAACCCATGTTTTTCTTTCTAATTGTGCTTTCTTTAATTTCATTCATCAATGTTTTGTAGTTTTTGGTGTACAAGTCTTTTGCCTCGTTGGTGAAGCATAATCCTAAGTATTCTTTCTGATGCTAATATAAATGGGATAATTTTCTTAATTCCCTTTTCACATAGTTCATTGTTAGTGTATAAAGATGCAACTGATGAAATCAAGATCTTGGAACTATATCTGCTCTCTCATGTTTATTAAACTATTATACATAGTAGCCAAATATATGGAATCAATCTATATGTCCATCAATAGCTGAAAGGATAAAGAAAATGTGTTATATACATACAATTAAATATTATTTGGCCTTAAAATTGAAGTTAATATTGCCGTACTCAACAACATGTGTCAACTGGATGATATTATGCTAATTCGAATAAGCCAGTCACAGAAGGACATATACTACATGATTCCACTTATGTGAGGTATCTAAAACAGTTAAGCTCGTAGAAGCAGAACGTATAGTCGTGGTTGCTTAGAGAGAGGAAGTGAGAAATAGGGAGTCACTGTTCAGCAATTGCAAAATTTCAGCTATGCAAGATTAAGAAGTTCTAGAAATCTGTTGTGCCACATTGCACCTATAGTTAACAGTACTCTATCATGCAAGTAAAAATACAAGAAGATAGATCTCATGTTAAGTATTATTACCACAGTTTATAAAAACAGATGAACAGGAGAAAGCATTTGGAGGGCATGGATATATTTGTTACCTTACTTGTGAGGGATGGCTTCATGGAGCCATCCCTCACAAGTTATATATATATGTATATGTTTTTAACGTATATATATATATATATATATATATATATATATGTTAAAAACATAAAATATGCTTTAAATATGTGCTGTGACGTGTATATCAATTATACCTCAATTTAAAAAATGAAAAGGAATAAAAATTTGCTACTAAATGTTTGAATTTATAATCACACTTTTGGAGTACAGTTGTTATTCAGGAAGCTTCTTCTATACGTTGACGCATGCATAGTTTAACCAAGATGATGATAATGATGATGATGATTTTACTTTGCATGTGATACCTACGCCTCAACCTATGTTTTATATTTAATTCCTTTAAATTTAGTTGTTTACTTTCAATGACTGAAATCCTTTCCCAAAGACATCATTTCATTAAGTACTCCCCAAGGTATTTGAAGTATTAGGTTGGTGCAAAAGTAATTGTTGTTTTTGCAATTATTTTTAACCTTTTAAACCACAATTACTTTTGCACTAACACAATAATTATATCAGACACAGAAAAAGTTTATTATTATTATTAAAATTGCTAAAATAAGATTCTAAGCATGCTGCCTCTCTGAGAGATGGGATCATGTTTTTCAAAAAAGTAAAATATATTCAATCAAGTCATAAAGCAAAAACCCGTAGTGTTTCAGACCTTTATAACCATATCAAAGAAATGTTGATCCAAATTTATAAAAATTGCAAATAATATTTTGAAAGCATGTATAAATCACAATATTAAAGACACCAGCAGGTATTCTTTGAATACATATTATCTCAAAAAACTTCCAAATTTACAAATAAATATTGTCAATTTTTAGCCCAAGACATACTTGTGAGATAGAAATTATTTTTGTGTTTTTATATCAGTCAATGGAGAATTCCACTAGATAAGGAAAATTAGTTTCAATCATGGTCTATGCTGTTCCAGTTATGTTAGCTGAAAGATATGGAGACATTGGAATTTTAAAACAAGAGACTCATAATTTCCTTTTTCTTTTTTTTTAAATTAAAGTTTATTGGCGTGACAATTGTTAGTAAAGTTACATAGGTTTCAGGTGTACAATTCTGTAATACATCATCTATATATCACAAGTGTGTTCACAGCCCAGAGTCAGTTCTCCTTCCATCACTATATATTTGATCCCTTTACCCTCATTTACCCCCTTACCTACCCTCTAAACTATTGTCTGTCTATGAGTTTTTGTTTCTTCATTTGTTTGTCTTGTTCCTTTGTTGTTTTCAGTTTTATATCCCTCATATCAGTTAAATCATATGGTTCTTAACTTTTTTTGTCTGACTTATTTAACTTAGCATAATTTTTCTTTTTACTTTATCCACTCTAGGATACATGTTGAAAATATTTTGCAGTTTTCTGAATGGGATTCTGTGAAAGATTTCATGGATATTATTGTTAACCATTTGTTATGTAAATGTAGATGTTGTGAAACATTGTCAGTTTATAGAATGGCTGGAAAAAGTAGAGGATGTTGAAATTAATGATCTTTAATAATCCTTTGCTTACACTCACTTTTTTAGTCACGGAAAAGGTTTTCAAAGATTTATTGTAGTGTTAACTCCAATTCTTGATTTTCTTGAAACAAAAGGAGTGCCACAATACTCAATAAGCAGACAGAAAAATGTCTTGGTGTTTTAGATTTCCTCACCAATGTCATACTGCTCATAAATGTAATACATTTGAATCAGGAAAGGAAAGTTTATTTAAAATTTAAGTACATAAAATAATTTATTGAAATGGAAACTTTTCATAATATAAATAAATAATACTAATTTTGCTTTTTATACCTGAATCAACATACAGACATTTTAATGATAATTGATATCATAATACAAATTGGCCATGCAATCTATATAAAATACCAGATGTTTTCTTCAATGGGGTATTTTCCTTCTAAAAGGAAAAACGAAACTAAAACTTAGACCAGAAGTATCTCTTTTCCAGTGGCAGTTTTGAAATAATGGTTTGTCAATTAGTGCTGCTATTGAATGAATAAATATTTATTGAGCAAATTAAGATGTTAGATGTTAAAATAAGAATTCTATGCTATGCTCATAATTTTGAAAGCATTTTCCTTTTTTTTCTCCCTGACTTACACAGTATAATTTGTGCTTAGAAAGCCTTTATATTGAAACATCATTTTCCCAATTCAAACATAAGTCCGGTAGACCACCTACTGCAGAATACAAACACATAAACTCAGGGGGGAAAAAAGAAAAAAGAACGTTAATTAAATCTTTCACTTTGGATGAATGCATACAGAAAGTGTTAATCTATTAAATAGCCTATATGCCTGTATTGAAGAATTAGCTTTTGTGTTCAACTGGTTTAGAAAAGAGTACTGGCAATTAATTATGTAAGATGATGTCAGCAAGTAACACATCTAAATGTGGCGGCATGTGCTTTCTTCCTTTTTAACAGTAAATAATGCAGTGTGGATTCTCTGTGCAAGTGTGGATTTCTCAGACAAATAATAACCTCCAGTTTTTGTGTTTCCACTCTACCTTTCTAGAGCAATAGCAGTAATAATTTGTTATTAATGCTGTTGCAGATATATTTGCATTTGAGTTTTATAAGTAGAACTGTCAAAGTCAAATGCCTCATAATTTTAAAACTATGCATTTGCTCATATGAAAATTATTTACAACTTAGAGAATTTTGCAAACAGTATGAGTCTCAAAGATCACTTTAAGAAACTGCAAAATGTTTGAAGTTTTTGTAGGTAGACTGGGGTTTGAATTCCTACTTTAACAGCTTCCATCTTAGGGACTTATGGCAAATTTCTTTCACCTTCTGAATGTCTGGTGTTGAAATAACTTTCTAGGCCCAAGATGGAGCCACCCCTGCCTTGGCTACCAAGTCAGCAAACCAAAATATAGATAATGTCCATGGCCCTATAAATGTTTTGCTTGACAAGAAATGCAGCATATTTGATAGGTTAGGTAGAAAGGCAGAAATGAGCACGGGGAGGAGGGACTAGCCGAGCTCAGACCACCATTAGGGACAACCCAAGGCCCTTGCCTTTGCTCTGGCTTGGGTCACAGACATCCTGCTTATCATTATGTACACCCTGCTTGCCCAGATGTCCAGGACTGCACATTGTGATTTCGCCCCCTTTAGTGGGCTTCTCAAATAAATTATGGAAAATTGATGGGCTCACACTTATACCCTGGGGAACAAGAAGGGAGGACTAGACACATCAGCAGAAAAAGAGGAAGATACTGTAGTGGAGGGCTGGGGGAGACAATTCTACCCATGGCTGGCGATAAGAATTCACACACAATGTAAGGAGAGGCTGCCACCCACCCTCAGGTCAGCCTGCTGCATGCTCAGAGTGTACTTGCTTATTAATGAACCTTGTTATCTGCAACTTGCTTAACTCTGTCTCTTGACTGAATTCTTTCAATCAAGGGAGTTGTTCCCAGTAATATATTCACTTAGCCAATCCCCAAACACCAAGACAACAATGGACCTTCTCCCACCAAACATGGTTGACTATACCTCAGCCAATCAGATATTTTCTGTCTGTCTCTTCCTTGTTCTTTTCTTTACCTTATAAAAGCTTTCCGCCTTCCACCCCTTTTTCAGTTCTCCAAAAGGAAATTGTCCACTTTGTGAAGTCATAAAGTTTGATTGTATCCGCTAAATTGTCTTCTTTAATTATATTTTAACAGATTTTGCTTATGAGAATGGGACTCAAAGCTGACTGTTTATTGCCTGCAGGATAAGATGCACGCTCAGGTGAGATGCCTGCCTTACCCTTTTAGTTCACTGTTCCTCTTGTTATCACCAATAATTAAGGGTAAGTCTCTCTGGGATCTGAGCTCCACTCCCCTGTGTGAAAGGCTCTGGGATCTTGGAAGGGTTCAGGGGGATTTAATTTGATTGACAATGTACAAAGGATGGCAGCTGTTAGGGGACTTAACAAAGTCTCAAGGAAAATCCAAAGCATAAATCACTGGCGCACTTGGGAAAATAAATTAAGACAAAGGGCTCTAAATTCACAACATAGACATTTTTTGATTTCTGACTTCTGATCTTCTCCCTGATATAAAGAAACAAATTGAAGATATTGCCATTGGATGGGTGGGTCAGTGCTTTGATACAGTTCAGGTTACACCCAGTTCTTTGAGATATTGTACAACTTGCACAATTTATCTGATGGACCCAATTGTTATCAGAACTGAAAAGCCTGCCTATATTTTACCCATCCCAGAAACTTTTATATTCATCTCAACAGGCTTGTAGTTATTGTAATAAATCTGTCCTTAGGAAACACAAGTACTTCTTGGAGGAACTTACCTTCTTTCTCGGTGACTTTGAGGTATAAACATTATACCTCCTCTTCTCTAGGAACTGAGGGCCATCTCTTTGAAATGCAAACTTCAGGGAGATGATTGTTATCAGAAGGGAAAAATATGGGAGGAAGCTAAGGCTGTTTGTAAACTAGGAGGAGTGAAAAATTCTTAAAGTTTTCTCAACAAATACTAGTTTAAACCATCTGAGCATGAAACCGTAACTTATTCTCTCTGACAGAACAATTTGGATCCAACTGTTTTTTTACAAACTAGTGAGTTTTGTTTTATCAGACCTATCTTATGGTTAAAATATTAAATGGAAGCCGCAAGATCTCTGTTTGCTTTTGCTTATTGTTTTTTTATGTATGACTACAGAGGGTGTAGTCAAAAAATGCTAACATATTTTAATAAAGGAAAATACTGTATTAAAATTATGCCGATTGTAACCACTTTGAGCACCTCTTGCAAATGTAGAAGTCAAACGTGACTTGTATTCATCTTTTGTTATCGGTATATATTGAGTATTAGAATTTTAATGCAGTTTTTTTCCTTTCTTAAAATGTATATACTTTTTTTGTCACCCTCTGTATATGTGTATGTTATAGATGTGTGCTATTTTTCTACATTCAGATGTATTTCCAAAGTAATTTGTAAATAGCCCCAAATAATTGACTTAAGAAATTTGTTTACATAAATCAAATATATTCTCAGGAATAAAAAGCTAACCCAAATGTTTTTCAAGTTCACATGATCAGGATATCTTTAGCAAATAAAAGCTAGTTTCACTTTTTGATTTAATTAAAAAAGGCATCTCTTTTGAGCTATCAATATTAAATATAATGCGGCCATACAGCTTTTATTCCACCTAGGGTAACTAAAAGTCATATAAGCTTATGTTACCTCAGTTACAGAATTTTTCAGAAAGAAAATAACTTAAAATAATGATTAGCTATTTAATTTCTCATAAAATTTTCATGAGTAATCTAAACATAGTTGCTAAAACCAAATACATTATATATATGTACATATATACATATATATGCACATATATATGTGTGTATATATATATATATATACATATATATATGATAAAAGTTTATAAATGGATTTTTTAACAATAATTATACTTTATGGTATGTCTACCTAAGAATAGTTTCCAAGCTTTTTTCTTCGGTAACTTGAAACCTTAAAGTTATACTGAGATGTTAAATGATGAATGTTCCTTGAATATCTATAACATTTTCAAATAAGATAAAATACTGAAACATTAGTTACAGAACACGGATTTATTTAATTTTGGATTCTTTTTAGAGAAGACCTAAAGATATTTGGGTCTATTAATAAAAATGTGGGGCCAGATTGAAAATTTTACTCTGAAGAAAAATATACAGGATCTGACAATTAAATTTGTGAACCCCCCACTTTGCGTTTTCATTGGCAGCACTGTACAAACAGCTCAGTAAGATTTCATAACTTTGGTATATCAGTGTCTCACAGCCTGTTCATGTTGACATGTGGTGGTGTCTCGCTGAGTGTTGTTCATTATTGTTCTTGCATGCTTTTGTGTGCCATCACGAGAATGTCTGAGCTTGAATTAAAGCAACAAACACACATTAAATTTCTTGTTGAACTTGGCAAGAGTGGAAGTGAAATCAGGGACATGTAGTCCAAGTTTATGGGGATAATGCCATGAAGAAAACGGCAGTGTAAAAACGGATTCAACCTATTTCTGAGGGGAGAGAACCTGTCACTGATGACGAGGTCAGGGTGGCCAGTAATAACCAGAACTGACGAAAACAGTGACAAAATGCATTGACTTGTGCGTCAAAATCATCAGCTGACTGTGAGAAGCATAGCAGCCCAAATACACATCGATAGAGAAACAGTTAGGAAAATCTTAACTAAAAATCTTGGCATGAAAAGGATGTGTGCAGAAAAGGTCCCAAAAGAGCTCACTGATGAACAAAAATAAAGAAGAGTTAAAGTTTGCCAAGATGTTTTGGAGAGGCAAGATGATGTTGAGGGCAGTGTTATTACTGGTGATGAAATGTGGGTGTACCAATGACCCTGAAACAAAGAGTCAAAGTACACAATGGAAGTAAACCAATTCTCTATGACCGAAAGAGTTCTGTCAGTCCATTCAAGAATCAAAATGATGTTGCTAACCTTTTTTAATATCAGAGGGATTATTCATTATGAATGTGTCCCAATTGGACAAATAGTTAACCAAGTTTACTATTTGGAAGTGCTGAAAAGGCTGCATGAAAATGTTAGATGAAAACAACCTGAACTTCTCGACAACAATTCATGGCTGTTGCATCACAACAATGTACTAGCTCTCATGGCACTGTCTGTGAGGGAGTTTGGAATGGAATTAATTAAGTTGAAAATGAATTTTAATATAAAAAGTACACCAATGTAAAATTAGAATTTTGTTTTCTCTTTGTTAAGGAGGACAGAGTTTTCTTAAATTATTAGTCTTCTCTTAATAAGAAATTATAAAGAAAGTTGTTTCTCTTTATCTTTTAAGTAATCAACCTAGAAAGCAAAGATTTTGTGTCTCACCAAAATAATTTACCGTGCTTTATGTTGTCTTTATCAGGTATTTGATTACTCAAGCAAACCACATTTTCTTAACATTAAAAGAGCTAAGTTTCTTTTTTACAACTATGTAACTTGCTGTATTTGCCTTCAAAATCTTTAACTGTCAATTTTGTTAAATGAATATTTTGTATAAGCTTCCCCCAAATCAAATTCTAAATGAAATCTTTTGACCTCAAACAAACTACTTGACATTTGCGATAGGGTCCTTGGAAAATGTCAAAGGATCTATCTCTCAATGGTAAATTGTTAAACTAATGAGATTTATTTGAAGTGTTAAATTACATGGGAAATAATATCAAATAAGAAATGATACTATGCCTTCTTAGGTTATATTTGTGTGGATACATGTCATCCATATGTGTTTAGACATTGTGTTAAATTCCTAGAAGTCTGATAGGCTGTGATGTAACATTATTGTTACTGCGTGAAGGTGCAGCTGCCTTCCATTAATACGCCAATTATCGAGAGACAGTTGGTGGAAAGAAAAGCAGGTTTATTCAGAATGCTGGCATTCTAGGAGGATGGTGGTCTCCTGCCCAAAGGCCATCTCCCCATTTCTAGGTTTATAGGTATACATAACGAAGCAGAACAAAGGAAAGGGAAAGTTAGTCATGCAACTTGTCCCGGAGAACATCTCAGGGTGTCTGGTTTGTTCAGAGATGGTTATCTCAAACCCGGTCTTAGGGGTGATTGATATGTCATCTGACAGAATCGTAGTCCAGAATTTCATCTTGGTGCTGGTGTCTGGAGAGCTGGAGGCTGACTCAGTTTCTTTCAAGTGAGTGTTCTGCTGATTAAGTAGATAACGAGGTACTCATATACATGTAGCTTTGGGAAAGCAGAGTAATTAAATGGAGCATTGAGGGAGAGAAAAAAGTAGATGAAAAAAATACACTACAAAATAATGTACATCAAACTATAATTCAGTAAACCAAACTAGACTGATAAATCCTTAAAAATGTATCATCACCCTTACATTAACAATCATAATTCCGGTTATTATCTTAAGGTATTCTATATCACAGATATAACAAAATTTCCTTGTCAATTCCATTATAATGAACTCCCATCAGATTCTTAAACATGGGTATTTTCAAGTGTTTTTTTTTTTTTTTTCCTTAAAATTTACATGCAGTTGTTGTTTTACTCTGATGCTTTTGAAAAAGTGAGATTAGGGAAAGAACCCTATGAAGTACTCGACCACTGACACCACGGCCAAATACAGAGTGTCAAAGCTTGCGTGAATATTTCAAAACTAAAAAAGGCTCCATCTGACTATTTGGTTCAGTTCATATGCTGGAGACCTCAACATCAATTTTACTAGGAAGAGAAGTAGCCAACATTAAGGTAGATTGCTTCCTCCCAAGATGTCAGATCAAGCGAATCAAGAATATTTATTTCCTTTCCCCCTTCTCTCTCTGACCATCCTTTTCCTAATTCTTACATTATTACAGAAGGTCTTCATGATTCTTTTGTCTATCATCCTTCTCACCCATGCCTGAAAAGATAATACCATTATTCACATATCTCAGGTCATTGCGAAGGAGGGTAACACAATCGGCAACTATTGGATTTTCTAGGATGCTAGTAATCCTTTAGTTCTATAGCCTGTCACAAACTTTCTCTGATTTCCAATGACTCAGTTTCTCTGAAACACTCTCAGTTGATAAAAAAAAAAAGCCTTTTGGGGAAATGGAGATACAGTTACATGAAATACATAAACAGGTCAACTGGCTTAAAAAAGTATTTGCCTCATCAAGAATATTTGTTGACTTACTTGATTCTAGCAGTTTTGGGTCAGGCGGACCCTGGTTCAGGAGTACTCTCCAAACCACTGAAATTGCTTTGTTGCTGATAATTATTATTGTTTTCCTAATATTCTGCATTCTCTCAAAAGTTTTACATGAACATGGGCAGCCTTTTGCTTTCCAACAAAACAACAAAAGAGAACAGAAGACTGTAATCAACTTCGAGAATATGTCTGACATTATCTTTTGTGACTACTACACTGAAACCAAAAGGCAATGATAACTGAGTGTCACACTAAAACTGATATTTTTTTATCAAACCCCTTGAATGGTCAAGAGGATGATCAAAAGGGGAGAACTATTGAAATAACTTTCACCAAGGTGGAGCCACTCCTACTCGGGGTGCCACGTCAACAAACTGAAACTTAGATAACTTTCGCATGCCTTTTGTGTCAAATGCTCCATGAAGTGTATTCAGTCAGCCACTACTCAAACACCTGAGCTAACTCTGGGCCTTCTCACCCCAAACCCGGCTGACTGTCTGGCCTCAGCCAATCAGATATTTTCTGTTTGTATCTTCTTTGTCCTTTATCCTGTAAAAGATTCTTGCCCTTTCATCTCATTTTGCATTTCTCAAAAAGGAGATTGTTAAAGATCATTTGTATCACCAAAATTGTCTTTTTTAAAAAAAAATATTTTAATGCTAGTGACTTCCTCGTATATGAGTGTCATAAGGATTAAATGAGATAATCTATATAAGGGCTCTACACAGTGTCTGGCACACATGAACAATTAAATAAAAGTCAGCTACCGTTTTTACTGGCAAAATAGGAAAAGTGCCTAGTACTAGGTAAGCACTCAATAAATAAATCAACGAACACCATTTTGATTTAATAAATATCATTTGGTGGCTAAAATGGATTTAACAAATAAAATATGAATGACTAACACACAGAATATGTTAACCATGTTGTTGGGATATATTTCCCGGCATTGTAATCTCAAATACAGTTATTAGAGACGATACTCCCACAGCTCTATAAAAAGCCAGGGTACTGTTGAATTAACTGTTTGAAATGTAACAAATATTTTTAAACAAGATCATTATATGTATCTTACACCATAGCTTGAAATAAAGCATAAACTAATAGTAAAATAAATGCATTATTTTGGTACCTGAAGGATAAATTTATTTTTACATCAACAGAACAAAAATATTACCTTTTGAAGTTATATTCTGAAGTACCCCAGTACTTCAATTGAGTTAATTCAAAGCTTCTGCATATCTTTATGAACTTTACAAATAGAATGCCAGGATGTATTAAAATAATTCCTTCAGATTTCCACAGAATTAGCTACTCTTTCAATTTGCATTAAAATTCAGCGTCTTTTGTTCATTAAAAATAAATCTTTTGCTTTCATTCAACTTACCCATGTTTTCTATTGTAGTCCACAGCACCCACCCAATTATCCACCCTCAATAGATCTAAATGAAATTAATAACTATTAAAGGTAATCATCATCTAATTATCCACACTTTTCTGTTCATTGCTAATAACACTTTTTGATTAGTCTCATAAGGGCAGAGTGTTCCAAACATTATATATTTCTAATGTGATGTTATTAAATTTGTTCAGCATCTCCCTATTTATGGTGCAAACATCAGTATATAGGAAGAAAATAAGTAAGAATTACCAAACCTTTTGTTCTAACAATATTATATTCTCCTTGTACTCTGTTTGGTTACAAATGAACTCTAATGTTTTTCTCCAGTGTTTTTAATTTTTTTTTTTTTTTTGTGCTTAGTGGATATGTGCCAGTTATTCTCCTTTGGATTACATGAGTCAGAAATTCAATTTAGACTATCTCTAATAATGAAGTTATTATCAGGCACCATGTGTCAATAAAAGAGACTAGGCAATTACAGGACCCAGAGGTAGCTAGAGACCCAGACCTCCCCAAAATGGAAACATAATCGATGGCTTTGAAGTGAGTTCAGGATCCAAGGCAGTTTGGGTGGCTGCACTATAAGGGTCCCTTAATCACAGAAGGGGTTCACTTCAGTGCACTGTATTAATGTGATTTAATAATTCTCTCTATATCTGCTTTTTATTTGAATCTCCTACTCTGTCCCTACTAATAACTGAATAATCCTATATCATATCTCTAGTTCAAATTCCAAATGAGAATCTACTTATCCTAACTACTCTCCTTTTCTTACTTGGGCAGAACTTTCATTTAAAGCTGACTGTCACTGATAAACTTATATTTTGGGTAAGGTACTAACCTAGCCCTAAAGACGCAGGTCTCAGTTGGTAGTGAATAGGTAATTTTGGCCTACAATTGCTTTCTCAGCAGGTTCTGGGAATATATTGGGCACTGTGACCTGTGGGCAGCAAAATCACTTTCTTTAAATCTGCTTTACGGAATTTGAGCCAGAGAAAAAGGTTATGAATTAGAATATATTTCAATATCTGATCAGTGTTTATCTGGCCCCTGGCTATTTTTAGAGTATAAAATACCATGCATCAATAACCTTCAATGGTGCCAAATAGAGCACATAGGGACCAAAAATCCATAAATACGTTTATAGGTTTACTGGTAGATTCAGTTTCTAGGAATGGTGTATCATTCAGTGTTCTCCAAAAAAACATAATTAATGGGCTGGGGGAAATGTCTAAATAAATAAATAAATAAATAAATAAATAAATAAATAAATAAACAAATAAATAAATAATAAATAAATGCATGAATAAATAACATAGTAAGAAAGGGGAGTATGGGGCAAGAAAGGGAGAAAGAGAAAGAAAGTGAGCATACATTGTAGTAGACATGAGTAAAAGCATTAGAATCTGGTGATCTGTAGTCCTTTGTCCCATTTGCTCCTAATGGTGAGCTTTGGGTTATCCTTTTGGATCTATAAGCCAGGCCATTACCCTCATAGTATTTTTTTTTTCTTTTTATAAACTAGCTGAAGTCAGATCTTCCTCATGTGCAACCAAAATGTTTTTGATCAATTCAGGTAGGACAGTGTATCTGATGATTCAAAGTGGATACAGCACAGCTAGCAATAAGTCTTTAACTTAGTATGGAGTCATAGTCCACATCTCATTGCTAAACATAACAGCAAGAGAATTCCCGAGGAGGCCCAAAAGCATATTCAATAATCCTGTGTAAAGGAGGCCCTTTTAAAAATGAAACTTAATGGATTAAGACAGCAGCAGATTGCCAGTTTCCGTTAGTGTAAGAAATAGTATATCTTTGTAACAGGCTGGTAGATCTATAATTTACTAAGCAAGTTATGCTACTTTTCTGCTATTGGGGTTTTTATTAAAATTGATTGAAGGAAGTTATCAGTAAAA